>NW_027202937.1:22185000-22785000 GCF_024711535.1 Dipodomys merriami
TGTTTGACAAAGGCCTTATAGATCAGTGGCCAAATAAGGAAGGAGCCTGAGTCCTTGAGCCACTGTGTGGAGGAGAATCACCTAAACCAGAAATATCACTTCAGCCAGCCAAGTGAACAGTGAGCAGGAAACAGATTCCTAATGCTGAAGCCAACTCTAGCTCATTTATGTTTTGTTTTTGTGTTGGTACTAGGGCTTGAACTCAAAGTCAGGGTATTCTCTCTTAGCTATTTCACTCATGGGTGGCACACTATCATGTGAGCCACAGTTCTACTTCCAGCTTTTTGTGGGTTCATTGGAGATAAGAGTCTCATGGGCTTTTCTGCCTGAGATAGCTTTGAACCATGAACCTCAGATCGCAGCCTTCTGAATAGTTAGGATTACAGGCATGAGCCACCAGTGCCTGGCAATCTAGCTCATATTTTGAAACCAGATTCAAGCAAACACTTGGAAATCAAGGGTAACACACAGGGTGAGTTATATGTCTGAAAACAAGAGACTCAATACATTTTAAAAGTCAGATAATCATGTTATTGATTGAAGCACAAAGGAACAGAGCTCTTGAGGAAGCAGGATACCAGGATTCCTTTTACTAATGAGTTTTAAGGATTTGGGAGATACAACATATGTTATGAAGTTATGTAACATAAGGGAAGACCTGGCAGGTTTCCCTCAGTGCTGCCGTGCTACACAGACTGTAGGAGTACCACACTTACATCACCAAAGGCTGTGATTTAGACTTTTCCAAGCGTTTCAATTATTCATCAATTATTCATCACCATAAAAGAAAGAAAGAGAGATTATAAAGTAGGAAGAAGTGAAAGAAGTCCTTTCTTGTCACGCCCAGAAAACCATAGCCAAGGAAAGATGCTAAAATTGATAATAGCCTAGAGATTTTTCAGTTCATGTCACTCTTCCTGAGCTGGTGTGCTCAGCCACCTCATAATAGTTCTTCGATGCTATATGGTATTCTTACAGACACTTGTGCATGCCACTCCATTGGGGGTCTAAAGCTACCACCACTAGACTGAGGGGCATCTCCTCCAGAATCTTTTATGGCTTCCAAAATTTGCAGGACAGTCGGCCTTATTTTGTTTATGCTTTGAAAGTACAATAAAAAACTTTAATAAACTTATTTTTGTCCACTTTAATGCCAATATCTGAAGTAGAGCATTATATAGATCAAGTTGACATTGCTCTTAAATCTTTAAGACAAGGAAGTGGGGCTCTGGCTCAAATGGTAGAGTGCTAGCCTTGAACACAAAAGCTCCAGGGCAGCACCAAGGCCCTGAGTTCAAGCCCCAGGACCAGTACTCAAAAACAAAACAAAATTTCATTACCAGCAAACATTTCAGCTACCTATTTCTCATACCTGTAGTGCAACTTGGCAACCTCAGAATCATGGCACATATGACAATTTATCTTCCCAACTTGAGAATAAAAGCCTCTATACCAAGGCCCAGATGATTGTTTTGTGAATACTAAACCTCATCTTGTTTTGGTGGCAGCTTTGATGTAGTTATGACCTGGTATGTAAGGTCCCTAATAGAGGGCCAATTTCTCAAGAGAATTTCCCAGCACACAATCCATTAGAGTCAAGGTGACCCTTTCCCAGAATCCCTATAAGCCCGAGTCTCCCCAGTAGGGTGGATCTGCTGATGGAAGTCTGGCTTGAGCCCAGCAGGCCATGATTTTGCCAAGTAGAAACTTGGAATAAAAAGATAGATTGATGAGAACAGCACCTAGTGCTCCAGGTAATGGAAGAAGACAGCTGGGAGTACGAATCCCCAGGCTGAGCTCATGAGTCTTTTGCAATGTAGAAGGCAGGCTCAGCATCTTAGCTGGAAAGGCCTCTGGCCATTGGTAGACTGTAGCTGCAATGCTGATCCCAACTAGTAAGAGATTTAGGTGTGAAGCCACCAGGATTCTCTTTTGGGACTCTGAGGTGGATATTGGGACCTGTTTGTACTTTGTTGTGTCAACCACTCTCTAAATTCAAAACAGAGCTATCATCTGTCCCCTGGAAGATTATTCAAGTTGAACAAATGATCCATCTGTTCTGCTACTTTTCCTACTGACCACTAGGATCATGCAGTGCTACTCAGGGGGGTGAAGTCCTACTTTTGAATGTGGAGTAAGGAAACTGGGTCTAAGCAATATGCCTTGTCCTTACAGCCATCCTGGTGCCTTGCTGGGTGAAGGGGGCTTCTACCCAGCTCTGAAAAGCCTAGAAGTGAGAGAGGGCATTCACTGAATTTCAGATGTCATGCTGTTTGGCCTTAGGAGAGCTTTTGCTACCCAGAATGTTGACCTTGGGTTTCCCCTAAATGGTTTGATTCACTTGCTGACCCCTGGGTGAATTCCCTATATGGAAAGTTCTGCTGGTACCTGAGCTACTGCTTATATAAGGTCTGCTTTTGTTAAGGCTTGGCTTTGTGCCCAAAGCATGTGGCTTTTGTCTTCATAGGCTTAGTTCAAGCTCTGTTCTGGACTGAGGTCTTTGAGACAGGAGCTCATCTGCAGACGCTGGCTCCCCAATAAAGACTCCCAATTCAATCTCTCAAATGTGGCTTCTTTGTTTCTTGACAACTGAGTTCCCTTACAACAATGGAATCTTAGGAATGGTCCTTTACAAGACTGTGGAACTTGATGGGTTCTTACATTGTTTTTGCTTTTAGAACTATACTCTTAGACATAAAATCGTATTTAGTTGAGTTGTGGGTTTCTTTTAAAAATATGTCTTTGGCTTCAGGTAACAAATTTGTGACATCATGACCTTGACCTTGAGTCAGAAATATCATCTAACAGATGTGCTCACATTTACTAGGCTCTGTTTCCTTCACTGGTACCATAAAGAAGTCAAGAACATTAATATGATTAAATCTCAGCATTTCACAGGAATATGAATTTGGGCATTATGAATTATTTTATGTCACAGTTGTATAGTGACAATTTCCCATATTTCAGCCAAATGCTTTTATTGTGTGTATGTATACCTGGGGCTTGAACTCAGGATCTGGGTGCTGTCAGCTGAGCTTTTTTGCTTAAGGTTAGCATTCTACCACTTGAGCCTCAGCTCCGCTTCCGGCATTTTTTTCGGGGTGGGGTGGGGTAGTTTATTGGAAATAAGAGTCTCATGGACTTTCCTGCCTGGCCAGCTTTTGGCTCCTTAGATCTCAACCTCCTGAGTAGCTAGGACTAAAGAGTCTCCTTTTTGCTTAGAACAGGCACAGAAAATTCAACCTTATTTAAGGCCAACCCTACGCAGACCTTTTAGACTTCATATCGAATTGAGTGAAGAACTGTGTTTTTTCCTGATGGCTGGGTTCCAGAGTACTGTCACTCTGCTGGTCACCCAGCCCTGCCCCCACACACAGACCTTTGGCCTACCTTGATAAAATGGGTCACCTCCCCTTGCTGGGGTTATCAATTGACCCTGACACTAAAGTAAACTCACTTTTCATTCCTAGTAGCGTCTTCCTGTGCCTGTCCAGTTGAGCTAGATTTAGTTCTGCTTTAATGAAATCACTGGAGCATTGAACTTAGAAAAATCCTGGGAGGAATAATGTTATATTCTTTCTCAAAAAAGTTTTGGTCCCAGACTTTACTTAGCCATATTATATAAATAATTATGAATCAAATCTGTACAACCACTTCTATTTGACCAACATATCTGGCTGGGGTTTCTCTAGTATCTGTAAGTTGCCAAGGGCTGAATGCCTCTGTCAGATCAGGCAGCATTAGAAGTCAGCAATGGTCACAGAATGTTCTGTTGGGTCTACACAACCCTCTACATGTCAGGCCCTTGGGCATTTATTCTTCCAGTGCCCACCTGAACTTCACACCTGGACCACGGCCTTTCAGAAAGCTATGGTGCCTGGCCTGGCCTGTCATGGTTGATGATCTTGTAATCCATGACATGGCTTCTAACATCTCAGACAACTTCGGACCCCAGTTAATGTTCCAGGGGGCCCAGAAATGCCTTCTACCTATGACCAACCAGCCAGCTCTGACATGGTTAATGTTCTGACACATTTCTGATATTGGTTTAATTCAGGTTTATCTTACAGTTGGCTTAGTCCATGGTTTATCTTGCAAATATAGGATGAACCTCAAAGAACATATCAATGTGCATAAGAAACAAAGCAAACAAAGGAGTTCAGCCACAACAAACACACAAAGAGAATGGCAGCAACCTCCCTTTTCTGATGAGATAGTGTCAAAATAGTAAGAAATCAGTGAACCCTGTTTGTCTCATAAGAAACACACATGCATGCACACACACACACACACACACACACACACACACACACACACACACACACACACACACCCTCAGTTAGTTTAGTGTGGGGATAAGATTGCAATAAAGGACATTTATCATAACCATCTATGCTTTCCTGTAGAACTTTCTATTTCTTATTTTAGAAAATTGGTCCTTTCTAAAAATAAGTGCAAAGAGCTTGCCAATAATAATGTCCAAAGCCCATTCCATGTACGGTAGTTCTGAACTCTTTACAAGCAACAAGTTATGATGTATAAAAACACAGTGGTTTACTATGCATTTTCCATCAAAGAGTTCAAAGCCATTTATAGACATGAGCTCATTGGCTTATGACAGCCCCACAAGATAAAACTGCAATGGAAATAGTTAGGTAACAGACATTGATAAGTCAAGCCAATACCTCCTCCCCCCAACAGCAAATCACTGAAAGCGCGTAGGTTGGAAACAAGAATGCCTGTCCAAGTCCAACTCTGAGTTTATATTGGTTAACCAGCGAAGGACATGGCTGAATATCACACTAACCACACTGATTTAAATGACAACAAGCCAGTCTAAACAGAGAGGCTCTGAGTGATACACTGTAAGCAGCAAAATGTTTGCATTTAGAGAATATTACTGTATTGTAATACATGCAAGAATGCATAAGGGAAACAACACTGATATTATAAATGACTTTTGTAGCCCGTACTGGGGTTGAACTCATCTGCAAAGTGGGGATAATATGTGAAGAGGAATTACTAAGCATAGAGGGGTTAGGAAAACTATCTGGCACATAGTGTTATAAATGTGTGGTTCAATTGTTATTGTTATTGTTATTGTTATTAATCATTTGGGACAGAGGGTTGTTTTCCCAATGAGGAAACACTGCTTCTGAAAACACAAGGCGTAGACAATGCGGGCTGAGCAGGCTGTTGAGTGCTGCTTAAGAGTAAAGCATATTCTGAGGAATGTGTTGTTAGGCAATTGTGTCGTGTGCAAATAGTTTGTATTTAAGTGTGTACTTACACACTAAGATGGCTGTGTCCTCATGTGGTGACACATTCATTGGAACATTGTTATCTATATCTGACTCTATAGATAGATTGCAGTGTTTTGGAGTGAGAAGACATGTCCATTGTTTACTTACCTTAGATTGGCTGTTAAAATATTCTGGTTAATTTTTTTTTCATCAGCTCAAAAGAAAGTTTGTACATACTTGAAATCTAGGAAAAGGATCTTTTCCATATAAAAAAGTACTCAATATAAATCTGATGCATGCATGAATGCATAAAGTCAGCCATGGCTCATATTTAAAAGAGGAACAACCTTCTGGTGTGTACGAAATCCATCTGATTTCATTTCAGCCCTACATACGCTTATGAAACAATAACACATTGTCAGGTGTTGGATGAGATGGTAGTAATATAATGGTATGGCAAAGGCTGTGCCTTTAAGGAAAATCTTGGCTACATTAATCTCAGATATACCAGCCAGGAATGGGGGATGGGGTGAGATAGGCTGTGGCAGGAAGAGTTTCCATCAAACCTGTGCAACGCACCTTTGCTTAGTCCCCATGCTTGGGTACAGAGAATAGGAAGGCCCTGGAGGAAGAGGACATAGAGAAGCCAACCACCAAGGTGGCAAAACCCGTATGTACTGTGGGTGGGTCTTCTGCACCCACATTCCCGCACCATATTGTATCTTGTCTCTCTGCTGTTCATGATGGAGAAATCAGCACTTTCAGAAGGAGAAAGCTCTGGGCTCTGCTCACATAGTGGTGATGGGTGAAGCCATTTCTTACCCTTTCTGATCACCCCCACAGCCCTTGGGATCATCCCACGCTGTCCAAACATCTTCATCCATGTCCTGTCATCTGAACAACTTGGCCCCAATAGCTTTGAGCTGAATAATGCAAACATCCCTGACCTGTCAGAGAGAAAAGGCAGTCATGGGGAGGGAAACAAAGGTGACCAATGGCTGAGCTCACAGTTGCAGCCCAATAAGTGCTCAAATGTATTCAATACCTTCTCCCAACCACAAGAGCCAGGAGGTAAAACCTACACATCCAGCACTGAAAGTGTAAACCTCTTGGTAAAAAAAAAATGTAGATTGTGCAAGTGGGAAGGTAATGCATAATGAAAATTATGCTTAGAGCTAGTGGCTCATGCCTATAATTTTAGTTACTCAGGAAGCTGAGATCTGAGGATTGTGGTTCGAAGAGAACCTTGGGAGGAAAGTCTGTGAGACTCTTACCTCCAATTCATGACCAAAAAGCCAGAAGAGGAGCTGTGGCTCAAGTGGTAGAGCACCATTCTTGAGGGAAAGAGCTAAGGGACAGTGCCCAGATCCTGAGTTCAAGCCCCAGTACTGGCATAAAAAATATGCTTAGGTTAAGTATAATATTTGTGGATTTTTTTTAAAGAAAGAAGAGATGCCAGTGAATCACTAGTCAATTTTTCCTGTCACGAAAAAAAGAAAATTCCAGATTTTGGCTTGAATGCACTTGTTCTCAGGATAGTACAATATCATTCCTAATCCTCTTTTCAACTTATAGTATTATTTAACATTTTTGTTATTGTTACACTCGATTTCTTCTTGACTTTAGTACATAACCAGTGTAATTTAGGAAAGCAAATCGTACTAGCACAGACTGAAATGTAAACAAAAAGTTCTATTTTTTTGTCAGTCATGGGGCTTGAACTCAGGGTCTAGGAGCTATCTCTGAGCTCTCTTTTTCTCTTTAGGCTAGAGCCCTACCATATTGAGCCATAGCTCCACTTTCAGTTTTCTCGTAGTTAATTGGAGATAAGAGTCTCATGAAATTCCCTGTCCTGGCTGGGTTTGAACCATGATCCTCAGATCTCAGCCTCCTGAGTAATTAGTACAGGTATGAGTCACCAGCACCCAGCTTTGTTTTGTTTTTGATAAACTGGAATGCAGGAACTTGAACTTGTGAGGCAGGTCTTCTACTACTTGAGCCATGCCCCTAGCCCTTTTTGCTTTATTCTTGGGATAGGGTATTGTGGTTTTCCCTGGGCTGACTTGGATTGTGATCTTCCTATTTATTTATGTTTCTGAGTAGCTCAGAAGAAAGTGCACCATTATCAGCTTATTGATTGAGATAAAGTCTTGCTGACTGACCTCAAATCATGATTCTCTTAATCTCAGCCTCCTTAGTAGCCAGAATTAGAAGTGTGAGCCTCCATATCTGGCCATCAAATACAAAGATTAAGTTTACCATCTGAAAAGTAGCTTATCAATAATAAGAAAAATAATTATAAGCACAAGAGTTATAGAGCCAGGCCTGGTGGTGCAAGCCTATAATCCTAGCACCTTTTTCTGGAGGTTGAGGAAGATTATGAGTTTGAAGCCAGCCTGGGCTACATACAAGCCCCTCTCTCAAAAAAGTTAAAACAAATAAAAAGAAAACAAACGGGTTACATATAGATACTACAGTTAGGCAAAATTCAATTTTAGTTCTACATTAAAAAAAAATCAGTTGGGTACCAGTGGCTTACACCTGTAATCCCAGCTATTCAGCAAGCTGAGATCTGAGGGTGATGGTTTGTCAGCCTGAGAAGAAAAGTTTGTGAGACTCTTATCCCCAGTTAACCACCAAAAAGCCGGAAGTGAAGCTGTGTCTCAAGTAGTAGAGTGCTATCTTTGAGCATCAATGCTCAGGGACAGTATTCAGACCTTGAGTTCAAGCCCTGGGACCAGCACACACACAAAACCCACCTACATACACACATTTATTGCCTTACTGTTCATAATGCCCAGCATGTGGGAATCAATCAATATAACTAACAACAGATGAATGAGAAGAAATTATTTATACATATATATATATATATATATATATATATCACAGAATATTACACAGCCATAAATAAAGTGAGAGAGATCGTGCCATTTATAGGAATGTGAATGGAATTGGGGATCATTGTGTTGAATGAGACAAGTCAGGCTCAAAAAGCCAAATATCCCTGCTTTCATTCATTTGTGGATGCTAGATCCAGAGGACATTCATACTCATGGACATGTACATTCATATATGTTTATATATATATATATATATATATAAGTATATAGAATATGATTCTAACTATGGACTATTTAGGGCGTGAGGGAGGAGGGTATGAGAGAAAAAAATGGAAGGTGAATAATTTCAAAATATAGTGCAACTATGTATGAAGATGACATAAAGGATCCCAGCAAAATTGTTGATCAATAGGAGAGAAAGCAATAGAGATATTTATTGTGATTAAATACAACATATGTCTGTTTGAAATAACTTAAACCCTTTGATACAATTTAATAGGCACTAGAAGAATAAAAAAAGGATGACAGGCAAGTAAAACAGGTTCTTTTGGGCAAGTGGGTAGGGAGGGAATGAAGAGGGTAAACAAGGATGAATATCGCCCATGTGGTTTCTCTGTATGTGTGAAAATAGAACAACAAAACCTGTTTAAATCATCTTAGAAAGGCAGAGTTGGGTAAGGGAGAGTGATGGAGGGAGGGTGAATTTGATGGAGATATGTTGTATACGTGTATGGAAATGTCATAATGAAACCCATCCTTGTACAATTAATAGAGGCTAATAAAAATAAACACTTGTTTAAATTGACATGTTATTGATTTGATCCATGAATTAAAATGTTAAGATAATAAAGTTTTATTTTTCTCCACCTTAGGATGGGTTGGGCTATCTCTCACCAGTTCAACCAGCTGGTTAGTTGATCCCATCTTTATTGATATAACTCACCACCTAAGAGTGAGTCCCTTCCATCTCCACCTTACTTGGCCCAAAAGGGCAGCCCCAGGGCTGTGTTTAGATATTGCCTGGCTGGGAAGGAAATGGAAGGAGGTACTGTTGTCTCAGCATTGCTAGCCTGCTGGAGACTCAAAGGAGCCAGTCAAGGTCAATATTGACTGAGATTTCCCTAACAACCTCCTTAGGATGTCAGGAGGACAAATCAACTTAAACTAATTGAATTAGGTTTGGCCAGTATTTAAGCTGGGAGCTAAGAGGACTTTATGACACAGATTTGTCAGTGACCCCCCCCTCCCCCCAGCAACCGGAAGCGTGGCAAACATCAGGCTAGCAGTGGGTAAATAGTTGCTGAATAAACAGATCAATGAATAAACGAACTTGAAAGTATTTCAGCTCTCAAGTATTAAACATTTTGCTTGAAACACAAATGTACTTAGCATATATTTTCTAGAATGATTTCATCAGATCTACTCTTTCTTAAACAGTCCTGGTGCAATGTAAAGACAATAAATAGTTTCACTTTTCAAAGTGACTGGCGAGAATAAATCCAGGTAAAACAGTCAGAAACAGAGCTGGATGCTGGTATGTGTATGTGTGTGTCTGTGTGTGTATGCATGCATACACACATGTGTACACGCATGGACACATGCATACACACACACACACACACACACACACACACACACACACACACACACACACACCAGTCCTTGAAGTCAGGGCCTAGGTACTGTCCTTGAGCTTTTGTGTTCAAGGCTAGCATTCTCCCACTTAAACCCCAGCTCCACTTCTGGCTTTTTTGTGATTAATTGATATAAAAATTATCCAGACTTTGCTGCCTGAGGTTGGCCTTGAACTGTTACTCTTGGATCTCAGCCTCCTGAGTAGCTAGGATTATAGGTGTCAGCCACAAGGGCCTGGTGAAACTCTTGACTCTTTGGTCAGATTTCATAATCTACTTCTGCTTGGCTCATTTGCTTCTAATTTTCCAAACGAGTAATAGAAAAACCTAAAGAAACTATTTGATTTGCTCTTATTTTTATTTGATTTGTCTGTAGCTTTAGAACACAGAGAATAGTATTGATTCTTGGTTATCTGAGCTAAATTGAGCAAGGAACACACAATTCCCGGGTAATACGATGTTCCAGTTAGTCAATTAATTAAATTCCCCATCAACCTTTTGCCAGAGCTGGTAATTATTAAATTTATCTCTTTGAGTTCATCTCCCAATTCCTAGGATAATGTGACCCAAAAATAGGCCAGAGAAAAGCAAAAGAAAAGTAAAAGCAGTTTAACACTGGACAATTGTTTGATTGGTAGTTATAATTAGAGAGTCTCTAGGGGAGGCAGCAAGAATATATCTGTGGGGCTTGGAAGGTGGCTCAGTGGTAGAACGCTCGCCTAGCATGTATGAAGCCCTGGGTTCGATTCCTCAGTACCACATACTCAGAAAAAGCCAGAAGTGGCGTTGTGACTCAAGTGATAGAGTGCTAGCCTTGAGCCAAAGAGCCTCAGGAGAGGTAGGGGTAAGAGGCTTGTGGCTGAAGCCAGCCTGGGGCAAAATTAGGCATGACTCTGTTTGAGAAACAAACTGAAAGTGGTGGAATGCTAGTCTAGCAAGCATATGGCCCTGAGTTCAATCTCCATTTGATAGATATCTAGATAGATAGATAGATAGATAGATAGATAGATAGATAGATAGATAGATAATAAAATAAGCTGAAATTAGAATCTTTTACAATGATAATGTGTATCAATTTCTCTATCATCCAATACCAAAAAGGAAGGAACAAACAAAATAAGAAGGTTCCTTGGGCCTTTGAAGTCCTTATTTACATTCATGTCCTTTGAAGAGAGAGAGAGAGTGTGTGTGTATGAGTGTGTGTGTGTGTGTTGTATTATATAGTGGGACTTGAACTCAGAGCATCATGCTGTCGCTTGATATTCTTTCTTGCTCAAGGCTGATGTTCTATCACTTGAGCTATATCTCGCCTTCTGGCTTTTTGCTGGTTAATTTTAGATAAGAATCTCAAAGACTTTTCTGCCTGTGTTGATTTGGAACCACAATCCACAGATCTCAGCTTCCTGAGTAGCTAGGATTACTTGTGTGAGCCACCAGCACCCTGCTACAAGCAGAATTTCTGTGAAATAAAATTAACCAGGGCTTTGCAAGCCAATGAAAACAAGTGGTATTAGTATAATAGTACAAACCTGTAGTGCTGGAGAATATTAATTCATCTATAAACTGTGATAATCATGTTTCATTCTTATTTATTTGCTAAAGAAAAATCCTCCAAGGCCCTTGTCAGCCCAACTTGAGTTTATGTATATTTGAAGGTAATAAAAATCGTATTTCTTTCAAGCAGAGTTCATAACTCAAGCTTTCTTCTCATTGATTTAGTCTGGTCTCACACCCAGTTAGTTTTTAAAAAGTGACACTTGATTATATTTCTCTGCTCAGCCTTTTTTTTTTCAGAACAGCAGTCTATAGGTATCTATCAAAAACTCCAAATCCTCAGCTTTTCCAGAAAAATAAGGACATCCTGACCCATGCAATAGTATTGAACTGTAAAACCATTCTCTTTCAGAAAAAAAGTTCATAAGAGTCCAAACCATCACATGCCATGAATTATACAAAAGCCAAATCTTGGGTTTATAAGATTTCAGGAGAAAGTACAGAAGGGCAAAGTATGTTGTAAAAGCCAAAATAAAAGTCTGTGTATGTGAGAAAGGCTTTTCATGGAGGAGGACATTTCTTTTTTAGAAATCTGTCTTTCTTGAGACAGTTTGTGAAGGATACAAAGTGAATCAGTTCTTCATGTAACCTCATGGAAGTTAGCTGAGCACAAATGATGACTCTATTAAGGTTTTGGTCCTCTGGAATGGGGTGGATCTCTCTTTGACCTCAGATAGCTAGGTCAGCATTACAGAGCAATGACTGAAACCTAATTTTCTTGGAAGATTCAACTTCTGTGATTAGTATTCCCCTTTTGCACATTTTGCTGTGGGTTTCTCTCCCCCTCCCTCTTCCTCCCTCCCTCCCCTCCCCTCTCTCTCATCCTATCTATACACACATATTTCCTTATGAGTGCACCAGACATCTAGCTACTTGGGAGGCTAAGGCAGAAGGATTGAGCCCAGAAGATTCTAGGTACCTACCACACAATGACTTTATATATATATATGTATATTCTTTTTATATATTGTTTTATTGTATTTGTAAAAAATCACCCTGCAATGCCAACATTAATTAGAAAACAATGACAGCCATCATTTGAGGTTCAAAAATTCATAATATATCTAGATCTCCACTGGCACCTCCAATCCCTCTTTGGACATAGTGGTGATTTCTCAGAGCTGCCCCACCACGCTTCCTTGTAGAAAAGCTCTGAGGTTTGAAGAATATACCCTTGTTGCAGAACAAACTCTGGTCAGCCTAAATCAGCCCTGTTAATCCCATTCCCTGGCTAGCAGTTGCTTCAGGAACTCAAGCCTGACTTAGCTCATGGTCACGGGATGGGCAGGTGGCCTGTTCAGATGCCATCAGCTTGAAGGAAACTCTTGACCCTCATTCTCATTCTCTCTCCAAGGCACACAGGGAATCAGGCACCTTATTTCCCTAAGGAAGCTTTCAACCTTGAAGAGAGCAAGCTGGATGCTGTACCAAAGAGGGGAGAGGGAGGTCTTTTTGGTGTCAGAATCATACTGGATTGACCAACCCTGAAACTACTTTGAATTGAGTGTCTTGTTACCTGTACCTATAATCATGCCTACCAAATGCCAGCTTTCTATTGCTGAATTCTGAACTTTATTAATTCCTTTATTTAACAAAAGTCATTAGGGCATCTATCGAGTCCCTGGCTCAGTCCTATGTGTTAAAGGACATTAATAGCAACTCAGCTCAAGGAGCTCACATTCTAGCAGTAGATGGAAATGTAAGTAGATTATGCAAATTCATTGCAATAAATGTAAATAGAGGATACAATAAGAACATGTCATACACGGTTGAGTCATCATGATTAGGCAGATAGATCTTAAATGGAGGGATGCTGAATGTATTGGGTTTCAGAAGATTTCCACTGGGAATAATTTATTCTCCTCATGATGATGTTTACTGTAACACCAGCCAATCCCATTTTCTTCCAGCTTTTAATGGAGGGAAAAGGCAGAAAACTTTGGAACTCTACTGGAATTCCAACACATACAAGCAATCCCTCTCCCCTACTTTTCTAGCATCCTCTTCTAAAATCACATTTTCATCCTAAATTCAGCACAAGAATCCAAATACCAATCAAGGCCCACTGCCCTATGTACACAATGGTTTTCACTTCCTAATTCCTCACAAGAAAACATCTTGATGAAGAAATACGTATTTTCCGGGGCTATGTGATCATGGAAGAAACAAGTTTTCAATGTCTACAAAGCTTCATAAACAAAGAATGCTTCTTTTCACCAGCACTTGCTCATAACTTCTGACCCCATCAGAAATGAGAGACAGTTGAAGTCACAACCATTTGGGGGATGATTAGGTCATTACCATGGAACCCTCATGATGGAATTGGTGCCCTTTTACAAAGTGGCCAGAGGACTAGACTCACTCATACTATGGCAAGCTAATCACTCTCTGCTGAGGTGTCTGAGGCAACATGGACGAGAGCCCCTAGCAGAGCCTGCCATGCTTGCCCCTTCTGAGATGAGGAATGGATTTCTATTGCTTTATAAGGCTCCCAGTCAGTGGTACTTTAGAGTAGCAGCCTGAGTGAAAACCCCCTCCATTCATTTCAAGGTGGAATGGAGGGTGAGAAACACGGATTGGTTCTCTATCCCTTTGCTGCCAACCCAGAGCGTGATCTTTAGACCAGCTGCATCAGCATCCCTAGGCAGGTATTAAAAATACAGAATCTCAGGTCTTGCTCTCAGCCAACCACAATTTAAAACTGTCCTAGGTAATTTGTGTATGAAAGTTAAGATGACTTCTGTTTAATCAGAGGTAAAGAGCAGACAAAGTACTATGTGTTAGGTTTTTAAAAAGAGGTAGGCGAGTAAGAACCGCACCAGCAGGCACGTGGTATTCAGATAAGGGGTAGGTTTATTCAGTAGACCTGCTTGGACCAGGCAAGGGTGGCACTCCACGGGGCTGGGAAAGGCCTGGGAATGAGAGAGAGCTGGGAAGAGAGGAAAGAGAGAGAAAAGAGCAGAGAGAGGGGTAAGAACAGTAGCACTCACGTGGTATTCAGGTAAGGGGTAGACCTGCTGGGACCAGGCAAGGTTGGCACTCCATGTGGCTGGGAAAGAGAGAGAGCGAGAGAGCAAGAAAAGAGCAGCAAGAGCTAGAAACGAACAGAGAGAAGAAAGGGAGAGTCTGGGCCTGGGCTAGCCCTTATGTAGGGTATGGGTGGGGAAAGGTGTGGCCACATCAAATTCAGATGTGACCTCAGCGGATGCAGATGTGACCTCTTCTAGGTGTCCCAGTTGCCTAGGTAACGCAGGTACTGGGTGGAGACTTTGCTGCGAGGAGGGTGGAGTCTGCTCACCATCCAGGAGCGGACCTTACATTCCAGCCTTTTAATAATCATGAAATAGGGTGAGGATTCTCTCTGGCTACTTCCTGCTGACAAGGGGCGTCCACAATAGGGGTAAAAGGCTGGAATTTGGTCTCCTCCCAGAGAAGGCAGTGGGCAGCAGCTGTCCCTTGGTGGCGTTGAATCCTTAGATGAAGTCAGGAGAAGTCTCATGAGCATTGAGGGGGTGGAAAAAAATACTAGAGAGCAAATAAATGGCAAGAGGAAGGACTTGGGGCTGAAAATGTTGGTAGAAATGTCCCTAGTTACTTCTGACATCTGGCGACTAGGTAGAGAAGTCAGGTGACAAAGGCAAGAATATAAATTCCTGTTCAGTTAATAGGTAGACAGGTATAGACATTGGATGGGCAGGCTTCTTACTTCTACTGACCTCCCGGCTCAGGTTAATTTTGAAAGGGCAGGCACAAAGTAGCTGATGTGACATCATCTCCTCTTACTCCTTTCCACGTTCCCTTGTTCCCCAGACTGGCTGAGTCTAGGTACTCGTTGCAGGGATGGCTTGTCCCAGTTGGTATTCAAGATTTGAACTCAAGGCCTGGGCACTGTCCCTGAGCACTTCTGCTCAAGGCTAGCACTGAACCACTTTGAGTTATAGTACCACTAGTATTCAAGGAGGTTTGAACTCAAGGCCTGGGCACTGTCCCTGAGCACTTCTGCTCAAGGCTAGCACTCTACCACGTTGAGTTATAGTACCACTTCCAGAGTTTAGCTGGGAGACGGAGTCTTAGGGATTTTTTAGCCCGAGCTGTCTTTGAACTGAAATCTTTGCCACAAAAGCCCTTTATTATTTTCAATTAAAGCAACAAGGAGATCAAGTAGAATAAGTAGAGCTTACCTGGTTCTTATCAAGAATTGCCAACAAATATTCTGAAATGACAAAACTCATTAGATGTGATGAAAATTTTAGCATAGATATGCCCAGTATTTTAGAACCATGTAGTCAGTAGTAGAATACACAACACAAAACAAAAAAGACAAAACTCAAAACCTAAAATTTTGACAACATTTAGACATCTTTGCTAACAAAGCACATCAGATGGTTGGGCCTCAGTTACTAGGGCCTGTGAAAACAGCAACTTGTTAGCAAGGCACCTTAGAATAGATGGAGTAGTAAACTTAGTGGAAGGTTAAGGGTCAGATGGGGCCAAACCCTTAACCCACCACGTGGCCAAGATGGCGGATTCAAGATGGCGAATTTCTGAAAGAATGCAAAGAAAGCCTGAATAGATTAAGACTACATTGGCTAGCCTTTGAGAGGGAACCTAGAGGGGGGGGTCCCTGGGACCCAGCCTGCATCGCACTCTTCAGGGCACAAGCCAAAATGTAGAAAAGAGAAAGGGAGAGATAGGGAAAGTTGGACATGAATGGCAGAGAGAGAGCAAAGAGAGCCCGAAAGTAAACAGACTTCTGAACATTTACCATTGCCGTAGCAAAAACTGTGTACTTCTGAGAATGGCATAAAAATGAGGCTCTCTGGCTTTCCCGGGAGCGCAGGAGACATTTCAAAGGGGTTTCACGGTGGTTCAGGCGTGATTCGTAGCACCCCATTAAATGAGTAGAGTCAGTCTGGTGAGTGAGGGAGAGCTGACCAGGCAGAAGCGGCATCCCGACTTCCCCCAGAGCCCTCTAGAGAGAAATGGCCAAGCCCCCAAAGCCAAGCGTCCTTGGCTTCAGAAGTGACTGCCCTTCAGCTAAAGGCTGTAGGAGCTCTCTGGCGTGGCGCCACGTCTGGACAGAGACTGAGTAACAGAGAGCCGTAGAGTAGTTTCACTCACCAGAGTAGAGAAGTGGTGTGGACGTGGATGTGAAGGCAGCAATGGTATCGATGCGTTGATTCCGCCGCAGACAGACTGGTTCGCAAAAGGCCATCAGAACTGCGGGTATTCCTCAGAGCAAAAAGGGAAGAACAAAAAAAAGAAAAACGAGGAAAAAAACAGAGAAATCCCAGCTATCCTGACTTTAAGCCTTTATCTGAGTCACGGCACCATTTATGTTAGGTTTTTAAAAAGAGGTAGGCGAGTAAGAACCGCACCAGCAGGCACGTGGTATTCAGATAAGGGGTAGGTTTATTCAGTAGACCTGCTTGGACCAGGCAAGGGTGGCACTCCACGGGGCTGGGAAAGGCCTGGGAATGAGAGAGAGCTGGGAAGAGAGGAAAGAGAGAGAAAAGAGCAGAGAGAGGGGTAAGAACAGTAGCACTCACGTGGTATTCAGGTAAGGGATAGACCTGCTAGGACCAGGCAAGGTTGGCACTCCACATGGCTGGGAAAGAGAGAGAGCGAGAGAGCAAGAGAGCAAGAAAAGAGCAGCAAGAGCTAGAAACGAACAGAGAGAAAAAAGGGAGAGTCTGGGCCTGGGCTAGCCCTTATGTAGGGTATGGGTGGGGAAAGGTGTGGCCACATCAAATTCAGATGTGACCTCAGCGGATGCAGATGTGACCTCTTCCAGGTGTCCCAGTTGCCTAGGTAACACAGGTACTGGGTGGAGACTTTGCTGCGAGGAGGGTGGAGTCTGCTCGCCATCCAGGAGCGGACCTTACACTATGGACCTGCAGTAGACAGTCCTCACAGGGCAGAGAGCAGGGGCATTCTAGATGTCTGGATCCCACCATGGTTCTTTGAAATAAAAAAGAATCTGTATTGCTAGGCAGTCGCGATTTATACCTGGAATCCTAGCTTACTCAGGAGGCTGAGATCTAAGGATTGCAGTTCAAAGTCAGCTCAGACAGGAAAAAGTCTGTGAGACTTATTTCCAAGAAACTGTTTTTTTTTTTTATTTGTTTGTTTTTTAAAGCCAGAAGTGGAGCTGTGGCTCAAATGGAGAACATTAGCCTTGAAAAACAACAACAACAACAAAAGCTTGGGGACAGTGCCCAGGACCTGAGTACAAGCCCCAGAACTAGTCCAAAAAATAAAAGTCTGTATAGGAGTTTTTGGGTTTTGATGGTTTTCCAAACCACCTTAGCTTATTTATGTATGTGTGTGTGTGTATGAATTTTTTATTATTATAAAGGTGATGTACAGAAGGTTTACAGCTATATAAGTCAGGTAATGAGTACACCCACCCCTTCCTTCTCTCTTTCCCAGTTTTTCCCTCCTACCCCCACCCACGATTTGTATACTTCATTTTTTGTATACTTCATTTTCAACATAGTGTCTAGTGAATACCACTGCTGCATTTGTTCACCCTTTGTCCCTCCATTTCTGTGCCTCCTCCTTACCCTTCCAAGGATAGATAAATGAGCAAATGAGACAAAAAGAAAAGAAAAACAGCAACAAAGAAAAAAATCCCCTCGTTTCCATGTCCTGAAGTTCATTTTGATAAACATCATTTTGTCTGATCAGAGGCACATAGGCATTTCACCTTTGTGTTCCTTTCCTAAGAGCATCTTCCTTTGGTCTCACAGTGTGTGTGTGCTTAGAGACCTGTATGACTGATCATGTCGCAGTGTCTGGATACTTTTGAAAGTGCTAAAGCCCAGGCATTTGTTGATTTGTGTCCAAAAACCCACAAGACCTCCCCACCCATAGCCCCTCTTAAAAGGAGAGTTGGGGAACAGACAAAAGGGAAACCTCAATCTGAAGGTGACCAAATTAGAAGTCTACATTGAGTGAGAAGCCATTCAGAGGGACTGAGTTATGTGGACATCTGGATTAAGTATTTGTTGAGGATAGAGTAGGGCTTAGAACATTGCACTGAGTTTTACAAAGACAAGGACATACTTTTGCATACTTGAGTTTGATTGCCTTACTTATGTAACTGTAACCCCACCTGCTCATTACTTTTTCGATACAATTTTTTAAAGAGTTTATACAGAAAATACAGTCAAAATTCCTGGCACTTTGTTAAAGTAAATTAGACTTTGCCAGAAAACCACACAGACATCCAGGTACAAAGAACAAAGAAAAGGTTTACTGCCAGCAAAGGGAAAGGCAAGACCCCTTCCCACAAGAGAGAAGTGCTGGCTATTGTCTCAGATGGCCTTTTATAATCTCCTAGGTTTGGGAGATCTTGACGCCTTATATGGTTATACCTGACCCAAAGGAGTGTCCTCTCAGGTGACCCATATGACCTGTGAGGTTTAGGGGATCTTGCTGCCTTATATGGTTATAGCTATCCCAGAGGAGTACCATCTTAAGGCAAAGGGGGTGGAGGCTAATCATTTACTGCCTTTACTAAATGACGCCTAGTGTTGCCTAGGGAAAAAATATGCAAAGCTATGAGAGGAGGTTATTGGGCTAACACACTTAGTATTCACTCATTGATTATTAATTTTAAGCAGAGAAACATGGATCTATAATACCTGTCTACCAACCTGCCTTTGGATTTCTGAGTCAAAAGACTGTATCTTACAATAACTTTGAGAACTTTCAAAAAACATCTCTTCTCTTCATTCTCTTTTCTATTAATATTCTGCAATTAAATGTATATGGGATCTTTTCTTTCTAATCTCTAGGACATTTATTAACCTCTCATATTTTTTATGTCCTTGAGTAATTTCTTTCATTTTTCAGTTCACTAATTTCTTTCCAAAATTAGGCTTAATCTGCTGTTAGTAAATCCGTTAAGCTTTCTACTTCATTACACTTTTAGGAGTAAAATATTCCTTCCCTTTATCTATTATTTTTATTCTCATCCTCATATACCTAACTCTTTTATGTCTGCTAATAATTAAAACATATTTAATTCTCTTGCCTTCTTCTGATTTCCAGGTTACTGTGGACTGGATTTTGCTAGGTCTTGCTTGGTATTTGCTGCTGGTTTCTTTCTTTGTGCTATAGGACCCTCAAGTTCACACTTGTAGCAGTGATTCCTTGTGCTTTACCCTGCCAGTGGCTACTTGGGCTATCTCCCATACATGACACAAACTAATTATTAATGCTGGACACTGGGTGGCTCCCATCTATAATCCTAACTGCTCAGGAGACAAAGATTGAGGATCAGGGTTCAAAACCAGCCTGGAAGAAAAGTCTGTGAGACTCTCATCTCTAATTAACCAGCAAAAAGCCAGAAGTGGAGCACTAACGTTGTAGAGCACTAGGCTTAAGCTAAAAACTAATGGAGAGCACCCAGACTCCTAGACCCTGAGTTCAAGCCCAGCACTGGTGTGTGTGTGTGCAAACACACACACACACTGAAATTTGAGGTCAGTACAAATAGGGTAGTTTTGAATAGTGAATCTGCAAGAGTGAACATTTGACTAGAATTTTCCTCCCTTTTACCCAGGGCTAGCAGTTCCTACCTATCAGGCAGGTTTATGTATTTGAATAGTCCTGTGAAATCCCAGCTTTATGTAGGTCTCTCCATTCCCTCTCCCTCCCTCCCCCCCCCGCCCCCCCCAGCACTGGGGCTGGGATTCAGGGCCTGGGTGCTGTCCCTGAGCAATTTTTTGTTTTTCCCTTCAAGGCTAACACTCTACCACTGAGCCACAGTTCCACATGTGGCTTTTTGCTGGTTAACTGGAGATAAGAGTTTCCTATACTTTTCCCACCTGGGCTGGCTTTGAACCACAATCCTCCTATCTTAGCCTTCTGAGTAGCTAGGATTACAAGTATGAGTCATTAGTGCCTAAGTCCTTTATTAGATGAGTCCTTTATTGGATGAGCTGTGGCTTTTGTCCCTGAACTTGATGCATGAGTCAAAGCAAAGTGGACCCATGAGTCAAACCAAACTCGACCCATAAGTCAAATTCCTGGACTCCCCTCTGCCCCAAGGAGAAAGCCAGGGAGAGTACTTACATTTCTGCAATCCTTTTTTGCTTCTACTTCTTGACTAGCCTCTGTGCATCCCTTTCTTTATTGCCAGCTCAACAATGTATGCCCAGTGATTCTTTTGAAATGATACCCAGCATTTCAAGGTGTTGCAGAAGAAAGGGTGTTCTGAGTAACTGACATATTACAGTGCCCCAAATGGAAATGGTCTGAGCAGTTCTACCCAGCAAATTTTTGTGGGCCTTCAAAACTCTGGAAAAAGGGAGTCCTGGGCTGAGTATATCTGCATGAACAGTGGTGAATCTTGCTCTCTACTGGCCATTGTTCAAAGTGTTGCTGTAAAGGAGAATAAATAAACAAGACAAAATTTGTGAAGTTCTTTGCTGTTCTATTTTGTTTCAGAGTTGGTGGTTGAACCTAGAGTCTTGCACATGCCAGACAAGAGCTCTATGATTGAGCTTCATCCCTAGTCAAGTTCTTTGATTTTTGAGAGAATGTTGATCATGAGAAAGGACTGCAATAATGACAGATATGTCCATGGGCAAGAAAGCCAAAGGAAGCCAGAAGCAAATTCCTACTTCAATATTGATTTTGATCTCTACAGAAATCTCAGTAGGAAATTTGTCTGCCCAACATGAAGAAGAAGAAAAAAAGATCACTTGACTCCATTGAAACTTCTGATGAAAACTTGAAGAACCACCCTAGAGAAAACAGAAATAAAAAAGAAAAAGATTGCCTCAACTGGGCTCGTTGTTAGGTTACTGTCTATCTGTCTATCTATCTATCTATCTATCTATCTATCTATCTATCTATCTATCTATCTATCTATCTATCTATCTATCTATCTATCTATCTATCTATCTGTCTGTCTGTCTGTCTGTCTGTCTGTCTGTCTATCATTTATCTATCATCTATCTATCATCTATCTATCACCTACCTATTAAGGGCCTTAATTTCTTGAGTCTAAACATAACAACCGAGAGTCTTGGAATCTCAGTCCCCCACATAACTAGAGAACATCTAAGTCAGTCTCTAAACTGCTCTGTATTCCTGCATTGTGAGATTAAACTCACTATTTTTCAAACAAGGTGAGATGTGTTCTGGGTTCTGTTAGGTCACATGTTACAGTTTTATGCATAAAGCACACACATACACACAATGATATTACTTTAACCATTTTAAGTGTACCATTCAGTGGCATTTGCTCACTAGCCATCATCGCCCTCCAAGCTCATCCTTTAACCAACACTCTGAGCCATTAAACAATAATTCCATTCTTTCCTTCCCTCCAATTCCAACTAGCCACGATCCTCCTTTCTGTTTTTATGAACTTGACTGTGCAGGTGTATCACAATTACATTAGACCATTAGATTGTATTCATCCTTTTGTGGCTAGTTTCTTCGCACTCAGTGTAATCTCTTCAAAATTTATCTGTGTTGAAGTGTGTGTGAGACTTTCATGTGCTTATATACCCGAGTAATATTTCACAGTGTGCAGATGCCATATTTTCTTTATCCAAGCATATGTAGTAGATATTTGATTTTTTTTTGCTATTGTGTATGAAGACTGTTTCTTCTGAAGTCCACTGTTTTCAATTTTATCTTATTTTATTTTATTTTATTATTTTTGCCAGTACCAGGGCTTGAACACAGAGTCTTGTTACCATGCCTGAGCTTTTTTGCTCAAGGATAGTACTCTACCCTTTGAGCCACAGCTCCACTTCTGGATTCATGATAGTATTTTTTTCAGTTGGAGATGAGTCTCTTTTTTTTTTTTTTTTTTTTGCCTGGGGCTTGAACTCGGGGCCTGGGCATTGTCTCTGAGCTCCTTTTTTTTTTTTTTTTTTTTTTTAATAAATTTTATTTTATTTGAGAACATACTGTACAGAGGGGTTACAATTACATGGGCAGGATAATGCATACATTTCTTACCAAGCATTGCAGCCTCCTCCTTTGTTTACCCTTCAGCTTCTTTTGCACAAGGCTAGCATTCTACCACTTGAGCCACAGCACCACTTCTGGCTTTTTCTTTTGTGTGGTATTGAAGAATGGAACCCAGGGCTCCATGCATACTAGGCAAGCACTTTACCACTAAGCCACATTCCCAGTCCAAAGATAAGAGTCTCCAATAAAGTCCTGCCCCTGGGCTGGCTTTGAATCGAGATCCTCAGATCTCAGCTTCCTGAGTAGCTAGAATTATAGGTGTAAACCACTGGTGCCTAGATACTACTTTCAATTGAGGGGGATCTTACATGTCTATGTATGGCTGGATCTTACTTGTCTATACTAAAGTTTTGAGGAATTTACTATTTTCCATAGTGGCTGCACCATTTTACAACCCTTCCTGCATTGCACAAAGGTTCTAGGATATCCACATCCTGGCCAGCTCTTGTTGCGGTCTGCTTTTGTGAGGTAGCATTTCTCTGTGGATTTAGTTTGCATTTCCCTGATTGTTCATGAGGTTATTACTCCTATGCTTTTATTCCTGGTGTGGACTGATGTGTCTGTCATGAGAAGCAACTGGCTTGCTGAGCAAAATAGCCTTATATTTGGAGAACAGCTCAGCACTCTCCCCAGGAGATTTTTTTTTGAGACAGAGTCTCTCTGTGTAGCCCAGATAGGACACACATATGCATCCTCCTGCTTTAGCCTCCTGAGCACTGAGATTCCAGATGTGTTAATCACTCCCAGCTTCTTTCCAAAAGAATTAAAACACTCTTTCTCAGCCAGGGGCTCATGCCTATAATCCTAGCTACTTAGGAGAATCCTAGCTACTTAGGAGGCTGAGATCTGAGATTTTCCCTGCCAGGAAAATCCATGAGACTCTTATTTCTAATTAACCAGTAAAGAGCCAGAAGTTGGAAGGCATGGCTCAAATGGTAGAGCGCCACAACCTTCAGCAAAAGAGTGAAGGGACAGTGCTTAGTTAGGTGTTGAGTTCAAGTTCCGTTACTGGCACACACACACACACACACACACACACACACACACACACACACACACACACACACACACACACACACACACCATTGTTCTTTCTCTTTTAGCTCTGTTGTGATGGTATATGACTATCTGGTGCAGCCATGACGATGACATTGAAGAGCTGACCAGATTTTGAGGGTAGGTGAGCAATCAGCCCAGAACTCTGCTCAGGCCCTTGCCACCGAGCATGGTAGATAGGAGTATAGAGGAAAGGCCCCTCAGAATGTCTCAGACAGTCTAGGACAAAGGAGACTAAACAGCACAGCTGATTTATGAGCAGAACAAATGCCTGCCTGTGGGCTGTGCCTCAGAAAACAGATGAATTTCTGCACAACTGTGGAGCTGGAGAAATTGGTTATGAGAAAAAAAAACCTGGACAGCTGGTTAAAAATAGTTTTAGATGCCCAGGGAGCCAGATTTCAGGTGGGAGCCTGACAGTTGCCACATGTCAGCCCTTTAGAAGTTGTCATCTGAAGTGTACTAAAAAAGAGAATTCCAATGGCAAGTTAGCTTGAGAAGAAATGGCTTGGCAGAACTATTATGTAGCTAAACAATCCCATTTGCATGTATGGGCCCTAGCTAGGTCTAGGATTTTCATAAACTGTTAAGAAATTCACTCATTGTAAAGATAAAAGTATGATCTGAGCTGGACACCAGTGGTTCACACTTGCAATCCTAGTTACTCAGGAGGCTGAGATCCAAAAGATGACAGTTTGAAGCCCGCCCAGGGAGAAGAGTCCTTGCTATTCCATCTCCAAAATAATCAGCAAGAAGCTGGCTTGGAGACATGGCTCAAGTGCTTGCCAAGCAAATTGAGCAAGTGTGTATGCCCTGAGTTTAAACCCCAGTGCTATGAAAACAATATGTGATTTGATTTATTGAACATTATATTGTAACGTAAGAGAAGTTTCAGTTACTAGTATGTGCTAATACAATTTTCTTTTCTTTTTTTTACTGTAATTAATATATTATATGTGACTGGAGCTGCTAAGGAGTGTTTAGCCTTCTTGATAAGATAAATAGACCAATAAATCCTTATGCATATTGACTTTCTCATACATGGTAAAAGTATCATTTAGGTCAGCTCTTGCATGCATTAGCACAATTTAAATTATTGAGATTTTACTGCACAGACTGAGTCACCAGGCTAGGTTGAGATTTCTTTTGTGTGAGTCTAATTATCCCATACATCGTTACAAGGATTTCACCTTTAGGATGTTAAATAACACTCACTCCATGGTTTCTTTTGCTTTGTTCAAAGACTCAAAATCAACTCAGTGATATTGGAAGTCACAGTTTAAACAATGTAACTACATTGTAAATAGCTAACTACTAGCAATGTTCTGTCTTAAAGTAGGAGGATTTCCTGAAGACACACACACACACACACACACACACACACACACACACACACACACACACACACACACACACACACACACACACACACACACACACACACACACACACACACACACACACACACACAGCCTCAAAAACTAAGCCAAAGTTTTAATATATTTTTCTCTTCCTTCCTTCCTACATTCTTGTCTTGTTTTTCCTAATTCCCTCGTCTTTGTTGGCTTGGTGATTTTGTACTCTCAAATAAGGATAGATGTTGTTTAAAGTTTTTAAACAACCTTCTTTTAGGCCCCAGAATCTGTGTGGTAACTTCCAGTATGGGTCACCTTCTTTAGCCCCATAGCCTGCAGATCAGACCCCATACTGTGGAACAACTTAAGGATTTTGTGAATGGTTCACAATGCACCCCTCTCCCCTGGGAACATAGGAAGCATCCTGAGTGGTCTTGTGGATTCTAACAAGTGGGTAAGGCTGAGGGCTCTGTCCTAGTGTTGGCCTTAATCTCCTCTGTCTGTTCCTAGGGCTTTTGATCCATTCTCATGATCATGCTGGCCTAGTTCATGTTCAGGGCTGATCTAGTTACAGGAAACTGCTCTCTTGGTTACCTGAAATCATTTCTGTAAGAATTTTCATGTTATGTCAATTCATTAATTAATTAGTTAATTGGTGCTGAGGGTTGAACTCCAAGCTTACACTTGCTAGGCTTGTACTCTACCACAGGGACTCTTATTCAGCTAGGAGAGTTAAATCTCAGTTTGGTCAAGCCTCGGGTGGGAAATCTAGAACCTACTGAATGAGTATAAAAAGAGAAAAAGAGAGAAGAGGAACAATGGAAGGGGATACTGGTTGAATGCGTTGGGTATGTACCACACAGGACAGTGGCCAGTAACTCATTAACTGTCCACACCTGGGCAGGGAGCCAGGCAGTCCTAATCCCCACCCCCACCCCACTCCCCTGCACATACAAACATGTGCAAGTCCCTTCTTATTCCCCCCTGGGGTCTCGAACATCTTCCTTGAACAAGCAGACTTCCACCAGGAATTGTTCAAAACGTGACTTTAAAGCTGTCTAACAAAGAAACACAATCTCTGAATTATAGCCTACATGTCTAGCTATATAGAGCAAAGCTGGCCTGGCGCTCAGATATGACTGTCAACAGTAAGGACAGACAATTGAGGAATGAGAAAGAGAAGGAGGAAGAACCTGTTCAGATATATTTTAAAAACCATATCATTCTGGGAGGGAAAAAATAGTAGAAAGCAAGGGAAGGGGTGACATTGTCCAAAAAGAAATATACTTATTATCTGACTTATGTAACTGTAACCCCTTTGTATATTACCTTTATAATAACAATTGAAAAAATAAAAAATACCATTCCAAAATGTTCTAGTTCCTTTAAATCTCTTGATTGACCTTGTAATAACATAAATAGGAAAATCTGAATTTTACTTTCATATGAAATTATTCTTCTAAGTATATGGACCCATACAGCAAACTTGAGCTTCCCTTCCTCGTTAATTTTATGATGTGTGAGAGAGTGTTTCCAAGGATTCTCTTTCTTTCCAGGTCATTTAAGATTATTGATTCCTCCATCTCTGGTGTGGAGTTCAGTTCTCTAAGGACTGGTTAAGCAAAACCATTTTCCTGCCATTAAAATGATTGTGCCCCAATCTTGGCTTTCATATTCTAGCAGTGTGAATACCTCTCTTTTTCCTTCCTTCCTTCCTTCCTTCCTTCCTTCCTTCCTTCCTTCCTTCCTTCCTTCCTTCCTTCCTTCCTTCCTTTTCTTGGCTTGAACTCAGGGCCTGGACTCTGTTCCCTAGCTTTTCCACTCAAGGCTTGCTTCCCTTTAGTAACAACTCCACTTCTGGCTTTTTGGTGGTTAGTTGGAGATAAGAGTTTCATGCACTTTTCTGCCTAGCTGGCTTTGCACCGTGATCCTCAGCTCTCAGCCTTCTGCGTAGCTAGGATTACAGATGTGAGCCACCAGAATCTAGCTCCTGCTTTGTTTCTTAAGGCCACTTCCAAGATCCTCTTCCCTGTGGGTAATATCCCTTCACTTGCAACAGATAGTTGCTAAATCACATAAGCTGCAGAGAGTTGACTTTTCATCACCAAAAGTTTCTGGGGGAAATAAAATGATTGCAACTAGTCATGTATCATCTTTTGGTTCTAAAGTGAAAAATGTTAAATTACACATTAGTTGCTGCATACATTTGCATATTGATATGTAAAAATCTCAACAACTTTAACAGCATCACAGCTTAGCAGACACAGATGCCTGAACATACACATGGGCTGACATTCAGACTCCCAACCACAGACAAACCAAGCTTGGGGAAGTGGGTGGGGATATATGACAGAAGCACCCAGAGGTTCTTAGGGGAAAGATGGAAATCCTAAAGGAGAGAGGGTACTCACTGAATCTTACTTTATTTAATCTTGTGTCAGGCCTCCATTTTAAGTCCCTCTCCTTCAGACCTTACACTGGGCTCCAATCTGATGATTAGCAAGGCTTGGAGTAAATCAGAAGATCAACAAGATGCAAAATTTCAAAAGAGCAGTTAGGCTTGTTCCAAGAAGAGATGGGCTCTCGAAGGGGGAGTTTGTCACTCCCTTGTTTGATTTTGTTTGAGTCTTACACATTTTCTTCTATAGCCTTGAATAGACCCTCTCGGTACAGAAACAAGTTCTAGATTTCTGTATACCCTAGGTTTTGCACTTTTGCAGAAAGGCTCATCCTGAAAGAAGATTCTTCACTGGCTTGCCAACTGAAGCATCAAGGTATTAATTGCATTGACTATGGGAAATATATATATGTCTTGAAGCCCAGGGTATGTTCTACTGAACAGAGTACTTCTTTATAGGAACTCAGGTCATAGGAAACCTCTTTAATAATTAGTACAGGAAGTGGTGGTAGCTCAAAGTGGTACAGCACTAGCCTTGAGTGAAAAAGCTCAGGGACAGTGTCCAGACCTTGAGTTCAAGTTCCATATCTGACAAATAACAACAGCAACAATAATCATAATGATAATAAGGACAAAGGACACAAAATTCCTTAAGGGATACCTTCCACATGCCCCCCCAAATACTCCATGACACTGCCTGCACAATAATTATATGCATGCCAAGTAGCCCTTAGCTGAGTGCTGAAAATATGTTTTTGAATTCTTGGCCTCTCCTCTCTTGACACTTTATTCCAACCTTCTTTGGCTTTTTGTATTTACCTCGCCATTGCAAAATCAATGTCTTTAAATGGCAAGGAACATCTTTCACACATATTGATCTCTCTGTGGGCTAGTTGTTACAATAGAGTTTAGGGACTGCAGAGAAGACAGAGGAACAAGATCCAAGGCCAGATCCTGACCCAGCTCACAAGTGGCCACAAACACACATGGCTGTACCGCAGGGGGAGAAATGACTTAATAGACAATACTCTCAAAGTGCCATGAAGACTCAAAGGAAGAAGCATTGGATAAACTTGCCAACAGGAGAGGGAGGCTGACTTGGAGAAGCACCCAAATAAAGAATGATTGTGATTTTTAAGAAGCAGACATGTTCAGGTGGGGTGGGAGGGAGGAGGAAGTAGAAGGAAGGAAGGACAGCAGGGAGGTAACTCAAGACATAGTCAAGGCAGTGTGCTACACTCGCGGCCTTGTGTCCAAAAATGCATCTTAGGCTTGGGATTGATGTAGAGAGAATATTTGAAGGGTGAAGGGTGTCAGGCTGAGGAACCTGTGGGCATCACCAGCTTCCTTGAGGAGAGGACACAAGAGAGCCTGTGACCTGTCTTTGGTCTCCATGTGCTAAAGGAGCCGAAGAGAGAACGTGGGAGGTGAGGAAAGCTAGGCCACTCTGGGACTTCAGGTCTGAAATAACAAGGAGCTGCAATGGTAATAAGAAGGGTGGAGGTGATGCAGGAGTTTCTGTGCAGACAGAATCTGTAGGACCGGCCATGAGCTAGATATGAGTTGAAAGAAAGGTGACTGAGTGATGTTCACATTTCTTGAGGGCTAGGCTGAGCACTTCACATGTGTTAGTTAACTCATTGGATGCTTCTAAAATCCCATACCCTGCCCCCAGGATCGATACTATTGACATCCCTATTTCACAGGTGAGGAAACTGAGGCACACACCCTATACAACTTCCCCAGGGCTCTCTAGAGTGCTCTGTTATCCTTCTTCCCTCACTGTTCTGCTCATTCCTACCCACAAGCCTTTCTCCTCAAAATTTCCTTCTCTCTCTGCTGTCCATGCAATGAGGTTGAGGGAATTTATGCCAATCAAATTGTCCTTTAGAATTGACTCATAGAAGCAAAGGGCAGGTGTCGGGGGGGGGGGGGCGGGGGGGAACCCACGTTCTGGAAACAAATCCATTCTAATAACTGAATCAATCTGGATGGTGTTTTTGAAAAAGAGCACAATCCATCACAGTTTTCACAACCAATTAAGAAATTCCATAATGGCACTTGTATCCATATACGAAGGCTTTATTTTATTTATTTCGGTTGTTATGGTAAAACAAAACAAAACAAATTCTGCCTGACTTATCTTCCATGTGTCAGTAGAAAGGCCTTTTTCTATCTTTTCCTATCAGTGTGTGTCTCTCTCTATGGATCCTTTAATAATCCAAACAATCTTCATGCAGTAGCTGGACCAGCTGTAGGTTGGTGAAATCACCTTCATTTCTCTTCCCACTGGCTCTTTTCAGGACTCAAGGTGAGACCCCTGACTTTTCCATCTTTCCTTCTGCTTTTATTCCTCTTTTCATACTGAAACAACAGCACAGAAACTGCTTGACAAGAATTATGGCACTACAAGAGTAATCATAGTGTCACTTTCTTGAACACATGGTGTCCCTGCAGATTTTTGAATGACAAAAGGCAGGTGTATGAAGTAATTACAGTTCTGCTCTCTGCAAGTAAGGAGCCAATCTCACTCCAAAACCAAAACGCTGGCATTTTTAAAGTTAATGAGCCTTTTATGGTTTGCTGGCCATCTATTTCATTGCCCTAATAATTGGAAGTCATGGCAGAAACAGTCGGCTGCTCCCATATATTATGAACAAGAACAAAATATGCAGGGTGGGCTGAGAGAAATTATACACAGGTTCCTGTGAGCACAATGTTTATGTGTGTGGATGCATACAGAAAGCATGCCATGCGGGCATGTCTATGTGCACGTGTGTGTGTGTGCTCGTGTGCATATGTGTGTTTGTGTATAAATTTGAGCTCCAAACACTTAAGTAGTAGAAAGTATACCCTTTGCTGGGAAACAATCACGTCCATGAGTTGATACCAGATCAGTGCTGAAAAGACCTCTGCTCTTCTCACATGGCATTTTCTTTGTTTTATATGACTTTTAATCAGAACTCCTATCATCTATCGCTTCTGTTTGCTTTTAATAAGAAGCTAATCTCAAAACTTCAACTCTTGGAGCAAAAGAGAGGTATGCAGGTGTGCATGTTGCACATTTTCTTCTTTTCCTTCTTCCTTCCTTTCTTGTCATTATTGTGTTCTTTTCCTCCTCCTCCTCCTCCTCTTCTCCTCCTCCTCCTCCTCCTTTTCCCTCTTCATTTTCCTCCTCCACCTCTTTCTCCTCCCTCCCCCTCCTTCTACCCCCTTTTTCTTTTGACAGTACCAGGGCTTGAACTCAAGGCCAGGGTGCTCTCCTTTATTTTTTTGTTCAAGTCTGGCACTTGAGCCATAGTTCCACTTTCTACATTTTTTTTTTTTTTGCTTGTTAATTTGAAATAAGAGTCTTACAAACTTTCCTGCTTGGGCTGGCTTTAAATAGATTCTCAGCTCTGAACCTCCTGAGTAGCTAGGATTACAGGTGTGAGCCACCAGCATCTGGTTATCTAGGTCACATTTTGAGCATTTTCTTTTATCCCCAACATCTCCTTTTTGTCCAGAAAACAACCTTGGGTAGGCAGTTATTCATTTTGTCATTACTAAGCATAGAAAACAAAATTGATAAATACCTTTTGAGAAGGAGGTGACTTGGGAATCAATTACTGTGGGAAATGCTATTAAGAAGCAGTCTATATAGTTTCTGAATAGGCTCATCCTTTCTTTTAAGGCCCTTGTTTATTTTCTTCTAGCCACGTTTGAACTATATAATACACTAGAATGGCTTATGGGAAACTTATGAGCCAGGGCCAATCTATGTGGACTCCTTAAAGTGCCCCAGGAGATTCTGATAAACCCGATTGGCCAGACCCTAGACCAGTGGTGTTAAAGTCACATTGGCTCACCTGCAGAACTTTAAAAACATATTGGTGCTCAAGCCCCATTTAAGAGAAAATTTGTCAGAACAAGTGGGATCAGAGCCAACAAATAGGGTATTTATTAGAAAAAAGTTGAAAATCGGGGCTGGGAAGGTGGCTCAGTGGTAGAGTGCTTGCCTTGCACGCATGAGGCCCTGGGTTCGATTCCTCAGCACCACATAAGCAGAAAAAGCTGGAAGTGGTGCTGTGGCTCAAGTGGTAGAGCACTAGCCTTGAGCTGAAGAGCTGAGGGACAGTGCCCAGGCCCAGAGTTCAGGCACCATGACTGGCAAAAAAAAAAAAAAAAAGTAAAAAAAAAAAAAAAAGAAAAAAGTTGAAAATTATATATTTATGAGCTTATCTCAATCTGTACAGCATAATTATTACTAAGATATCCATAAGAAAGTGGTATGAAGGGTGGCATTGCATAAGACATAGAAAATCTTCCTCAATATTCCCTCTTAACCTTCTGCTTTTATTCCCCCAGAGTTCATTTTTCTGAAGAGCTCCTCAGTTCTCTCTGTCTTAGAAATAACCCCCTTAGTAGCTTCTGCAGCCACTATTCTCCAATGGGTTTGTCTTTGCATACTGCTTTGTTATTGTTGTTGTTGTTATTGTTGTTGTTGGTGGTGGTGGTGGTGGTGGTGGTGGTGTGTGTGTGTGTGTGTATGTGTGTGTGTGTGTATGTCTGTGTTTGTGTCTGTGTCAGTTCTGGGGCTTGAACGCAGCCTGGGCACTGTCCCTTAGCTTTTTCACTGAGGATTCCTGCTCTACATTTAAGCCACACCTCCATGTCTGTCTTTTTGTTGGTTAATTGGAAATGAGAGTCTCATGAACTTTCCTGCCTGGGATGGCTTCAAACCTGGATCCTTCCTCAGACGTTAGCCTCCTGAGTAGCTAGGATTTCAAGCATGAGCCACCAGTGCCTGGTTCTCATATTGTTTCTTAAATCATATTCAGAAAGGAAAAACAAAACAAAACTTCTATTCTTCACTCATATATTAGGAGCCGCCCCAAGTTATAGCCTTTCAGCATTAGATAAGAATTATTTATGAATTCAGTTTCAGAAGGACATTAAGACCAAGAGGAAGATGGGATTTAAGACCCAGACAGAGAAAAGCTGCAGATCAAGCTAAGTAAGAATACTCAGTGATGGAAGAGAGTCCCTTATCCATGGAAATCAACAAAGCACTTAAGGGTGGTTTGGTTATCTAAAGGACAATCAACACAACCACCACCCTTCCCTTTCTATTTCCACTTTCACCACCAGCTCACCCCTCATAATGGTTCTGGGGATGTCACATGACAGCATTCTAGCTAGATTTCCATCCCAATGAAGTTCAAAGCCATTGCTATCATTGAGTTAGACAAGTCCAAATCTAATGGTTTCTCCATATTCAATTAAACTAAACTTTTCTGTGGTCATAGATTCCCTTGAGAGTTTGATGAAACCTAGTCAGCTCTCTTGAACACAGATTCCTATAGTTTTGCATAGAATTCCACAGGTTTCTTGGAGTCTCTTAGACACAGTTCTGAGCTCCTGTGCTCCATGAACACTACATTAAGGACACTCACTTTGAGTTTAATAAGAGTCTTTCAGATTTGTCTGGCTAGCCTGGCTTCAAATCATCGTTCTCAGATCTCAGCCTCCTGAGAAGTGAATATTACAGGTGTGAGTTATGGGTGCCTAGATACTGCTTAAAGCTATCTAAAACAAGAACATATTTGAATATTCCCAAAGTAAGGATGGTACGGAGACATAAAAGGGTGTGTAATATTAATTGTTCAATAGGCTGCATTGCTAGTACCACGAAAAATCTTTGTTTTCCTCTTGTCATGTGGTCAAAGGGATCTTCTAGTATTAGTGATGTGTGGGTGTAGAAATATTACTTATTTATCAGAAGTTGAAACCATTAGACCCTTTTAGACAAATTTTGTTCAAATTCACTTGCAAAGTGCCCAGGGCATATTTTCTATGGGTTGCCATTGTTGAACAAAACTGTTTACCTCTACATAAAAACTGTAATAAATATAAATAAATAAAATGAAATAAATAAAAAATAAAAACAGTAAGTCAGATAGGAATGATTAGCATTCTCTAATTACTATTAGATATACTGTTGGATACTTTTTTTTTAAATGCCAAGTTGCTGGTTTCTGTATCTAATATAAAAACATACTTGTCTAATGTTTTAAAAATCTCCTTAAAATTATTCTCATAATTATATCGATCATTGTTTTCTGTAATTTGATCCATTTGTCTCTACTAACCTATTGTGGAATGGCTTCATAATTGACTTCTGTGAATATACACATCTACTAATCCTTACTAATCTCTACTGCTGAAGTACATGCTGGGTTCTATCATGGACCTGCTCATTTAGGATATAGCTAAGGTTTCAGAATCTGAATTTAAAACCTGAAAGCACAATTGCTTCAAAGCTAGCACAAAATTGCTTCCAACGCTACCTCCAAAACAAACTGGAAGACATTCACTTTTGCCAAGGACAAGCAGAGCCTGCTCTTGTCTAAAAACAAGTGGTACAAGGAACCAAGCTTGTCTTCCCAGGGAGCCCCTGGGATACCAGCATCGCTGCATATTATCATGTAACCCACTGATCAGAACTCTCCATGAAAGATGGATTCTAGATCTGCTGGGGAGTTTAAGTATGAAAAAAAGATTCTCTCTCTGTCTCTGTCTCTGTCTCTGTCTCTGTCCCTGTCTTTGTCTGTCCCTCTCTCTCTTTCTCTCTCTCTCTTTCTCTCTCTCACTGTTTCTCTCTTCCCCCATCCCTGTTTGTAAATCTATCTTCCTTGCAAGCTATCTTCCTGGCAAGGTAGGAAGCTGGAAGAATGAACTCTGACCTGGAAACAATCACCCTGGACCTCACCTCAGGAGGACGGACCCAGAGGGACTTCCCTAATTAGCACCTTACTGTCCAACCACTCTCACAGAGGAAGGGAATGGAAAAAACATAGTACAAAAAGCAATATAAAAAAAACACATAAAGCTCTGTCAGAGCAGCCAATGGATGATTTGCTACTGAGAGAACATTTTATTGGTTTGAGAGCTGACAGTAGAATCTTTTCTCTTGAAGTAAAGTATTTCTGTAATTAAGAATCCATTAATGATCCACTGGGGAGGTTGATCTCTAGGTATGATTAAGATGGGCTTAGAGTGAGATGAAGGAAGATATCAACTGCTTTGTGGAAGCCGTCCTGGGAAAATTGGTGGAGGCTGTCTGTGGGAGTGAGCATGGAGAAGGAAATAAAGCTGAAATAAAGAGCAGCCAAGGCCATGTGGGAGGAGGTTGGAGCCTAAATAGCTGAGAATGTGAGGAGAGAATGGTGGAGGATATTTAAGAATAAGTGTGCTCAAAACTTAGCTTCAAGTCATCAGTTATTATATATATATATATATATATATATATATATATATATATATATATATTTGCCTGTTCTATATATATTTGCCTGTTCTGAGGCTTGAACTCTTGGACCTGGGCACTATCCCTAAGTTTCTTTTGCTTAAGGCTTGTGCTCTACCACTTGAGCCACAGCACTACTTCCAGCCTTTTCTGAGTAATTTACTGGAGATTAGTCTTATAGACTTTCCTGCTTGGGTAGGCTTTGAACTGTGATCCTCAGATCTCAGCCTCCTGAGTAGCTAGGAGTATAGGTGTGAGCCACCTGCACCCAGCTGGATCTTTGTATCTTGATCTTATTCTCTGTCCCTCAAATTCCTGACACCTCGGTAAAAATCTATTCCCAGGTTGCCTTTTGTGAATGTCTTGAGAAAATCAACTAGACATAGGAATTTTTTTTTGCTTTATTTTCTTATGCCTTCCATTGATATAGGAAGCAGGGAATATATTGAATGGACTCAAAGATTCAGGTGGGGATAGAAAATTACATAGCTGGTAGTTCTTCCAGACTTTGGGCAAGGCAAAGACATTTGAAATGCATAAGGAGAGAAAAGAGATGGCAGAGGTCTGGAATGGAAGGAAACAGGAATGGCTCACAGTTGTAAGGACATGGGCCTTGCCTTGTGTCAGTGTCTTGGGAGGAAGCAGGGTCCTAGTCAGCATGCAGGAAAAGGCACAGTAGATTTGACATTCTGAACATGGTGAACTCAAGGCAATAGCATTCACCCAGACTTAACAGGCAATTAAAATTTTAGGTCTTTTGCCCAGGAGAGGGTCTAGGCTCGAGATGTTCCTTGGGAATCCTTTCCATATTGTTTGGTATTTCTGAATTGAATAATACTCAGCTTGGAATCACGTAGTCTAAGGATAAAGAGAGTTTTGATTGGTGTCTATTTACAGTAGGCCCAAAGGGTCAGATCACAACTTATGTTTATTTTCCCAATAACCAAATGCATAATTTGGCAATTAAGGGATCTGCTCATTTGTTCCCTGATTCATGCAACCAGGGATTCTATGGGAAGAAGGGCTACCTCAGGTTAACCCTCCAAAGTGAACAATACCATATTCTGGGAGTAATTATGCTTATCACCCTATTTACCCTCCTAGCCATGAGGCTGTGCAGAAGTAGAGGAAGTTGGGGAGACTAGTTGGGTAGTGACTTCAATTGCAGATGTTGTTACAGATGTGAACTGTTTTTATGGAGCAAATAAACACAATCCTTTGTGTCTGATATGCAGATGACAATCTGGCAACTGCTTTATACTTATCTATAAGAAGACATCAATCAAACCAGTTTACTTTGATCTAGTGTTGTCACTGACATCCAGCTGGCTCCCATTAGCTAACTATAGGGACTTGTTCTGTCCACTATCTCATCAGAGAAGTTGACATTTTAAGTTGTTCTTCCACCAGACCTTTGAGGTCCAAGAGATACATGAAGTGCTGTTTCCAAATGAAAAAAATTCTTTTATCATAGGAGAGAGGCAATTACCATCTATACACAAGTTTCAAAGGTTTTTATCCTGAATCCTATTACCTGGAGGAAGCTAATCTCAAGAATGGTAGAATGGGATGGGAAGGTGGCTCGGTGGTAGAGCGCTTGCCTTGCATGCCTGAGGCCCTGGGTTCAATTCCTCAGCACCACACAGACAGAAAAAGCTGGAAGTGGTGCTGTGGCTCAAGTGGTAGAGCACTAGCTTTGAGCTGAAGAGCTGAGGGACAGTGCCCAGGCCCAGATTTGAAGCCCTCCAACTGATGAAAAAAAAAAGGTAGAATTATTTTTGGAAGACTCAATTATTGTGGAAGCTGAGACTTTTACAGTCTACAAGGCTGTCTTACATGATGTTCTGTACATCAAACAAGTTATAGTTCTGCCCTCTCATGATAGAGCTTGTGAATATAGAATTAATTCTCACTATTTCATCTGATGGTACAAGCCAAAAAAGTATTTCCCCTCTTTATGAAATGTTATGGGTACCCTCTTGAGTCACTTCCCTTTGTGTGTGGATTATTCAACAGGCAATAGTTCTGGGAGCTACTTCTCTGAAACTCAACCAGCAATTCAGTTCCAGGTCTAGGTCAATAACTTGGCCTTCACACCCCTCAGAGAATAACTCTGAGGTGCCCTCCTGTGTCTTCACTAGACTTAACTTTGTCAGCCTAAAGTCTTCCTCCATTTTGAAAGCATATACTATAAATATATGTTCATGTTTTATTCTCCTTATTTTGTTTCATTTCACTTTTACATCTTTGACAGATCTGGAATTTTCTAGTGTCAGGTATTATAAAAATACAATAAAATTTCAGTTGACTATCTAGTTACTTCAGCATCCTTATTAAATCTCCCATCATTATCCTTTCTGATTTGATTTGTTATCTTTACCATAGTCTAAATTCCTGAATGGATTCTGGCCTACTTCTGTGTCTTCTGATTCTCTCTGCTGATCTGTCTGTTCATGAGGCAAGGTTACTTTAATTTTTATAGGGTTAGAATGTATGGCAAGATCTAGAAAGGCACATGTCATTCCAATCCTCTGAATATTTTTTTTCAGGATATTCTTTTTTTCCCCTTTTTGTTTTTAAGGATTATCTTACCTGACCCTCCCCTCCAGAATCATTTAAGCTTTTGTTTGTAGACTAACTTCGAAAGATTTTTCCTCCTCCTCCTCCTCCTCCTCCTCCTCCTCCTCCTCCTCCTCCTCCTCCTCCTCCTCCTCCTCCTCCTCCTCCTCCTCCTCCTCCTCCTCCTCCTCCTCCTCTTCCTCCTCCTCCCCTTCCTCCTCCTCCCCTTCCTCCTCCTCCCCTTCCTCCTCCTCGTCTTCCTCCTCCTCCTCTTCCTCTTCTTCCTCCTCCTCCTCCTCCTCCTCCTCCTCCTCCTCCTCCTCCTCCTCCTCCTCCTCCTCCTCCTCCTCCTCCTCCTTCTTTTTAAATTTGGGAAGCAGATTCACTCTTTTTGGAAAGGGATCACCATCTGCATTAAATAGAATAAGGAGAGTAAGCTCTTTGGTCCTTAACTTTGCCATTTTCATTTCCAATCAGCATTTCAGCATTATATTTTAAAATCTCTCTCTCTCTCTCTTGCCCTATCCTCTTTCTTCCCTCCCTCCCTCCATTCATTCCTTCTTCCTCTTATCTCTCATAATTCCCACATTTTCGGTAAATAAATAAGATTTTTAAAACTTTAAACTATGTGGAGACAGAAGACTGTATGTAACAGAAGTAGTGACTATCAGTTACCAGCTGGCTGGCCATTCTCTCTCTTCCTTAATATTCACAGCCATTGAATGGGGACAACAGTAATAATAACTTCTTGGAGTTACTGTGATATTGTTGGTATTTTTGTCTTTGTTCTTAAGTCAGGGTCTTTGAACTCATGATCCTCCTGTCTCAGCCTCCTGAGTGCTAGGATTATAGGTACAAACCACCATGCGCTGCCAAGTTAGTGGTGAACTTAAATGAGTTGACATTCATTTAACTTGCATACAATCTGTGGGGAGACGGCATTCATGGTTCCAATTCTTCTGCAAATATTCATACGCTTTATACCTCACCTCTGAGTTCAGGCATGTAACTTACTTTAGTCAAGAATCTTCTAGTAGCTGCAAGGCAGAGAGAGGCTTGCAAAGCATCTGCACATCCGGACTTGTTTTGGCTCTGGCCTTCTGATATAGCATGGAAACGTGCCTGGGCTAGCCTGCTGAAGGATAAGAAACACAGAATGGAGTTAACCTCTAGTGCCCCAGCAGACAGCTGACAAGCAGCCCATCCCCAGACACCAGAGTAGACGGGGTATGGTGTAAAGGAAAGAGCCACCTGGCTGAGCCCAATCCTCATCACCCATCTATAGACTACTGAGCCAAATAAATGTTCATGTTTAGGCTTCTGACTTGTAAGAAAGGGTTTTTCTCAGCATTACTGTGGCCGTTAATAACGACATAAAACTTGACACATAGAAAAGGATTGAAAACTATCTATATAGCAGACCTTTGATGATTCAATTTTGTTTTTATTTGAATCACAGAGACAGATCCCCCCTGTATCTATTCCTTCCCCCATTAGCTTTCCCTTTAATGTGTCTATCCTAAGTACATTGTTAAATTAATATGCATCTTAGCAATTTAACATTTTTCAAATGGCTTCCAGACTGCTTCTTGTCTCTTTAATGAGAAAAAAAATCAGTCACATTTAGACTTCTGGTTGTTAGCATTTTACTTGGGTCTCAGAGGGGATGTAGATAAATAAATGTATGGGTCCTTTCTCTTATACTACAAATGTGGAAGATAAGACATAATTCCAATGATAGGTAGCATACAGGCAAATGATTAAGATGCAACTGAAAAATTCAGTGAACTGGCATTGAATAAATAGAATTAGTTTGATATTTTCTTAGGAGAAAAAAACAGAATGGTAGTACTAAGGCTTGAACTCAGCACTTTGTACTAGCAAAGCAGATATTGAACCATTTGAGTCAACATACCCCAGCCTGTGGTTCTTTTTTAAGTACAATCTCATGTTTTTGGCTGGGTTGGCTTAGATTGTGATTCTCTTACTTAAGCTTCCAGTAGAGCTGAGATCACAGGCATATAACACCATGCTCAGCTTTTTGAAATGTGTGCCTTATTATCTTTTGCCTGGGCTTGCCTCAAACCACAATACTCAAGATCTCTGTCTCCTGAGTAGTTGGGGGTGACAGGCATGAGCCACTTGCTTCTCTCAGCCAATGTGATTCACCTCCGTGGTGGCTCTTCAGGTTGTATTTGTATTGTGAAATAACAATGTGAGCAACAAAGGTGTCATGGTGCTCTGTCACTTTGTCCTTTGACAGTTTTATGGTCATTTATTTAGGATGTAGTGGGTGCTGTTACAGAGATGCATTCATTAGTGTTTACAGTATTAGGCTAGAAGGAATGGGATAGGAGGAAACTCTAATAACATCCATCTGTACCTACAGTCCTTTAGAAATCTCTAGACGTTCTCAATTTTGTTCTTTCACTTATGTGAAAGAAAAGGTGCCCCAGTTGTTAGATTGTACCCAGCTAATAAGCTGGTGAAAGGTGAATGGCACCAACTTGAAACACAAATGCTCCTGGCCTGGGCTTCTCTTCTGAGCCAACTGTTGATTAAAGTCTGACACTATTTCCTAGTCTGACCTTTTACTGCATGGTATAATTACAGCTCCTTAATAAATGTATTCTCAAGACATATCACCAACCATGGTTTCCGAACAGAGCATGTTTAGAAGCTAGAGCAAAACCATCATGGCAGGAGAAATGCCAGCTAGCCCTTTGCCATTTGAAGAACAGGAGTGTTAAGAATTCCTCTTTCCCAGCAGTCCTGTGGCCTCTGGTTGTCTGACACATGTACTTACTTCCTTTTCTTTCATCTCTATGAGAGCAGACATAGATAGTCCAATTTTCTGCCTTGGAAAAGATAGAGCTCTGTATTTCTGTCTGGATAAAGAAGGGGAATTAGCAGCTCCCTAGCTGGAATGGTTCAAGGCTAGACTAAAAAAAATCTGCATCTTCTGACTAGGCCCTGGATAGTATAGATTTAAGAAGCATTGGGTCTAGAGTCTTAAAATATCTCCAAAATTTTTCACATGGTATTTGCTTTAGAAATCAGATGAAATTTTAGGTGGATATGTAGATAAGCAATACATACAACTTCTCTGGTACCATCTTCATCCTGAGAAGTTGGGTGGTGGCTGGCAGATGGCTGTGAAGAGCAATCTTTTGTACCTCAGCAGGCAGTTATAAAACCATGGGTCTTACCACCTTCTACTGTTTACAAGATGAAGCGAAGTGAAAGAGGTCTGCAGACAGAGAAGGGACCAGAACTCACACACCCTGGCATTTGGCATGGTGTTTTCCAGACATTTAAATAGTAACTAGGAATGTGAGTCAATGTACAGTATTAATAGGGACATTGGAGGAGATAATATAAATTCTTCTAGAGCACAATAGCACCACAATGTGATTGGCACAATCTGGCATCATAGTTAATAAATTCCAACCTTTTCTCCTTCTTCTTTTTCCATGATGTTAATACTGAAAGTAACTTTTCAAAACATAACTTCAAAACCACTAAAGAAAAAACGAATATACTCTCTTGCTCCAGTTCTAAGCTCCTCCTTGGATGTCACTACTAGTAATTTGAATTATCCAGATATTTTTCTCTGAACAGACACCCATGCGTATAACTACATATATGATTATTGTGATGGGGGTTATTTGTAAAAATTTAAAAGATGTGCATATTATCCTGGAACATTAAACAACAAAGATGGTTGACATCATTCCAGGCAAGAGTATTCCTACTCATTTCTCAGCTGGTTTGCATGTATTGTGGATGTACCTGAGCGGGATTATCCATCCCTGCATTGGACAAGGTGGAGATAATTCCCCAGACTGCATTGCTGCAATGCTACCATCGATATTGTCAGACAAGTATTTGTTCACTTTTCAAATATTTATGCCAGATAGGTCCTGGAAAGAGTTGTGGAGTCAGAAAGCCATTTAGCCGGCACCAGTGGCTCACATCTATAATCCTAGCTACTCAGAAAGCTGAGATTTGAGAATCATGGTTCAAAGCCAGCTTAGGCAGACAAATTCTAGACTCTTTTCTCCAGTTAACCAGTAAAAAGCCAGAAAGCAGCCTTAAGTGAAAAAGCCAAGCAAGAGTAGAAAGCCCTGAGTTCACATTCTACTACTACTACCACTACTACCACCACTACTACTACCACTACTACTACTACTACACACATAGCCACACACATACATAGCCACACACACACATAGCCAAACAAGCAAAAGCAATAAAAATAAAAAAAACATATTTTTGATAAATGTATTGAGTGTTTCATAAAAGGCTGAGAATAGGTAGTGCTCTTCTGTACTGGCAGAGTTGTTTGGCAACATTAGCACTAAATACTAATCTTCTCCAATCTTGCCAGTTGGATAGACAGAGAGCTCACACAACTTAGGTTTGATAAGTTAAGCTTCTTCTCATTTTTTTAAATATCTAGTTGATATTACCCTTATTTATCAAGTACTTTTTCTCTGTTCTTCATTATTTACTTTCCCAGAGAGAAAAACATAGCATTGTGTCCAGGAAATCTGTGAATAGCTGGCTTTCCATCTTATCAAAGTAAAACATTACTTCAAGTGCTGGGTGTGGGGATGCAGGTGTACCTCCATGGACAGGACTTGCCAGGTACGTTTGAGGCCCTGGGTTCTGTCCCCAGCACTGCAGCAAACAAAATGCCTGATACCAATGGTGATGAAATATTGTATTTGATTAAAAATGAATTTTGCGGGGGGGGGGGGTCTGGTCATGGGCCCTGAACTCTGGGCCTGGGTGCTGTCCCTCAGCTCTTCAGCTCAAGGCTAGCACTCTACCACTTGAGCCACAGCACCACTTCCAGCTTTTTTCTTTTTGCTTATGTGGTGCTGAGGAATTGAACCCAGGGCCTCAGGCATGCAAGGCAAGCGCTCTATCACTGAGCCACCTTCCCAGCCCCTTAAAAATGAATTTTTAAAACTTAAATAGGGATATTTTGGAGGGTTGATGATTGCCTACATTTGCCTCTGGATTTGTAATGTTTCATTGCACTGTTCAGATGGTAAGTTTTTAAGCACACAAGAAAGACTTGAAGATCAAGAAAACAGATGAAACAAAATGTCAGGAGGCAGCTGTAAAAGAACTTGAGATTACGATGATGTTTCAGATGTGTTTCTTTAAAAAAAAGATGAGAGAGGAGAAAGCAAACTTTATTATAAGGAATATAAAAGTCTGATGAAAAACTTACAAGTGGAGATTCAAGAAATGAAATATCTTTAGTGTTCCCAATGTTTGAATTTTCTGAGCTTTTTTATCCTAGGTATTTCGTCTGAGTACTCTTCCGATTTTTTTCCTCTCCAGAAATCAGGTGGTTTGTCTCTTACTTATTGAGGACAGGGGCTTCTTAATTAATGCTAGCCATCTGATCATGTATATGGCCAGTACTTTCTCCAAGTTTGTTATTTGTCATGTGATTTTTGTTCATCTTTTGTCATGCAGAGATTTTAAATTATAAAGTCAGCTGTGCCCATGTTTTTCCTTATAGAGAAGCTTGCATTTCTAATAGTCTCTCAATATCAATCTGTAATCCCCAGTCCCAGCCAAGAAAACTGCAGCAGAGATATACTTTTCATTGAGCATAAATCATTTCAAATTTAAAATGCAAATTTACACTTGCTGCTGATGCCTTTGACTAACAACATCCATCTTTATGGACGAAAAGAAAATCCTTCACTTAAACTGCATACACTTCAGAGAGAACTCCAGAAGGCCCAGATAAATGGGGGATATTTCAACTTGGAAACTGTAGCATGATTAAAAACCCCATGCTACAAAGCTCAAGCAGAAACAATTTTGCAAATTTTAGCTCCATGTCCATGTCTCCAGATATCTGGTCTTTACCAGCTGTTGGGTGAAGTCTTGCCACTAGGAATCAACATACTAATTGCCACAGGTTGTTGGAATGTAAATAATTGAAAAATCTTTATTAATAACTAACTTCTTTCTTTGAGCCTGCCCATTCTTTCGGGAAAGTAGAATATAGGAAGATTAAAATTCGTGTGAGATAAGTCTGGGAGAAACCAATGGCTTTGCTGTAAGGGAAGAATTGGGGTGTACATAGGAAGTCATATTGGAAAGCCCCAGATATTGCCTGAAATCAGGAGTAACAGAGAGCCAAACAATTGAGCCGTATTATCCTTGCTTTGCATTATATTTGTGAAAATACTGAAGGCAAAAAGGGACTTAGTAAGAAATAACAGCTCAGAGCTAAATTGGAGAATTGATATGAGATCTCCAAGTATAGTTACAATACTTTTGAACACTGGTCCTGGAACCAGCCCCCTAGGTTAAAATCCCAAAGTTACCACTTGCTACTCTAACCATGGGTGAGTAGTTTCCTCTGCAAGGGTCTTAGTTTCCCTGCTTGCAATAAGCAGATAGTAATAGTGTCCACCCACAGCACAGTGACGCTCAGAAGAGGCACCCTTGTATAGCACTGGGCTTGCAGGAGATCCTTACTGTCTACTTACTTTGAAAATGTCAAGTTGTGCAAGGGTTTGGGTTTGCGCTTACGTGCTGTTTCTGGATTTTTGAAGAGTCTATTGCTGTAGGACAGATGCTTTAAAACCAAAGGTCTCTTGGTGCTCAGAGAATTCATATATCCCAGCAGAGCTCCCAGGAAGGAAACGTTTTTAGATCCTTTACTCTGAGCTCTGAGACAAACATACTTCAATCTCTATGTTGAGCAGGGCACCAGAGGAAGAAAGGAATCAGTGATTCATTCCTAGCTTGCACAGGGGCCCCTCGGGTTTTGACATCCACAGTTTGGGACATACGAAGTTTCTCATGGCTTTCAATTTGTGCTTTCCCTGAGGAGGGAAGGACCATGGTATAATGAGTGCCATACCTTTATGGCTAAGGATAAGAAGGTCTCTGGTGTGCATTCATTCAGTTCTGTCATGACAACTTAAATGACCACAAGAATCCAACAGTATATTTAATGTACACTACTTCCAGAAAAATCCAGATCATAAAACAACTTAAAACGTAGAGAAATTTATGAACTACCTTCTCATGCTACAGAAACATACGTCATGGAATTCCTTTCAGTAACCAGTTCTTCTAGCACATCAAAATACCATTGGCTTCACCAATTTATTATCCCTAGCTTTCCTTACTATTGTTGAGTTAAGGTGAATTTAGTTTTGTTTTTATTACTCACCAAATGACTCAAATGTCAGTTCTTTCAATCTACGATATAATAGGACAAGTTTCATATGCTTTCTATACTTATGAAGTTTTATATCCCTTTCATGTCTAGGGACCAATCTCCAGACAAATCATGTGGAATAAAGGTGAGGTTTTCCTTTGACCCAACCCATTTGTGCTCTCTGCGTGACTGATGGAGTCATTGCCAAGTGTCTCAGCCCTTGCAGACATGTCAGGCGCGGTGGCTGTGATCACCTAATTAGAGTGGAATGGAGCAGGGAGGCTCATGCTGGCTAGCCAAAATGTCTGTGATCATCTATTACCAAAGTCCCCAGGATCCCTCTATGATGAAAATGTCAACCTCAGGAAGAAATGTCTGCCACAGCTTCCTGAAACACAGGGGAGTATGGAGAAAGATACATACAACAACAACAACAACAAAATCTAAATCAAGGTAATTGTGAGTAAGGATCTTGCAAAAGACTATTGTCTCCTGTCACATTTTCTGTCCTTCACCTTTTACTTCTTTGCTCTCAATGGTCAGAACAACCAACAACTCCTTTGCTGTCATTATCTTTTTTCCCCAAGTGTACATGGTGTTCAGAGAAACCAGATTCCAAAGTAGGGCTACCTTGTCATTTCCCATTACTTAGCCTTATCAGTAGCTTCTGTCAAACCCCTTTCCTTTCTTTGTTATCTAAACCACTCCACACCATTAGCCCATGCAGTAAGAGAATCTACAGGCTGGCATGTGTCTCAACTAGACTTGGCATGGAGGATGTTGTACAAAACGTCAACATCTTTGCTCCCTGGAGAAGAAAACACTCTGGCTAGATTATGCCAGGTGAGTGGGACAGACAATCAGGAAGAATACCTAGTTGGCAAACAGTTTGCTGAGAACTAGTCTCCAAGAAAAGTCTCTTTGGAGATAAATTGAGATGAGGTACCCAAGCACGGATGCATTTGGGAATGTATTCAATTCAGTTCTGATCACATATGTGGTATGCTTTTTCAAGCAGCGTCCACTGTTGCCAGGGCAGGTTTTAAGATTTATGGTGTATTCATCTCAAGGCAGATGAATCCATTCTGTCCTGGAAGTAGACACACATGTATCTCCTTGACATTTCTTTTCATTGTTCATTATAGTCACTCACTCATTCCCAGGGGGCCGGAGTGGGGGTAGAGAAGCCTTACAAGTAATCCTTTTCCTACTCAGCTCTAAGGCCTAGTCTAATGCCTGTAAGTGGAAGGCAACTATAAACAGCTTGAGAAAAAAAAAATGACTAACTGTACAAAAGACACCCTTACTAACTATCCTTGTTAGCACCCTGCTGACATCACTGGCAAGATTTAGGAGCTACTCAAATACAATCATTTGTATTCAACTCTAAACTTTTGGTCTCATCCCAATGGAATGGATGGAACTAAGGCGTCACAGGTGAAAGTAATGATGTTGACGATGAGTAGATTGGCTGAAGTTCGGAGGAGATCTCTTCTTCTGTGGTGGTCAGCGTGAAGTAGGCAGGCAGTACCCCACCCTTCTTCATCTGAAATTCAAGAGCAAGAGAACACTATGCAAAATTTCATCATGTTTTTCTACTCACAACTGCTCAAACCTCTGGAGGAAAAAAAAATCATACATGAAACGGCAAGGAGTGGATTTTCTTTTTAAAGAAAGGACAGAAAACAAATAGAGATGAAACGTGACCCCACTAACACAAAACCCTTCATCATTCATTATGACTTCATTGTGGACTTCACAAACATAACTTTTATTTTATTTTATTTTATTTTTTTGGGTCCGGTCGTGGGGCCTGAACTCTGGGCCTGGGCGCTGTCCCTCAGCTCTTCAGCTCAAGGCTAGCACTCTACCACTTGAGCCAAAGCACCACTTCCGGCTTTTTCCTTTTTGCTTATGTGGTGCTGAGGAATCGAACCCAGGACTTCATGCATGCAAGGCAAGCGCTCTACCACTGAGCCACCTTCCCAGCCCACAAACATAATTTTTAAAGATAAAATATTTATCTTTCCAGGGATCAAAACTTTTTCATTTTTCCCCTTATACTCCACCAAAAGAAGACTAGATTACAAACAAGACATCTGTGAATTATACCTGTCCATAACATTAGAGTCAGCTGTCATTTACAAAACCTCAATGTTAACTGGTTCAAGATTGTTAAAGTGCCTATTCTGGCATAGGTCATTCTATCCAGGCAGAGGAAGTAGATTTTGATGTGGAAAAGTAAAACAAGAATGGTCTTTTTCTTTATTTATAGGGTAATGCAAAGCTTTCTAATAAAATGAGCTAAAAACTGATATGAGGTATTTAAGATGGTTTATATAGAATCTATTACAGCATGTACATTTTTAGATGCAGCAATTTCTTATACTGCCTCTTCTTGAACATAAATAATAGCATTAGACCATAAACTTAATGAACACTAAATAAAAGCTGCTCGTACACTCAACTGCTGGGGATATGAATCGATTTCCAAAATGCTCCAGAAGTGGATGTGACTTCTCTGAAATGTGAGTTTTGCTTTGTTGGGGTGTGTGAACACACACACACACACACGTGTATATATATATATATATATATATATATGCATATATGTGTGTATCCACACATATATGAACATACACATGATTTGAACCTGCCTCCAGCCTGGATTGTGTTGTTGTTATTAATTAGAAATGGAGTCTTACAAACTTTGCTACCTGGGATGGCTTCAAACCACATTTCTCTGGTTCTCAGGCTCCTAAATAGTTAGGATTATAGGCATAAATCATCTCCATCTGGCTTGAACAAGTAGTCCAATAGTTTTAAACCACATAGCTGAGATGAGAAGCCAGAATGTTTCTACCCAATATGTGATTTATGTATCATTATTAGTGTCTCTACTTTTACAAGAGTTCAGTCCCATTAAATACAGCTCGGCACCTCTCTTTGACAGGTGCTATACATACTCTTCCTTCCACCTGAATTAGAGCATGGCCATGAGACCCATGAATAGAACTTGGATATAAAAGCGATCTGGGTAGTCAGTTCAAAATGATCACAAGTCAAAAGGGCTGGGTAGTAGGAAGCAACATATGAGGCCTACATAGGCACACAGAAACCAAGGAATCTGTGAAGTGAGGTGCAGGAGCAGAGAGTCTGACTGGGAAGAATTCTGGGATAAGCGTGGTGGTGGCAGAGCCCCATTCTAAGAATTGTTATATGATCAATAATTCATCTAAAATACTTCATTAGAGAAGAGGTCAGCAGAGTGAGCTATTGTGCTACTCATGTTTTATACAAACATCACCTATGGCCAGACTGACCTGTGACAAGCATACTGGCCTGGTCCATTCATTGAAGAGCATTAAAAGAGAATCTTCACTAAGCTTCTTAGAAGAGAAAACTGCATTCTTGCTTTCTTCCTTTATCATTCTATGTTATTGCTAATGCAATGTTTTGATTGTGAGCTAGAAAATAAAAGAGAAGAGTGTATGTAAATGTACACTTGAGTCAATTTCTGTAATACTCATTCCCATATAGCTAATACATGGGTGCAGGCATAGAATATTGCCAGTTCTTGAAAGCCCACCTAATACCCCAGCAAAGATCTGCATTTAGTTCATTTTTATGACAATCACTTTCCTCTTTTTCTTTATGATTTTATCACTTAGGATGATACCTCTATAAACCTAGAAATTACACTTGCTTCTCTTTTCAAACTCAGGTGAGAGGAATCATGCCCTAAGCATCATTTTGTGTCTGGCTTTTTGGATTCTTTGTTTAGTATTTTTATTTCTTGATACTCTAGAGATGAGATAGTTGTCTATTATATTTGTTTCAAATTATCCCATCAGTGTATGGTTATCTTTTTACACTCTTTATTTCAAGTGGTGAAGTTTATTTACATTCTATTAGGTTTCATAAAAAGATTGGAGATTTATGAATTGATTTGAGAAGGAGTAGATTTATAATAATTGTCTTTCAGTCCTTCCAAACAATATAGTTCTCCACTGTAAGGGCTTCCATTAACATTTTATACTTTTTGAGTTGATGGCATGTCATACATTTTCTCTTTGCGGCAATATTATCCTGAAAAATAATTACATAATCATCAGTACTAATAACCTTTTTTATTTGCTCTTTTGTTGTGAATAAACTAACAAAGGACTGGGGATGTAGCTCACTGGTAAAGCAGTTGGCTAGAATGTATAAGACCCTGGGTTCCATCCTTAGTACTGGATAAAAAGGGCTAAATAAAAATAGATTATACTTATGTAACGGTAACCCCTATGTACATCACAATAAAATTATTTAAAAAATAGGTCAGACTTCTTATAGACAATGGAATTAAAAGCAGGAGAAACCAGTAATGGTTACAGAAATAGATTAAAAATAAACTAACAACTAAACATAGTAAATTTCAGATAAAATAGTATTAAAACGCAATAAAATTGTTCATGAGGTAAAATTTGTACTTCCTAAGCAAAATTATTTGCAGTTTAAATATTTTATTGTTTCAATTTTTTATTGCTTCAAATTTTAAACATAAATAACAACTCCAGGTAATCACACAGGATAACAGAATTGAAATAACTCATCTTATTTTCTTGCCTCTACTGTCATTTTATTCTCAGATTCTTTATTTCAAACTCTCTGCTTGAATTCAAGAATCAGTAGTATTGCAGAGGTAGGACAAACAAACTGTGGCCAGTAAGTTTCATTCTGAGCAGTTGTGGGCTTGCTCTCAGAATAAAATATGTGTAGCTGTCTGCTCTTTCCTTATTGAGATTCCTGTTCATTCGTTTTACCTCAAGGAGTTAAAAATCAGAAAAATTTAACACCTCTTTCTTTGCAAAACGTAAGAATTAACCTCCAATAATCAATGTGCATTTCCTTGATTGTACTGCTCTCTTGTAATTTCAGTCAATGGATAACTATAGAAAGAAGGAGGAGGGGGAGGAGGGGGAGGAGGAGGGAGAGGGGGAGGGAGAGGGGGAGGAGGGGGAGGAGGAGGGGGAGGAGGGGGAGGAGGGGGAGGAGGGGGAGGAGGGGAAGGAGGAGGAGGAGGAAGGGGAGGGGGAGGAGGGGGAGGAGGGGGAGGAGGAGGAGGGGGAGGAGGAGGAGGAGGAGGAGGAGGAGGAGGGGGAGGAGGAGGAGGAGGAGGAGGAGGAGGAGGAGGAAGAAGAGGAAGAAGAAGAAGAAGAAGAGGAGAAGAAGAAGAAGAAGAAGAGGAGGAGGAGGAGGAGGAGGAGGAGGAGGAGGAGGAGGAGGAGGAGGAGGAGGAGGAGGAGGAGGAGGAGGAGGAGAAGAAGAAGAAGAAGAAGAAGAAGAAGAAGAAGAAGAAGAAGAAGAAGAAGAAGAAGAAGAAGAAGAAGAAGAAGAAGAAGAAGAAGAAGAAGAAGAAGCCTCAGAAAAGCTTTTTTACAACTGGGAACAATAAAACTAGGCAGACTTTTTTCAGTAGGGAGTTGGATGAAGGATTCCCCTTTTGGAGAGTTTGTGTCTGACATCTTGGTAGCCTCTATTTGGGTTTTTAATTAGCTCTACCTTCTAATTTCCCAGCAGCCTCCAGACTCATCACCTCATTCTTAAAAGAAACAGGAAACTGAATGAGAGAGTCATAAAATTTGATGGATAGATGATTGGAGCCTGGCATCTGGGGAGAGCTGACCCACTGGGACAGGTAGAACCAAGACCAGAACTGAGCTCTCCAGATTCGAGGCTCCTGCCCTTCATCTACAAGGATCTGCAGCCCCCACTGTACCACATCTTCTCCCAGGAGATCAGGCCATGGATCCTGAGATAATTTTGTCCAGAATCCAAATACCTTTCCCGAATTCCAGAGGTGTCACCCCCCACTTGCTCCTCACCAGATTGTCTCATTTCCTCATAGAAGATCAAAGCCTTAAAAGGCTTCATAACTTTCATAAAGAGAACAAGTGAATTTAACCTCCAGAGATGAGAAGAAATCTTGAAGTCATTCATCCAGAGTTCTGAGAACGATACTTCATGAGGGGAAATTCAACAATCTCTTACTTTAAATATTTATTCTTTATCAAAATAATTTATCCACACTGATGGTATCTCTGTAAGCTACTTAAATTATTTTCATAAAACAAATAAGATACTCTATTATTCTAAGCAGCAAGACATTTCTTATTGCTTTGAACAAGGAGAAAAACCAACAATTCGGCATCCCCTCACGCAAACCTGATTCCTGGGAAGAGGAAAGTGGCCTTGGATAATACCACCATGTTCAATTTTTAATCCTTGTCAAAGCATATAAAGCAAGTCATATCATTTGGCATTCATTGAAGTAAATGGTTTAAAATTTATTAAACACAACAGTTATATAATCAATTGTATGATATAATTATAATGCATCAAAATTACTGAATTGTTTGTTGAACTAGAGACAAAGGTATGAATCTGGAAAACTCATATATACTTCCTGGCCTCAGTTTTTCATCTGGAAAGGCACGGCTGAAATGATCTCTGAAGACCTTCCAAGAATCCACCTTGTAGCAGTGAGGAAACAGTAATATTATTTCTATGCCAGGGATATTTTTCACATTTAGTTTCCAACCTTTCACATCCCAAGGAAGGTGTATGTTTTATATATTAAAAAGAGAGTTAAGAGCCTAGAGCTGGTAGCTCATTCCTGTCATCATAGCTACTCAGGAGACTGAAGATTGTGATTCCATGCCAACCTAGGTAGGAATGGCCAAATGAGACTCTTATCTCCAATTAACTACCAAAGAAAAACAACAAAAACAAAACAAAACAAAAACCATACAAACAAAACAAATGGAACTGTGGCTGAAATGATACAGCACTAAGCACTAGCCTTGAGCAAGTAAACTAAGGGACAATTCCCAGGCCCTGCGTTCAAGTCCCAGGACCAGCACACTTACACACACAAAAAGATAGTAAAGGAAATTACTTTTTTTTAAAAGAGCTTTTCCAGACTCAAAAGTTGCATAGAGTCTAAAAATAATAAAGAAAGTAACATAATGTTGAAATGAAGTAAATGATGCATAAATTACACTGCATACATTCGTAGGAGGAGGAGTCATTGGAATAGAAAGAAAGCTTGAAAACAAAGGCATGCACATTCAGACTAGTCAAAGTCAAGAACTCAAGTCAGTTGGAAGGAAGGATTCTTGAACTCTTACACTCCTGAAAGCTGGGTTTTTGTTTTTGTTTTTGTTTTTTCCTGAGAAACATTCACTTATTTTATTTTATTTTTTTGCTGGCCATGGGGCCTGAACTCTGGGCCTGGGCGCTGTCCCTCAGCTCTTCAGCTCAAGGCTAGTGCTTTACCACTTGAGCCACAGCACCACTTCCAGCTTTTACTGCTTATGTGGTGCTGAGGAATCGAACCCAGGGCCTCATGCATGCAAGGCAAGCACTCTACCACTGAGCCACCTTCCCAGCCCCAATATATTTTATAGGACTGTTCTCATTCCTCCAAATTATTTTTAATGATAGCCTTTTCTTCATGAATCCTATCTTCTTTTAGCTTTTAAAGTATTATCCCAGCCCAGACTGCTAATTTGTTAGTTATGACTATGGCTATATTCCCACCTAAATTAAGCCCTATTGTTCAAACCTCTGAGTTCAAGGTCAAGAACATGAACACGAATTCAACTGAAATAAAAATGCTGGTCCAGTCATAGCACTGCATTTTGCATAGATGAAATAAAGTTAACCAACAATCCTTAACTATTGGGGAGTCCAGTTGTAATTGTTTTTTGGTTTTGTTTGATTTTGTTGGTTTTGGTACAGCCAAGGAACTCAGTGATTGGATTTCAACTCATTTAAAATCCAGCTTGATTATTGAGAAAAAACTCCATCCTTCTGTCCATGACAAATGCCTGTCCTACAAAACAAACATGGAAGGAGGCTCAAGGGTCAACTGGCAGGGAGCTAGGGGTATTCTGCTGCTAAGAAGCACCCCAACTAAGTGCATTGTATAGGTCAGCAAAGAAGCAGGGCAGTTCCACAGCAGTGTTTCCTTTCGTTTAATTGTAAGACCAGTTCCCCTCTTTGGAATTCAAGTGTTTCTCCTACAATGCAAATAAAATATTTATAATTGACTCCTGGCTACTGCATTCAATATGTTTAGAACTGCAAAAGGGAATATATGACTGTCTCTCAGACTACTACAATAGAAAACAGAGGTGGCAGGAAAGGTGAACTTTATATCATATTGATTTTCCCCCCACAGGACTTCAGCAATATAAAGCAAAAGAAATGTGTGTTCTCACATTTAAATTTTGGAGTCAAGAAACAACTTGCGCTTAAATGAAGTTCAAGTAACAATTTGATTACAAAAAGGTGCTATTTTTAATTTATTTTTTATTTTATTTTTTAATTTATTTGGATTAAATTTACTTGAATAGTAACATGCTAATTGGCTTGATTGAAAGAATTTTAGGTATCACTCTTAGTAGGATAATTTTTCTGATTGTGTACATTTGAGACATTTTCTCTTTTTTCTTTCTTTCTCATTCTTTCTTTTCTCTCTCTCCCTTCCTCCCTCTCCCCTTTCTTTCTTTCTTTTCCTCTCTCTCTCTCTCTCTCTCTCTCTCTCTCTCTCTCTCTCTCTCTCTCTCTCTCTCTCTCTCTCTCACTGTCTCTCTCTCTCTCTCTCTCTCCTCTCTCTCGCTTGAACTCAGCACCTGGGGGAACTCAGCAACTGGGTTTTGTCCTAAGGTTTTTTTGCTCAAGGTTAACATTTTATCACTTGAGCCACAGCTCCACTTCCAGCTTTTGGGGGTTGTGGTTAATTGAAGATAAAGGGTCTCAGGGATTTTTCTGCCTGAACTTTTTTCTCAACCTCCTGAGTAGCTAGGATTACAGGTGTGAGCCACTGGCGCGTGGCAAGATATTTTCCTCAAAAGGAAGATTATACTGAATTTGAGAATTGAGAGGTTTTTGCAGCATATTCCCAAGTCTCATTTTGGAGCCATTTAGTTTCTAGTTATGAAAGAAAAAAATTTCACTAAAATAATTTGTTGTTGTTTAACTGAAATAATATGTTGTTGTTTATTTTACAGTCTTAGAAATATGAGCAATCATGGGACTGTATATTTAGGCCCTTAGAGAAATCAGGGCATGTGGGAAATTATATCTATATGTATATATATATGTGTGTGTAATATATATAATATATATGTGTGTGTATAATATATATAAACAGGTATATATATGAGAATATATAGTATATGTAAAATATACACGTGGAATATACATATAGAAGTCAATGGCATAAATATACATATATTTCACATATATATCCAGCTTATATATATATGTATATATATATATATATACTCAAACTACCATTATAGATTGCATATTATAATAGTAAGATACTGTTCATATTGAAAACAATCATGCTAAAGCACTACATCCTTGTTACCATTTGAGTTTATCTCCTCAGTGTCATGTGTTGGAAACGTGCTCCCCAGTGCAACAGTGACGAGAGCTGGGACCTGAGGGAACACATGTGTCACAGGGTTCTGACATTGCCAGGCAGGTGCCGATGGCTCACACCTGTTGCAATCCTGGCTACTCAAAGGCCAGGGTCTGGAGGATTACAATTAGAACTCAGCTGAAGCAGAAAACTTCACCTCCAACTAACCAGCCAAAAGCAAAGCTGGAGGTGGGCTCAAGGGATAGAGCACCAGTCCAGCAAACAAGCTGAGAGCCAATATTCAGCAATAGGAAAATTTATAAAAGGGCCCTTTTTGATCTGATTCCTGCTTCTTTCACCAACAGATGTTCTCTGCCACCTTATGATACAGCACAAGGCTCCCAAGATACCAAGGAGATCAGAGCGCCATACTCTTGGACAAATCAAATATACTCCCTGTTATTTATAAATTACCCAGCTTACATATTTAGGCATAACAATAGGAGCATTCCAAAGTAACAGCATTATTGTATTGTTGTTTATATATTTATATAATTAGATATTATATAACCACTAATGTGCATGAGGATATTAGTGTGTGTGTGTGTGTGTGTGTGTGTGTGTATATATATATATATATGTGTGTGTGTGTGTCTGTGTGTGTATATGTATATGCTTAGAAATAATGAAGGGTGTCCTCAATGAATCACTGGCATCAGGCAGTATTTAAGAACTTCAAGCTATTTTAGAAATGCAATTTCATTCTCCCCTAAATCCTGTCAAGTAGATATTATTATTCCCTTTTGCTGAATGGATAACTAAGGCCCCAGAGATTAAACACGTTTTCTAAGTATCACAATTAGTGCATAGTAGAGCTGGGGGTTGAATTTGGCTTCAAATTCTAAGTGGCCTAACTTCTGTGAAATACCTGCATTTTCCTCCTAGTTTGCTTTAGTCCTCCTTTTGTGGATATGATGGAGACATTTGGAAGACATTATCTGAGAATGGGTAATAGTATTATCTTCACCCAATAGTGGAGCAGGGCAGTGTCTAGTAGAGAAGGCGGAGAAGTATACAAGGAACCTTTGGAGCTCAGAAGCAAAGCTGGTCTGCAAGGGCCCTTTTCCCATTTTAACTTAGAGACATCATTTGTAGGTAAACACCTCCGTTTTATATTTTATTATTCTTTTTTTGTCAGTCATGGGGCTTTAATTCTGGGTCTGGGCAGTGTCCCTCAGCAATTCAGCTCAAGGCTAGCGCTCTACCACTTGAGCCACAGCACCACTTCCTGTTTTCTGGTGGTTTATTGGAGATAAGAGTCTCACGGGTTTTCCTGCCCAGGCTGCCTTTGAACTGTGATCCTCAGATCTCAGATGTCAGTAGCTAGGATTACAGGCTTGAGCCACTGGCACCAGGCCTCTGTTTTATATTTTAAATGATCATGAATGAATTATCTGTTCTCTAAGCTTTTGATGTGAAGTTTGGGAACCAAGCCGTTATGCTGCTCTTTATGTTCTTGTCAGTGGTGGGGCTTGACTCAGGACCTGGGTGCTGTCTTTTTGCCCAAGACTAGCTCAAGGCTCTACCACTTTGAGCCACAGCTCCACTTCCCTTATGCTGCTCTTTTATGAACTTTCTGAAAGATTTCTTGCTAATTTCCATGGTTGATGGATGCTAAGAAAAGTTAGTTTCCATTGCATTGATATGTATCTGTGTGTGGACATGTGTGTCAGGCATGAGGACATTGTGATATTTGTATACGGTGAATGATGTATATGTATCATGTGTGAAGGGAATGTGTGTTCCCAAACCAGGCAATCAAATCCAGGGACCCAAGGACATTCAAGAAAGAGGGCACAGCTAGGTGAGTGGGGGAAAGTTTGGGTGAGGTCACTGCGTTCCTTCCTTGAGATCTTCACAGATAGAGAGAATGGTCTCACCCAGCCATGAGAGAGAAACCCGCCAGGTCAGCCCTGGCTAATGATCAGTAATGTGGATGAAGCCATGATTACTGGTTCCGTGCAGCCCGTGTCTTCCGGCCACCAGAAATCTCATCCCCAGAAAGTCAAATACTCTTGCGAGTAAAATAAGCTTCCCAGAGTTTTGTCAAACATGATCCCTGGAAAGTTATTCAAAATAATAAGCATAACCATACCAGCTAGATAAATTGTCTGGTCTGTGCCTGTCACTCTGCAAGGCTGAAATGACTGTTTTCTCAAAGAGATGGCTTCGTCACAGCTGCAACTTCTCCTACCAGTGTTGAGGGAAACATTCTAGGTTGCTTTGTGACGCCTGAACAAAATACAACATAGCCATCCTGTGAAGGCACTATAGCTGAAACTCCAGGAACTGTATCAGCAACTCCCCTTGAGCCCAAACCAGGAACAACCCCCTTTACGGTAAATTCCACTAACTACAGCTATGTTCCAAATGTTCCTGCAAGAGAAAGACCACTTGGTCGCAGCTCAGCCAATCATTTCGAAGAGCATCAGCCCCATGAACCAGCCAACCCCCAGTCCCTGGTCAGTGCCCACTACTAGTTAAACTAATCATCTTTTAGAATTATTTTATGAATTTCCCGCGGTGTGATATGATTTGCTAAATGATGCTATGGTGTATAGAATGCCCCTGAAACCCTATAAAAACCCTGCTGAAGGAAGGGTCATGGCTCTCATCTCTGACCCGCTGCATCAGTGATGGTTGTGAGTCCAGGCTCGAGCTTGTAATAAATGACTCTCATGTGCTTACATTGGAATCGGCTCCTTGGTGGTCTTATCTGGGATAAGAGCTTAGGTTCAACAGCAGCCAAGTGTCAGAAAAATATGGACTCGAGTGACTAAATGAACACCTTTCACTGAAGTTGTGTTGCCCTCAGGCAACACAAGCTAAAACTACATAAAATAACGTCATAAGATAGCACACACATAGTCAATGGCAATGTGCAAAAGTCCAGAAAATGGTGCACAATATTATTTGTCCCCCCTCATTTAGTCACTCACCATTGCATTCAGAACCAGCCTCAGAGTACAGCTGGAAGGTCTTTCCCTCTCCTCTCCCTCCGCTTTTCTTTCTGCCCCATTGCTCTCCTCTTAGGGCTCTGTTCCATTTTGCAGCTGCCCCAGGCCAGGTTGTGGAAACTTCATTCCTGGTTCCCTCCTGGGAGATGACTTCTTGGAGGCACATAAGTAATTCAGGTTCTTTAGAGTTGCTCTTTCTTCTTGAACATTAACCAGCAGTGATCTTGTTAAAATGCAGCCTTTGATTCTGAAGGTCTTGAACAGGGCTCAATAGGGTCTAGGTTGCTAACAAGCTCCTACTTGAGGCTAGTGTTGTTCATCTGTGATCCTGTGATCCATGCTTTGAGCACAAATGATCAAAAACACAAGAGAAATTTCTCACTGGGATTTGTTGTCATTCACAATGTAACTTCAGATCACCAGAGAATGGAAAGGAGCCCAAGGGGAGATCAAGACTTGGAATCTCATCCTGCCACAGGCAAGGGAAACACATCATGTGGAGGTATGGCTATTTTGCTGTTTTGCTGCCATCAAGTTAACCAGCAACCCCTTCCCTCCCAACCAACAGGACAGTGGTGAAATCCAAGGCTGGGAGCAGTAGTTGAAAACAGTATTATTTGAGTCCTGTGCTTCTGTTGTTCCTCCAGTGATTGCTCATCTCAGTGTGGCACCTGGTCTCATGGTTGCTTCTATTAGTCCAGTCAAGCTTGTCCACGTGCAAGGGACAAAGGCTCCTGAGTCTTTTGCCAGGCTCCAGTGATTCACGTCTGTAATCCTAACTACTTGGAAAGCTGAGAGCTGAGAATTGTGGTTCTAAGCCAATTCCAGCAGGAATGTTCCTGAGATGCTTATTTCTAACTAACCAGCAAAAAGCAGGAAGTAGAGGTGTGGCTCAAGTGTTAGAGCACCACCCTTGAAGGAAAAAGTGAAGCAAGAATACAAGGCCCTGAGTTTAAGCCCCAGTACTGGCACAAACAAACAAACAAAAACCAATGGTTTATCTCTCCATGTTTGTGATTGTTGCGGTGCTACCTCTTGAAACAAAGACTTCCTCAACTGTATTTCTATAGGCTTATGTCTATTTAATTGTTAACTGAATGATTTGTTCCATTGGTAGAGGTGTGACTCACTTTTACTCTAAAGGATAGGAAGAAGCTGGATATAAAAACGACTACAACAAAGGACACTTTAATGACCATTGTAAATCATCCTGTTTTTATGCATTAGTCTCTGCCCTTTCCTTAGAGGCCCTTTATTCTGTGATTGTTTCCTATGTCTCACTATAAAAACACTCAGCAAAGCAATTAAACTTCTTAAAATCTGCTTGTCCCTTTATTAGGCTATTGGTGTTTATAGGCCCTCATTTGCACATTCTCTCTCTCTCTCTCTCTCTCTCTCTCTCTGTCTTACACACACACACACACACACACACACACACACACACACACACACACACACACACACACACACACACACACACACCACACTTGTGTGATTCAAATGCAGTGCATTTCAACATGGGCCACGTGGAGTATTCAGAGAGACCTCTCAGCCTGGAAAATAGTGCATGTTTGTCTTCTAATTTACTTATAAGCAATTGAGCATGAGGTGAGGAGTAGTTAGTTGATAGCATTTTGATGATAGTAGATATTTAGGAACTAACTGAATGAGAAGAGAAGAGAAGATTGGCTTACCTCTGTGAAAGTACAATTGATTATGGTTATTTAAGCTCGATGACTACACAACTCAATAATAGCAAGCTGGTGAATGCTTATGTGCACATGCTCATATCATTAAATATCAGAGTTAGTGTACATTGCATTTGATTCACACAGTAAACTAGGCCCAAGTGCAAGAGGAAAGTCTCAGGTAATGAGCTGAATGGCTCAGACCACACGACGCACATTTTGTATGCTCAGTGTTGCCATTCTTTTGGCAGTCTTTTCAATTATTTATATCACTCAGAATAACGGTTATTATCCCTTTGCCCTTAGGAATACAACAGTGGCCAGGTCCATAGGCCATTAATGAGATTCCACCATTGTCTTTTGATTGTTTCCTGTGGTCCTTGGGGCCTCCACATAGTGACAGCTCCTGCCTTGATCCTGGCTTCCTGCTACTCATCTTTTTTAGTCTGTGCTTTGCTGACTCTCTCTCTGCTCCATTCCTCCTAAAGATCAGATTAAATTCTCCTCTATGAACTCCTCATACTTCATACTTGTCTATTTTAAAATTATTCATCGCTATTGTCATCACTTCTAAGTAAGAATTAAGGAATTACCTTTTATTTTTCATTAGGTTTGTTATACTGCCTGTCCACAGGGCCTAGTATATGCTAAGGTGAGTGCTATATACCTTTGCTACATCCCCAGACCAATTTGTTCATTGCCGTATCCTTCATGTTTAGTTTGGTGCATGGCACTAGACCAATAAATGTTTATTGAAGGGTAAGAGACTGAGCAAGTCCCTTCCTGCTCAGCCCAGAAAACATTGCCTCTTCCTGGTTTAGGAGACAGGAGAGGTCTGGCTGTAATAGATCACTTCCAAGACTATTGTGATTCGTGTCCAAGACTATATGAGAAATCTAGCCAACATTCTTATCTTTATAAATCAGAACAAGTTCTGGCTATATCCATAGGCTTCATCTCAGTGGTATAAAGAAATCCTTCATAATAGTTGTTCTTAGTTGTTGTTGTAGTGTGTGTGTGTGTGTGTGTGTGTGTGTGTGTGTGTGTGTGTGTGTGTGCAGTTCCTGTGGCTTGAGCTCAGGGTCTGTTCCTGTCTCTGAGCTTCCTTGGCTCAAGGCTAACACTCTACCACGTGAGCTACAGTACCACGTCTGCCTTTTTCTCAGTAGTTTATTGGATATAAGAGTCTCACGGAGACAATAAGGGAAGGTGTGACACTGTTCAAAAAGAAATGCACTCACTACTTGACTTATATAACTGTAACCCCTCTGTATGTCACCTTTATAATAAAGTTTTTTAAAAAGTCTCACAGACTTTCCTTCATGGGCTGGCTTTGAACCACAATCCCAATCTCAGCTTCCTGAGTAGCTAGGATTACAGGCATAAGCCACCAGTGCCTGGCTTTCACAATAGTTTTATTGTGAGATTTGAAATATAAGAGCAAACTAAAATTCCCAGGCTTGACTTTAAAATGTCAGAGTCAATTGGAATACTATGAAGACAGATTAAAATTTAATTTCATAATTAAAAAACAGAGTCAGTGAAAGCTCATGGGTCCAGCATCTCCTTTCATTCTCCTGCTGTCTTGGTAAAGCATCATTATCATATTTTGTCCATAGTAAGTTCCCAGTAAATCCAAGTTATTAATTTCATAATCTCCCTTTTGATCTTCTTTTCCCCATCTACTCCTCCTTTAAGTAGTGACCTTAGGAAAATTGACTTCATATTCTTAAAAGGATGAAAGCTGAGCACCGAGATTTAATTAACTTCTGAAAAAAATACTTAGGTATTCTTCCATTACTACATACACTGAGCATCAGCCCTTCCTCTTGAACTTCAAATCAATTTAACAAGTGGTTGTTGTATATCTTCTATGTACTCATGGCAGCATCAGGTCAATCTGCTGCTACTGAAGTGATGATTTTTAAAAAGTCTATGATGCTGGGGAAGACATGATACTACACCTTTGTAATCCTAGCTAGTGAGGAGGCAGAGAAGGAGGATTTGGTTCAAGAATGGCCTTGATGAAAGTTAGATCCCATCTCAAAGAACAGGTCAGAGACTGTGGTTCATGTTTATAAACCCCAGTTACTCAATAGGTAGAGGTAGGTAGACTATAGTCTGAAGGTAGTCCAGGCAAAATCATGAGAGCCTATCTGAAAAACCAATTAAAAGCAATAGGACTAGAAATGCAGCCTAAGTGAGTGAGCGCTTATCTAGAAGCATGGCACTCTGAGTTCAATCCTCAGTATTGCCCCCCCCAAATTTTATGATCCTTCCAGTTATAAAACAACTTCAAAGCCTCCCTGTAATTATTCCTTTAGGAAGAGGTATTAAGTGTCCTCATAAACTTGCATTATACCATTCATTTGGTTCCAGAAAAGATAACAGATATTACATCCTGCTAAGTAATCACCACAATCAAGTAAGGAGCCTGCCACCTAAATGCACTAGTAAAGAAAATTGCAAACTACACCACGACTCCATTGAACAACAAAAACAAACACAGATTCCGAGCAGCCTGAGACAGCCTCTCAAACAGCAGTGAGGTTCAGTTTGTTCTTTCGTAGCTTCTTTTGAAAACCAAATACATATTGCAACCTGAGGCTTTTAGCTTAAAACGTATAGAGCAAGTAAATCAGAAAGAATGGCCAGAGCTCATATCTCTCATTTCTCCTGCTATGGTTAGCTACTGTGGAGCTGGCCAGGTGGGGATTAGCTTCACCAAATATTTTGCAATGCTCTTGACAGTGAGGTGAGCTAAGGATGCAACTTTAATTTGGGCGTCGGAGTCTTCTGTGGACTTTACAAGTCCTTTAAAGTTGTATAAATGTCAGCATCCATTTGCATGTGTACAGACTGAGGCCAGCTTTGGAAGGGAAAAGATGAGCAGACTTCTCCTTGTCGGGCTTCTGCAAGCACTTGCTAAATGTAGGCCCATTACAGCCTCCTAGTTCATAAGCACTGAAGAGAGTGATGGACAACCGGCCATTTGTATGAAGCAGTGTAAATCCAGAACTGCCTCTTTAGTGTTTGTTTCCTTTTACGTGAACACATACGTTATCTGTTTTGCATGTCATGGAAAAGTATGTTTGGTGGTTTCTCCTTTATAGCAGATAAGATGCTGGTTGGCAGGAATGAAACAATGGGGATTTTTAGGATCCCAGGAGAGGAGACTGATGAAAAAAATAAGAAATATGGATGGATCTGAAATGAAAGTGTGAGAGGAAATGACAAATTCAACAAGAACAAAACTATAGTGATATTATGATAGTTAATAGATGTTAAAATAATCTATAGGCACTAGTCTGGTTAAAGATAAAGCAGAGGTGTGTTTTTTGGAACTTAAAGGTAGTTTCTAAGGCTAAAAGTGAGTAGGAGCTAAGAATCTACAACTAACAATTCAAGAGAGATATAATATTTGGACAAATTCTCTCAATACAATGACATCAAGAACTGAGACACAGGGCAGGGAATCAGCCTGGGTTCTTTTTGACTAGGAGGAGACAGGATTAAGTCTGGGATGCAGACTTAATTCAGAGCTGACTGTTTCTTGCTACGGTTCTGAGCATAGGCATGATGTGGCCTGCTCTACCTAATGAGATGTCATGAATTGTAGATTTTGCTAGAAGTATGGTTTAAGTGGTATAGCACCTTTCTAGCAACTACAAGGCTCTGCATTCAAGCCCTAGTAACTACATACAGACACACACACACACACACACACACACACACACACAGAGACACACAGCCACCCACACACACACACACACACACACACACACACACACACACACACACACACACACACACACACAACCCTACAGAGTAGTTTCTTCACCCAATGCAAGCCCAGGGTGTGGTAATGGAGACCTCCTTAAATAACCTTAAATAAGGCAAATACTCACATTCCTATACAAAGACTTATGCCAACCTCTTCAAGATCCAAGTAATCTTTCATTCTGGAGGAAAGGCATACTGCATGCATGTATTTTTTTGTGAATTTTTACATTTGAAAATCATAAAATACAAGGCCTCTCAATTTTTCAAAGACGTTTTAGTCATCTGCTCATAGGCAGGAACGTCTGGAAGAGGTACAGCGTCAGGTAGGCCTTCAAGACAACTCCAAAATCCTGGTGTTCAGCCAGAGTTCAGTCCACCTTCTTCCTTGTTGGCAGAGCTCTGAATTTGACTTGGAAATCTACTCCTTCCTCAAATGAGTCAGGGCATTTGGCTTCACTTGCAGCTGAGCTCCAGTACATCCTCACCTGTATAATCCACCCTGCTGGTTCTGCTCTTCTTGTCTGTGGTTTGTATATGACCAAACTTGCAGTCTAATGTGACTAAGAAGTCATGATGTACATTCTCCCAGGGGACTTTAGGGAAGGTTTCTTCACTCCAAACAGAGACACTCATGGAAGATTTGGTCTTATCTTTTTCAGGTTGTGGTTGAATCTATGTGAAAGTAGACATAACAGCCAAATATGACCATGGGGAGATCAAAGCTAGGGAAAGATGGTACTGAAAGGTTGGCAGAACAGAATCTGTATCCTGTATGATGTGTGTCTGTGTATGTGTCGGTACTGGAGCTTGAACTCGGGGCCTGTGTGTCCTCTCTTATTATTATTATTATTATTTTTTGGGTCCGGTCATAGGGCCTGAACTCTGGGCCTGGGCGCTGTCCCTCAGCTCTTCAGCTCAAGGCTAGCGCTCTACCACTTGAGCCACAGCACCACTTCCGGCTTTTTTCTTTTTGCTTATGTGGTGCTGAGGAATTGAACCCAGGGCCTCATGCATGCAAGGCAAGCGCTCTACCACTGAGCCACCTTCCCAGCCCCTCTTATTATTTTTATTTTTTGCTCAAGCCCAGTCACAGCTCTACTTCTGGCTTTCTGTTGGTTAATAGAACTAAAGTCTTATAGACTTTCCTTCCCGGGCTGGCTTTGAAGCACAATCCTCAGATGTCAGCCTCCTGACAGGCATGACCTGTATGACATTTTTTTTTTGATCAATTGGATTTAGCCATCTAGGAATTTTGTCTTGTAAAATATAAATTTTCCTTCTATTTTAAGCCACTTACAGTCAGTTTTACTTGTTTCTTCTAGTTAAAAAAAAAACAAACAGCCGGGCGCTGGTGGCTCATGCCTGTAATCCTAGCTACTCAGGAGGCTGAGATCTGAGGATCGCGGTTCAAAGCCAGCCCGGGCAGGAGAGACCGTGAGACTCCTATCTCCAATAAACCACCAGAAAACCGGAAGTGGCGCTGTAGCTCAAGTGGTAGAGCGCTCGCCTTGAGCTGAAGAGCTGAGGGACAGTGCCCAGGCCCAGAGTTCAAGCCCCACGGCCGACAAAAAAAAAAAAAAAAAAAAAACTATCTGGCTGAAATTGGGCACCAGTGGCTCACACCTATAATCTGAACTACTCAGGAGGATAAGATCTGAGGATCACATTTCAAAGCCATCCCAGGCAGGAAAGTCCCTGAGACTCTTATCCCCAATTAACCCCCAAAATGCCAGTTGTGGAGCTGTAGCTCAAGTGATAAAACTTTAGACTTGAGTACAAAAGCTTAGGGATAGCACCCAGGCTCTGAATTCAAGCCCTAGGATTTGCATGCGCACGTGCGCATGCGCGTGTGTACACACACACACACACACATACACACATACACACACACACACACACACACACACAGAAACCAACAACTCCCCAAAATAGCTTGGCTGAGACACATGGCATTGTTTAGAAATGACTGTGCAAAATATTCTACTTCAGTAATGGGGGTACATGGTGGGGTTATAATAGGTTGTTTCTTCCCTTTCTCACCTGGGATAATTATCCTGGACCCTGACAGCGGCTACAGGACTGTCCTTGCAGCAACTTGTCTATGTCAAAGAGTGTGGCAGGTGCTTTCTCAAAGGAATCCTAGAAACCAGAACCACCTCTCTGAGCCACTATACGCTCATCACCTTCCTTCTCTTCCATCACTTCCTTCTCACTGGTTCATCTACCATATAGCTGGAACTCCTAGATGCTGAAGATGACATATTCTGGTTACTTGGAGCCAAGTGTTTTTCTCCATACCTGTCACAATGTGGAAATAAGTCTGTATCCAGAAACATCTGACCACTCAGAAATACAGAAGGTGAGTATGAGATTGTTTTAAAACCACATGAAAACATGAAAGCATGGGCATGAGATTTGAGAGGGTGAGGATGAATGGAACTGTGGGTCAGAAAGTTTGTACGCAAGGCCAGTCTCAATGGACACAATCTAGAGCTTCTATTCCTGAACACAGGTGATTGTGATTATTCGAGAAAATAATGGACCTGTTCTTAACTTCATAGACCAGAGGGCTGAAAAGAAGAGACAATTAGTTGTAGAAAAGCAATACAGAGGTGAGTAATTTATATAAACAGCATAGTATTTGTACTATGCTATACCAATTGTACATACAGTAAATGTGGAATATTTTATGTGATGTCATGTCCCCAGACTTCATAGGGTTACTCTGAGTCACTAGTAGCTAAAGTCACTTATGGTGTTGATGCACAACTTTCTAGACTTGGAGAAAACACTGCCTTGCAATTTATCTACATGCTTCCCAATATTTCTGTTGCTCATAATCTATCTATATATATATATAAAGACTTTTGAGGACAAAACAAACACTTGTTAATCAGAACTCTGGTCTTCTCAAGAAAGTTTTTGTGGGTCAGATGTGTAGAGGTGAAGAATCCTGTGCACATTCAGGTCTTGAACTACCTGAGAATGAATTCATCCAGAGGCACCTGTCCTGCAGTTCAATGACACTTTAAAACCTTGTACAATATACCTGTACAGATATAATGTTTTAGTAATTTAATATTTCTTGTGCCTAAAATATTGATTTATATGAGCCTCTGTATGTGGTGTGTGTGTGTGAGTGTGTGTGTGTGTGTGTGTGTGTGTGTGTGTGTGTGTGTGTGTGCGTGTATGCCAGTACTGGGACTTGAACTCAAGCCTCATGCTCTTATTTGGTATTTTGCTTAAGGCTTGTGCTCTACCATTTGAGCGGCAGCTCCACTTCCAGCATTTGCTAGCTAATTAGAGATTAGAATCTCAGGGATTTTTCTACCTTATCTAACTTCAAACCAGGGACCTTAGATCTCAACCACTTGAGTAGCTAGGATTAATTACAGGTATGAGCTACCAATGCCTGGCTATGTGACCCTTTTTTAAAAACAGAAACAGTTTGCTGACTGTATTGTTTCTTATTAAGGTGTGATATTTTCCAGCTATAATCTTCAGCATGTGACATGGGGTTTCTCAGGACATAGTTGGACTTTTGTTTGAGAAGCTACGAGATTCTGAAGGTATGTTTCTTGCTATTTGATTCTGCATGAACTCGGGGATTGGTCAAGTGTTGAGCCTTGGGCTTGTCCTTTTGGCTGCCTGTCCAATGACATGTGGCTGTTTCTGTTTCTCCTTTTCTTAACCTTGTCATATTTTTCAGAGATGCAAGGCGTCCTTTTACCATTCATGAGCATGGCAGTGGCCATTTTTAAGCATCCTGAAGGAAGCTATGCCAGAGATGTAATTATGGACAGGAGGAGCTTGACTACCGCTGGGTAGGCAAGAGAGAGCTCATCTCAGATGATTTAATAGGGACACGATGCCCAGTTTGGTGGGTTGTTAGGTTAAATGCTTGTTTGGGGATTTTGTGCCTATGGAGATTTCCACTATGCCTGGCACCACAACATTGCTTTACTCATTTACACACAAGTGTTGAAAGCTCTCATAACTCCTCTCACATAAAAGCACACATTTTCTCTCCTCCGCAATCAAAAAGATAACACACATGCAGCCTTTATGCCATCTACCAGTTTGGAACTTTTTTTCTTTCAGGAATCCACAATAATGCTGTAAATCACTAAAGGGGTTGGGTGTCTATTTAGATTTATTTTGATGGTTAATATCTGCTGCCTTTTCTAGTCAATGTCTTGGGGACATTTTAGAACATACCATTTGATCAAGCAGGGAAAGATGCCACTTGGGAACAAATGGAAATGTACCAAAAAACAAGAAAGGACACTCCATGCAAACTTTTCCTTTTCAGTCATATTCATGTGGTAAATGTTTAACTATTCTAAATTTACAGATATAAAGACTTTTGAGGACAAAACAAACACTTGTCAATCAGAACTCTGGTCTTCTCAAGAAAGTTTTTGTGGGTCAGATGTGTAGAGGTGAAGAATCCTGTGCACATTCAGGTCTTGCACTACCTGAGAACGAATTCATCCAGAGGCACCTGTCCCGCAGTTCGATGACAATTCCCTGAGGTCACTGATGCAGCTCAGTGCCTGCCAATCATCCACCAAACACCTGGCAGTCACATGTCTCTACTCAACTGTCAACCAATCACCAGTTTAGACAAACAAATGTCATAGCCATGTATCTCTTCAGTGAGCTGTGTCTAAGAAAGAATCCTGGATCTATGAAGCAAAAAATGTGTTTACTATCTGGCAAAATAGTTATGAGTTTACAAAAAAATCCTCATCATTGACAACCACAGTTTGATGAAGATCATTTGGAACTGACTCCTCTTGGAAAAGAAATTGTTAGCCAATCAAAGGCCATCGATGTCTCTCTCCCTTTGGGAAGTTTCAATGGTACCCAAAGCTGAGGCAATTGTCAGTTAGGGAATTGCTGTCCTGCCACCACCCATCCACTGGGAGCCATCTAGTTCCTTCCTAGAATGTAGAAACATTTCGCATGCTTTCCATTCATATTTCCATTCTACATTTCACATGACTTCCAATTTTTTACAGGGAAGCTGGTCCTATGGGTGAGCCCTTATAGGGATAATTCTCAGCCTAGCAGTGGAAGAAGAAAGAAAAGGGAGAGAGGACAGAATGAGCAAGCCATTGGAGGGTCTTCAAAATGAGGAGAAGCCCTCTCTCCCCTACCATCCTGCATGGATTCTGACATACGGTTACCCACAGCACCTCCAAGCTGAGCAAAGACCTGAGGGGTGTGTGTGTGTGTGTGTGTGTGTGTGTGTGTGTGTGTGTGTGTGTGTGTGTGTGTGTGCCCACAGCACCTCCAAGCTGAGCAAAGACCTGAGGGGTGTGTGTGTGTGTGTGTGTGTGTGTGTGTGTGTGTGTGTGTGTGTGTGTGTGTGTGTGTGTGTGCTTACAGTGTCCCTAAACATGCCATGAAGATGGGGATCCTGACTGTCCTTCCTGTCTGGTAGCCTGTGGCCAGAACTTGTCAATCATCTGCAAGAGCTGAGATCCCCTAGGGTATCCAAGGTACTTACTGCTCCCAAGTTTAAAAAAAGACAGGATTTACACACCAGTCTCCCTTCCTGTATTTGTATTCCAATCCACCACGTCTTCCCCAAGCGATCCGCTTATATTTTCTTGGCTTTGCTTTCTGCCCTACTTGTTCCAGCTCTTCCCCTTCTTACATTATTCATAGCTTTTATTTCTCAGTTAGCAATTTACTTGAGATTTTATTCATGTTTTTATACCCACTTAACCTCACTTCTTATCTTGAAAAATGACTGCTCTGGAATGACCAGAGAAGGAAGAAATAGCAAATTATCAGTACTGTAGGGTTTTTTTTAAAAAGCAAAATTCCTAAGTTATTGTATTCTTATTTTCAACAGCTGTGAATTTGCCGTCAGGCCCTGTTCCTCAACCCTGGCTGCAGAATGGTACCATCTGGGGAGCTGTGGACATACCGGTGCCTGGGTCTCACCTCCAGAAATGCTATTTTAAATAGCTGGGGAGGAGGCTTGGGAATTGAGAGTTTTAAAAGCTCCTCAGTTGATTGTAATGTCAAGAAGGAGGGTCATCGCCCCAAGAATGCTGGGAAACGAGACCATCTTTGGAAGGCTAGAACTTCACTTCTTTGAGTACAACTGTCTTCCCTTAAGATTCTCTCATAAGTCAGAGAACCTGGGCTCACAGTGTTACACTGGGCAGGGCCCACCATTCCCTTGAGCTTGTTTGCTCAGTCAGTGAAAGCAACATATCCAATCATGGTAAGGCTGTGAGGTGGCCCCACCCAACTACCTGCAGCCCAGACTCCTGGGTTAGAATACCTGATCTTCAGTGCATCAAGTCCAGAGAAGTTCAGGAGAAATAGAATGAAAAAGAAACCAGATAATGGTGCCTATGTCCATGCAGAGATCCCCTGTCTACTACAGGGGCTCTGCTGTAGGCACTAAAGAAGAAGGCACTTGTTAGGGATCCAGATCCCCCTTTCCTAGCTTCTCTGAACCTCTGCCTCACCTTGTTGGTAACCTCTTGTTACCAACAAGAGTCCAAGGAGCCCTTGCAGACCACCAATGAGTGCATCCACAAAGCTTATGATTTTATTACATAGGCCTTGAGATGGTCCAATTGATGTATTTTTTTTCCTCTGCCAGTCACTACTTGGAGCCATAGAACTGGAAGGGCCATAGAACTGATCTCTGCCTACCAGGAGGAGGAAGAGGGTCACAGAACAAGAAGAGCAGCATGGAATATGTAAGGCTGACCCCCACCTTGGGGATGAGTCATTGGAATCAGGTCATCTAACCCAACGCCAGTGGTCTCTTCTGTGATGTCATGCTGTCTCTCCACCGGTTGTATGGTGTTGCCTCAGGTCCTCCATTGAAAAACAGTGTGCTGGAAGGAAGAGAAGTAGAGAAGAAAGGAAAGAGAAGGCATTATAATCATAAACTTATTGTGGATGACACTTGAAGACCAGGCCCTCACAGGGTGCCTTCTGCAGTGCTTGTGTTCATTCCTTCTACACACACAGACACACACATCATCCCTTTGCCTACTCTGTTTCTCCATTGCCACGAATGTTTCATAACAATCATATCATTTACTGATTACTTGTTTACCAGACAATGAGCTCCCTGAAAGATGGATTTTGCTCATCTTATTTTTTAATTTTAATTTTATTCTCAAGGTGATGTGCAAAGAGGTTACATAAGTAAGGTAGCGATTATATTTCTTGTCTAAATTGTTACCCCTTCCTCATTTTTCTCCCTCTTTCCCTTCTCCCTCCCCCCACCCAAGTTGTACAGATCATTTCCAACCTATTGTCTTGTGAACATCACTGTTGCATTGGTTCCCACTTTGTCTATTATTTCACTATTTTGTTGTTCCCCTTCCCTTCCCTAGTTCAGATAAATGTATATACAATACTCAGGGTACCAAAATTGAATACAGTGACAACAGGGGATAAACCATGGGGGATGGGGAAGAAACACAAAAGAAAAAAATCAGGAAACAACAACAAAGAAAAACCTCTTGTGTACATGTCTTAGAGTTCATTTCACTTAGCATCATCTTATATGCTCATGTTATTTATAGTTCTGTTCCAATGCCTAGAACAGTGGCCACACACACACACACACAAATCAAAACGAATGAATGCAAGTGAAACAGTGAGTGCATTCACTGAATGAATGGAACCCTGGGAAGTAGGGGTGGCTTCTTTACAGGTGCAAAGCAAAATGGAACCCATACCAAAAGGCCTTCCACTTCACACACCATTCTCTGGCCCACTCTATTCTTCTCCATGTTATTTATTACTTCTGACCAACTTTATTATTCACTTACTCTGCCTTCTCCTACCAGAAGGCAAACTCCATGAAGAAACGGACCTTTGTTTTTGGTCTAAAATAGTAGCTCTGACTTTATTCCCCAAAGTTACTTCATTACCATTGCCTGGCAATGAAGTAGGAATATAATCAATATCTGTTGGTAAATAAAAGAATACCTCACTGTGGAGAAAGTGAAACCAATCTTTGACCAAAGTGATATTATCCAAGTGTATCTCCTTTAGCCTGATCGCCATTGTTTAAAGTCTGTTTTGTTGCTTTTTTTCTTTCCTTGGTGAGAATGTTGCTTTCCTCATGGTTCCAAGTGGTCTGTAAATTTTCTCTCCCTCCAACCAAAGGCAGCAGCCCTTCATATCAACCTTTAGCAACTGCCCCCGGGTGCCGCCTTCTACATTTGTGCTCTTGCCATTTGACCTCCCACAATTCCTTTCTCTGTCTGTCCTCTAAAAGCCCACATATCCTTGGAGCCAGCTTTCTGGCAACCCTTTCTTGACCCTCAGCCAGAACTTCTTCTTCCTTCTCTGCACCCATGGGCCATGCTGCCTCTTAAGTGGGCTTAGAACTTGGTAGAAGAGCTGTCCAGCATTTTGGAGGTAATGATAGTAAGACTGAGACTCCCAACATCCAGAGAAGGAAGGCTTGGTGACAAGGGGTTAGCTGCCTGTTTACTCAGGGCGATGTGAGAACCTTTAAGCACTGTTAATGTCACTCTACTTAAGCAGTAGTTGAAACCATTTTTAACGCAGGTCTGAAATAAAGCTTCAATAAAGCTTCTATTATTCTAAAGCTCTAGTGAATTCTAACAACTAGCTAAATCTGGGATTTCAAGCAATCTGCCGCTCTGATTCCTGTTATCCATGCCAGCCTCTCCATTCCTGGGAGACAGATTCTTCTCCTCTTCTTCCTTTCTCCAAAGGCCCACATTTGGGCCATCTCTCTCAGTCTGCAGACAGTCTGAGCTGCTCATGTCCCTCCTTTCACTTCATGAAGCCATGTTGTACATTCAACGTTAGGCTGAAGACAAGAACTTCTCCTCCTCACACACCCCCAAAATAGACCATGGAATGACAGATCTAAAGAAAGAGCCTTTTAAACACCTTCCCCTTATACTCTTTATCCCCTGCCTCTCCACCCCCAATGACTATGGTAAGCAGGAGGCCATCAGGGTGTGGGTGGATATTTCTATTTTCTCAAGATAAGTCTTACTTACTGGGAGTGGGAAATGGTGATGAGTGACAGGATTTTGATAGATGAAATATTTCCAGGCTTGAAGATTATTCAAGGCAAGCAGACTTTCCCTTATCCTTCTTCAGAGACAAATTTCATATCTGCATGTTGTTAGTTTTACTTTTGAAAAAAAGAATGTTGTTTGTTTGATCTTTGAGACAGGATCTCACTGTGCAGCCCAGACTGGCCTCAGACTCATGAGCCTCCTGTCTCAGACTTCTGAGTACTGGGATGAGAGGTATATACAACCATGCCTAGCTTTATTTTGGCTTTTTATGGCTTGTTTATTCTTGCTCTTGGAATCTTTATTTTGTTAATATGGCCAAGTTCAATTTTATTAATTAATTTATTCATTTATTTGTCCATTTATTCATCATTTGTCCATTCGTCAAGTTGCCCATTCATTTATTCACTATATCTATATCTACACATACACACACACACACACACACACACACACACACACACACACACACACACACACAGCAATGACTGTGAGCCATGCATTGTGCAGGAGGGTGGTTACACAGTGGGAAATAAGGAAAACATAGGGACTGTTGTCATAGATCTTACATGCTAAGTGAAGAAAGTCAGATAAGGAGTTGACATCCAAGACAACTTACAAAATAAGTTAGAATAAATGCTCTAACTTGAGAAGATCTGTTTCAGATATGATAGTCAAGGATATTGATTTGGAGTTAAAGTCTGGAAAATAGAATAGCCAAACTTAAGAAGAGCTGGGTGAGGGCGTCTTCCAGGTAGAGAGTACAGCAGGCTCAAAGGCCCGAAGGCAAAAGGCCACCTAGGATATCTGAAGGTCAAAGGAAGACTAGTGTATCTGAAGGTTGGCGAGCCGCCTGCTCTCAGAAAAGGAAAAGCAGGGCTCTATGGATTGTTTCTGGTCTCCAGGCCTCTGAGGGGCCTTCCTGTTGGGGGCCTTCCTGTTTTCAACACAATTCCCATGAGTTGCTTGAATGGATGGAATATTCATCAATCCAGAAATGCTTGTGCTTTATACATTCTAGGCACGGAACCTCTCCTGGAAAAAAAAAAAAAAAAAACACAACATCCTGCTGAGTGACTAAAAATCTCTGCCTTGTAAAACTTCCTTATGGCCAAGATAGCATTTTTCTTAACATGGAGACCCGCATTTACTGCTGGTATGTTAATGGGGTCTACAAAGTACAAAATAGAATTTGAATGATAATAAATACAGCTTCTGTCCTTGGATCCAGTGGACTCTTAATATGCCTGGTCTTGGAGGCATAATGACCGTGTTCTCAAATATAACCATTTGATTCAGATAATCACCAAGACAACAACAATGCTACTCACTCCATTGCCTATTTGTCTTTCTTTGGTCACTCTTCAATCTTATCATGCAACAAAATACATTCATGAAAAAGATTAAAGCAACATGAAATTCCATCTATGATAATGCCCTATATTTCAGATTAATAAGATAATTCATGTAAACAGCTGGTACAGTCCCCCAGTAAATGCTCAGTTACTGTTCATTGTAATCATTATTGGATAATAAGGATAAACCTCAGCTTTGCTCCAAGATTTTAGGTGCTCCTCTTAAATTTTCCTGGAATGAAATCTCTAGTCACTTTGTATAAGAAGGAAACCACAACCTTCAAACTCTGCGTAAACACATTTCCTTTGGAAGCTCAAAATGTTCCTGTAGTTTCAAAACAAAGCCATTAAGACACTGCCACTAGACGTGACTCTGTTTACTTGTTTAGTTTTCTTCCATTCTTGTAGGTCAAAAGTTATTTGTATCATAGTTGACTGAGAAAAAAAATTAAGCCCAATCTGCCTCCATTCTAGACCTTCTCAACAATTTCAATTTGATTCAACAATAGAAGGCACTCAGGTATAAGATACTGTTGGTGAAGAATGCAATATTGTCACCACCTTCATTTTTGAGGTTTGGCCTAGAGGACCACTGCTGAGTGTACTTTGTTCTTTCTCTGACCTCTTGTTTATAGCTATGGTTTGAAAGGGAGCTAACAGTAAATGTGTATTTCTGCTCAGTGGGAAAATGTCTCAGACCTCAGAGGGGCCTGGGAATCCTCCATGAAGGCTGAAGACAGTATGTGGATTTAGCAGTACACTCATGAGTCTTTGATTGAATAAGCTGTTTCATACTGCACAGAACACATGGGCATGCAGGTCTGAGAGGAGTTCAATGAGCCTGAGGATCTTGTCTCGCTGTGTTAATCTCCTGTTTGAGCCAGAAAATAAAAAGGTAGGACAGATGTCACCTTTCAAAAGCCAGGATTGGTGAGGCAGGGGTCTCTTACTCATTGGGGTAGATCTAGAACTTATCACACTTTCTGTGCTCAACAAATACATGTTAAATGATATATTTTTTCTTTTGATTGATACACTCTCTTTGTAGCCCAGATGGCTTCAAATTTGTGATCTTTCTGTCTTAGCCTCCAGAGTGCTGAGATTATAGGTGTGTTGCACTATACAGAGTTGAATGAATGAATTTAATCGTAATCTCTTCCCCATGATATAGCCATGTGCTGGTGTCTTACACCTGTAATCTTAGTTGCTTGGAAGGTGGAGGTTGGGAGGATCTTTGTTTGATGGCAGCTTGGAGAGATAAGTTCACAAGACCCCTTCTGCATGAACAGCTGGGCCTGGTGGCATAGGCCTATCTTTCTAGTTATGATGAGAAGTCTAATGTAAGCAGCTGGGCAACAAGTGAGACCCTCTCTCAAAAATAACCAGAAAAGGGCTGGGAAGTTGGCTCAGTGGTAGAGTGCTTGCCTCAAATGCATGAGGCCCTGGGTTCAAATCCTCAGCACCACATAAGCAGAAAAAGCTGGAAGTGGTGCTGTGGCTCAAGTGGTAGAATTCTAGCCTTGAGCCAAAGAGCTGAGGGACAGCACCCAGGCCCAGAGTTCAGGCCCCATGACCTACAAAATAATAATAATAATAATAATAATAATAATAATAATAATAATAATAATAATAACCAGAAAAAATCCAGGCTCTAGTGGCTCACACCTGTAATCCTAGCTACTAAGGAGGCTGAGACCTGAGGATCATGGTTTGAAGCCAGCCTGGGCAGGAAAGTCCATGAGACTCTCATCTCTAATTAACCACCAGAAAACTGGAAATGGCACTGTGGCTCAAGCAGTAGAGCACTAGCCTTGAGCTGAAGAACTGAGGGACAACACCCAGGCCCAGAGTTCAAGCACCATGACTGACAAAAACAATAACAGAAAACAGAAAAAAACACAACTGGAGGCATGGCTCAGCAGTAGAGCACATGCCTAGCAAGCACAATGCCCTGAGTTAAAATGCTAGTTCTGCCCATATATAAATACATAAACAAATAAAATCCAGCTTGGCTATCTTTAGGTGAGTGGCTTAATCAGAGTGTACAATATCAATATCACCCAAGTATATCGATGCCCCTGTTTACTTGGCAAGAAAGGAAAAAGAAAAATAAAACTCTCTCAACAAAGTGTGCAAAAGGCATGCTTAGTAGTCATGGAAATATAAGCCAGCCATAGCCCTAAGGTCAGCACCTGGCAATCCAGTCTATCACCCAACAGCATGGCTATTCAGTAATTTTTATTCATAACATACATGCAGGGAAATGATGTTTGTACAGTAAACTGGGTTAACTACTGAAGTTGATCATGGTATGAATACACCAGCTTGAGGAGGTCTGGGTACCCCAGGCTCTAGAGATATTATACAGTTCCGCTTAGAAGCATAGACCAATCCATACCTCAGGCCTGATGCTCAAGACAGTCTAGGGGGCCATGATAGTCTGCTAGATTTGGTCACAAAAATTAGTCATTAGACAACTGTAACGCCTTAATATATTATCAAGGATCCAAATACAGTACTTTTTGTTTCTTTTTGTTTTCATATTTTTGAGGGATTTGAGTCCAAGACCTTGTGCTTGCTAGGAAAGTCCTCTGTCACTTGAGCCACACTTGCTGACTCTTTATGCTTTTAGTTTATTTTTAAGTATTTTTTAAGCTTACCAGGGTAAGCTGGGACTTCTCCCATCTCTGCCACCCGTCTAGCTGGTATTATAGGCATCCGCAACCATATTCAGCAGCCTCAGATATGTCTCTATACTGCAAATTCTGGCTCTCTATATTGACTCAGGAGCATAATTAAGATAATCAGTATGGTCAGGTGCATCCATTGTGTCCTAGAAGGACTAGGCATGTTTTTCTAGCTAGGACCTAAGTGTATGATATATGAAAATCCCTATCTGCAGGGTTTTCATATATACTGCTTTGTATTTATGCAATAATTTATGGCTTATAAAAACAAAAATTTTATTATATGTTTTATCAATTGATACTGAGGCATAGTCCAGAGCCAGCAAAATAAAAAAATAAGTCTGGCAGGGATAATCCTAACTACTCAGGAGGCTGAGATCTGAGAATTGGGGTTCAAAGCCAGCCTGGGCAGGAAAGTTCATGAGACTCTTATCTCCAATTAACTACCAGGAAACCGGAAGTGGCATTGTGGCTCAAAGTGGCAGAAGGCTAGCCTTGAGCAAAAGAACTCAGGGACAGCACTCAGGCCCTGAGTTCAAGCCCCACAGCTGACAAAATAATTAATAATAATAATAATAATAATAATGATAGTCTGAATAATTAAACTAACTTAAAGTCCAATCACAAAAATTCATATCCATTTTTTTTAAAACCATCAGTTCACTCTTAGTTTACAAATAACTTTAGCAAATTCAGATGTGACTTAGCAACCAAAAAAGGAATAGCAGTCAGGAATGATAGCCAAGCAGAGGGAGAAAATAGAAATCTGGGACTACTGGAGGTCAGTGAGCTCCAGGAGGCTAGCTTCTGTTGAGAGTGTGGTTGCATTAGCACAGAGCACTATAGTGATCCATATGATTATGAATTCATTAAAACTACATATCAGGAAGAGGTTAAAATGTGTTCTTTATCTTTTTGAAGAGTTTCTGGAATAATACAATGTCTCAAAGAGCTTTGCACTTAAAATCTTTTTTTCTTAAAAAATGATTGTTTGAAGATATAAATCTAGAGCTATATAGAAAAGCCAGCTATCAGCTCTTTTCTAAGAGGCTCTAGATAATCAAAATTTTCAGTATATGGTTTTATTTTTTTGCTATACCATTGGATGGTGTTTTATGTTCTGTGTCTTTTACTTTCATAGTCATTGTAGAAAATGACTTCTATTTTTTTCCCTCTATCTTTGTAAGAGCTCAATACAGTTCACTACTTGTTTAAATAAGCTTTGATTGACTTTGAGTGGCTTCCAGCTAGATTTTTTTTTAGATCTCCTCACCCCTGCTCTAGATAATGAAATCATAGTATTGTACCTATATTTAGCATCCATTGAGAGGATAGCAACAATTCTCTGATCTTTGTCTAACATAATTCAATTCTTACCACAGAAACAATGGAGTCTTGTATGTCGATTCGATTTCCTATAGCCCAAACTCACTTATGTGACTAGCAAATCCATTTTTCCGTTTGAGACAGGCAAGGCTTTCCAGCATTCTTCCTAAATAGAAGTCAACTATTCAGACCTCTGAGAAATAAAGGATCTGCAAGCTGTGGATGACCTCACAATACAGCAGAGTTATAGATGACCTTCAGGAAATCATACACACAAAGATCCCAGTGGGAGTTGGGAGTAGAGGAAATCCTCAGGCATGAACTCCTTCCTTCAAGAAAGGGAAGAAACATTAATGACCCACCTCATGCCAGGTACCGAGGTTTTGTATTGATTCCCATAACAGAAGCCTGTTGCCCAGCCCAGCAAAGACCATCAGGTACTGCACTGACGTTCTTTTCTCATGGCTAGAGAATATCATTCAATGCAGGCATGAGGAGCCAAAAGACAGGTATGAGATACCTCTGACTAAGACTCCCTATTTAATGCCCATAATTATCCTAGAGGACTAGTACCCAGCTTTTTACCTAGAATAAAATTGTGGCAACCCCTAAAGTCTGCTGGGCTGACCAGCAGAGTCTGTCTTCTTGAAGACCTATTGGTAAGAGTTTAGAGTTTGCAGAAAGATTATGTTTTGTTTTGTTTTTTTGGTGTGGAAGGTGAGGGGAAAGACACTTCTCTGGGGGAGTCCAGGATAAATTGATTATTTGCTCCTTGGGAGATCCTTATTTGACTAGGCTTTCTGTGTGTTTATCCACAAATATGGATAAAACCCAATTAAATAGTACTTGATTAATTTTGTCTACTATCAAAAAAGATTATACACAAAGACTTACATGATCCCTCCCTGTAATCCTCCTCACTCACATGAGACCTTCCCAGAAATGATAACATCTTTCTCTTACTGTTGCATTCAGGGAGATATGAAATAATATTCAAAGTCTTTGTTTTGTTTTTTTAATAAGCTGTTTGACATATGATTTTGTAGCAAGTTAAATTTCTCATGCCATAAACTCAGCACTGCCAAATTCAGGGTGTTCATTCTTTGATGAACTTGGTTTCTGTCATACGACTATTGGTTTTTGAGGCAGAAATGACTTGAGCTGGTTAATTCACATTTTCTTTCTTTCTTTTCAAGTTCAAATTCTATCAATTCAGGCGTTGTTCCCTCTTCTCCCTTCGTATGCAAGTTAATTTCAAGGAAATTGTTTAGAACAGAAACAAACCAACAAAAACAGGCATTGGGAAGAATCCACTGACCTATTCATCACATATGTGCATGCTGGAACCTTCCAGTTCACCTGTAGTTGCTGGCCCTGTCTCTATTGCATTGTCCCCTGCCCTGTGTTACTCAAGAGTCTCCACGCAAATACTTACCCCTGTGCCCTGTAGAGGAGGAAGGAGTGTTTTCTTGTAATCAGTGGCCAGGGCCCTACAAACTAAGTTGACATAAGAGAGACTAATAGAAGAAAAGACCTACATAGTCTATTTGATGTTAATATTTTAAATATTTTTATATATACACTGGGTTCTCATAGAATGAGAAATGAAAACCCAAAGAACCAGAGTCCTGAGAACTTACATACCACCTTAACAAAGATCAATACATCTTGGGAAAAGTCCTAAGACAAAGAAAAAGGGCCAATGCTTCCAGAAGCAGTAACTTACAGGAAAGTAAATATAAGGAGGAAAACTAATGAGAGATAAAATTTATTTCACTGCATTTCCTTATGCAGATTTAAATTTGTATGATTTAAATTATTTAAATTTGTATTATATCCTTTTCTCCCCCATGGTGTGGGCGAGAGAAGGGGGCCATTCTGCCTTTAGCAGAGATTGTTTCCTGCTTCATCTGTTTCCCAGTTCTCTTCTCAACCTAATTCTCATCCAATGCGAGAAATTTCCTACAGCCCTACTACCAAAACTACCCCATGCCTATCTCCCTAGGCATTCTGCCCCATCTCTCTTCTTTTCCCCAGGTCCCAGCACAGTAGGGAATACTATGAGTCCTTGATACAACACAGAACCCCAAGGGCAACTCAAAGCACAAAACACCAAACACAATCTGAGGATTTCTGTGGCTCCCTGCCACAGATCCCCTTGACTACTACTGCTTTCTGACTCCCACACCTGCCTGGAGAGAGAACAGAAACTTCACGAATGAAAACAAAATGGACTCATCTCACAATCAAGTGCTTTTTCTCCAAATCTGTTGACAGCTTATAGCAGACCGCTTGTTTTCAATACCCCCAAGCCAGGCACTAAGAAACCAAAGCCCATTCTGACAAACTAGTATATCTCTGTAGAGATATATCTCTGTTTCAAACCTGAAAAGCTGAGAATGGATATTCTGATCCTAAGTCCCTCTGAGGCCTTTCCCCCTGACACTGTAAGCCCAGATTGCCTGCAAGCATGGCCTTCCATCATCCTGGAGAGAGATAAGCAGGATTGTCTCCCAATAGCCCCTGGAAGATGCTATACCTGGGACCATGACCTGAACTTCCATGGCTGCTGAGGCCTCCAGATGCCGCCTCCAGTTTTCTCAGCACCCTTCCCCAGTAGCTTGTACCTAAGTTGTTAATACTTTGGCTTTAGTAGTCAATTTTTCCATTAAGGTGGGGGTGGTATCCTTTGGCTTCATGATGTGTCCAGTTGTACCCTAGCCTGGCCAGGCACCTCCTCAGAATCTGATAGGCCAGAAGCCTACATCTGTCGGGGGGTTGGGGTTTAGCTTTCCACAAGTTTAATCCGATACCAAAATATGCCATTGGGGCCTCTGGGTCTCTAGCTAATAACTTCTATGTTAATGGTATTGGTCCATCATTTTTCTTAAAAAAAATCATTTTACTAGTGATATTATAGACCAGAGCTAAGAGCCCAGATCAAGTTCCAGCTTGGACTGAGAAGCATTAAAGAGCTAATGCAGCTCTGCATGAAAACTCTCATGTGAGGGAATGAGGGCCTCCTGAGCCTCCATCCTCTTACAACAAAACTGATCTTTAAACCAAAACCAAGCTCTCAGAAAGAACATGTATTTCCCTACATCCTCTGCAAAAGGATGTTACATGATAGGTGCTGATTAGGGCTAGGGGTAAGGCTCAATGGTAGAGCTCTTGTATAGCATGCACGATGCCAATTCCATCCCCAGCAATGCAAAAAAAAAATCAAATGAAATGAGGTGCTGATCAATAAGATGTGAAGAGAGTTAGCATCTATTCATTGTTCCTCTTATGTCATTGCTTTCCTCTGCTGCCTGGAATGAGGCTGCAGAGTCTTGAGGACCATGAAGAAGAGTGTCATATCCTAGGGGATGGTGGAGTTGTTTGTTGGAAGGACTCTTGTTCCCTTCAGATCTCTGTGAGGAGCCATCAGTGCGCAGGGCTGCTTTTCTCTTGACATCTATGTGCAAGAATAAAACCCTATATGTTTCAACCACTGTTCATTTGGATCGCCTGCCTTGTCTGACACAATTTCTGATATACCTGGATTACAATAAGATTTTACTCTGCTTGGGTATAGGGTGAAAGTGGTCAAGGAGAGAGTCAGAGAGCAAGCTGAAGTTGTCACTTAACAAGTGGTGCTGTTCAGGAAGGACTCTTGAATGCAGCAGTGGCTTAAAGATGCAAGCTGGGCACAGACAGGTTTTTGTTCTGCAGCTCTGGAATGTGGATTTGATAGTAGCTTCTCCCCTTACTCTACCTTCCAGCGGAGACAGGAATGGATATGATTTAATGGGTCTGTTTCTCCTGTTTCAGGATGTCAAGTGCCCTTTTCCTGTGACTTGTGAGGATTTGCTGTGGTTGCCATAGAGACCAAGTGAATCCAAGTTCACCCAGGATAGATAACTAGGCCTTTATTCAAAGGGACATATTTTGAAGAGGAAACCAGTATGTAAGCTAGCAAGGTGACTCATCTTTCATTAGCACAGTGAAGCACGGCAGAAGCTTTCCCTCAAGATCTTAATGGATGTTGTCCCAAGAAGCCCATATTTGTAAGTGAATCATAAAATGATTAATTACATCTTTCCCACCCACCCAGCACCTGTCCTCAAAGGATGCTCTCCTTTCCAAATTCTAAGAAGGAAGATTAAGTCATCAGCTCATTTTTTTCTACTATACCATGTGAATACATATTTTCTAGCCTTCTTGTCTTAGTTCTCCAAGCAGCAGCTGGTCTTGGAGCTGGGACGCCTACAACTTATTCTTGACTTTGCCCTTAATTAGCTATCTGGCTTTGGGTAGGACTGCTGTGGGCCTCAGTTTCTTTGACAGACAGCATGGAGGTTAGGTGAGATGACATATAAGAGTCCTAATAACACTAGGAAACTAGCCAGGTGCTGGTGCTCACGCATGTTATCTTGGGAGCTTCTTGGGAGGCTGAAATTGGGAGGCTAGAGGTTTAAGGCCAGCTCAGGCAAAAAGTTCGAGACGCTTCATCCTAATGGACAGAAACTGGATGTGATATAACTATGACAAGAAGCCTAAAATAGATGGAGTGAAGTTCACAAGTCAGACCCCCCTCCCACACACAAATGGGGGAGAGGCTTGGCTCAGCAGTTGAAGTCATTTCTAAGTCAGCACAACATCCTGAATTCAAATCCTAATACTACCTTATGAAATAGAAAAGAAAAAAAACAAAGAAAGGAAAGAAGGAAGGAAGGAAGGAAGGAAGGAAGGAAGGAAGGAAGGAAGGAAGGAAGGAAGGAAGGAAAGAAAGAAGGAAAGATTGACTAAAGGTCATTTCTATTTTGTTGTTGTTGTTGTTGTTGTTTTTCATATTTTGAGACAAGGTTTTTTAAGCAGGCTTGGCTGGCCCGGAACTCTTTATGCTCTTGCCCAGCCTTCTGAATCCTGGGATTACAAGTGTGAGCCGATAGGCAGCAGTTAGCCATAGTGATGACAAAATGTAAAGGGAACTTAATAAATGGTAAGATCACAAGGTTTCAGAGAAAATTGTATTGTAGTTAAACTTACCAACCCCAGCTCTGTACATTGGACCTTGGACCTACGGATAGGAAGTACTCACAGTCAACTCAGTAAGTTCTCAAACCCCAAAGGCGACTGCTGTGGTTCTCATCGGAGACAGCTCATTTTCAGTCTAGTGAAAGTGTATCTGCAACTGATACTTACATTTGTTTTTTTGTGCCTCAGTGGCAGATGCCTTTGATAGTCCTCGGAGTCAAGAGATGACTTGTCTCTCTGCCTCTTCCTGAGACAAAAAATCAAATTGACAATAAAGAAATCCCAGGCCTCGTTCACAGTAAAATCCACACTGAGCCCAAAGATTTAAAAATCTCCGGCAGGCATTTTTTTCAAAGCTTGTTTCTTCCTGTTTCAAACATGGAATGATTTTTTTTCATAGTCAAAGGTCAAAAGAAAACAAGAGGATTCCAAATGCCTTCACAGCAGTTTCTGGAGAATTCCAGAGAAGAAGGAAAATTATACCACACAGGAAGCAGGAAGCAGACAATAAAGGACAGAGGTAGCTGCGGTTTGAATTCTGGTCCCAGAACACAAGCTTTTGGGGCCACTTGCTCTTCAGGGCTCACCTCCCTCTGGGAAACCTTTCTGTTTCAATTGTTTGCAGAGTCTGAGAAACTAGAGCTTCCTCTGTTAGCTGTACCCTAAAGAAAGGGGGGCCTCCCCCTAAAATCCCCACCTCTGCTGCTACCTGAAGATTCTTACCCAGTAAGGATATGTAACTGGTTCCTTAAAGCTGATTTTGCTGAAAAAAACAACAACACAGACTTCTTATTTGAGCCCACAAATTAACTAAAATCAGGATAAAAGCCAAGCATCCCAGGGTCAATGTTATATCTGTGATCTTTGCTTCCAGCCATTCCCTTCTGCTCACTTTGTGGCCATTTGGAATCCAGGGACAAGAGACAATGACCATCTGCCAGGCAGCTATGACTTATTTTAAAATCTGTGCCAGTACCAGGATTTGAACTCCAGACCTTATACTTGTTGAGTTCAGTCTCTCGAGCCACAGTTCCAGCTTGGCTTAAAAAAAAGTTATTGTTTTTGTAAAGGTGGTAGGGGTTACAGTTACATTAAGTCAGGTAATGAGTACATTTCTTTTTGAATAGTGTCACCTCTTGCCTCATTTTCTTCCAATTTCTCCCTCCTACTCCTCCCACACCAAGTTGTGTAATTTTCAATGTAGTGTCTAGTATCACTGTTGCATTTTGTTCACTCTTTCTGTGCTCCTCTCTGACTTACCATCCTCAAAAAAAATAAACTTACAAACAAGAAAAAGGGTACAGAAAACAAACACAACAACAAAGGGGGAAGAATCCTCTTGTTTCTATTTCTTTGAGTTCAGCAAATTCTTTTTTGTTGTTGTTGGTCCTAGAGCTTGAATTCTGGGCCTGGGCGCTGTTCCTCAGCTCTTCAGCTCAAGGCTAGTGCTCTACCACTTGAGCCACAGCGCCACTTCTGGTGGTTAATTGGAGATGAGAGTCACGGGCTTTCCTGACTGGGCTGGCTTTGAACTTCCATCCTCAGATCTCACCCTCCTGAATAGCTAGGATTACAGGTGTGAGCCACTGGTGCCCAGCTCAACAAATACTTTATATATGACAAGATGCACACAGCTATTGAACCCTTGTGATCCTCTCTTAAGACTATCGTCTTTTGGTCTCTCTGTGTGAATGTCTAGAGTTACCTGTAGAAATTATCATGTCCAAGAATTTTTTTTTGTCTTTTTCCATCCAGTGTATTCACTTGTAGATTTATAGACACGTTCTAGTTATGACAAACGAGAGAATTCATGCAAGCTTTAGCTTTTTTGAGGGTTATTTTTGAAGATAGAGTCTCAAGGATTTTTCTGCCTGGGCTGGCTTCAAACAGCAACCCTCCAGATCTTAGAGTCTTTGGTAGCTAGGATTACAGGCACTAGTCACTAATGTCCTAACATTAGTGATCCTTTATTTTTGTGCCAGAACTGGGGCTTGATCTCAAAATCTCACACTCTCACTTGGATGTTTTTTGCTCCATACTGGTCCTCTCTCACCTCCACTTCAAACTTCTGGTAATTTGAGCAAAAGTCTCACAGACTTTTCAGGCTGGGCTGGCTTCAAATCTTAAGACTCAGATTTCAGCCTCCTGAGTAGACAGGATTACAGGCTTGAGCCACTAGCACCCAGCTTGCTTGTCTCTTTATTTGGTATGCTGGGGAAAGGGGCCAGACCTAACTTATATAACCCAAGAGTTTGGAGCTGGAACATCAAATCTCTTGTAACAGACAAATGGAACTAGTTGAGATGGGCCAAGTACTATGCTATAGAACATTTCGCTTTCACTGAGTGTTACTTGTTGCTGAGCACCTCTACCATCAGGGAACAGGCTCTCAAAGACAAAGCTGCTGCATTAAGCTTCCTTCTCAGGTATCAGAACTCAACTCTTCCATCTGCAGAATTCCCTACCCTGCTTCTCAGGTGATTCCAAAGCAGACAATGAGCCTGTTACTGGGCATTTGGGCCCAGTTCCCATTTTCCATTTTTATTCCTATTTCTAGAGGTCTGGGCAACAGGTATGTCATTTTCTGGCTATTATTACGTTATGCAGGAAATTTCCACTCAGTGTGATGCTTATTTAATTATCTAGTTAAGATATTCACTTTCCCTTCCTTTTTTTACTTACGTATATTTTTCAATGTATCATACATTTTTGTGTTCAAATTCAAAAGCACATGAAAAGACTGCTTTAGAGATGTCTGACTTCCATTCTTTCTTTCTTTTCTCTCTCTCTCTCTGTCTCTGTCTCTGTCTCTGTCTCTGTCTCTCTGTCTCTCTCTGTCTCTCTCTGTCTCTCTCTGTCTCTGTCTCTCTCTCTCTCTCTCTCTCTCTCTGTGTGTGTGTGTGTGTATTTGTGCTTGTGACAGTACTGGGGCTTGAACTCATGGTCTCTCCCTCTTGTTTAGCTCTTCCTCTAAAATTGGCATTCTACCACTTGAGCTATACCTTCATTTCCAACTTTTATGTGGTTAATTAGAAATTAGAATCTTTTGGATTTGTCTGCCCAGGTTGGCTTCCACTCAAGATCTCAGATCTGTTTCCTGAGAAGCTAGGATTACAGGCATGAACCATTGGCTCCTTCATGTTCTTTCTTACAGTTCTTACAGGTGAGCATGTTTTCTGGGCTTCCTTCCATGGAAAAACTGGAATATAGGCACATGCACATATGCAGAGGGATTTATAATGGACTTAGGGATTTTTTTAAGCTTTTGGGTGCTGTTTTCATTGTGAGCATAGTATTCAGAAAGTCACGAGATCCCCAAATTTTACTGTTATAAAATAGGCTTCCTGTGAGATGACATTGCCCAGTTACAGGCAAATGAATGTATTTTGGTCACTTTTAAGTGACACTGGACTAGGCTGTGTTTAGCAAGTAAGAATTTTTACTGAAAATACTTTCAGATTTTGAGAAGCTCATCATAACACAATCCTATCATAAGTCATGGAGTATGCCCATGCATAGACAATATATTCATGACGTTTATATGTTTATTCCCTCTGATTTCATACATAATTTTGAATACACCACATCATTCTTTTGCATGTTTTGGTGCTTGGGAGTATACACTAGAAGATGGTTCATGTCTATAGAACACTCTTCATTCTGTTTTGTTTTGTAGTTTTGATGAAGCAGGGTCTCATCATGTAGCCCAGGCTAACATCAAATTTATGATTCTCTTACCTCAGCCTCTAGGTGCTGGGAATACTGTAATACATCACCATACCTGGTATTCTGTATTCTTCTCCTATGGTTGCTAAGTTTGGGACTCTTGACTACTGACATATTACTAGCTTATGAACCAAATAACTGAATATTTGTATCATCTGCTATTACAAATAATTTGGCAACTCATGGTTTTTGGACAAACTGTATAGGTGATAGTGTATTTTAGAGGGCTTTCTAGAAACTAGCACCAAGAATAAATTAATATGTAATTTTGTTATATATCACTAAACTCTCTTTTTAGAGGCTGTTGCTTTTCAACCCCTGCCTATGCCAGATGTTCTCACCCATTCAACAAAGTGATTGATCTGCAGGTGAGAAATAGCTCAGGAGAATGATCATCTGACTTTCTCTTCCTGTATATTTGGTTTCATTCTTTTCTTTTGTTTTAGGCCATTTCCTGCTTTCTCTGTGAATTATGTGGTTGTGCATTTTTGTCCATTTTCTGTGAGTCTTCCTGATTTAATAGTTTCAAAAATCTCTCCCAGTTGGTCATTTCTCTTTTGATTTTGCTTGTGGTATATTTTGCTATGGCGTCATTTATACTTGGGTGGGTTTATTGATCTTTTCCTTTCCTCCTACTGAATAGTGGCTCATAGAAAGGTTTTCCAACAGCTAGGTTGGAAATCCATCCAAGTTTTTCTCAGAAAAAGAAATAGGTTCATTTTTTATACTGAGATCTCTAACACATTTGAGTTTTTCCCCCTTGATATTCACTGTAAAGCAGAAGCCCAGTGTTACATTTTTCCAAATGGCTTTTCAGTTGTCTGGACATCTTTTAAGAAGCCCAGACTCACTCAGTTACTTACAATGCCACCTTGATTATGCAAACATATTTTTATATTGTTTTCTGGCTTTTGGGAAGTTCTAGGGTGTTTGTTTTTTTTTTTTACCTCAGAGCCTTGACTTTATTTGTCTTGCTCTCTCTCAACTGGCATACTACATACAACCTGAGCCACACCTTCAGCTTACCTTTTTGCTACTTATTTTGGAGCCAAAGTTTCATGGACTCTTTGGATTATGATTACCCAGATCACAGCCTCTTGAGTGCCAGGATCACAGGCACGTGTCACTATCACATTCATAAGATGAGGTCAATGGTCCCATACACGTGCAGCAAAAAGACATCCTTTACTGAATCTTTTCCTAGTCATTGTCTTTCTGTGTGCACTCTGCTTTGCTTTTAATGGACAGATTTTATGTGTTTGGCAAGCAATAAGAAGCTATCATGCTCCAAATAACACATCAACCAAGTAAAAACTGCTTCAGGAGTTTAATACCTCAAACTTGAAATACACAGCCTGTCTTTGTTTGCTCATCACTGCATGTGAATGATGAGATCTTCTCCCACACCTCTTTGCTATTCTAGAATGCTCATAATGGTATACCTGAAGCGAGCTGAGGCTCTTCATCCACTAGAGATCCACATGACTGCAGTTATTCAGGAGAATTCTCCTTCTATGTGTTTTTGTTGTTGCCATTGTTGTTTTTGACACCCTAACAATAAGGCTTCTTTGTGGCAGGGCTAATTTTGCAACTTGTTCTTGTGGTCCACATTGAGCCCGTATCAGATGATATCGTTGGTTATGGAAGCAGAAGTCTGTTGCTCTTACCTTATGTGGCAACAGACTTCTTCCAAATATTTGTTCCTCCAAATTGGATTCATAGGCTTCCCAGGTTCTTCTCTGGGCCAGATCCCATGAATTTCAAGTGATGTGAGATTTAGAGTCTGCCTCAACTCTCCATCTAGCTCAGTGATCATCAAATAGAAAACTCTTAGTCACTATAGAATCCCAGGCCTTCTCTCTCTTCTTTCGTTTTCTCCCTTTTCTTCTCCCAGATTTCATGTTTCATCCATTGCCTCACAACCCTAAAGATTCAACCCCAGAGATCTGTGAGGAAATTACACTTTGAGTTTCGCCCAGAACTATACTCTTCCAGGTGCCAAAGTCTGAGGCGGTGGGAGTGTGGAGGTTGGAGTTTGAATGAGGATTATTGAAGGACAATATCAGAGGCTGATGCTAATTGCTCCTCAAAATCTCACTACAGCTCTAATATTTAGCCCAAAGCCTCCTTCAGGCATGGTGCAATAATCCTGTTCATTTGCGTGGTGAGGTGACTAGTGCCTTTTCAAAATATATGTTGCAGTCTCATCCATCTGGCTCAAGTTAAGCTCTTCCTCTTCCACAAAGCCTTTTCTGACTGTAGCAGAATACAGTGTCCTTCGGCCACACCGCATCCCCAACCTCTGAAGCCTGTGATAATCTTCTGGGGCTTTTTATTGGTACAAGTTGTATGAATTCCTTGTTATCCTCCCTTGTTCTGATCTGAGGTTAAGGGCATCAAGGGCAGAATTCAGGTACTGGGTGCAGTTCTTACACACAGTGACAGCTCAGGAAGTTCAGTGACAGAATTCATGAGAGAGCAGGTCTCAAACACAGTTCATCAACAAACTAAACCAGATCTCCAAGGCCATGCACAGAAAAGTAAAAGACTATAGTGGCTACTGAAAATAATGAAATTAAGGAAAAATACCATTTTTCTCTGCAATAAGCTTAGAAGCAAATGACTTAGACTACTGAAAATCAGTCTGTCCATTCAAATATTCTTTTTCTTTCTCATCTTTAGAGTTTCTTCTGTATTTGGGGTTTATGTGTTGGTCAATGTCTTATGTTTTGATTCAGAAGTATCCTGAAACCACAGAAATTTATTACCAGGGAGGAGTTTAGAGATTTTTAAATTTCATCTTGAGGTTGTAGAAAGGCAGACTTTAAAGTCAAATAATTGTGAAGAAAATGTTCCATGCTGTGTTTATTAGCTGAGGGATTTGGGTAAGTCACTCATTTATTTGGACTTTGGTGTTCTCACTAAAAATAAAGGTAGTAATGTCTTATAGGTGTAGTTATTGGGAAGACCTTGGTCTAGAAAATAAATAAGACACTTTCAGTATAGTAGCTTTGTCACTGGAGTGAGTCAGATCAATGGTTTTCAAATTCTGCTCCTTGGAGTTCTAGAAGAGTGGAACTGTGGCTCTGTGCCCTGTGGATGAAGGGATCAGCTAGTGTCCTGAGCTCCAGGTCCCCAAAGCTTTCTCAGTCACAAGAATAATGCTGTCTATTTTATGTACTGGAATTCTGGAGCTAGCTAGTTAGCTACCTAATTGGTGACTTAGTTAGTGTTGCCTAGACTAAGCTATTCGCACAGTCTAAGCAAATGCTCTACCACAAAGCAACAACCTAGCTGAGACTGCTCACTTTCTAAGAAGAATCTTTCTTGTGTGTGTGTGCCAGTTCTGAGCTTGAACTCAGGGCCTGGACTCTGTCACTTAGATTTTTGATCAAGGCTAGTGTTCTACCACTTGAGCCACAACCCACTTCCTGCTTTGGGATGGTTAGTTGGAGGTAAGAGTCTCATGAACTTTCCTAACCAGTTTGTCTTCAACCCTCAGATCTCAGCTTTGTAAGTAACTAGGATTATAGGTATGAGCCACCAGCACCTGGTGCAGAGATTATTTTTTAGAAAACAACTTAAATTCTAATGTAGGTTGGTGCATTTAAACTTTACAATTACCAATGCATACTTACTGATTACTAAAACAGTTTCTAGCATTTAGAACAAAAGTTCAAGTATCCAGAGAACTCTGTTTGATTTCAATAGGTCTTTTTAAAAGTACTGTGTTAATTGGGGAAATTATTATTCTCCCCAACAACATATCTTGAAAGCTAACATGCTTTAAAAAACATTTATTTGGGCTGGGAAGGTGGCTCAGTGGTAGAGTGCTTCCCTTACACGCATGAGGCCCTGGGTTCGATTCCTCAGCTCCACATAAGCAGAAAAAAAAGCCGGAAGAGGCACTGTGGTTCAAGTGGTAGAGTGCTAACCTTGAGCTGAAGAGCTGAGAGACAGCACCCAGGCCCAGAGTTCAGGCCCCACGACTGGCCAAAAAAATAAATAAATAAAAAATAAAACAAAAACATTTATTTGATAAATGTCTGATAACTACCTAAGCAACATACGTCATGATGTTTTAAAAGAATAAATGAGATAAAGGCTGGAAAAAACTGCTATAAAAACCCAGGCCATTATTATTATACTCATGCTATTTAACCACCTGTATTTAATTTGTACTTCCCTATGTTTGCCCTGCTTCCTGCAATCTGGAGATTAAAATAGAGGCTGGGATTAAAGGTCATCCAAATAAAACTCAAACTCGTAAAAGCCTCTTAACTTTGGTTAATTAGAGCAACCATGTCTGGGAAGAAACAGAATAACAGGGAGACTGTCTCATGACTTGGATGATGGTTTGCTTACTATTGCAGCAGCAGCTGTACCAGTAGCCATTAATAGATCACTTCATGTCATGCATGCTGAGCAATCTGATCTTTACAATAGTCTATGAAGGAGATGTCGTTATCCCATTTGGCAGACAGGAAAATTGAGGCCAAAAAAGTTATATCCCACTGTGACCTATCTAGACGTTTGTTCTAGATTGTTTAACTCAAAGCAAGCCTATAACTATGCTACTATACTTGCTAGGAAGGTAATAATGGCCACCATAACACTCTGACTTACTAGACACATGACTTTTCCAAATAAAAATTAGCCTAGGCTGGGGATATAGCTCAGAGGTAGAGTGTTTGCCTGACATGCAAAGCCTTAGGTTCAGAACCCAGCACTTATAAATACAAACTACACAAATGCATGCATGCATGCATACCTACATATCATCTAGTCTCTGCAGAGTGTGGTTACTGGTTCTCCCACTGGCAGTGAATAACTGCTTCCTAAGTAGAGGGTGAGATGGGTATGACTGGCCAGTTGTTTGTGATTTGTCTATTTGGAGATTAATTACCATGATCATTGCCCCAGACTATGTTTATACTTTTTTGTTGTTTTCTACATTCTAATGACTTATTCATCCTTTATCTTTACCATACTTTTAAAATATTTGGAGAATGTGTAAGAAAATATATATGCTGTATTTATCTGCCTTCTTAAACTGGGATTGTCTAGAAATCCCTAAATTTTTAAATTGTTTGAAACTATTCTATTCAGTCAATAACATATTTTTCAGGTTTTCCAGGAGAGGGATATATGGAATTGAGTAGAGGCAGAATTGCTTTTCAATGTTAAGGACTTGAGACCCTCCACAGCTGAACACAAATCCACCTTCACTCCAAAGTGAAACTCTATTCCTGTAGATAAAGTTTTTCCCTATAGGACAGTTTTGATAGCTATACATTTGCTAGATAAATGGAAGCTTGTCTATGGCACAGCCATTGATAAAGCATCACACTGGCCTTCTCATTCAGAAAGAAACCCTTTTGGTAAACATAATGCTAGTGAAATCCCTCTCGTGACCTACAATAATCAGCATAGCTCTTCAACCATATATACGGATAGTTAGCAAAGGATCACTAGGTACTTAAATCAAATCAACAAGAGACAAGAGAATAAATATGGTGAAGAACACAGAGAGGGCTCTGAGTAAACAAAATTAATTATTTCTAGCATAAAGCCTTTCATTATCTTCAGAAAGATGAGAGAGAGACTATTACTGCATCTATAAAACAAGTACTGACTGGTATGGTAGCAAAAAGAATGCAAGAAGTAAATACTGGAAATTTGAAATAAGTTATTAAAAGTTTTAAACAATGAATTAGGAGCTAAATAATACAATGGAAGTAGTTGAAGACCACATTAGGAACATGTTAGCTATGTGAAGTGTGCCTCTCAGAAGGCCAGACAAAAAAGAAAAGGACAAGGAAAATACAAGAGAAAAATGCATCAGTGAAAGCATGCTTATCTAGGCCCCATGCTTATCTAGAAAATCTAAAAATGATAAAAAGAAGAAGGATAATCAATAACTCTAATAACAACAGATGCTGGAGGGGATGTGGCCAAAAGGGGACCCTACTGCATTGTTGGTGGGAGTGTAAACTTGTTCAATCACTTTGGAAAGCAGTATGGAGGTTCCTCAAAAGACTCCACATAGAGCTCCCCTATGAATGACTCCCAGCAATCCCACTTTGGGGCATTTACCCAAATGATCACAAACAAGACTATACTAAAGCTACCAGCACATCTATGTTTATCACAGCATTATTCACTGTAGCTAAGATATGGAACCAACCCAGATGCCCCTCAGTAGATGAATGGATCAAGAAAATGTGATATACATAATTCAAGAAGAAAATAGATTTTAACACAAAATACAAACCAATTATCTTTTCTGTTAACCTAGAAAATGAATGATAAATAAAAACTGGAAAAGAATTAAAAGTGTACAATTTTTTCCTCAGCTCAGAGGCAAATGAAGATGTGGCATATTTATTTTCAAGTGGTTAAAATATGAAATGATCATTAACTTGATTTTGATGTCTACAATATTTTTCTTTGAGTAGCTTATAGTTAATGAAATAGAACAAGGTTTAGTTTTTCCACAGGGTTAGTCATCTAACTGGCTTTACAATAAGTAGTTATTCCAGCCATCTGGTGATGCATAATAAATCATTTTGGAGCTTAATGGCTTAAAACAACAGTGGTCATTTGTTATATCTTAGTTTCTCAGGCCAAGGATTTTGAGAGCAATTTAACTAGGTAGTTCTGGCTCAAAGGAGTTAGTATGGCTGAAGCTAGATGCTTGTTGGACTTGGAGTGAAGATTAGGGCTGCACTACTTGTGTCTGGAGCCTTTGCTCCAAGTAGAAAGTTGGACAGCTGGTAATGCTTTGAGGATCTCTGGGTCCACCTGGTAATGATAATGTGGTCTTTTTAGAATATCAGCTTCAAGATACCATTCCTCCATGATTGCTCAGGACTCCAAACACTAGTCTCCACATTGAAACCTGCAGAAGCTATGTTGCCTGCTACTACCTAGAAAAAGAAGTCACAGAATCTGGAGTTTGATGCCCAGAGGTAGCAAGGGGCGGCGGGGGGAAATGTGCTCTGCTCTGGAAGGAAAAGCTGGATCGAGGGCTTCCTCCTTTCTTTGCTTTGCTGTTCTGTTTGGATATCAGCTGATGGGTGCCACCCTCATTAAGAATGTTTCTTTCCCACTCAGCTTTGTTGATCTACATGCCGGGATTTGTTTTAACACATTATCTCAGCGGTTTGAATTGCCAGTTTTCTAGCAGACCTCAATCCGGTCAAGTTGACACTCAAAATTAACCATCGCAGTAAGTTAACTAAAAATTCCATGCTTCAGATGTGAAGTCAAAAATCTAAGACCCAGTAAGTCCTCAATCTGCACTTGGCAAGCTAAAAACTAGGGAGAGCCAATGATATAATAGTTACAGTCAATGAGCAGTCAGGCTTAAAACCTAGAAAGATGTTTCAGTTCATGCCCAAAGACAGAAAAAAGTCCTTGTTTCTGTTTGAAAGCTCTGAGGCAGGCAGAAGTCTCCCTCACCTGGAAGAGGATCAACCTTTTTGTTCTATTGATAAAGCCCATTTAGGTAAACAACAATGGTCTATTTTACTTAGTCCATGTGAATCTTATTCAGAAACACCCTCCCAGAAATTCCCAGAATATTTGGCCAAATATCTGGGCGCTCTATAGCCCAATCAAAATGACAAAACTAGCCATCACAAGCTCCTTACTAGAAATCACAAAAGTATCTATTAGTATGAGAATAGATAACTTACTTGTGGTATGGTCACTTAATAAAACTAAAGAAATGATAACAGATGTAATTACTTGCACATAATGATATAAATGCATCTGACATTTTGCTGAATCAAAAAGCCAGATACAGAAGAGCTTATACAGTATGACTTCATCTATATAATGTACAAAACCAATAACGCTACAGTGTTGGAAGTCAGGACAATAGTTGTATTCAGAGAAGAAAGAATGGGTAGCTATTGGGAGGGGCACCCAGGAAGCTCTATGTTGTTGGTAACATTTTTTATCTTGAACTTCATGATTGTTTATAATTCGCTGGTTTGCACCCTTACAATTTATGCAGTTTTCTGTATACCTCAATAAAACCGTTTTCAATTTTAATAAAAGAGAAAACTGCTTTCATCTTTTTTTAAAGAAATGAACAAATATTACCTTCCCTAGTTCAAGACATAAACAGAGCAGAGCCTCATCAAGTCATTAACAGAAGATGGCAATATATGGCTCAGATTAGGCAAAACTGTGCTTCAGTTGAATTTGCCTTGAATAGAACACTTTGTTTAAAAGTTTATTATTAGAACATGTTAAATTTTTTGAAACTCTAGTTTGATTATTTTCTTACCACTTCATGTAGGGCTTCTTCATGTCTAAATCCTACAGCTCTTTTCACAGCAACGACAGGCAGAAGAAAGGCAGATACATTCTGAGAGACATTTCCTGTCTTTCTGGGCTGTGTCCTGTCTGTATAGGGCCCTTACTTTACCATCGGTACCTGTGACTCTGGTTGGTCTGTTTTTTATAGAGAGCAACGAAAGTGCATTTTTATGCTATTTTTTTCCTGCCAGAGTTTAATGTACTCCATAAAATCTGTTAGCAACCCTTTGCTTTCCCATGGTAAAAAGTCTTCTTTTTTGTTTTGTTTTGTTTTGTTTTTCCTTTGGGGGTTTTGAATTATGTTTTAGCCTTGTTAGCCTAAAGACTAGAAAATTAGTGCAAGCACATGCTGAGCTTAAGAAAATGGCCAGCCACAGTGGTGGTAGTAATCAGGTTTTCTTCTGTTAGAAAGTTGTTGCTAGAAATGTACGAAGTGCTGGGATCCTGCTTCAGTTCACATAGCTGTGTCTACATAACAACAAATGTTTGACAGGAAATAATGAAGTCATGTCTGGTGTCCTTAGCACTGGTGTGCCCCTCCCCCTTCCTTGTCAGCTCTAGACTTTCCTTTTAAGTTAAGGGCCACAACAAGCATCAGCTAACCAATTTGATATGCTTAGTAGTGACCAGACTGGCTTTTTTAGTGATAAGAATCATTGGCCATTTAGAATTCTACAGAGATGGCCGCAATTTCGACCTTTGCTCCTAATCATTTGCTTCCTATTTTGTTCAGCCTACTTGATCCATGTTTCTAGGTCTGCTTTCTGCTTGTTGTATTTGAAATGGAGTCTCACAGACTTTATGTCTGGGCTGGCCTTCAACCTCAGTCGTCTGAATTTCAGCCTCCTGAATTTCAGCTAGGATCACAGCTATGAGTCACTGCCGCTCAATCTAAGGTTTACTTTTGTCCAGTTGGTGGTATCTGGGGCTCGTGGAGCTCCTGGCTCTGGAGATGAAATGTTCTGTAGAGGAGATGGGGCCCATAGGCTTTTGATGCCATTTGAAAAAATATAAAATGATGAGAAAATACAAAATGATGAGAATAGTTTTTACCAAAGACAATAAAATATCACATGGTATCTGCATTTTACTGTTCGAGTGCATCTTTAGAAATGTGAATGTAACCAAGCACCAATACTTTTTTGAAACTGCATGTTCTCTGGAAACTGTGTGAATTGTTATGCAAGCACTGTTTTGTAATTTATATAAAATGTGATAACCACCAGAAAATATTAAGAAAATGGTTCATTATATCCCCAGCACCACAATAAATAAGGAATTCATTATGCTAAACACTCAAGAAGGCACATTTCAAGTGAATAAAGAGCATTTACAAACTTCTTTGCCTAAGCCCATTAAGTGACAGTGGGAAGATTACAACTCTCTGGGAGTTTGCTGAGACATTTGTTATGAAATAGTCTATACAAATTTGACTAGCATATATTCTTTCGCTGCCATTGTCATTCCATCAACAGAAAAGAAAGGCTTCTCTCCAAATTAATCCAAACCAGGCTCTACAAAAGAAAAACTTAAGAATAGTCACATTAAGAATAGTCACATAAATGATGTTAGTCAGCAGACACATTCAAGGCATGGCTATGTTAGCTGCCACACAGCAGTTGGTGTAGATCACAAGACAAGCCACTTTTATGTATTCACTTTTGCAAGGCTGGGGATCAAATCTAGGGCCTCACACATGCTAGAAGTGCTAGACCACTTAGCTCCATTCCTAGCCCAATCAATTTCATTGAGTTAATTCATATTAATTATTTTTGCAGTGCTGACAGTTGAACCTAGGACCTCCTTTTAATGTGGAATGTGTTGTGTTAGAGCAAAAAGTGTCTTTGTTTCATGTCTTACCATATTTTATTTCAAACGTTAAAGCTGTAAAGATATTGGATGTAGAAAATGTTTGTATTTCACCAAAACATTTTCTTAAAATGATCACAGGAAAAAGAAAATGGGTAGAACAAGTCTGGGCATGTACTTGTTTAATTAAAAAGAGAAAGAGAGAGAGCTAAGTATTTGAAATCTTGAAAAGAAAGGCACTATGCAGGTCCAATTAATTTGTCTCTATTAGTTAAGTAATAGTATTTTATAGCAAAATTAATGGACAGCACAAAATCTTAAGGGTATAGCAGGAAATTGGGGGGTGGGGATAGACTATTTGCACTTTTGAAATGATGAACACTATTGCCACTCGTTTGAAAGTAGCAATTTATACTGAGTGATTCATGTGGAGTGGCAACACTGCAATTTTCCATAACTACCTTTGAACCACAGAGAGTAAACAAGAGTCCTCCAATTACAAAACAAAACAAAACAAAAAAACAACAACTTAGCCCATGATGGAGTGGGCCTCATGATAGCATCAGGAGACCAGCAGGTTAAATCAACATTTGCTCAGTGGGGCAATGCTAAAGCTACGTACAAAGTAATGGACTTCTTGGCCAGATGCAAAGTCAATAGGTCAAAGCAATTGACCAGTAATGATAGAGGCTAAGCCCAAGCAAGCCTGTCCTTTGGCTCCCAGGGTACAGATTAAGAAAATAAAAGACCTGTACGGAGACCCTTCATATGCCTGGGTCATAGTAGAGTAAAGCTGCTTTGGATCCAGCCTTGATGCTGTTTCCTGGCAAAGAGGGACTCTGACATATTTTCCCGAAGCAATGATTACACAAAGGCATCAGAGGAATACAAATAACCTGAGGGGAGGCTCTTATAGAAATATAATCCATTCAAACCCCAGAAGCTAGAAAGAAGGGTCCTAAGCAAGTGTTCGAGCCTGGGGAGGTTGCTTGGCTGATACTTTGATTCAAGATTCCCACATCCAGTATTGTGAAACAAAACAAAACAACAGCAACAATGAAATCAATCATTGCAGTAAACTAGCCAGTTTGTGGTACTTTATTTTTGTCGGTCATGGGGCTCGAAGTCTCGGCCTGGATACGGTCCCTTAGCTCTTCAACTCAAGGATAGCACTCTACCACTTGAGCCACAGCACCACTACCAGTTTTCTCATGGTTAATTGGAGATAAGAGTCTCAAGGACTTTCCTGCCTGGGCTGGCTTTGAACTGTGATACTCAGATCTCAGCCTCATGAGTAACTAGGATTACAGGCGTGAGCCACTGGTGCCTGGCTGTGGTACATTACTATGGCAGCACTAGGGAACCAATAAACACATAAAAAGCAACCAACTGGATCATTCAAGTATCTTTTGGGGGCAGCCTTAAACAGAAATAGGCAAAGCTTAAAGGTGATAAAATCATAGTGGAGAATATCAGGTAACCCTAATCAGAGTGCTGCAAGATCATATAAGCCAGGAACAAATCTTGGACCATTTATCCTTGGATTCACAGACAGTTGATGACAGTTGATGTGTTTTTGTCTCTAGTTGAGAAACTGGCTTCGAGCACAAAAAGTGGACCTGTCTTCTCTTTCAGTACTGGATCCTTTGCTGTGCTGTTTGGGACCCCCGGCTCCTATTGAAGGTAACTGCCCAGAGCCTTAGCAGAACTCTGGTTGACTTGCATGAGCTTCTCTCAGGAGGAACAACCCTCAAGCTGACAAGTTAACCACAAAGAACTGTTGATAGCTCCTGCCTCTGACCTAGGACCATCAAGGAACTCAGGGTCTACTTTCTAGTTCTATGAAAACTCATAATCTAGACACCAGTACTAGCCTCTCCTTCCTTCTATGTGAGTATCCTGGAGCTGCTATAACAAATCACCCTAAATTGCCTGGTTTAAAACAGCTGCAACTGACTAGCTCCCAGTCCTGGTGACTAGAAGTCTTCTTTGTGCTCCCTCTGAAGTGAATCTAGGGGAGAACGTGCCATATGCCTGTTTCCTAGCTTCTGGTGTTGCCAGCATCCTTGCCATTCTTTGACTTATGGATGTAGCACTGCAGACTCTGCCTCCAATACCACACGGAGGTCTTCCTATTTCTGTATCACTTCCCTCTTTTCTTATTAAGACAAAACCAAAATAAAACAAAAACCAGGCAAACCATATTGATTAGAACCCAGCCTAGGACCTCATCTTAACTCATCTGCAAAGACACCAATCCTAAATAAGTTCACACTCATAAGTACCAGGTTTTAGGACAATACCATCTAAGGTACTATGATGCCCACTCGAACTTGCATGTATAGATACTTGACACTTTCCTCAGAGCCTCTTATACTGCAATCTTATACTTGGAGGGAAAATGGAAATCATATGACTGAACTTTGGAGGTGTATTGTATAAATATAAGCATTGTGTAAATATAAGCAACGTTTGTTGCAGATAAGTTGGGCAAGATTAGCCAAGGTAGGAGGAAAAGAGAGACATTTTGAAAACTTTTGGGGTTTTTGTAAGGTCTCTCAAATAGAAGATATTGACAAGAACTACTATTTCAGCACTATTAGTCAAACTCGCACTGGTTTTGTCAAGACTGAGAACAATAGTCTTCAAGGAACTGCTCAGGGAAGCTAGTTCAAACCTGCCTAGTCAACAAATCAACCAAGATACAGGTGACAAAGGGCAATCCCTTTGTTAGAGAATCTTATCAGTGGCACTTTTTAAGATGGCTGAGATTTGTATTATGCCCTTAAATAGAAATGATGATGAGCTACTGTAAAACTCCAGTCACCCTTGTGTCAATACACATCACTGTGAGACTAGCACGATGGTGGAGGGGAATCAAGCTGTAAGTTTCAGAAGAAAAGAGCTAACATGTATATTTTGTTGCTAGAAGAAAAAGGGGGAAAATGTAAAGCTTTTTTTACTTCTTTGTAAGTTCTCTGATTTCACTTTGAAGGGAGAGAGAGAAAGAGAGAGAGAGAGAGAGAGAGGTTCTTTCCTAAAGCTAAGGCAGTAATTGTGGAAATTCTAGTCCATCAGCTGATCAGATGCCATCAGTGTTGAGATGCCTTCCAATGGTGATGAGACTCCTGATTATCTTGAAAGGCAAAATAAAGTTCACAGAGAAACATAACAGTTGAGCAAGCTGGGCATTGTTCCTGCTAAGAAGCCTCCCCAGCATGTTAACCAGACCCAACCTAATTCTATCTCCCATAAAATGGAGATAAGCAGACATTCCACAGGGTAAGATGGCTAGACCTTAAATCCGAGGTCTAATACTGCTCATACCTGGGACAAAGGTCTTAATGTCTCAAAAGCTATTCAACTATAAAATGAAATGAGAATAATGTCTATTTCCATAGGGCTTCTGTAAGAACTACTTAGGGTAAAATACATAGAATGTTTGAGACATCTGAGTTACTTATATGTAGTTACTTATTCCTACCATGTCCAAGATAAAGCATCACTGAATCAGGATCTTTAATCCAGTTTAGTGGCATGTCTGCCACTTCATCTTGTGCATTCACAATCATTGAATAGACTGGATAAATCAAAACGTAAAAGAGCTTCTTCAGGTTGTGGACAAAAATATACCCCAGCTCCAGGAAAGAACGAATGAATGCAATGATATACTTTAACATGAATCATAAATGTAAATTTAAACAAAAATTAAAATAAATGAAAAAAAGAAAAAATACCTCTGATCTCATTTTAAGCTTTAGTGTCTTTATTTAAAAGTCCTTCTTTGAGGGTCTTTTTACTGGTGTCAGGATGTAAGAGAAAGCTCAGAAGTCCCCAGGGAGAGACAGAATAGCAGCCTTGTCCCCTTGAAGGGCACTGCACACCAAAATAGTAAGTGTAGCTCAGCACCTTTCAGGGAGATTTGATCCAGAAGAAAGTAGGAAAGAGGGTTGAATTGATCAGGGGCCAGTATGGATCATTCTGGGGCACCTTCTGTACTTGTCATGGTTTGGAATTACCAGTAAGGGCCTTCTTTCTCAATTAAAGAACTCATCCTACATCCTTACTAGGAAAATTCTTGGACATGTAAGCTACATAGGAACAGAGCTTCCAAAGCCAATCAGAATGCTTTCAGGCAGATAACCTGCCCATTTCCTGTTCCCTGTTCATCTCTACAGAGAAGTCAATGTTTCCAGACCCTGTCTTAGCTGTTGGAAACCTTTTCACACCCACACAAAGAGTGCTGTATGTACTCTTTCTCCCAGTAGGAGTACAAGCTGACTGTGCCCTTTTCTTGTCCCTAAAATATCTACTGGGAGCAAGGGTTCTCAGTTTTGGTTATACATTACATAACATCTCACTTGATGGTTTAAAAATCAGCTTTAAGAAGATTCTGATGCCAGGCTACACTTAGAAACAATTAGGAGTCTCTGGGGATAAGGCCTAGACATGGATATTTTTCTAAGCTTCAAGATAACTCCCTTGGACAGTCAAGGTGAAGATCTACTGACTTCATGAGCAAATTAGAGCATAATGGTGTGGCAGAGAATAGAACAAGGAACAGCAGCCCAATTTGGGTTTAAAGCCTGTCACCTGCCGGTTGCTAGAACACAGAAATGCCTTTGGTTTACCAGGAATCTGAAAGGTTATAAGGCCAGAACACTTGGTGTGGGAACTATAGTGGTTATATTAATCAACTATTTCTGCCAGAGCAAAATGCCACAGCCTGAATAGCATAAAGAACAGAATTTTCTTTCTCACAGTTCTGGAACTGCTCACAGTGTGGTTTATGGATAAGCTTATTAGAAATGTAGAACACCGAGTCCCAGTCCAGCCAAAGTCCCTGTACCAGCTTCTGATTTTAGCAAGATCCCAAGAGATTGGTGTGGAGAGGTACTGTGATAGATTTTCCTCAATCCTAGTAAGGTTTTTGACACTCAGACACTATAGTTCATTAAGCTAAGCCTGAGTCAATGGTAAGTCGCTAACTCCTGGAATCCTAGCTACTCAGGAAGCTGAAATCTAGAGAATCATGACTCAAAACCAGTGTTGGCAGAGAAGTCTGAGAGAGACAAAATAACCAGAAAAAAGTTGGGCTGGGGGCATGGCTCAAGTATTAAGTGTTTCTGCTGAGTAAGCATGAGACCTTGAATTCAAGTAACACACGTGTGCACGCTTGTGCATGCACGCAAGCACACAAACACACACACACACACACACCCTGTTACATGGACATTAAAGGGTCCCAGATTTCTCTCCCAGTGGGTGATGGTAATGAATGCCCTGGCCATGGTCTTTAAGGATTGAGGATTTAAGATGAAAACTTCAGAATGACTAAATCCTTATCCATCTATGAAAATTACTTTTCCGTCAATATGCATCCACTTTCCTTGCCTGTCTTTTATCCTCAGAGATTTTCCTGAAAAGAAACAATCCAAATCAATTTTGGCTGCAATAGGCATTCTTGGTAAATCTTACCTAACATTTCAGGCCATCCTACAAACTGAGCAAGAGCCTGGTGTTTTGAGGGTTTCTGCAGAGTCAGAAGGTGTGAAAAAGGCAGAGTAGAATTGAAGAAGGCTGGTGAGCCATATCCCACCTGTTCAGGGAGATGACAGTGAGGAAAACTGGCACTGGGTACTGGGGAAGGCATAGGCGTTTTAAATAAGCAACAGAAGAAGAGGCCTGAACCACACCTGCTTGTCACAAGATCAGATTAAACCTCTATAGCAATTAATTAACAGTAGTAAGAGCCACAAGAGGATTGGTCAGTTTCCTGGAGCGTCATTCAGGTAACCTCTACCAAGACTCACTCCTAAACTCCTCCATCTGGCATGAATCTCACTTGACCAGAGTCATTTCCCTCTTTCCCTCCCAATATGAATATGCCAGGAAAGATGATTCCTTTAAGGTAGACTGAAATGTTAGGCTCTTTTTCTTGTGATGAAACAAGGGGCAGGAATATCTTGAGTCTCTCAGAAGAAGTCTGGATGGAATGCAAGAAGGCAAGAAAGCCCTAGCGACAAAGTTGACCTGCCACAAAATGGCACCAATGGTTCCCTGACCACACAGTCAGAATCTGCACTTGAGATCTTCACCTAGAGAGTAGTTCTACATCTTCTGGGATCTCAGCTCCAACCTGGGTTTGCTCCAGTTGACCCTGATGTTTTTCAGCCTTTGATCAACTCTGTTTCACACTTCCATTCTCCCCATACCCATGAACTGCTGCAAATTAGTCACACCTCAAGGACAGTGTTTGATCAAGGGAGAAAATTGTCCCAGAAAGGCCAGGAGGTAGCCAAATGGTGTGTGGAGCATGGGAAGGACTGCTCTGTGACCCAGCCTGGCTGCGGTGACACCCTGTTTTGAGAAAGATGGAATTCCCACATCAGACTAGCTTCTGACACTTGAGAAGTGAGAACTTAATACTGGAATCGTGAAGCCACGCCCTCCTTATTTTTGCCTTGGACAATAGCAGAGAACCCTGAATTCCATTCAGAGAAACAATGGATCTGATCAAATCACCGCAGAAGAGAACATTACAGAAAGGTTGAGATTCATGGGGGCATGCCTAGGATAACGAGGACATTTCAGCCATATCAATTAACAATTGAAGGGAAAATGGCACCCTCCTCCCCTTTCTCCCTTCCCCTTCCCCCCCGTACTGAACAACAGAGAGGAGGCAGGAAGCTATCTATAGACACTCCATTTTGTTTTTGTTTTTGTTTTCTAAAGATAAACTTAAAAGTAAAGAGGGAAAAAAATAAGCATCACTATGGTAAAAATAGGTCACAACATGGGAAGAGAATTTTCAACCTTGAAGCAGTTGAGATTGCCAATGAAGCTCATGTGGAACCAGGATTCCTAGAAACCCCCTTTCTGCATGATTCCAGGTAAGGGGAGGTGGCAGAGACATCTTGCCCACCAGATTTGGGAAGGCGAAGGGAAAGCCATGGCCAGGTTTCTTTCCACACTCTGGAGGTGGGAGTGGGATCACTATGGTAGCGCTCTCTTGTTGGAGTGGGAAGCAGCCACAGCATGGATGTGTTCATAACAAGAGGTGCCAGAGTGTAGGCAGCAGGAGGCCCTTGCTCTCCCCAACTCAGCTACCACCTGGTTATCTTGACCACCTGCCCTGCAGACATCAGATCACCACACCAGACCTCTTACAAGTGCCCAATGTCAAATCTCTTGACCTGCAGCATTCCAGCAGCTCTACTTCTTTGCTTGAAGCCCAATTTGAAATGAATTAGGATCTGAGGCACTTTGGTGCCCTTGGAGCTCTGCTGAACTCTGCTAATCACTGCAGATACATTCAAACATGTGTGTGTATGTACCTGTGTGCCATTTTAAGTGGAAGGCAAATGGACTTTTCCAGGTGCATGTGATTTCCCCGCTACTTCCTCAGGATCATTTAAATAATAGTCACATTGCCCATCTCACAGATGTTGTGTCTCTTGCAAGCACAAGATAGTGATCATTTGAATATGTTTGGCCTCTGTGGAGTGTAGCCTGACTTAGGAAGTCTTTCCAGCCGTCAATGGGACTGTGATTGATTGTTCCTATCCTGTCTGCAAGCCTGGTAGAGTTCGTCCTGTGAGAGAAAAAGCTCTTTTCCACAACCATGCAGGTTTAAAAAGTGGAAAGACTTGGAAAAAGCTGTATTAAACGAAATTTGCCAGACCCAGAGAAACAGATTGCATGGTTTCCCTCATTGTGGTAGCTAGAATGTGCCTATAAATCTACAAGTCAACACACTGGATGGTTTAAAAAATTATACAGGCTATGATAAATTATACAGGTCTCTAGGTCTTCACATACAGTGAGACCAAAAAAGGATACTCTTAGGAGAGGAAAAAGGCACAATACCTATGTTCATCTGATCATATAAAATAATATTTATAGAAATGAACTTCAGGAAATAAAAACAAGAGGTTTTTTTTCCCCTTTGGTACTGTTTTTGTTTTCCTTTCTTTTTGCCTTGTTGGCTTTTTCATCTGTCTTTGGGATGGTAAGAAGGGCACAGAAGTCGTGGGACAAAGGGTGAATAAATGCAGCAGTGGTACTCACTAGACACTGTGTTGAAAATGCACACTACAACTTGTGGGTGGGGATGGGTGGAAAAAACTGAGCAAGAGTAAGTAAAGAAGTGACATCGTCCAAAAAGAAATGTACTCTTTATCTGACTTATATAACTATAACCCCTATGTTTATCACCTTGATAATATCAACAAAAATGCATTGAAAATTAATAAATAATAAAATAAAAAGCTGTAGTAAGAGATAGTCAAGACACATTCTTGAGACCCTTTTGGCCAATGAACCAGCAAATAAGCTAATGTGGCTCATGTGGTAGAGCACTACGTTCTTGGGTGGCGAGCAAGAACCAAGGAGATGAGAGCTGGAGTAGGCTGAATGCACCCACCCTCCATTACCACCATCCTGAACCCCTATCTTCTCAACCAGGAAACAGATTCAGCTTGCTTTTCCTTCTGCACAATCACTCCCAGGCTTGTGGAAATGTCTCTAGAGAGGCATGTTGTACATTATACCATGCAGTTAAAGGTTTACAATGAGCTCAGTCTCATTACTCCATTTAAGGAGCTGCACAGCTAGAATCTGGCATGGTTTCAAGTGTCTGCTTGGGGCAGGCTGAGCCTGGAATTGTCCTGGTCCTGAGGGAGGGCATGATGGCAGGGCCACAGAGCTCTGTCGTTCTGCCTCTAGGTCTTCTTTCTAAGTTACTCGGGGGACCGATGCAGGTCCTGGTATTTCCCAGGTTTCGTTGTTCTCCTCTCAAACTATTCCCAGAAGCTGTTAGGACAGGGCCATGTCAAGTGCCTGATCCAGTGAAGGTGACAATGGCAAATTGTTGGGGTTTTAATAGCTGTCAGAAATCCCATATGGGTTACAATTTCTCTGCTGGGAAGAGCCATTGCCAATCATCCTTGTGGGAATAAAGGAGAATGTGCTAGAAGACAAGGTCAGAGAAGGTAAGCATGATCACTCTACCTCCTTCTGCAACCAAATACAGACTGTACTTTAAACTTTATAATATTTGCTTATTAACCACATTTCCTGCACCTTGGGGAGAATACTGAGCTCTTTCAACCACATTCCAGTTTGAAGAATACTTTCACCTGCATCATCCAACTTGCTCCTTACTGCTAGGTGTGATTTCTAACCAGATCAGGACAAATAATATCAAAAGCAGCCACCAGCCAAGTATCAGTGACTCATGCCTATAATCCTAGCTATTCAGGAAGCTGAGATGTGAGGATCATAGTTCAAAGCCATTCTGGGCAGAGAAATTCTTGAAACTCTCACCTCCAATTAGCCAACAAAGAAGTGGAGGTGTGGCTCAGTGGTAAATTGCTGGCTTTGAGCAAAAATAGCTAAGCAAGGAGTGTGAGGCCCTGAGTTCAAGACCCAGTACTGGCATACATGCACACACACACACACACACACACACACACACACACACACACAGAGTGATAAGGTAAATTTTATTAAAGTATATTGTATGCATGTATGGACAAACTGAAATGAAACCCCTGTATACAATGGATTGGTGCTTATTTTAAAAAATTGAGACTAGGTACAATGGCTGATCTTATAACCTTGGCTACTCAGGAGGTGAATATCGGGAGGATCATATGATAGGCCAGCCTGGGCAAAAAGTTCATGAGTGCCCATCTCAACCAGTTAAAAAACCTAAACCCAATGACATGCACCAGTCATCCCAACTTTGTAGGACGAGTAAATAGGAGGATCATGATCCAGGTTGGAACATAAACACATGGTTCTGTTTGAAAAAGGCAAAAAGGCAAAAAGGGCTTGAGGGCATGGCTCAAGTGGTAGAGTACCTACCTAGCAAGGGCAAAGTCCTGAGTTCAAAACCTTGGTACCACCAACAAAAGAGTTCTGTATAATTTTTCAAAATATTTGCCTGATCTCTTGGAGCTTACTTTTACCCCCTGCACTATATCAACCACCTTATGTGTTGGCCTTGGTGGAGTATGGCTAAGCTGACCTTCAAGGCAACCTGCTAGATAAGTAGCTGACCAAGCTAGCATAAGTTGCATCTTCAGGTAGGCTGTAGTTTTACTACAAGGCCTGGTTTCACCCAGGCCCAAAGCCTGGGCATCCTGCTGTCACTGGGGGACCTCTGTGGTGGGCTGTTTTTGCTCTGAGATCCTCCTCAGGCAGACACTGCTGCTGTTAGGCCTTCCTTTCTTGACTTTCCTTTTGCTCTTCTCTCTTATGTCCTCTGTGATGTTGGTACATCTATGCACAGCTATGCCATCTTGGCTTTGTTTCTCAGAACCCTACAACGGGGGGAGTCTCCTCTTATGTGGGAAGGGTCTATCTCTACAATTATGGAGGAAGATGCCCCCTATTTCCCTAACTCTGCCTGTTTGCATGCTCAGTTTTCCCCCCATGAACTCTGGCCTTCATACCTCTTCCGTCTTCTAATCTACCTGCTTTGTCTGTTTAACTACAGCTCTCTGTTTCATCAGTGATCACTAATGAAATTCGTGGTTTTGGAGGGGACAATTCTTTGTTGTGAGGTACCTTTCTACACATGGCAGACCACTCAGCACCCCCAAACCACTAAATTCCATGACTCTTCCTCATCATGGTGGTAACTCCAGATAGCCCTACTTGTTTCTTCGCTAACTACAGCATTGTGGGATCACCCCATCCGTCACTCAGGACCTTCCTGGCTCAGTCTCTTATCTGCTTCCCTTGCCCATTGTCCTTTGGTCATGACCACCTGAACACACATGGAGCCTAAATGACTAGAGCTGGACACTGGCTTCCTGTCTGTGAACAGGTGCCAAGGACTGCTAGGGAAAAGCTGGCAGATGCATAGATTGATCCTACTGTCAGTTCCTGGTCACCAATCCCAAGTAAACGAGTAATCTGGCTGTTAGATCCCCAGGATACACATGAAATTCTACCCTCCCTCCTTAAAACTCTCACCTTTAACCTCCACAAGCACCCAAAGAAAGTTTTACTTATTGCACAAAAATAGGAAGCACCTTCAGTCCACAGATCTTAAGACCTCGAGCACCATAGCTGATGTGCACTCCCTCTCTGCCTCCCTCGTCCGCCTTCCAGGGACAGACAGTAGGAGAGGTGGTGAATCTGTTCCTCCTATACTTTTCCCATCTCTGAAGGAGAGGCACTTCCTTTCTTCTTCTTTAGATATACTACGTGATAGCACTTCTCATAACATTCATTAACACCACATAATGGAGAGTTGATTAGCTTGTCTACGGACTTAAAAATAAATCTACACTCCTTTGACCTCACATCACCTTCCATGATGGCCAATTCCCTTTCTACTTATTTATTTACTTACTTATATAATATTATTATTGAGTTGTTGTACAAAAAGGGTTACAACTGGTCAAACCTCTGACTGCGGTATCTGTTTCCTATCTCTCTATCACTACTGGATCCTTCCTATTTGACCTCTATTGTCATCAGTGCAACCAAAATCATTTTCTCCAAGTATAGCAAAAGAGTAGATTTCATGGGCATGGTCAGTGCTCAGCTTGCCCTGTTTCCCAGAAACACTTGATAAGTTGAGCTATTCTCACATATGTGATACCATCTTCAATGACACGAACATCCCCAGCTTAGACCTGCAGCTCTTTCTCCATCCTTTGGCCGTCTTTCTTCCATGCTGGCTTACAATTCTAACCATCAATTAAAGCTTCTGTACCAGGCCCTCTTTCCTCTCACCCTTCTGATTCTTTTTTGGCAATATCTTCTAGAATGAAGATATAATCCAATTAACAAATTGCCACCCCTATCTCCCCTAATGCTTTGATCATACATGCACTTGCACCCTCATGTCTTGCTAGACCTACCAACTCACTGCTCCATTTTATGTTAAGTTTCAGCTGCTGATAACATGGCTTTTCTCCTTTTTGTTGCACAAGCCTTATGCTGTGAGCAGAGCTGTGCATGTACTTGTGTGTGTCATTTTTTTTTCTAGTATTGGAATTTCAACTCAAGGCCTCATACTCTCATTTGGCTTTTTTGCTCATGCAGGAATTCTACTACTTGAGCCATGTTTCTACTTCCAGATTTTTTGCTGGATAATTGGAGATATTTGCTTGTTCAGCTGGTTTCAAACCTAGATCCTTAGTTCTTAGCCTTCTGTATAGTTAGAATTATAGACATTGAGCCGATAATGCCCAATGACTGTGTATTGTTTTTAATGGCACTTGCTGTTTAATCTTTTGTTTTAAAGGGTATATCCTATTAACTTACAGAGAAATTTGTTCATCTATTTACCCCTAATTTCATTTATTCATGTAACCCACACTTTCTGTGCATCTACTTCACACTCTGCCATAAGTATGCATTGACAAATAACACATGGGGCTAGCTAGCATTAAGGGTGAGGTTCAGGACTCAAATCAGGCAATTCTATGCAGTGAGGAAAGGGGTTCTATAGGAACGAGCACACTCACAAAGGAAGGACCCCTGACTAGGATGAGGAGGGAGGGAAAGCATCAGAGAGGTCCTGGGAAAGAGAACTAGAAGGGGCTAGACTGCTATAGGACATAGGAGGGCTGGGGGCGGAGACTGGGCTGATTTTCAACTCCACCTCTGTCTGCTAAGGAGCTGGAGCATCCTAGGAACACATTAAGGCAGCTGAGTGGCTTCTCAAGGACACTGGGGTCACAGAACAGTGCCATTTGGCAGATGGCAGAAATTCCCTCGGGGAAGGAGAAAGGCCAACTCTATTGCCAAGCTAGAGACAGAAAACATTTCCTTTGACTTAGAGAAGGGGAGGAGGCAGCAGATGGACTCAATATTCCAGTACTTAATTGTTTGTAGGTTGTAGACCCTTTAGATTCTGTAGAGCAGAGTGAAGGGTAAAGACCAGCCACAAGGAACAGGACATGGGTTCAGAAAGCCCAGGACACAGCTTCTGTTGCCCCATAAAGGTTTAAAAAGCCAACTATTAACCCTGGAACCATAAACCCTAGGTTAAAAGCCTCTTACTTAGGACAGTACTTATAACTGACTGCAAGCAGAGGAAATTCTTGAGCAACATAGTCTGTAACATACTGTAATGGTAAATACATGGCATAATACATTTGTTTAAATAAACAATTACAACATCAAGAAGGAGAGAGTGTCAACTTAGGCTTTAGCTGATAATGGCATGTTGGAGATCGTGTCATCAGCAAATGGGCACTCCATGGTAAGAGATAAGATTTCATATGAGGGTAGGGGACCCAGGGAAATATCTCTCCACCTGTAACTGCTCTAAAAAATTAAGTCTACTTTTTTTTTAATGCTTGCAAATTCTTTGGTATTTCTCTTATGTAGGAGTGAGATTTGTAGTCATCATCTTGAATATGCTCATCTTATTACTGTGCCTGCCAATTCAGTGACTGCCAAATATATATATATATATATATATATATATATATATGTATATATATGTATATATATGTACATATATATATATACACCTATTTTTCCTGGTCCAGTTGTAATACTCACTTTGAGGGTATTTCTTCTCAGGAGGCACGTGTAGGTACTGTGGTAGCCAGACCCCACTGAGTTTAGCTATATCAGCTTACCTGCACCCTCAAAAAGGTTGAAGTCCTACTGTAAATGGCCTTACTTGGAAAAAAGGTCTTGGTAGATGATTGAGTGAAGATGAAGTCAATAGAGTAAGCCTACTTAGGAGACCCTATGTTCTTATTAAAAGTGGACATTTGGAGGCAGAGATACAGAGACAGAGACTGGGAGGACAATTTGTGGACATGTAGGCAGAGATTAAGATGGTGCTTCTACACACCCAAGAGCTGTGAGAAGGGGCGAGGAACCTGTCAACTCTTTGATCTCAGCCTTTTAGTTCCCAGAACTGTCAGATAATCAGTGTCTGTTATTTTAATCTACTCCACTTGGGGATATTTTATTATGAGAGCTTTGAGAAATAAATTCACCATCTTTGGAATGATCCTTCTGACATGAAGAAGCCATCTCAGAGGTAGGTCCTCAGCAGTCAGGCATTGAAGTCACCTGAAAGCATTCAAGTCTTGCTAGCTGAGACTGCCACCCACATCATATAGGATAGGCACGCCATTGCTACTGGGATCTGATTAAAATTCTGAACCTTAGAATCTATGACCATAATATGCATCTTGTGCTGATTTTTAGATAATAAGTGTTGGACTGTTTATGATGTGACAATAATTAACTGAATTATTGCTTAGAACTCTCCTGACCTTGGAGCAACCTAAATTCAGTCCTCTTCTTTCCCAAAGAGGTGAAGCTCTTTGCCTGGTGAATGACTGAACAGAGTTTCTGTGGAAATGGCATCAGAGAACCTGAGAATTAGAGACAAGCTTCAGGCCCACATTGAAGTAAAAACAAATTACTCCTAGTCTCAACTTCCTGCAAATCAAACAGCTTTCATTTTCCCTTTCAATCCTTGTGCATACATAATTTGCACAGAGTTTATTCAAGACTCATTCGACATAGTTAGAATGAGAGTAGACATAATTTTGGAGTCTGCTTTTTCATCTTGCAATTTATCATACCATTTTCCATGTTGCTCCACAGTCTTTAGACTATGTTAATTGGCTGTAAAGAATTTCAGCAGTAATTGTACTCTAATTTACTCAATCATTGTCCTTTTGACCAACATGAAAAACTTTGATGTGAATCTCCTTTAATTGCAACATTTTAATTATTGTTCTACATAAGGGGGTTGGCAAACTATGGCCTAAAAGCCAAATCCACCCACCCTATTTTTCCACTGCCTGTGAGTTAATGAAGGCTTTGAAAGTTTTAAGTGATTGAAGAAGAAAAATAATGCAATATTTTATGACATGGGAAACTGAGAGGAAATTCAAAATTCAATATCTATAAATAAAGATTTTATCAGCGCACCGTCATGACAACCCTTTATATGTTATCTAAACCATACCACAAGAGCCACGTTGAGTACTTTGGACAGTGACAGTGTGCCACGTGGCACCTAAAATGTGTTCTCTCTGTCTCTTTACAGACATTTGCCAACTGCTCATCTAAATAGACCTCTTATCTCCCCTAGGATTACCTCCAAGTTCACCATTCTGCTTACTAGAAATCTTTATCATTATAGAGTTTAAAGTCTCACAGGACAATTAAAGCAGACTGAACAGTCCTGGGCTGGGGATATAGAGTTCAGTGATAGAAGACTTGCCTAGCATGAGCAAGGCCAGCCATAGGTTTCATTCCCAACCCTTCCCCCTCCTCTTTCTCCTTTCCTACAGTACTGGGGTTTTATCTTCCAGCTTGCTCAGCTTGCTTATCTAGTTCTTTACTACTTGAGCCACACCTCCATTCTAAACTCTTTCTCTTTTGAAGTTAATTATCTCAGGTACTTTGTTACAGAAATGAAAAGTTACTAGGTTGTTTGCTAAAACCGGTACAAGAACAGACCTGAAGACCAATGGAATAGAACCAAAGACCCAGAAATTAACCCGCAGACCTATAGCCTCCCTAATCTTCGATAAGGGAGCCAAAAAAAATAGAATGGAAGAAAGCCTCTTCAGTAAATAGTGCTGGCAAAATTGGTTAAACACTTGCAGAAAACTAAAGTTAGATTCTTATATATCACCCTGCACCAGAATCAACTCCAAATGTATCAAAAACCTCAAAGTAAAAATCAGACACCCTGAAAACCTTACAGGAAGGAATAGGAGAAACTCTAGGGCTCCTTGGCATAGGCTGAAATTTTCTTAATAAAGACCCAGAAACAACAAATCAAAGAAAGTTGGACAAATGGGATTGCATTAAACTGTAGAGCTTCTGCATGGCAAAGGATATAGCTAGCAAGATCAATAGAAAGCCTATGGATTAGGAGATCTTCACTAGCCATACAACAGACAAGGGTCTCATATCTAAAATATACTTAGAACTCAAAAAATTAAATCCTCCAAAAACAAATCTTGAAAGAAATAATCACCCCATCAACAAGTGGGCTAAAGACTTAGAGAGACTTCTCTGAAGAGGAACTAAGAATGGCCAATAGACATGTGAAGAAATGCCCAACTTCTCTGGCCACAAAAGAAATGCAAATCAAAACAATATTGAGATGGAATCTCAGTCAGAATGGCTACAATCAAGGAATCTAATAACAACAGATGCTGGAGGGGATATAGCAAAAAAGGAATTTTATTAGACATGTTTCTGGCCCCTCAACACACAACTCAGAGCTAGACACAGAGTATGCCTTCAAAAAGACCTTTGAAAAACCAATGCACCTGCCTTTTGACACAGCCTTCAGCAATCTCTAGTAAGGACAAGTGCCTTGAGCAGACATGTCACTTCAAGGTATTATCTTCCCCTCTACCCAATATTAGTGCCAGTGATGTACCATTGTTTTGATACACAGAGCAGGCACAAGCCTAATATTTAGCTGAGCAAGAAAGGGAGCCTTTCTTCCCCCTAAATTCCTTGACTGAATTTAAGCATAATTTCAAGGTTGATTGATGAAAATGTTATATTGACCAAATTTGGGTGAGCTAAATTGCTTCCTGTTTGTACTGACATTTACTATTTCCCCTGCCTTCTCTCTTGATGTTACCTTTCCCGTTGGCGTATCTTGTTGCTGTGGGTTTTTAGCTGTGACTCCCACATCTGTCTTCCTCATGCTGTGTGTCCTTTGTCATCATTCCACAACCCTCTAGTGAGGTCCAGGGATAATAGGCTCGGAAGGCCTGCCTTGTGGGTGTAAGCAGGAGAGTCTACGATTATTATATCTAAATCATAACTATTTGTGTCCAGTATGTGGGAAAGTCATCTTCCCTACTTCTCAGGAGTTTTCCTGCAAGACAAAACCAAAAAAGAATCCTCCCAAAACACCAGATGTGTAGACATGTTCAATAGTTGATGTAGTGTTCATAGGGAGAGTAACCAAAATCAAATTTTATATCTGTGAAGCTCCATGCCTTCCCACTTGCTAAGTCTCTACTAAGACTTCATTTCTCATTTTGTCTTCTCTTCCTTAAAAGCAACTGCTCACGTGGTCTAAGGTTTGGGTACCACAAAGCCTGTATCTTTTCCTGGCCCTGGTACATTGCTGAAGGACTGACTGGGGTGGGTGGTTGATGGTGATGGTGTTGCTGAGACAAGAGCTAGGGTAAATGAAGGGAAAAGGAGTCTTGGTGGGAGACCTGGGGTTGGAATTTACCACACGAGGCACAAGCTGAAGTCTGTTCTTTTTAATGTTCTGGGTGTATATTCGATGCTTTTCTGTCAGTCTGGCCTCAGATCCCCAGAATCACTCAGATTTTCCTCCCTCAAAATCTACCATCAGGTGACTTCATTGTCATTTCTCTTGAGAGCTCTCTGCCTTCAGATGGATCCTTGTCTTTCTTTCCTATGCATGTCTTTCTAGTTTTTTCCCCCCTCTATATTTGGGATTGAATTTAGGGCCTCTGCTCTATTATTTGAGTCATGCCCCCATTCATATTTCTCTTAGTGTTTTTTTTAATGTGGTTTTATGTATGCTTTTACCAGGGCTAACCTCAGACTTCAATCGATCTTCCTATGCCCACTTCCCACATAGCTGGGATTACAGGATTGAACCACCACATCCAGCTCTCTGTTCCTTTTACAGGAGCATAACATACTGACCCAGTGTGGTCACATGCCTGAAAGGCAGAGACAGAGAATTGTATTTCAAGGTCCACCTGGGTAAAACTTAACACAAGAAACTATCTGAAAAATAAACCAAAAGCCAAATGATTCAGGCTGTAGCTCAAGAGCTAAAGCACTGTCAAGGCCTTGATATACATTCCCAAGTTACTGCAATAAACAAATAAACAACTAAAAAGAATATAGCTTACTAAATTAGGGCCTCACCCATAGGATTCATTTAAACTTTACCTTTTTAAAGGTCCCATCTCCAAATCCATAGAATTCTAGGTCCCTGGGGTTAGAACTTCAACATATGTGATCTTGTCCATGCTACGACCTTTCTGGTCAAAAGGCCTAAGTAATCTACTTAATTGCAGATTCCTCTTCATGTGGGGACACTATTGCTCATTGATTCACCTGAAGACTAAATAAGGAGATGAATCTAGACCCTAAATGACAGCTGCTATGATTAGTATTCCCCAAGTAGACAGGCAGAATGTCACTTCCTGTGCTCAAGACTACCCTTTCATAGTGTCCCAAGACCTTGCTGCCACCCTCTTCTGTCTTGGGTTCATCTTGATCACACCTTCTGTGGATTAAGTAGGGGATTTTAAACATCAATTTATTGTCCAGGTATGTTAATGGTCCGTGAAATAACATGTGAAGCGCCCATTAAACACCATGAAAGAATTTCCATTTCTGAAAAAATGAAGGAATAATAAGAAAGGCCAACATAATTCATGTTGAAAGGGAGAGAAAGTGACTTTCATCTTCAAATGCCCTTCTCCAACAGCCAGGGACACCTGGAACCCAGCTCTGTAGAAGAACGCGGGCAATAACAGGCCTTATAGGCATCAGCCAGCCACATATTTTCTTTTCTTTTCTTTTTTTTTAATTGTGAAAATGCTGTACAGAGGGGTTACAATTACATGGGCAAGGTAATGAGTACATTTCTTATCAAGCATTGTTGCCTCCTCCTTTGTTTCCCCTTCTCATCCCTTCCCATTTCCCCTCCCCCACGGCTCTCCCCCCCCCCAAAGTTGTGAAGTTCGTTTTTTGATCTAACATCGTGTACATCTCATTGTTCCAGCAACATATTTTTAAATAAACACAAAATGGGTTTATGTACAGAAGCACAGAACCAATGCTGAATAATAGTCTGTAATTGAGATGAACTGTGATCCCAAATGGTATCTTTCCTCTTTCCTTAAATTTTGTTCTGGCCTCTAACTCATACTTCACTGTAAGCCCACAATCTGTCAGTGCCAGGTCTAACCTACTTAGGAAAAGCTAAAAGGTAAATCCATAACTTCCACTTAGGTCTTCTCCCCTTCCCCCGCAAGCTGAGACCTGTCCTTCCCAAAGCTCTCTGGAACACAAGAACTCAGGGAAGGATTGATCCTGGGACCATAGTTTCCTGTCCATGCCTGCGCATCGTCTCTGACAGCTACCTACTAATTTCTGAAGATGACTAGGAATGCCTTCTACATGGCTTGGAGCATGGTAGCTTCCAGGACACCAAACACCCCTGGATTCCCATCCACTACATGGGACATCATTTTTCACTTGCTATTTTTGCTATTTTTCTTTTTTCCATATCCCTGATCCCTTACCACTGGAGGCATCAAGATTTAGATTTGGACTTCTGTTCTCTCTCTGTGACCAATCCCTTGACACTTGCAGCCAGTCTCAAGAACACAAATAACAACTTCTAGACTGTTCTCTGTCTCTCTCTATGTCTACCCTCTCTGTGTGTGTCTGTGTCTGTCCTCTGTGTGTGTGTATGTGTGTGTGTCTGTCTGTCTGTCTACCTGTCCTCTCCTACCTTACACTCCCGTGCCACCCCACCTCCCCTCCAGCTTACTCTCTTTTCTAGATTCTCTACCTGGATTCCTGACAGGCTTCTAAAATATAACTTTCCCCCAAATTAAACTCCTGATTTTCCCTTGCAAACCAATTCCATCTCAATCAATGTCATTACCAGTTTTAATTGACAGCCACCATATTCTCTCAGCAACTCAGGCCAAGAATGCTTAATAAGTCCTTCATTTATCTCTTTTCTTCATTCACTTGTAATGCAACAGCAAAGCCTGTCCAACTTCCTTCTCACAAATTCACTACCAATACTGGCCCAAGAAACCATCATTTCTCATCTCATCAATTATTCTGGGTTTGCTCCCTGGTAGACTAGCTCTGCACAGTAGCCAGAGGAATCTTTTGAGGACATAAATCAGGACAAACATCATCTCTCCACTGACCTCTCATTTGTGACTGGCATTTCATTGACAGCAAAAGCCAGAATCTACAAAATGTTAACAGGGTCCTGAAATACCTACCCTCCCCATACACATACTATTTCTCTAACTTCATCTCCTCTTTCCCTTCAACTAACTATTCTCTAGTCACATTAACCTCATCTCCATTCTTGCACTCATTCCAGTTATGCCCACCTCTCAGTATCTTTATTTTCCCATCTTTCTGGAAAGCATTTCCCCCAGGAAACCTCATGGCTGGCTGAATTTCTTACCACTTTCTAAGGCTTCAGTGAGATGCCACCTTCAATCACTTCTCATTTACATATGTCCCATATGTTCCAGAACTTTCTTTCTATTCTTCCCAACTGTGTTTTGCCCATGGTCTTTGTTTGACAGATCTACTTTCTATTGTCTCCACACTGCAAATGCAGCTCTGACGAATGTAGTGCTTCTGTATCTTGTTCATGTCTGCCACTAGAGCATCCAAAACACTTTAATCTGTCCTATGAATATATCAATTATTGTTGCTGCTGGAAATTTTTTAATTAATTAATTAACTAACTAATTAATTTAACTTTTAGTGGATCTTGGGACTTGAACTCTGAGCCTGGGCGCTGTCCCTGAGCTCCTTTTGCACAAGGCTAGCCCTCTACCACTTGAGCCACAGCACCACTTCTGTTTTTCTCTGTGATAAATTGGAGATAAATGTCTCACTGACTTTCCTTCCCCGGCTGGCTTCAAACAATAATCCTCATGAAGATCTCAGCCTCCTGAGTAGCTAGGATTACAGGTATGAGCCACTGGCACCCAGCTTGGAAAACATTTAAAATAGATGTGGTCCCACCACTGCTGAGAAAACTGAAGCAAAGCCAATGAAAATTTTGCCAACTATCACATAATTTGTTAATGGCAGGGTTAAGATTACCACCCAGTTTCATGTTTTTGTTTTAAATCCAGCTTTTCACCAAGCAGAAATCATCTGTCTCCCATCCAAATGGATTAAAATGTGGGGAAGTTAGAGATCATGCTCTCAACTCTCTCTCTGATCATGGTACACAGTGTAATTGCAGATGATGAAAAAATACTGATTTCAGGGTCACTAAACCAGTAACAAATGTCCAACTCTGTAAAAGTGGAAAAGCAGAACTGGGTTTCAAGGTCAAGTTTGCTTGACTTTAAGTATATGTTGTAAACCACTGTGTTGAATGCCTCTCAAGTATGGGTCCAAAAGAAGAAACTTCAAAAAGCTACTTGTCCCCACCCCCTCAACAGGCTCACAGGTTTGGAGCTTGATTGCTAAATGCTAGGTTTGGGGGAAGTGATTGGATCCTGATGGATCTGATCTAACCAATGGACTAAGTCTTTAATGGATTCTCAATATAATGGCATTCTAGGGAAGTGGTGGAAAGTAGAAGGTAGGGCCTAGTTGGAAGAAGTAGGTCACTTGGAGCAAGCCCTGGATCCCAGCCCTTCTTCCTCTCTGTATCCTGTTCACCACAAGAGGAGGTGCTTTGCTCTACCACCTCATGTTCTACCTTGCCACAGTCCCTAATGCAAAAAAGCCAAGGATTGTGGACTCAGCCCTGAAAAACTATAACTTAATAAATCCTTCCTCTCTTTTGTTGTCACAGAGATTGGAAACTAAGATGCCACTAAACAAGGAACATTTGACTAGGTCCTGCAAACAGAACCCAGAACATGTTACTTTATTCTAGTCTCATATTACAACATGGGAAATGTCTGAGCCTCCTTCAGAGTAGCTATCTGAGAAATGCTGGTCCAAAAGAAAAACAACAATAACATTCATCATGACTCAAGCAATTACCTGTTAGGAAGTCCACATGACCTGGCAAGAAGAACACTGAGCTCTTTGCACTACTCATGGGGGATTGGGTGGACCAGAGATTGGCAGGAAGCAAAAGACATCATGTAATAAAGTGTCAAGGCACTTTCCCCATATCACTTAATACATCACTTATAACAACCTGTAGAATATGCTTTATACTGATGGGAAACATAGGTGGAAAGACAGAGCTTGCTCAAGGGGAGACAGCCATTAAGAGAAGAGTCAAGCTTTGAGCATGAATGAACAGGATCTCAAACCTAGCCAACCAGGGCTAAATGTAGAGAGGCGTTTACCATTCAATTGACTTCCTGAACATCAGTTTCCTTGTATAATAGGAAGGCTGAGTTAGATGCTCTCCAGCTTTAACATTAATTCTACTAAATTTACCCTCCTCGGCTGGCACAAAGGCCCTCATTGCCCTCAATGCTAATGGAGAAACTGAAGTCATTGCTATTCCCTAGCTGGAAAGAGAGTGAATGAGGTATTAGTTTAGTCTCATCGTGACGTGAGCAGAGATAAAAGTATATATCAAACACAGAAGGAAGGATTGATTCAAACTGTTGGTGGCAATACAAACCCAGACATTTCAGTTCATAGAACAAATAAAGTCACACAAACAGAGAAAGGGCCATCTTTGTCTAGCTGCCAACCCAGTGCAGACCATTCCTATCCTGCCAGTCATTCTGCCTTTGATTTCTCACAGCTGTTAGGGAACTACAGGTCTGCAGAAATGTATCATTGAATAGGAGAGTTTGGAAAGTAAGAAGAGGGAGGAATGAGAGATATGAACATGTTACAAGGAGTTGAGCTCAATGTCTTTTTCATACTATAAGATTGCAAGTGGTCCCTATGCCTGTTGCCAGGGCTTAGTTTCCTTGAATAAACGCTGCCTTATGATCTTTAAAACACACACACACACACACACACACACACACACACACACACACACACACACCATATATATCACAAAGCACCATTAGTGTGTTCAAAGAGGGTGGACTTCAGAACAGTGTCAAATACGTGGAAGACAGCCAGGGCAGGACCAAGGCCATAGAAAGTGTGATAATAGAGAAGCACTTACAGGCAGCTCCACACACTTTCCATTCCAACCTTGACATGGTTGATGTTAAAGCCAGAATGCTTGGTGAGACCAGAAGGGGGAGATAAAGAGACTGACAGAATGTAATAAGCCAGGGATTTTGATGTTGGACTTGAGACTCAGGAAGGTCCTAATGGACCATATTGGGTTAGGTGATGTTGGTACTAGTTAATGACAGGCATCTGGTAGAGAGGATACAAACACTGTGAAGCACACCGTGTTATCATGCCCTTTGGAAATCTCTCAGAACTGTAATAAAAACAGTTGGGTCTATGTTGGGAGCTCAGTCAACACGTGGAGTGGAAGAATAACAAGTGGTTCCATGGCTTGCCTATTGGAGGCCCACTTGTATTCTAACTTTGGTGAGGATGGTGGTGTTTAGAATTCTGCTCCCAATGAAGCTTCATGAAGACAGAATTTTATCCTTGAAGGGAGTGCCCCTGGTACATGCTATGAGGGAAGGACATCTTGGAGTGAGTCTCTCCTCATGGTTTGGGTAGGAAGCTGCTATGGAGAACATATACTTGCAGTACAGACAGAGAGATAGACATGCACACACACACACACACACACACACACACACACAGTCTCACACACATACATACACACACTTATCCAATTTTGAAAACAGATTTCCTTGTGTGACTCACATTTTAAGTTCATCCATCACATATTGGACTACTTCTGCATGTCTTGTTATCAGCAAGGATTAAAACTATTGAAATGTTGTAAAAAAAAACTACCCTCAGGATTATTAAAATGATTTCTGAAACAAGATCTAAACACAAGAGTCAAGTCTGCAAATTCTACTCTACAGGCTAAATCTAGCCCTCCATCAGTTTTTGGTTTTGTGGGAGGAAGGATATGTTTGTTTGCTTTGACACAGAGTCTCACTACGTATCACAAGCTGGCTTTGAATCCATAATCTTGCCTTGTCTACTGATTGCTGATATTACAAGTGTGTATCACTACACCTGCCACCTGTTTTTATAAAGATTTCTTGGAACTCAGGCTCATTGATTTTTTTACATATCTTGTATTCCCGTTTTGCCCAATATCAGCAGAGTTGAGTTGTGTTAGAGACTGCATACCCCACTGCACTGAAAACATTTACTCTATGGTGCTTTACATGTTTGCAGAAAAACTTGCAACTGCTGTAGAGCTCAAAAAGGTAGTATGTACAGAAGGGAAAATTCTAAAAAGGGTAACCCAACAGAGCTAGGAATATGAAAGACTAAATTTATGAGGATTGCACTGTCTTCTTTAGTAGGGACAAGCCATCTAGATTATAGCAGCTTTAATTTGAATAGCAAAATACTATACATAACCCAAATGTTCTTCAAAGAGCGAAAGGACAAACACTAATTGCAGTATGCCTATACAATGGAATATAAATCAACTGTAAAAAGAAGTACATTATTAATAAACACAACTTGTATGAAACTCAAAGACATCGTGCTGAGACTCAAAAGGTTATATATTACGTAATTCCATTGTTCCAATTTTCTTTCACTGCTGAGGATGGAACTGTGAACCTAGAATGCTAGGCAAATGCTCTAACACTTGACCCATGGCCCTAGCTAGGAGCAAGCCTTTGAGGCCACTTCTGGGAATAGGGAGTCCAGACCAGCAAGATTTGGTTTCTCTTTCTCCCCAGTGATAGAAATATCTCTATATAGCTCTAGTGGCTCATGCCTATAATCCTAGCTACTCAAGACACAAAGATCTGAGGATTACAGTTTGAAGCCAGCCTGGGCAGAAAAGTCTATGAAACTTTTATCTCTAATTAACCATCAAAAAGGTAAAAGAGGAAATATGTTCAAGTGGTACAGTGTTAGCCTTGAGCAAAATAGCCAAGTAAAAGCAAGAAGCCCTATGTTCAAGCTACAAAAACATAAAAGAAGGAAGATAACAATTTTTTTGTCTTTCAAGGTAAGGTAATTCTTGGACTGCTCTGAAGGACTTTCTACTTACAGATTTAGTGTTTAATGCAACAGTCCACTTCATCTGAGATTGGTAAGAGAAACCTGGCCCTTTGGCTCTATGTCTTTCTAAAAGGTCTGAGCCCTGTGTGTTCGGGGGCCCTAAGTCCTGAACACTGTGGTGTAGTAGGCTGAATGGGGGTTTTGCCCAGTTTTGTGAAGCAAGAAAAATAAAATGAGGCTCTCATGGCTATTTTATTCCATACACAATGCTAGGTTTTATACTAGACTATATTTTTTCACCCTGGGCTTGGAGATAACCCATCTTGCATAAAATGAAGGGGGATGTAGTTGGTAGCTAGTATCTTTATTTCTCATGTTCTCGTTTAAGCAAATAAGAAGTTGGCAGCCAAACTTATTTTTTCCCTAAAAATGTCTAATATTTAAACATCTGAGCCGCATTACTCTGGGCAGGTATCCCACGGGAACAGATGCTTTCCTGTGTAATGCCAGCCATGGAGAACAGGAGCTGTCAGTGATTTGTCTCTAACAAATGCTGTTCCTCTGCTCCAGAATATCTGGAGTTAGCTGGAGTTAGCTCAAGCAAAGGCAGGAAATCCCATCCCCAAATTGGGAGCAGACTTGGCCACAAAGTCTACATTAGCCTGGATCTCCAGTCACCCCATTCTCCAACCACTTCCTTCCCCATTTGTTTGCCCTCTTCATTCTGTCCTTCATTTTCATTTCCTCCCAGAGTTGAAGACATGGCTGATAACAGCTCTAGGCTTTGCATCTGGCAGCTTTGGAAGAGGCAGAGGGCAAACCTACTATTTAGGTGCTCTGGGTAAGGATGTGTGTGTGGTGGAACTCAGTGGTAGAATACTTCCTTAGCATATCTAAGACCCTGGGTTTCATTCCCAACACAAAGAAGAAAAATAGTACGTCAATTTCATTTAAAGCTCTTAATTGCCTTTCTTTTCAAACGTAGAACTGGGTAACATGTCATTTCACATAATAGAATTAGTGTTTCTCAGCTCGGTGATGTGAAACTTTAAGCATGAGTGACTCCATTCTGATTTCTTTCCTGGTCTGTTGGGGCCCAGAGCAAGAGTTTAATCGAAAACAATGGCCTTTTTTATTTAACAGAAGAAAGGAGGGAAATGGCGATGTTCGTCAGCTTTGGTTGACAAATCCCAGAGAGAGATTGACTTTGTTGGCTTGGAGTACATGCTTGTGTCTGAACCAGAAGGTGGTTGTGACCCAGATAGTCTGATAGCTCCCTCCCTGCTTCCCTCAGGTCTTTAATGAAATGCCTCCTTTTCAATGAGACTTTCCCTGGCCATTTTCCAGTCAACACTTCATTTTCCTTACTTTGTTGTTGTTGTTTTCTTCTTTTCTTTTCCTCCAGTGCTTACCTCCTGCGTAGAGTTTACTAATTTGTCAAGATTATGGTCTAGCTGTTCCTGCTGTAATGTAAGCTCTATAAGGCAAGGGTTATTATCTATTTTCCACATTAAACATATGGCCCCCATGTCTACAACAGTGTGTAATACACAGGGATCAAGAAATATGTACTCTGAATGAACAAATGCACAGGTCAAATTATTGCACAGATTTTATGTTTTTAATTTGTGTTTTTGTTTTCTAAAGCAACAGAAGAAAAATCTCAGTTCCCAGAACAGTCACCCCAGAAGAATTTCACTGAATACCTGTTGGCTTGTTCAATACTGTGGCCATGTTGGAGACCCAACCCCAGCACGCTCTCCATGGCTATGCAATACTTGTATTTGCTTCCAAGAAGTAGACTTCTGCTGTGGATCATAAATATCCACTCTAACTTGGAGTAAAGGCAGTTATCGATGTAAAACTCCAGGTTATAAGGTTATGGAAAGCAACAAACTAAAGCTGTTCCCTATGAGGATACTCTTCCTGTCATAGTGTAAAGAGGACCACTGTGAGCTGACCACAGTACTTATATAACACACAGATTTGAAAGCCATTCTCTGATCTTAAGGTCACTACGTCTAGCCTGCCAGGGTCCTTTCATACTTTTCTTGACCTTTCTTTTAAGGGTAACACAGGTTTCCACTGATGGGTTATATTAAAGACTATTCCTTTGTGGATTAGTATTTGCCTTCATTTATAGACCTGACAGTTTTGTTTGCTTGTTTTAAACCTTCCTATGCAAACCTCCTATTAAACCAAACCTTTTGATCTTCTCTCACTCTAAATGCCTCCATAGGACTTGTTACCATGGAGATGATCACATATACTTCATGTGATTGTATAAACAGCACACAGTCCCTCTTAATCTTGGCAGTAGGTGGTTTCGTTTTTCCCCTTTCTGCTCTTAAGTTTTGATCTCACTGTAGGTGAATTTAGAGCATCATCATTCTTAAAGTCTCAGATGTTTCAAGTCAACAATGAAATTACAGTTCTCTTGATGAATTAACTAGCCCTTCCTAATTTAATATTCAATTAATTCAGATGTAAAAGAGACTATCATTAACAAGCTGGAACCTGAATTCACAAGAAGTTCAGTTTCTATTTCAATTTAATTATCTGAAACATTGGTCTGCCTTATTACAGATAGAACGACAAAAAATTTAAATAAGAAGTATTCCCTGGGAATGGAATCTGAAGAATATTATTGATGGTTTCCTTCATGATTGCTCTCAATGTAGGCGAACACCTCTGAATATTCTTATTTATTCTTGATTAGAGTTGGCAAATAAAAGACAGTATTTTGAACACACTCCTGTTAAATCACTTTAATCTGAAATTCAGAACTAACTGGGTATTCTGTATTTTTATTTGCTAAATCTGACAATCCTATTTATGAGACACAGCTGATCACCAAATATGCTATGGAACACAGAACTTTTTCCTAGTTACTGGGCAGAAAGAACGCATGCTTACTAGGAGAAGAAGGAGAGATGGCCCCCAGGAAATGCAGGGTGAGCTGAGGAAATGAAGAAGCTCAGGTCAGATCTTAGATGCTGCCTCCTTAGCACAGGGCATTCCTACAACTTGGTCCTGCAACTGCAGATCTTTTATTTGGGTTCTTGCAGGGTGGAGTAGGGAAATGGAGGTGATGTAGTGGTCTCAAGGCCTCATGGACAAATGGTCTTTTTTTTAACATGCTGAGGAACCATTTTCTGGTGCACCTGTCTCACTCTACTAAGGCCAGCAAGGGAAAGTCTATAATATCTCCTTCTTCTTGAGCTTTTTAAGTGGGATCATGAGGACAAATGAAGGGCTGACTTTTACCCTAAATTGGTGCATAGGCTAAGGGGAGTCCCTGAAGCTTTCTGGCACTCTTGAAGTCTTCTGTTATAGTCTTCATAAAATGAGAATAACACCAGCCCTTTAAACTCACATTGCTGTTGTCTTGGATTTGTTTGCCTGGGCTGGCTTTAACCCAGGACCCTCAGATCTCAGGTTCTTGAGTACCCATTGGTCCCAAAGGAGACCATCTGTGGTAGTGTAAAGCCACATAACTATTATATGGCACAGGTAGACATCTCATGAATGCAGGTGGCATGGAGTCCACAGATTGTTCAGGCCTGAGTGCCAGAGGCAAGACCAGATCTAGGGCTGAGGGTGGGCTACTAGTAGAGCAGAAATCACTCCTACATGTGACTTCTAACACAAGCCAATAGGTCTTGCTTGTCCCATAAGTGGCACCCAGCTGAAGGTGAATCTGCCCTCTGGTTGTCCAAGGTCCTAACAGCTGCCTTCCCTGAAACAGTCTGTATATAAAGTCTCCAGGTTGTTTCTCAGCAGGGTGTGTTGAGGTAACAACTGTAACAAGCTTTTAAACCAGTTCACTGTTTCAAACCATTGGCCAAAAGCTAGGGGTATGGCTCAAGTAGCTGTGTGCTTGCTAGAGAACACAAAGCTCTAAGTATCTCCAAAACAAAATGCCACCACTAACAACAAAAATAACTCTACCAACCAAGTCCCTAGCTCACATCTGGAGGCCAGGAATCAATGGGTTTGGGGGAAAGTACTGAAAAATAAAATTGTTTTATCCTATTCATTGTACTTCAAAAGAGAGGAGGGATCCGGGTTTGCCTTTGCTTTACAGGTTTGTTAGATAATTGCTCTGTGGGCACAAAGGACCTGAGAAGAGTCCAGGAGAGAAGATAAACTGTGCTAGCTGGTATTTGAATTCAGGTCTCATGGCATTTGTCACTTGGGGTTGAGGTACTGACTGAACCCCCTCATTGATAAAGATGTCAAGAGCAACTCAAGCAGCCTCTGCTTCACCAGAACATTCTTACTTTTCTCTGTTATGTTCCTCCTTTATCCATCAGGAATCACAATGGAGGAAGGGGTATTGAGAAAGTATACATTTATTTACTTATATGTCATTCATGTAAAATCTGATGTTTTATCAAACATAAAATGTAACATTTATATAAAGCAGGGGGACTACAAGTCCAAGGCCAGCCTGGTCTCCATAGCCCATAACCTGTCTCGAAAAATAAAAAGCTTCCTTTTTAAAAAAATGTCCTTTAGAACCCCAAACAGACTAGACCAGAACAGAACACCCCATCATCACACTGTAATCTGCACAGGATCAATAGAGACCAAGGAAAGGATCCCTAAAGCTGTCAGGGAGGAAAGATCAATCACCTATAAAGGAGAACCAATCAGAATAACTACAGATTTCTCAGTAGATACCATGAAAGCAAGAAGAGCCTGGTATGATGTATGCCACACCCTAAAGACAAAGAACTATCAACCAAGAATAGTGTACCTAGCTAAACTCTTCTTCATAACAGAGGGACAAATAAATACAGCAAAGAAAAATTGAAACAATATATCTACACCAAACCAGCATTATAAAAGGTACTGAAGGATGTCCTACATGTAGAAAACCAACAAGAGCAGAGAAATGGCCCCCAGAGAATCAGATAATCATAGGTAGAAGCCAGTAGGCACAGCCCCTAAGAAGGTGGATAACAGCAGGTACTATCAAACACCTCTCAACCCTAATTCTCAGGATTAATGGACTTAACTCTTCAATTAAATGACATAGATTGTCTATTTGGATCAAAAGGCAAGGTCCTTCTATCTGCTGTTTTCAAGAGACACACCTTGCCGGGTGCCAGTGGCTCATGCCTGTAATCCTAGTTACTCAGGAGGCTGAGATCTGAGGATCGTGGTTCAAAGCCAGCCCAGGCAGGAAAGTCCGTGAGAGTCTTATCTCCAATAAACCACTCAGAAAACCAGAAGTGGTGCAGTGGCTCAAGTGGTAGAGTGCTAGCCTTGAGCTGAAGAGCTGAGGGACAGCGCCCAGGCCCAGAGTTCACGCCTCACAACCAACCTAAGGAAAAAAAATAGACACACCTTGCCCACCCAAACAGACATATTCTGGGCTGGGAATGTGGATCAGTGGTGGAGTGCTTGCTTCCTATGCATGAGGCCCTGGGTTTGATTCCTCAGCACCACATACACAGAAAAGGCCAGAAGTGGTACTGTGGCTCAAGTGGTAGAGTGCTAGCCTTGAACAAAGCTCAGGGACAGCAACTAGGCCCTGAGTTCAAGTCCCAGAACTGGCCGAAACACAATAACATATTCTGAAAGTGAAAGGCTGGAACAAAATCTACCAAGCAAATGGCCCCCATATACAGGCAGGAGTTGCAATCCTAATATCTGTTAAAATAGACTTCAAATTAAAATTTGCAAGAAAATATAAAGAAGGACATTACATATAAAGAGATCTCTCCTACAGGAGGCTATATCAATTCTAAATATCTATTCACCAAACACTGGAGCACTTAAATTTATCCAAGAAATACTATTTTCCCTAAAAAACTCACATAGATCCATAGACACTGATTGTTGGTGACTTTAACACACCACTGTCCCCGCTGGATAAATCAACCCAGGAAAATTCAACAGAGAAACCTCAGATCTAAACAACTGCATAGATCAACTAGACTTAACGGACATCTACAGAATATTTTATCCAACAGCATCAGAATACATGTTCTTCTCAGCAGCACATGGAACATTCTCCAAAATAGACCACATTTTAGGTCACAAAGCAAATCTGTCCAAATTCAGAAACATTGAATTTATTCCCTGCATTCTTTCAGAACATAAGGGAATAAAATTAGAACTCAACACCAAAAGACACCAAAGAAAATCCTGTAACACATGGAGACTGAACAATACACTGTTGAACCACCACTGGGTCATGGAAGAGATTAGAAAGGAAATTCAAATGTTCATGATATTTAACAAAAATGAACATACAAATTATCAGCTACTCTGGCACATAACAAAGGCAGGACTCAGAGGAAATTTATAGCTCTGAGTTCCTACATCAACAAATTGGAGAAATCTCAAACGAACAATTTAATGATGCACCCGAAGCTCCTTGAAAAAGAACAACAAGCCAAACTGCAATCCAGTAGAGAGAAACAAATAATTAAACTTTAATCAGAATTAAATGAATTAGAGTCCAAAAAGCCATAGAAAGAATCAATAAAACAAAGAGTTGGTTCTTTGAAAAAATTAACAAAATAGACAGCCCCTTAGCAAATTTTACCAAAAAAAGAAGAGAATACACCCAAATAAACAAACTCAGAGAATGGAAACATTACAACCGAAACAACCAAGATTTGGGACATTATAAGGGCATACTTCTCAAAACTTAATGCTAACAAATTTGAAAATCTGGAAGAAATGAAAGAATTTCTAGCAAATGTTGATATGCCCAAACTAAACCAAGAATATTTAAAACAACTAAATATACCCATATCAAGCATCAAAATAGAATCAACAATAAGAGACCTCCCATTCAAGAAAAGCCCAGGACCAGATGGATTCACAGCTGATTCTACAAGGCCTTCAAAGCAGAACTCACACCAATACTCCTTCAACTCTTCAATTAAATTAAAAGGGAAAGTTCAATACCAAACTTTTTTTATGAAGCCAGCATAACCCTCCTCCCAAAACCAGACAGGAACTCATCAAAGAAAGGGAACTATAGACATATTTCTTTCCTGAACATCGATGCAAGACTTCTCAACAAGATTCTGGCCAATTGGCTTCAACAATTCATTAAAAAAATACACAATGATCGAACAGGATTCCTTTCAAGGATGTAAAGCTGGTTCAATATATGCAAGTCAATATAATTCATCACATCAACAAGAGCAAGGATAAGAACCACATGGTTATCTTAATAGATGCAGAAAAAGCATTTGACAAGAGCCAACACCCCTTTATGATGAAAGCTCTGGAGAAACTAGGAATCCATGGAACATTCCTCAATATAATAAATGCCATGTATGACAAACCTACAGCTGGCATTATACTTAACAGCAAAAAATTAAAGCCATTTCCTCTAAATTCAGGACTGAGACAAGGATGTCCACTGTCTCCACTTCTCTTCAACTTAGTGTTAGAATGCCTAGCTACAGCAATAAGGCAATATGTAAACATAAAGGAGATCCAAATAGAAAAAGATGAAGTAAAACTCTCCCTTTTTGCAGATGACATGATCTTGTATTTAAAGAACCCCATGGATTCCTCTCCCAAGTTACTCCAGCTGATCCAAAACCTTGGCAAAGTTGAAGGGTATAAAAGTAACCTTCAAAAATCAGTGGCTTTTCTGTATGCCAATGATGACAAGAGTGCGGCTGAAATCAGGAAAGCAACTGTTTTATAATAGCACCACAAAAATAAAATAGCTAGGAATTAACCAAAGAAGTAAAGGAAGGACCTCTATGATGAAAACTTCAAAAACCTGAAAAAGGAAATTAAAGAACAGCTAAGGAAGTGGAAAAACCTCCCACGCTCCTGGAATGGGAGTTTAACATCATGAAAATGGCAATACTGCCAAAGGCTATCTACAAATTCAATGAAATACTCATCAATACCCCAACCTCATTTTTCAATGAAATAGAAGAAGCAATCCAAAAATTTCTGTGTAACAATAAAAGACCTTGAATAGAAAAACAATCCTTAGCAGAAAGAAGAGCACTGGAGGAATATCAATACCAAACTTCAAGCTCTATAAACAAGCCATAGTAATCAAAACACTTTGGTACTGGCACAAGAACAGACCTGAGGACCAATGGAATAGAACCAAAGATCCAGAAATGAACCTGCAGACATATATCTACCTAATCTTCGATAAGGGAGCCAAAATAAATAGAATGGAAGAAAGACAGCCTCTTCAGTAAATGGTGCTGGTAAAATTGGTTAAACACCTGCAGAAAACTAAAGTCAGATCCCTATAAATTACCCTGCACCAGAATCAACTCCAAATTGATCAAAGACCTCAAAATAAAAGCAGATACCCTGAAAACATTACAGGAAGGAATAGGAGAAACTCTAGGACTCCTTGGCATAGGCTGAAATTTTCTTAATAAAGACCCAGAAACAATAAATCAAAGAAAGGTTGGACAAATGGGATTGCATTAAACTGCAGAGCTTCTGCAAGGCAAAGGACATAGCTAGCAAGAACAATAGAAAGCCCACAGACAAGGGCCTCATATCTAAAATATACTTAGAACTCAAAAAATTAAATACCCTAACAACAAATCCTCAAAATAACCACCCCATTAATAAGTGAGCTAAAGACTTAAAGAGAGACTTCTCTGAAGAGGAAATAAGAATGGCCAATAGTCACATGAAGAAATGCTCAACCTCTCTAGCCATAAAAGAAACAACATTGAGATTCTACCTGACCCCAGTTAGAACGGCCATTATCAAGAAATCTAATAACAACAGATGCTGGAGAGGATGTGGCCAAAAGGGAACCCTCCTGCATTGTTGGTGGGAGTGTAAACTTGTTCAATCACTGTGAAAGCAATCTGGAGATTCCTCAAAACACTACACATAGAGCTCCCCTATGACCCAGCAATGCCACTTCTGGGCATTTACCCAAATGACCTCAAACAAGGCCATACTAAAGGTACCAGCACAACTAAGTTTATCACAGCACTATTCACCATAGCTAAGATATGGAACCAATCCTGATGTCCCTCAGTGAAAACATTGTGTGTGTGTGTGTGTGTGTGTGTGTGTGTGTGTGTGTGTGTGTATGAATTTTATGCTTCCATCAGAAAGAATGACACTGCCCCATTTGTTAGGAAATGGAAAGACTTGGAAAAAAATCATATTAAGTGAAGTAAGCCAGACCCAAAGAAACATAGGTCCCAAGGTTTCCCTTATTTGCAATAATTAGTATATGTCTCAGATATTCTTATCAGATGAACACAATAACTCAATAGCTATGTACAAATGACCATATAAGATGATGCAAAGCGAAATGAACTCCAAGACATGGACACAAGAGGCTTTGCTTTGTTTTCATTGCTTTTAATGTTCTATGTGATTTTTTTGTTTCTTTGATATGTTCTTTGCCCTATGGAATACCCCCTATTGTCACTGTATTTGATTCTGGTACCCTAATATTGTACTGTATATAATATATATGTATGTATTGTATATACATTTATTTGAATTAGGGAAGGGAAGGGGAACAACGGAATGGTGAGAGAAAGACAAGGGAGGAACCAATACAACAGTGCAATACACAAGACAATATGTTGGAAGTGATCTGTACAACCTGGTGATAGGGAGGTGGGGGGAGGGAAAATAGGAGAAAAATGAGGGAAGGGGTAAAAACTTGGACAGGAAATGTATTTATTACCTTACTTCTGTAACTGTAACTAACCCCTCTGTACATTACCTTGACAATAAAAATAATCACAAGAATAACAGCTGTCTGAGCTGGGCAATGTAGTTCATGCCTCTAATCCTTCAATTAACCACCAGAAAACTGGATGTGGAGCTGTGGCTCAAAGTGGTATAGCACTGTCCTTGAGTAAAAGATCTCAAGGATGGTGCCCAGGCCCTGAGTTCGAGGCACACACGACAAAAAAAAGTTCTGTGGTCATTAAATGTAGTTCAGTGGAACAGTGTTTGGCTAGCATGCATAAGGTCCCAAGAGAGAAAGAGGGAGGAGGGAGGGAGAGAGGCAAACAGAAAGAGAAGACCTTGGCTTGTGAAAAATTATCTTGATGTTATGTCTGCATGCCCTTCATATATTTTAGTTTTCCTCTGTGGGCCTGTGACTCCCTGGCAAAATGATTCTCTGCTTTTTCCTTAAATGGTACTCTTTCTTTTTTGCCAGTCCTGAACTCAGGGACCTAGGCATTGTCCCTGAGCTCCTTTTGCACAAAGCTAGCACTCTACCACTTGAGCCATGGTGCCACTTCTGGCGTTCTGTTTAATCAAACCCATGGCTTCATACATGCTAGGCAACCACTCTGCCACTAAGACACATTTTTACATTTCTCTTCAACCATGATTTTTTTTTATGTTTGGGGTGTGTGTGTGTGTGTGTGTGTGTGTGTGTGTGTGTGTGTGTGTGTGTGTGTGTGTGTGTGTGTGTGTGTATGTGTGTGTGTGTGTGTTTGTCCCACTCCTAGGGCTTGAACTTTGGGCCCTGTTTTGCTCAGGGATAGCACTTTACCACTTAAGCCACAGATCCGCTTCCAGCTTTTTGGTGGCTAATTGAAAAAAAGTTTCATGGACTTTCTTACCCAAGCTGGCTTCAAACCACAATCCTCAGATCTCAGCTTCCTGAGTAGGTAGGATTACAGGTATGAGCCTGATTGCTTTGAATTCTTTGGGGGCACATACCAGGAATTGAAATTGATGGCTTATATGAGAGTTATATTTAACCTTTTCTTTTGATGCCAGTCCTGGGGCTTGAACTCAGGGCCTAGACCCTGTCCCTGAGTGATTTTTTTCAAGACTAGCTCTACCACTTGAGCCACAGCTCTACTTATAGCTTTGTTTAACTTTTTGAAAACTGTTATACTGTGTTTCATAGAGGTTCTACCATATCACATTCTAACCAATAGTGCACAAAGAATATATTTTCAAATCCTAGTACTGTAGTCATCATAAAACTCATAGAAAGATGTAGTGGTGCATGCCTGTAATCTTGGCTACTAAGAGGCAGAGTCAAGAGGATCAGGACTTTAAGGACAGCTCAAGCCAAGACCTTGCTCAAAGACAAAATTCAAAGGAGGTGGTGACTGGGGCTGGAGGTGTGTTAAATGATAGAGTGTTTATCTGGCATACTCAAGGCCCTGGGTTTAATCCCCAAGAAACAAAAGAAAAGAAAAGAAAAATGAGACTGAAAGAAAGAGAGAGAGAAGAAAAGAAAGAAAGAAAGAAAGAAAGAAAGAAAGAAAGAAAGAAAGAAAGAAAGAAAGAAAGAAAGAAAGAAAGAAAGAAAGAAAGAAAGAAAGAAAGGAAGGAAGAAAGAAAGGAGGGAAGGAAGGAAGGAAGGAAGGAAGGAAGGAAGGAAGGAAGGAAGGAAGGAAGGAAGGAAGGAAGAAAGAAAGAAGGAAGGGAGGAAGAAAGAAAGAAAGAAGGAAGGGAGGAAGGAAAGGAAGGAAGGAAGGAAGAAAGAAAGAAAGAAAGAGGGAGGAAGGAAAGGAAGGAAGGAAGGAAGGAAGGAAGGAAGGAAAAGAGATGAGAGGGAAGTAGGGAGGAAGGGTGGAAGGGATGGAGGAAGGGAGGAAAAATATTGTTTTCAAAATGCAAATGTCAAAGAACCAATTTCATGGAGCCAATTTTCAGGAGAAAACTAAATACTTCTCTGAAGTCCTTCCCTTCTAAATAGCTGGCAACTGCATCCTCAAGTTCAAGGCACTGTTCCCAAATAGTATGAATATACATCCAGAAGAGATCATATTTAAACAGTTATCCATCGTTGTAAGAGAAGCACTGTAAAGAACTAGTTATTCAGATGGAAGAAGGAAACGAGCAACTCCATGCAGTATGGAAAGAATCAATGTAAGGACAAGTACACACTTCTAATCCTAGCTCAGAAAGTGAAGGTAGGAGAACCATGAGTTCAAGATCAGTCTGGCTACATAGAAAGACACTAGAGAGAAATGCAATATGATCTCATTATATCAGTCCTTGGCATATAGCTAAAGGAATATGTCTATACACAACAGAAATACCCGTCACTCATGTATACTGCATCAAGCTATGCAATCAGTTTAGAAACCCATCAACCAATGAGTAGATAAAGAAAATATGGCATAGATGCCTGATGAAATATTATTCTGCCACAACAAAAAACAAAATCGTATTATTTGCAGGAAAATGTTTAGAACTGGAGATCATGTTAAGTGAAATAAGCCATACTGAGAAAGACCAATATGCAAAATTTAGACATAAATAAAACAAGACACCTTCCAAAGGACATGAATGTAAAAGGGGAAGAAGTTTGAAGGTGAGGAGATGAGCAAGGAAGGGAGAATGACAGCAGTGGATGAGGAGGCAGAGGAGGAGTATGATAAAATTGCATGATATGCACATATGAAAATGCAATAAGAAGTATATTAAAAAGTGTAAAAATGCTGGGGGACGGTGGCTCATGCCTGTGATCCTAGCTAGTTAGGAGGCTGAGATCTGAGGATCTCAGTTCAAAGCCAGCCTGGGCAGGAACATTCTTGAGACTCTTATCTCCAATTTACCACCAGAAACCGGAAGTGGCTCTGTGGCTTAACTAGTAGAGCACTCACCTTGAACTGAAGAGTTCAGGGACAGTGCCCAAGCCCAGAGTTCAAGCCCTACAACTGAAAAAAAAAAGCCACCAAAATCCTATAAAAATAAAATGGAGGATAAGGAAGAGTATTAGAGGGTGTGAATATGATCAAAATACTCTATAGGCATGTATGGAGCCATTACAACAAACTATATTGTAGAATTTAAAAAAATAGTTTAAGACCACAGGGATGAAAACTAATCATTAGACCTGACAAAGAGTATTTACAACAAGCCTGAAAATTATCTGTATAATGAGTCTGGTACTTTCCTATCCAGTGTGACTCGAACTTACCTATACAGTATACCTGGTATTGTTATAGGTGTTTTGCCTGAACAAACTCAGAAAAAAGGGCCAAGAATTTCTACTTGACAATGAGCAAATGAGAGTTTTAAGTAAACTACCTAAGAACACAGGAAATAAATGGCTGATGCAGGCTTCAAAGTGAATTCTTATCAATGTGTAATCATTTTGCTCCTAGGAAGCAAATGACCCCATTTTCTGTTAGCATAGCAAAATCCTTAAGATGGAATGAAAAGAGGTTTCTTTAGCTCCCAGCACTGGTGGCTAGAAAGCCCAGACAACATAGAAACAGTGTCTGCCTGGGTCCGCACATGATGGACAAGTAGGTGCATGCAGAAGAGCAACAGCAGCAACAAGAAAGCAGAACTCAATTTGTAACAACAATTGCCACAGGAAGAGACCTAACCCACTTCCAAGAGACAGCATTAATTCTTTCCTGAGTCTGGCATCTATGGCCTCCTCTGAAAGATCCATCACTTCTCCATAGGGTCCACTGGGGACCAAGCTTCCATTCCATGAACATAGGGAGACAGACCACATGAAACCACAGAAGCCAACATCAACCTCAATGACTGGTCTTGGAAGTGGACCTTTTGGCCCTGGAAAGTCTTCAGATGACTATGGCTCTCTTCTCTCCCATCACCTTGACCTGAACCTCATGAGAGGCAGTAGGCCCACTCAGATCCCAGACCCTTAGAAAGTATGCAAAATAATGTTTGTTCTTTTACACCACTGAATATCAGGATGTTTGGGGGAGGGGGCGGGTAATAGATTATGAACAGAGCCTCTTGACATTCTTGGCCTAATTTATAATTTGGTCCTGAGTTGAAACGCTAACAGGTTTCCCAGATGTTATTCTGATACTCTATTTAATTAATTGTCATTTAGACTGTATGTTAAAGTGATGCAGCTCTTCTAAAGTACATGTCTGATCACAATGACAGAGTCGAGGCTACAAATCATACGAAGATGTCCCCAGTGATTCTTTTTCTAGGAATAAATTGCTTCATTTTCAAACCAGCCTTAAAAAAAAGCAGGATTCTCATATTTTCTACTCTCAACCTTTTATCCCAGAAAGCATACACCTCCATATCTTCCTTCAAAGTAACAAGTCAGACAGATGATTAGAAGAAATGTCATTCTTTTTTCCTGATGAAATCTGTACTAAGCATCTCTCCAATGAATGAGTGGGGTTTTCATTCCTGTTCTGCATAAAACACCAAATCTCATTACTTTGAATCTGCAGAATGAGTCTCAAACTATTAATATTTTTTCATTCTTTGGGGGATATAGGTACAGAGATTTTTGGCTACTTTTTAAAATGTATTGAACTTTAGAATTTTCCACTAAACTCCTACTTGTTCCTTGAATCATCTATATATTAATTTAAAATCAAGTTAATTAAAATTGTTTCTTTTAAGAATATTGTTAACACCCACTGAGATCACTAAGAGACCACCTATGGTGTCTCTATAGTTTGAAATTTACTCTCTGAAATTATATTCTAAACACAAACAGTAAGAAACACAAACCAAGACATTTAGCTGCTCCTTTAAGTAACAATTAAATCATCTACTGTGTTTCTTTGCCTGGGGCAAAGAAAGATTCTCTCGGTGTTATTCTGGTTATTACATAAGGTAAGTTAACTCAGCTGCGGCCCTGATCTAAGTGTTGAAAGAAAGCTGAATATACAACACCCACCTTGCACCAGTTATACACAGTGTTAGCTTGTATCATCCTCCCTGCACTCCTTCAAAGCCTGTTTGGCTCATTTTCTGTTGCTGTAAGAGAATTGTCACAGAGTAGGTGACTTAGAAGAAGTTTTTGTGTCTCAGTATTCTGGACATTGGGAAGTCTAAGATCCAGGGTTACATCTTGTGAGGGTCCTGTTGCTGCATCCTAATGTGGCAGATGGCATACACAGTGAGAGAATGCATGGGGGAGAATGAGAAGGGGTTGAACTCACACTTTATGAAGATGCATTTCCATAAGAAGAAGCCACTCCCACAATGAAGCCACTTCCCCAACAGCACCTTTAATCCACTCACAAGGGTGCTCCCCTGTTCTAAATATACCTCTCAGTTATTATGCAGTGGGGATCAAGTTTTCAACATACGAATTGGAGAAAACAGGTTCAGTTGCACTAAGTTTTCTCAGTAATCTGTTTTTAACCTTCTTTTCCTATGTGAGGGAATGGGGTTCAGAAAGCGGTAACAGCTTCCTCCAGATCACCCTGACAACAGTGGTTGGGGAGGATTTGAACTCACAGTGTCCAGTCACCCATGATACCTTGGCAGCTGCTTCCTGTCTGTGTGCTCCCAGGGCCAACCATGAACTTATGCCTGCTGCCAGGAAAGGCTTACACACATCTCCATAACTGGTCCTTTGGAATTCTGGGTTACCCAACGGCTAAACAGCCATGTCACCTCTCATCCTCTCATCAGTTTTGCAGTCTTGTCTCATTTTTTCACTTACTGTACATACAGCCTTCCTCTCTGTAGGGGTTCAGAACTTCCATGATCAGAAGTTAAACCTATCTCTCTAGCTGATGGAGGTGGGCTTCATACAAAAGTTAACATCATGATATATTGTTTGTCTGTCTCCCTCACCTCACATCCTTCTTGACTCTCACTTTCTTTTTCTTTTCTTCTTTTTTTTTCAAGTATTAGAAATTGAACTGGGTCCTCCTGCTTCCCTCAGGCATACTATAACTTGAAGCACACACACAACCACTTGGTTTGTATTTTGTTTTTGAGATCGCCTCAGTAATTTTGCATGGGTCAGACTTGAATCAAACCGTGATCCTCCTGTTTCTGCCTCCTGTGTAGTCATCATCATACTTGGCTTTGACTCCTACTTTGTATACTGGTTAAGACTTCTTCCACTGCTATGCGCATGTGCACGCATACACACACACACACACACACACACACACACACACATGCACACACACACACACACACACGCACTGACATGCAGGGGGTCATATTTACATCTCAGAGACACATACACACCTCACAGGACATGCACACACATATCTTTTCTTTCACTTTCCAGATTCACTTCCCTTAGGACTGCCTCCTGGTCACAGTAATCCTTGAATCAAGATACTCTCTGGGGATCCCATACATTTCTCCCTGCTCTCCTTACTCTTTTGCCATTGTCTATGTCTTCCTCAGCTCCCTGAGACAAAGGTTTGACTTCATTCACATATGGCGATTCCCCACCTTGACTACTACTCTGCAAAAGCATAGGACCTAGGTTCAGTAGAGTCCCAACAACTATGCCTGGACTGAATGGGTGAATGCCCTCACTAGCACAGCCTACTGACTCCAGATGGATCAGATGGTAACATGCTAATGGGTAACCTCAAAACAAAGATGGATGCAGTTAGCTCTTGGCTGACTGGCAGACTCAATGTGGTCTTCCATGTATGCAGACCTAAACAAATTCTATCATTACCAGTCATCATTACACAGCTGTGCTGGGGAAAACCAACTTTAATGCCTAATGACATCAGGCCAAATAGTAATTCCTCTACCTTCCTGAGGCTCCTCTATCTTATCTCAAGAAGAAGTGTGTCCCAAGCATAATAGATTCAAAAAAAATATTAATCTAGTCTAACCAGCCTGGGCATCCATATCATCTCCAGGAGGACTGAGCCCTCAATAAACAGACATGCCTCTCAGCTCAGATTCACAGTAATGTGCAGTGTTCACGCTTATCACGAAGTCTTTGTCCTCAATCCATACCAACACTTGATTAGTATTTTTAACAGGTTGGTTCTTTCTGTGATGTGACTGTCAATATTTGAAGAGCATTTCTCGGTGAATTGCCTGCAGCACGCTTCTTCTGTCCTCTAATTGAGAATGCTTTCAAAACTCTCCCATTCCTGTAAGCTTCACAGTGAGGTGAGATTTGATTTTTTTCCCCTATTAAAAGTTTCTTTTGAGTCAAAATGGGTATACAGAAAAAAATTAATAGCTCCAGGAGAGGGCAAATTCAATTCTGTGAGACAACATAAAGTTAGGGTTCATGTGAATCAACACTTGGAAAGCCAGGCAGAGCCAGTCTCTGTTGTGAATGCCTGGAATGAGGTAACTGCCCACCTGATACGTCTGTACTAATCTCTATTGAACATCTGCCTCTTCAGAGAACAGTACCCCAATTTCCTGCATGGCAATCTCATCCACTGTGAACACCAGACGTGATAGCACATAAATGAGTTGTTACAGAGTTCTCAGGCGCAACCATGGCTTCAATGGTGTTACCAATGGATAAGATGGTCCTTGCACCCTTCAAGCCTCAATATAGGAAGTGTGCTTGATAAGGTAGATGGAGGGCTATTATCTTAATTATAGGTCCGGAGTATTGATCCCTCTGGGATTGTAAGTTTCCACTTCTGGGAAGGAGAAATGGAATATGGCCAGGGTCATATTCTAGGTCCTGCACTTGTCTAGCTCACTGCCTATATTAATGGTGGAATAGGACCCACTGCCTCCCAGGGAACAGCCTCCACCTTGGTGACACTCACATGCCCTGTTAAAGACAGAGTGACAACTCCCAAACACAAATGGCTTCTGTCATGTGGAAAAGCAGACATTACTTGTCATTCTAGTGATAAATCTCTGAGGTTTTGAGTTCATAGAAGTTCCTACAGGAGGTCGAAGTATTTGGCCTCCCTCACTTACCTTCCAGATTGAACCCCACAGTGGAAAGAGCATCCCATCTAAATTTCCAATGTCTGTGTCATGCTAGCTGTCATAGGAAAGCAATAGGGTTTTGTTACAATGTTTCTACTGTTACAGAAAAATCAGAGATGCTGCTAGTTAAGGTCTTGAAAACATAAAAGACCAAGAGTCAAGAATTTACTTAGTTAGGCTAGGGTTGTTCTGCAGATGGTAGAGCACTTGTCTAGCATGCACTAGTTCCTTGGTTCAATTCCCAATGCCACACAGAAAAAAAAGGAAAGTGTGTTGCTAGTACCCTACAGGAAGAAGTAGGAAATCTTTTAACTTTTTTTTTTTGCCAATGGACATTCAGATATTGTAACATCATTCTAGGGCCATAGAAAATAATTAATGTAGGCAAATAGGCCACAGACAGCCCAGACACTAATAATTTCAAGGGCCTAATACAGCTCACAGTGTGGACCTTCCTTACCCCAGCTACAGCATTTAAGTGACAGTGCAATTGTTAACACCTCTTCTCTTGCCTTTCCATGAACAGACCTTTGCAAAACCAGCCAGCCTGCCAGCCCATGGATGTGGGCTTCTGGGGGATTCTGCTAGAGTAGTCAGCTTCCTTTCATCTACAGAGGGCCTTGGCTTTCATGTTAATTTTATAAATAAGATGAATCTTGTTCATCAATGTGTAGAGGCTAAAAGGCAAAATTGTCTCTTCAATTATAGATTCACTGGAAAAATAATCTGATTGGCTTCTTTGATGGAAGATGAAAGATAAATTGCTTCATGTAAATGTGTTTCCCTTTGAAGAGAACACCAATGCACTGAGTAGGAGCAGAGCAGGATGCAGTCAGTGGTTGTCATAGCAATGGGTTGGATCCTTAAAATCCAGATGTGAGGTGGCTATTGGGACCTGTCAAATGACAAAATTATGACAATTTCATTTAAAGACTTTAACTAGCTTTATTTTCAATTTTAAGGTCAGACAACACTTCATTCCATAAAGTGTTCCAATGAACTGAACAGAGAAGGCTTTTATACAGTGAAAAGGGTGAAGAAATGGGAGCAAAAAGAACAAAGGCAAATTGTTTTGAGGCTAGGTCTTACTAGTTAGCCCCAACTGGTGTTCTCTCCACCTCTTCCCCACTTTCAGATTAGGCATTTCAAAATTATTTTCCTTGTAAGGCAAGGCAAGGGAGACAGAACAATAGGGAAAGAACTGATTGGCTACCATCAGGTTACTTTGACTTACCTGTTTTGTGTGAGGATTAAAGTAGAAGAAAGTTTATTACCTTGCCAATTGAAATGAGACTGAGAAATTTGGTTGTTATCTCTCTAATCCTACCTTCTCAGCAGGTCAGGTTAAAATGTAATTTCAGCTCAGTGAGGTAGAACTTCAATGTGAGTGACTCTATTTTGAATTTTAGCCTGTTCTGTTAGGGCCTAGGGTAGGATCTTAGTCCAAACCAATGGCCTCTTGACATTCTTATGTAACAGATTTCAGCAGTACCACACAAAAGGAGGCTGGGTTTATAGACGAGTCCCTAAAACATCCCTGAATCTTTTTTTTTTAATTTTATTTTATTTGTGAACATACTGTACAGAGGGGTTACAATTACATGGGCAGGATAATGCATACATTTCTTACCAAGCATTGCAGCCTCCTCCTTTTGTTCACCCTTCACGTCCCTTCCCAGCTCCCCCCTCCCCCCCAATCCCAATCCTTCTCCTTCCCCCCCCCCCCCCCCGCACCGACGTTGTAAAGCTCGTTTTGGACATGACAACTTGTACTTCTCATTGTTGCAACAGGTCCACCTGTATCCTTAAACAACTGGTTTTTCCCCATCTCCTCCACAAGTTATACTGACATCAAATATAGTGAAAGCGGGGGTTATACTGTGGGGGAGGGACATACAAAGCAACAAAGAGATAATCTTATAAATGCTTTAGAAACACATGCATGAAAGAAAAAAAAACATTAAAATACATATCTAAGGGTTCATTTTCCTGACATCACATTATCTGACCTTTTCCACTTGACTCATGCATATACTAGATATTACAAATAAGGGAAACCATGGGACCTATGTTTCTTTGGGCCTGGCTTACTTCACTTAATATAATTTTTTCCAAACCTTTCCATTTCCTAACAAATGGGGAAATGTCATTCTTTCTGATGGAGGCATAGAATTCCATTGTGTATATATACCACATTTTCTTGATCCATTCATCTACTGAGGGGCATCTGGGTTGGTTCCATATCTTAGCTATGGTAAATAATGCTGCAATAAACATTGTTGTGCTGGTAGCTTTAGTGTGGTCTTGTTTGTAAACATTTGGGTAAATGCCCAAAAGTGGGATTGCTGGGTCATAGGGGAGTTCTATGTGAAGTCTTTTGAGGAAACTCCATACTGCTTTCCAAAGTGGTTGAACAAGTTTACATTCCCACCAACAATGAAGCAAGGTTCCTTTCTGTCCACATCCCCTCCAGCATCTGTTGTTGTTAGAGTTCTTGATTTTTGCTGTTCTAACTGGAGTGAGGTGATATCTCAATGTTGTTTTGATTTGCATTTCTTTTATGGCTAGGGATGTTGAACATTTCTTCATGTGTCTATTGGCCATCCTTCTTTCTTCTTCAGAGAAGTTTCTCTTTAAGTCTTTCGCCCACTTATTTATTGGGCAGTTGTTTCTTTGAGGATTTGTTGTTGGGGGGTTTAATTTTTTGAGTTCCAAGTATATTTTAGATATGAGACCCTTGTCCGTTGTATGGCTAGTAAAGATCTTCTCCCAATCGGTGGGCTTTCTATTGATCTTGCCAGCTATGTCATTTGCCCTGCAGAAGCTCTGCAACTTTATGCAATCCCATTTGTCCAACCTTTCTTTGATTTGTTGTGTTTCCGGGTCTCTATTCAGAAAATTTCGACCTGAGCCAAGGAGACCTAGGGTTTCTCTTATTCCATCCTGTAATGTTTTCAGAGTGTCTGCTTTGACTTCAAGGTATTTGATCCATTTGGAGTTGATTCTGGTGCAGGGTGATATATAAGGATCTAGCTTTAGTTTTCTACATGTAGTTAACCAATTTTGCCAGCACCATTTACTGAAGAGGCTGTCTTTGTTCCATTCTATTGTTTTAGCTCCCTTATCAAAGATTAGATGGCTATAGGTCTGTAGGTTCATTTCTGGGTTTTCAATTCTATTCCATTGGTCCTGAGGTCTGTTCTTATGCCAATACCAAGCTGTTTTGATTACTATGGCTTTATAGTAGAGTTTGAAATTTGGTATTGATATTCCTCTAGCAGTGTTCTTTCTGTTGAGGAGCGTTTTTGCTATTCGGGGTCTTTTATTGTTCCATATGAATTTTTGGATTGCCTCCTCTATTTCCTTGAAGAATGAGGGTGGAATTTTGATAGATATCGCGTTGAATTTGTAGATAGCGTTGGGAAGTATTGCCATTTTCACGATGTTAATCTTGCCAATCCAGGAGCATGGGAGGTTTTGCCATTTTTTAAGTTCTGTGTTGATTTCCTTTTTCAAAATTTTAAAGTTTTCATCATAGAGGTCCTTCACTTCTTTAGTTAAGTTAATTCCTAGGTATTTTATTTTTGTGGGGCTATTACAAATGGAGTTGCTTTCCTAATTTCAGCCACACTTTTCTCATTGTTGGCATACAGAAAAGCCATTTATTTTTGGGGGTTAATTTTATAACCTGCTACTTTGCCAAAGCTTTGAATCAGCTTGAGTAATTTGGGAGTGGAGTCTATGGGATTCTTTAAATACAAGATCATGTCAGCCGGGCGCTGGTGGCTCACGCCTGTAATCCTAGCTACTCAGGAGGCTGAGATCTGAGGATCGCGGTTCAAAGCCAGCCCGGGCAGGAGAGACCGTGAGACTCCTATCTCCAATAAACCACCAGAAAACCGGAAGTGGCGCTGTAGCTCAAGTGGTAGAGCGCTCGCTTTGAGCTGAAGAGCTGAGGGACAGCGCCCAGGCCCAGAGTTCAAGCCCCACGACCGACAAAAAAAAAAAAAAAAAAAAAAAAAAGATCATGTCATCTGCAAAGAGGGAGAGTTTTATTTCTTCTTTCCCTATTTGGATCCCCTTTATGTCTGCATCTTGTCTTATTGCTGTAGCTAGGCATTCTAATACTAGATTGAAGAGAAGTGGAGAGAGTGGGCATCCTTGTCTTGTTCCTGAGTTAAGAGGAAATGGCTTTAGTTTTTCACCATTGAGTATAATGCTGGCTGTAGGTTTGTCATATACAGCCTTTATTGTATTGAGGAATGTTCCATGGATTCCTAATTTTTCCAGAACCTTCATCATAAAGGGGTGTTGGATCTTGTCAAATGCTTTTTCTGCATCTATTGAGATAACCATGTGGTTCTTATTCTTGCTCCTGTTGATGTGATGAATAATATTAATTGATTTGCATATATTGAACCAGCTTTGCATCCCTGAAATGAATCCTGTTTGATCGTGGTGTATGATTTTTTGGATGAATTGTTGAAGTCGATTGGCCAAAATTTTGTTGAGAAGTTTTGCATCAATGTTCATCAAAGAAATGGGTCTATAGTTCTCTTTCTTTGATGAGTCCCTGCCTGGTTTTGGGATGAGGGTTATGATGGCTTCATAGAATGTGTTCGGTAGTGAGCTTTCTCTTTCAATTTCATTGAAGAGTTGGAGGAGTATTGGTGTGAGCTCTGCTTTGAAGGCCTTGTAAAATTCCACTGTAAAATATCTGGTCCTGGACTTTTCTTAGCTGGGAGGTCTCTTATTGCTGTTTCTATTTCAGTGCTTGATATGGACCTGTTAAGATAGTTTAACTCATCTTGGTTTAGTTTTGGCATGTCAATATTTGCTAGGAAGAGGTCCATTTCTGTCAAGTTCTCAAACTTATTAGCATAAAGTTTTGAGAAGTATTCCCTTATAATGTTCTGAATCTTGGTTGTTTCCGTAGTGATGTTTCCATTCTCATCTCTGAGTTTATTAATTTGGGTGTGTTCTCTTCTTTTTCTGATAAGATTTGCTAAGGGTCTGTCAATTTTGTTAAGTTTTTCGAAGAACCAACTCTTTGTTTTGTTGATTCTTTCTATAGTTTTTTTGGATTCTAATTCATTTAATTCTGATTTAATTTTGATTATTTCTTTCCATCTACTGGATTGGGGTTTATCTTGCTGCTCTTTTTCAAGGAGGTTTAGATGTGTCATTAAATTGTTAGTTTCAGATCTCTCCAATTTGTTGATGTAGGAGCTCAGAGCTATAAACTTGCCTCTGAGTACTGCCTTTGCTATGTCCCAGAGGAGCTGGTAATTTGTGTGTTCATTTTTGTTGAATAGCATGAACATTTGAATTTCCTTTCTAATATCTTCCATGACCCACTCTTGGTTCAGCAGTGTGTTGTTCAGCCTCCATGTGATACCGGACTTTCTTTTTTTTTTTTTTAATTGTATTTTATTTTATTTGAGAACATACTGTACAGAGGGGCTACAATTACATGGGCAGGATAATGCATACATTTCTTACCAAGCATTGCAGCCTCCTCCTTTGTTTACCCTTCACTTCCCTTCCCCGCCTCCCCCCTCCCCCCACCCAATTATACCCCCCTCCCCCCCCCACACCGACATTGTAAAGCTGGTTTTGACATGACATTTTGTACTTCTCATTGTTGCAACAGGTCCACCTGAATCCTTAAACGACTTGTTTGTCCCCATCTCCTCCACATGTTATACTGACATCAAATATAGTGAAAGCGGGGGTTACACTGTGGGGGAGGGACATACAAAGCAACAAAGAAATAATCTTATAAATGCGTTAGAAACACATGCATGAAAGAAACGAAAACATTAAAATACATATTTAAGGGTTCATTTTCCTAACATCACATTATCTGACCTTTTCCGCTTGACTCATACCTATACTAGATATTGCAAGTAAGGGAAACCATGGGACCTATGCTTCTTTGGGCCTGGCTTACTTCACTTAATATAATTTTTTCCAAACCTTTCCATTTCCTAACAAATGGGGAAATGTCATTCTTTCTGATGGAGGCATAGAATTCCATTGTGTATATATACCACATTTTCTTGATCCATTCATCTACTGAGGGGCATCTGGGTTGGTTCCATATCTTAGCTATGGTAAATAATGCTGCAATAAACATAGTTGTGCTGGTAGCTTTAGTGTGGTCTTGTTTGTAAACATTTGGGTAAATGCCCAAAAGTGGGATTGCTGGATCATAGGGGAGATCTATGTGAAGTCTTTTGAGGAACCTCCATACTGCTTTCCAAAGTGGTTGAACAAGTTTACATTCCCACCAACAATGAAGTAAGGTTCCTTTCTGTCCACATCCCCTCCAGCATCTGTTGTTGTTAGAGTTCTTGATTTTTGCTGTTCTAACTGGAGTGAGGTGATATCTCAATGTTGTTTTGATTTGCATTTCTTTTATGGCTAGGGATGTTGAACATTTCTTCATGTGTCTATTGGCCATCCTTCTTTCTTCTTCAGAGAAGCTTCTCTTTAAGTCTTTTGCCCACTTATTTATTGGGCAGTTGTTTCTTTGAGGATTTGTTGTTGGGTGGTTTAATTTTTTGAGTTCCAAGTATATTTTAGATATGAGACCCTTGTCCGTTGTATGGCTAGTAAAGATCTTCTCCCAATCGGTGGGCTTTCTATTGATCTTGCCAGCTATGTCATTTGCCCTGCAGAAGCTCTGCAATCTTATGCAATCCCATTTGTCCAACCTTTCTTTGATTTGTTGTGCTTCCGGGTCTCTATTCAGAAAATTTCGACCTGAGCCAAGGAGACCTAGGGTTTCTCTTATTCCATCCTGTAATGTTTTCAGAGTGTCTGCTTTGACTTCAAGGTCTTTGATCCATTTGGAGTTGATTCTGGTGCAGGGTGATATATAAGGATCTAGCTTTAGTTTTCTACATGTAGTTAACCAATTTTGCCAGCACCATTTACTGAAGAGGCTGTCTTTGTTCCATTCTATTGTTTTAGCGTCCTTATCGAAGATTAGATGGCTATAGGTCTGTAGGTTCATTTCTGGGTTTTCAATTCTATTCCATTGGTCCTGAGGTCTGTTCTTATGCCAATACCAAGCTGTTTTGATTACTATGGCTTTATAGTAGAGTTTGAAATTTGGTATTGATATTCCTCCAGCAGTGTTCTTTCCGTTGAGGAGCGTTTTTGCTATTCGGGGTCTTTTATTGTTCCATATGAATTTTTGGATTGCCTCCTCTATTTCCTTGAAGAATGAGGGTGGAATTTTGATAGATATCGCGTTGAATTTGTAGATAGCGTTGGGAAGTATTGCCATTTTCACGATGTTAATCTTGCCAATCCAGGAGCATGGGAGGTTTTGCCATTTTTTAAGTTCTGTGTTGATTTCCTTTTTCAAAATTTTAAAGTTTTCATCATAGAGGTCCTTCACTTCTTTAGTTAAGTTAATTCCTAGGTATTTTATTTTTTGTGGGGCTATTACAAATGGAGTTGCTTTCCTAATTTCAGCCACACTTTTCTCATTTTTGGCATATAGAAAAAGCATTGATTTTGGGGGGTTAATTTTATAACCTGCTACTTTGCCAAAGCTTTGAATCAGCTTGAGTAATTTGGGAGTGGAGTCTATGGGATTCTTTAAATACAAGATCATGTCATCTGCAAAGAGGGAGAGTTTTATTTCTTCTTTCCCTATTTGGATCCCCTTTATGTCTGCATCTTGTCTTATTGCCGTAGCTAGGCATTCTAATACTAGATTGAAGAGAAGTGGAGAGAGTGGGCATCCTTGTCTTGTTCCTGAGTTAAGAGGAAATGGCTTTAGTTTTTCACCATTGAGTATAATGCTGGCTGTAGGTTTGTCATATACAGCCTTTATTGTATTGAGGAATGTTCCATGGATTCCTAATTTTTCCAGAACCTTCATCATAAAGGGGTGTTGGATCTTGTCAAATGCTTTTTCTGTATCTATTGAGATAATCATGTGGTTCTTATTCTTGCTCCTGTTGATGTGATGAATAATATTAATTGATTTGCGTATATTGAACCAGCTTTGCATCCCTGAAATGAATCCTGTTTGATCATGGTGTATGATTTTTTGGATGAATTGTTGAAGTCGATTGGCCAAAATTTTGTTGAGAAGTTTTGCATCAATGTTCATCAAAGAAATGGGTCTATAGTTCTCTTTCTTTGATGAGTCCCTGCCTGGTTTTGGGATGAGGGTTATGATGGCTTCATAGAATGTGTTCGGTAGTGAGCTTTCTCTTTCAATTTCATTGAAGAGTTGGAGGAGTATTGGTGTGAGCTCTGCTTTGAAGGCCTTGTAAAATTCCGCTGTAAAACCATCTGACTCTGGACTTTTCTTAGCTGGGAGGTCTCTTATTGCTGTTTCTATTTCAATGCTTGATATGGGCCTGTTAAGCTGGTTTAACTCATCTTGGTTTAGTTTTGGCATGTCAATATTTGCTAGGAAGAGGTCCATTTCTGTCAAGTTCTCAAACTTATTAGCATAAAGTTTTGAGAAGTATTCCCTTATAATGTTCTGAATCTTGGTTGTTTCCGTGGTGATGTTTCCATTCTCATCTCTGAGTTTATTAATTTGGGTGTGTTCTCTCCTTTTTCTGATAAGGTTTGCTAAGGGTCTGTCAATTTTGTTAAGTTTTTCGAAGAACCAACTCTTTGTTTTGTTGATTCTTTCTATAGTTTTTTTGGATTCTAATTCATTTAATTCTGATTTAATTTTGATTATTTCTTTCCATCTACTGGATTGGGGTTTATCTTGCTGCTCTTTTTCAAGGAGGTTTAGATGTGTCATTAAATTGTTAGTTTCCGATCTCTCCAATTTGTTGATGTAGGAGCTCAGAGCTATAAACTTGCCTCTGAGTACTGCCTTTGCTGTGTCCCAGAGGAGCTGGTAATTTGTGTGTTCATTTTTGTTGAATAGCATGAACATTTGAATTTCCTTTCTAATCTCTTCCATGACCCACTCATGATTCAGCAGTGTGTTGTTCAGCCTCCATGTGATACCGGACTTTCTTTGGTGGCTTTTGGTGTTGAGTTCTAATTTTATTCCCTTGTGGTCAGAGAGAATGCAAGGTATAACTTCAATGTTTCTGAATTTAGACAAGTTTGCTTTGTGGCCTAAAATGTGGTCTATTTTAGAAAACGTTCCATGTGCTGCTGAGAAGAACGTGTATTCTGATGCTGCTGGGTGAAATGTTCGGTAAATGTCTGTTAAGTCTAGTTGATCTATACAGCTGTTTAGATATGCGGTTTCTCTGTTGAGTTTTTGCCGAGTTGATCTATCTAGTGGGGAGAGTGGTGTGTTAAAATCCCCAACAATTAATGTCTTTGGATCTATATGGGATTTGAGGGAAAGTAGTGTTTCTTTGATAAATTTGGGTGCTCCATTGTTTGGCGAATAGATATTTAGAATTGTAATATCCTCCTGAAGGAGAGATCCTTTAATTAGTATGTAGCAACCTTCTTTATCTCTTCTCACGAATTTTAATTTGAAGTCTATTTTATCTGATATTAGGATTGCAACTCCCGCCTGTTTATGAGGGCCGTTTGCTTGGTAGATTTTGTTCCAGCTTTTAACCTTGAAAATATGTTTGTTTTTACGGGCAAGATGTGACTCCTGCAGGCAGCTGTTAGAAGGGTCTTGTTTTTTAATTCAACTAGACAGTCTATGTCGCTTAATTGGAGAGTTCAGTCCGTTAACGTTAAGAGATAGGACTGAGAGGTATTTGGGAGTTGCTGCCATGTTATCCACCTTCTTGGGGACTGCAAAAACTGGGTTCTTCCTAAGGTTCTTGGATTCTCAGTTTGGGTGCAGTTTCTTGGCCTTTGTTGCGTTCTTGTTGGTTTTCTATGTGTAGGACATCTTTAAGAATCTTTTGCAGGGCTGGTTTGGTGGAGATGTATTGTTTCAATTTTTCTTTGCTATGGAAGGTTTTTATTTGGCCTTCAGTTATGAAGGAGAGTTTAGCTGGGTACAGTATTCTTGGTTGATAGTTGTTTGTTTTTAGGGCATGGCATACGTCATTCCAGGCTCTTCTTGCTTTGATTGTCTCTGCTGAGAAATCTGAGGTGATTCTAATTGGTTTCCCTTTATAGTTGATTAACCTTTTCTCCTTGACAGCTTTAAGGATCTTTTCCTTGCTCTGGGTTGATCCTGTGTGGATTATAATGTGACGGTGGGATGTCCTATTCTGGTCTGGTCTATTTGGGGTTCTAAAAGCTTCTTGTATCTGAATAGGCCTATCTTTTTGTATGTTTGGGAAGTTCTCTGCTAGGATCCTGTTAAACAAATTTCCTAGGCCATTAACTTCTGTTTCTAGGTGCTCCTCTACACCCATTATCCTTAGATTGGGCCTTCTGATGGTGTCTTCCATGTATTGGATAGACCTATCATATTTCTTGGACTTGTCTTGGATGGTTGTATGTTCTTTCTGTATAATATCTAGGCTGTCTTCAATCCCTGAGATTCGATCTTCTGCATGGTCTAACCTGCTGTCAAGACTCTCTACTTTGTTTTTTTATCTCTTTTCCTTCTAATTGGTCAGCTTTGATGGCTTCAAGTTCTTTGTTGAAGCTCTGTTTTAGGTCTTGTATGAATTTCTTTACTTCCTTAATTTGGTGTTCAGTGTTTGTTCTCAAATCACTTAGTTGATTGGTTATGGTTTCTTTGGACTCCCATTCCTTCTGTTGGCTTCCATTCAGCATTCCCTTTGTGGTCTCCCTGACTTCCTTCAGCTCTTTGTTAATGGATTCCATGAATGCCTTTAGTGATCTTTGTGTATTCTCTACCTGGTCTCTTAATTCGTGAATTACTCTTTGATTAGTTTCCTCCCTTCTGTGGGATTCCTGCAGTTCTCTTTGAGTGTTCTCTGCCTGCTCACGCCATTCCTCCCTTTCTCTTTGAGTATTCTCAAGTTGTTCACGCAAATCCTGTATCAGTTTTTGAGAAGCTTCCTCACGCTTATGATATTCCTGTATAAACTTCTGGGATGCCTCCTCTCTCTCCCTATCACGCTCATACAGAGTCCTTTGTAAATTGTCAAACTTCTCATTTATCATGTTTGCTATTAGTGTTTGTAGAGCTATTTGGGAACTCTCCTCTGGATTATTCTTTATCTGTTCTAATCCCTGATTATCAAGGTTGGGAATTGAGATACCCGAATTTGCCATTTTTCTTGTGTTTTTCCGGCTTACTCGGCCCATTTGAGATAAAGATTGCACCAGTTTTGTGCTAGAACACTATCTTAAGGCAACCATCAATCAAAGTTTGCATTTGTACAGTCAATAGTCTACAGATACAATGTAGTTCAACAGATACATCTATTCAACATCAAACGACTATATGTTAAAGGACTTCGAACCGCAGAAAAGAATTTGGAAAACCAGAAATTATTAGGATTAGGGAGAGATGTGGGTAAAAAATAGGAATAGATTGGTGTGGGGAGGCACAGGGAGAGTTAACTATGTCCTAATCACAGTGCAGGAAATGGGTTGGGTAGGATGCAAGTAGAGAGAGAGAGAAAAAGAAGAGACGGAAAGGGGAATAAAGAGAGACCAGAAAAAGAATAGAAACGTAAAAATTAATGTTATTATAGAGGTTAAAAGACCATCTATTTAGAGAGGAATGTGAATATGTTCAGAGAAGGGGAGGGACATAGAGGAGATGTGAAAAGCTTTAAGGATGGGAAAGGGAGAAGAAAAGATCAGAAGTTCAGTAGAGCTAGATAAAAAACAAAAAGATAATTAAGAAAGAAAGAAAAAGAGAAAGAAGACAAGAAAAGAAAGGAAAACTCTCATTCACGTATTCCTAAAATAAAAATTATAAGATGAGAAAAAAAAAGTTACTGCAAAACAATTATTTTTTCAGAAGAGGCAAAAATTAAAGATTAATAAAAGTTTTAGAAGGGGAAAATATATATATATATATATATATATATATATATACATATAAGTTAACAAAAAACAAAAAACAAGCAAAAAAAAGAAAAGAAGAAGAAGAAGAAAAAAGAAAGAAAAAAAAAAAAGAAAAAAAAGTCTTTTAATTTTTTTTTGGGGGGGGGGAGGAGTGGGAAGAATCCTGTATCTCCCTTTTGTCTGCAACCAGTCTCTTGTTGGAGTCTCTGGTCAGCTTGAGGTCCTGTGGCTTGATTGGTTTCTTAAGTCGGTTGGTTGGAAGAGGCAGAAAAATGCTCTGCTTTACCCAAGATTTTGAGATCCCCCTCCCAGGTTAGTTTTCTGGGAGGGTGGTCTGCTTTGAGAGTCACAAAAGAGGGGGATGTGGTGATGAGGCTAGGTTCTGGGTAGAGTTGAGGCCTTTCAACAAACAGTAGCTTTTCCCTGGGGCTATTTTGTGATAAAGCTCACAGCGCCCGGCCTGGAGCCATTCTCAGGGTTTCTGTTTTTCAATTGATTGTGGTGGCTGCTAGAGGGAGGGGCAGCCTCTGGCTCTGGTTACCCAGTGAGGCAAGGCACTCCGATGGCTGGCGCCTGAGCTGGGTGACTTTTCCCTGGATGGAGCTGAGTCTGGCAGGTCACTTCGCCGTTAAGTTCTTGTGACCTGCTAAATGACTCATTTTATTCCAAGGCCTGAGCTGGAGCTAGCAGCTCCTCCGAGCTTTGTCGGTATCCAAGATGGAGATCACCGGTGCTGGGGGGGGAGGGGTGGCCTTCCCTCCTCTGCTCCCTGAGGAGTGAGGACGTCGGGCTTGTACTCACGCCGAGTCTTGGATCCTGGGTCGTCTCTGGTCTGCAAACAGCAGGATGAAGATGTCACTCCTTGTCGGTTCTTGTTGGTGTTGAGTAGAATCCGCTCGTCCGCTGTGTCTGGCTCCTTTGTCCCCGACTCTCTGTGTCTCAGGTATGACTCCGCGGCAGTGGTCGCTGCCGCCACCCCGCCGCCGGAGCGGCAGCTGATGCGTTTCCTTGGCTTCCCCTCTCTTGTCTAACTCTCTGTCCTGTGATGGCACACTTGGTGTGATTCTCTGGCTTAGGACTGTTCACTGGAACTCTAAAACTACTTTCTATGCGAGAGCTTGTTCAGATTCCAGCTTCTCCTCCGCCATCTTCCCGGAACTCCCCTTTGGTGGCTTTTGGTGTTGAGTTCTAGTTTTATTCCCTTGCGGTCAGAGAGAATGCAAGGTATAACTTCAATGTTTCTGAGTTTAGACAAGTTTGCTTTGTAGCCTAAAATGTGGTCTATTTTAGAAAACGTTCCATGTGCTGCTGAGAAAAACGTGTATTCTGATGCTGCTGGGTGAAATGTTCGGTAAATGTCTGTTAAGTCTAGTTGATCTATGCAGTTGTTTAGATCTGCGGTTTCTCTGTTGAGTTTTTGCCGAGTTGATCTATCTAGTGGGGAGAGTGGTGTGTTAAAATCCCCAACAATTAATGTCTTTGGATCTATATGGGATTTGAGGGAAAGTAGTGTTTCTTTGATAAATTTGGGTGCTCCATTGTTTGGCGAATAGATATTTAGAATTGTAATAACCTCCTGAAGGAGAGATCCTTTAATTAGTATGTAGCAACCTTCTTTATCTCTTCTCACGAATTTTAATTTGAAGTCTATTTTATCTGATATTAGGATTGCAACTCCCGCCTGTTTATGAGGGCCGTTTGCTTGGTAGATTTTGTTCCAGCCTTTAACTTTGAAAATGTGTTTGTTTTTATGGGCAAGATGTGACTCCTGCAGGCAGCAGATAGAAGGGTCTTGTTTTTTAATCCAACTAGACAGTCTATGTCGCTTAATTGGAGAGTTCAGTCCGTTAACGTTAAGAGATAGGACTGAGAGGTATTTGGGAGTTGCTGCCATGTTATCCACCTTCTTGGGGACTGCAAAAACTGGGTTCTTCCTATGGTTCTTGGATTCTCAGTTTGGGTGCAATTTCTTGGCCTTTGTTGCGTTCTTGTTGGTTTTCTATGTGTAGGACATCTTTAAGAATCTTTTGCAGGGCTGGTTTGGTGGAGATGTATTGTTTCAATTTTTCTTTGCTATGGAAGGTTTTTATTTGGCCTTCAGTTATGAAGGAGAGTTTAGCTGGGTACAGTATTCTTGGTTGATAGTTGTTTGTTTTTAGGGCATGGCATACATCAGTCCAGGCTCTTCTTGCTTTGATTGTCTCTGCTGAGAAATCTGAGGTGATTCTAATTGGTTTCCCTTTATAGGTGATTACCCTTTTCTCCTTGACAGCTTTAAGGATCTTTTCCTTGGTCTGAGTTGATCCTGTGTGGATTATAATGTGACGGTGGGATGTCCTATTCTGGTCTGGTCTATTTGGGGTTCTAAAAGCTTCTTGTATCTGAATAGGCCTATCTTTTTGTATGTTTGGGAAGTTCTCTGCTAGGATCCTGTTAAACAAATTTCCTAGACCATTAACTTCTGTTTCTAGGTGCTCCTCTACACCCATTATCCTTAGATTAGGCCTTCTGATGGTGTCTTCCAGGTGTTGGATAGATCTATCATATTTCTTGGACTTGTCTTGGATGGTTGTATGTTCTTTCTCTATAATATCTAGGCTGTCTTCAATCCCTGAGATTCGATCTTCTGCATGGTCTAACCTGCTGTCAAGACTCTCTACTTTGTTTTTTTATCTCTTTTCCTTCTAATTGGTCAGCTTTGATGGCTTCAAGTTCTTTGTTGAAGCTCTGTTTTAGGTCTTGTATGAATTTCTTTACTTCCTTAATTTGGTGTTCAGTGTTTGTTCTCAAATCACTTAGTTGATTGGTTATGGTTTCTTTGGACTCCCATTCCTTCTGTTGGCTTCCATTCAGCATTCCCTTTGTGGTCTCCCTAACTTCCTTCAGCTCTTTGTTAATGGATTCCATGAATGCCTTTAGTGATCTTTGTGTATTCTCTACCTGGTCTCTCAATTCCTGTATTACTCTTTGATTAGCTTCTTCCCGTTCATGGGATTCCTGTAGTTCTCTTTCCTCTCGTTCGTGGGATTCCTGCAGTTCTCTTTGAGTGTTCTCAGCCTGCTCACGCCATTCCTCCCTTTCTCTTTGAGTATTCTCAAGTTGTTCACGCAAATCCTGTATCAGTTTTTGAGTAGCTTCCTCACGCTTATGATATTCCTGTATAAACTTCTGGGATGCCTCCTCTCTCTCCCTTTCACGCTCATACAGAGTCCTTTGTAAGTTGTCAAACTTCTCATTTATCATGTTTGCCAGCAGTGTTTGTAGAGCTATTTGGGAACTCTCCTCTGGATTATTTATTATCTGTTCTGACCCCTGATTATCAAGATTGGGACTTGAGATATCCAGATTTGCCATTTTTCTAGTGTTTTTTCGGCTTACTCTGCCCATTTGAGATGAAAATAGCACCAGTTTTGTGCTAGAACACTATCTTAAGGCAACCATCAATCAAAGTTTGCATTTGTACAGTCAATAGTCTACAGATACAATCTAGTTCAACAGATACATCTATTCAACATCAAACAGCTATATGTTAATGTGCTTCGAACCGCAGAGAAGAATTTGGAAAACCAGAAATTATTAGGGTTAGGGAGAGATGTGGGTAAAAAATAGGAATAGATTGGTGTGGGGAAGCACAGGGAGAGTTAACTATGTCCTAATCACAGTGCAGGAAATAGGTTGGGTAGGAAGCATGTAGAGAGAGAGAGAAAAAGAAGAATGGGAAAGGGAAATGAAAAAAGACCAGAAAAAAATAGAAATGTAAAAATTAATATTATTATGGAGATTAAAAGACCATCTATTTAGAGAGGAATGTGAGTATATTAATAGAAGGGTAGGGACATAGAGGAGAAATGAAAAACTTAAAAAAATGCTTAAAATATGATATAGGTATAAAGAGGTAGTACTGCTATTAAGGAATTTAAGTCTCAGAGGTTTTGAATTGAGTAATAAATTTGTGGATTGAGTGTGTACACAATGGGGGATAGGGTCTACTAGTTAACTAGGGGTTTATCTGAGGATGTGCAGGACAAGAGTTAAGTCACATACAGAAGATCAAAAGAGAAGAAAAGGTGAAAAGGATTAGAAAGGGAGAAAAAAGATCAGAAGTTCAGTAGAGCTAGACAAAAAAACAAAAAGATAGTTAAGAAAGAAAGAAAAAGAGAAAGAAGACAAGAAAAGAAAGGAAAACGCACATTCATGTGTTCCTAAAATAAAAATTATAAGAGGAAAAAAAAGTTACTGGAAAATAATTATTTTTTCAAAAAAGGCAAAAATTAAAGATTAATAAAATTTTTAGAAAAGGAAAAAAAATTTATATATATATATAAGGTACCAAAAAAAAAGAAAAGAAGAGGAAGAAAAAAAAGTTCTTTGATTTTTTTTTAATTTTTTTTGGGAGGGGTGGGAAGAATCCTGTATCTCCCTTTTGTCTGTAACCAGCCTCTTGTTGGAGTCTCTGGTCAGCTTGAGGTCCTGTGGCTTGATTGGTTTCTTAAGTCGGTTTGTTGGAAGAGGCAGAAAAATGCTCTGCTTTACCCAAGATTTTGAGATCCCCCTCCCAGATTAGTTTACTGGGAGGGTGATCTGCTTTGAGAATCACAAAAGAGGGGGATGAAGTGGTGAGGCTAGGTTCTGGGTAGGGTTGAGGCCTTTCAACAATCAGTAGCTTTTTCCTGGGGCTAACACAGAGCCCAGCCTGGAGCCGTTCTCAGAGTTTCTGTTTTTCAATTGATTGTGGAGGCTGCTAGAGGGAGGGGCAGCCTCTAGCTCTGGTTACCCAGTGAGGAAAGCCACTCCAATGGCTGGTGCCTGAGCTGGGTGACCTTCCCTCCTCTGCTCCCTGAGAAGGAGTGAGGACGTTGGGCTTCTACTCACGTGGAGTCTTGGATCCTGGGTCGTCTCTGGTCTGCGAACTGCAGGATGAAGATGTCCGCTCCTTGTCGGTTCTTGTTGGTGTTGCGTAGAATCCGCTCGCCCGCTGCGTCTGGCTCCTTCCTCCCGGACTGTCTGTGTGAGCGCTCAGTTTTGGCCCGGGCTGCGGACTCCGCCGTGACCCTGCCGCCGCCGCTGCGGCGGCTGCTGGCAGGTGCTCAGATGTGTCTTTTTGCCTTGGCTTCCCCTCTCTTGTCTAACTCTCTGTCCTGTGATGGCACACTTGGTGTGACTCTCTGGCTTAGGACTGTTCACTGGAACTCAAAAACTGCTTTCTATGCGAGAGCTTGTTCAGATTCCAGCTTCTCCTCCGCCATCTTCCCGGAACCCAACCAACATCCCTGAATCTTACCTTGATAAGCCTACCCTCAAAAAATTTTGGTCTTCTATAAGCAGAGGCCAATGATGTCACTAGAATTCTGAGAAAGGGCTTGGGAATCACATCTGTCCTACAGAATCACCTGTTATCCTGATGTTTCTTGGAATGTTGAGGAAAGATGAGGAAATGAAGAGGAGGAAGAATGTTTCTTTAAAACTCCAAAGTGCAGAGGAAGCTCCCTGTAAATTCTTTAAGAAGACAAAGGACTTCTTTTATCTTTTATGTCCTTTTACTTCTTCCTAAAAATAATAATTACAACAATGAATAATGCTTATATCATTAGTAAGGGCTATAACAGATGACTAATGTTTATAGAAAGCTTAGTGTCAAGGTACTATGCTAAAGGCTTTATATAGTCTCATTCAATCTGTGGATAATGTAAGAAAACAAGTACTATGATCATCCCCATTTTACAGACCAAGAAACTGAGGCTGAGGCCAAGTCATGTTTCTTGAATCTCTTGAAATATCTTCAGTGCTGTCTAGGAGTATGGGTTCATTTTCTCCATTAAGGAATTAAAAGTGTTTAAAGCAGACAGAGCAAGTGTATTTGAAAGTGGAAGGAAAGCAGTAAAAGATTCTGAGAAGGGCTCCAAAGGATGAGTTCCATGGAGTCCTGCCACTTCCCCTATCTCCTTCCCTGGGCCTTTTGCTGATTGGCAGCCTGCTCATGCGCCATCTTGTCTCTCCTCATTGGTTGAACAGGCACCCGGGGCATGATGGGAGGAAGCATGTGCACGCCAACGCACGGCGTCTAAGGAGCTGGAGCCCAAGGCACTATGGGAACAAGAAGCGCTGAGCTGGACCGCGCATGATCTGTCACGTGTTATGTCAGCCACATTTCGCCCTTATCTTCCGAACAATTCCCTGTCTGTCCCGCTTTGAGGAAGATCAGCGGGAGAAGCTAGAAGAGCCCGGAGTCGGTGGGAACTTGTGCGGCGTCAGGTAATGGTGGAATGGGGTCCCGGGCGGTTCTGCGCGGCAGGTGGTGGCCGAGAAGACGGGCACCATTCGGGTGCAGTGACAAGTCACAGCGGCTCTCACAGCGACTCAGCATGGCGACCAGCTTCTCAGACCTCTTGGTCGGCGGAAGGAACGGTCAAGGTGGGAGGTGGGTGACAAAAATGACCAGTGATAGCGACCATCAGCAGGGGGAACCATCCATGGCAGGAATCCTGGGAGCAGTCCATGGTGGGAGCCTTTGGCCCTGGGAATGGTGGGCTGTGGGAAAAGGCTGTGGAGGCAACAATAAACTAGGGGAGCAGTCAGTGGAGGGAACAGTAGGCCAGGGAGATGGCAGGCTGTAGGAATTGTTGGCGGAAGGAGGGGTTGTTGGCAGTGGAGACTCAATGGTCAGTGGTGGCAGGTGTCGGGTGGGCCATGAGAACGGTCAGCTTGGGAACTAGCAGTGGTGGGAATCTTCAGCCATAGGAACAGTCGACCTTGGGAAGGGTTGGTCATGGAAACAGTCCGTGGTAACAGCACCGGATTCTAGTGAAGGTTTGTGAAGTTTCCCTTCCCATCGTGAAAGCTTCACGTGGTGAAGACTTCTTACAATAGTAAGATAATTTGGCAGAGCTTTATTAAGTGAGCAATCAAGCAAGCAGACAAGCAGACAAATAGCAGGCAAGCAGAAAGGAAGAGGCACGCTCACAGAGTGCATCCTGCTTCTTTTCTTTGCAATATGGATGGTGCCTCTGTGATTCTAAAAACCATATTTCTGAGTTGCCCTCACTGGGCCTCATTTTCCTCAACTTATCCTGTCTCATTTTCTTCTAAATGACTTTGGTACCTTAATCTTAAGTAGTTGAATGAACATCTCCTACATTTAATATATGCTTACAATACCTCCTGTTCCCCTTTCCCGAGGAAAGGTAAACTGTGGGGAGAGTAGGCCATGGGGATGGTGGGCTGTGGGAGCTGTCAGCAGTGGGAAGGGTTGGCAGTGGAAAGAGTCCCTCAGTGATGGGAGGGCTCAGTGGTGGGAACAGTTGGCAGTAGGAGGGGTCGGTGGTGGGAACAGTCAGCTTTGGGAAGGGTTGGTCATGGAAACAGTGGTAGGAGCAGCGAGCAGTGAGAAGAGGGGGCAGTGGGAATGGTAGGCTGTGGAAACTGTTGGCTGTGGAAACGGTCACTGGTGGGAACAAGTCAGACGTGGGGACAGTCAATGGAGGGAACAGTGGGCAGTGGGAGGGATCTGTGGTGGAAATGGCCCATGGTCCAACAGTGGGAGCACAGGCTGTGGGCCCTGTTGCCAGTGGGAGCAAGCAACAGTGGGAATGGACAGCAGTGGGAAGGGTCAGCTGTGGGAAAGGTTGGTGGTGAGAGGGGTCGGAGGTGGGAATTGTCGACAGTGGGGATGGTCAGCTATGGGAACGGTGGAAGGGGTGGGCGGTGGGTGGCAACAAGCGTCAGGATCTGTCAACAGCAGTGGTGGGAACAGTCTGTGGAGGGAGAGGTAGGTTGTGGGAAAGGTGGGGGTTAGGAGCTGTCAAGATTAAAATATTCAGCTGTGAGAATGGTCAGACTCAGAACCACTTCCTAATAAGAGTAAGTAACCTCCTGGACACCTAGGGTCCAATTCAGACCACAGCTAGATTGCTGCTGACTCTCCTAATTAATGAACTTGTTAAATCAAAACTATAGGAAGCCATTTGTTTTGGGATAAACCCTTGTCCTGCATTCCCACCTAACAGGCTAAAAATTAAAAGAGTCACTGATATTAAAAATTCACTTTGTCAAACTGAAGCTAAGCCTTTGTTTGATTTTTTGAGAAATTAGGATTAGAGAGATAACAGCTGAATTTCCCAAACAGGTCAATTTCAATCAAGGCAATAAGGAACTTGTCTGCCTTACTCCTTACATAGAGGAATGTCTAAAAGGGTGGAATGTGAACTAATTATTATTTTGCTACTGTTATGTCTGCATGAACCTGATTTATGAGAAAATGATGGAGTGAAAGAACAGTTTTTGTTCTTTTATTTTTGTGTGTCTCTGTTGTGGGCTTGAACTCAGAGCCTGGCACTATTCCTGAGCTCTTTTGCTTAAGGCTGGAGCTCTATCACTTAAGTCATACCTATACTTCTGGATTATTTTTTGCTGGTTAATTGGAGATAAGAGTCTCACAGGGACTTCTCTGCTTGGGCTGGCTTTGAACCACAATCCTCAGATCTCAGCCTCCTGAGTAGCCAACCTCTTCAGCCCATCAGATCATGTTTTCTTTTTCATGGAATGACCTGTTACTTGATTCTAGAATCAAACTGCCAATTCGTATCATTAAATCATGTATCCTTTGACAAACTTGAGGCCCATTTGTTCATAGGCTAGCCAGTGCTTCCCAGACTTCTCCAGTCCTGAGGCTCCCTTGGCTTTGATGACTTAATAAATGGCTCCCAGAATGTTCTCCAAGCCTCTGTCTATCACAAAGAGGAGTGGAGGCTGGGTGATCTTGGTTTTGACATCCAGGCGAGTCTTCCAACCAAGCAGATTAAGAAAATACTGAAGGAGCCTGGAATCTCACCTGCCTTGACAGTTCAGGGGTGTGTGACTTCTGGTGGATTTTTTGCTGGATAATTCGAGATAAGAGTGTCACAGACTTTTCTGGCTTTTAGTCACAATCTTCATATCTCAGCCTGCTGAATAGCAAAGATTATAGGTATGAGGCACCAGCGCCAAACTTGAGACTTGCATTTTTAAAGTGGGGGCAGTTCCAAGCAAACACTGTCTCCATCATGAAACCACAGCCATTCTCACCCTTGGCCTCCCATGAGGCTGAAGCTGCCTCTTTCCCTCTCATAGCAGAATGCTGCTTACCTGGGCAGCAGAAGGAAAATGATGCTGAATAAAGGATTACAGATTCAATTTCGTATGACTAATAGCTCCACTAGCATCCAGACATATTTGCATTTTTTAAAAAGAGGAACTATAATTTGTTTGCCTCCTTCATTTCCTTTGCAGTGAAATTGCTTTTCGATGTATCTTTAAAAAGCAGTAAAACTCATAGCTGCATTTCACAAAAGTGATCCATGTGCCTCATTTGTCATGTCCTTTAAACATAACTTTCACTTCTCCCTTAAAACTAGACTTGCCACCAAAAATAGACACTGCCCTTTCAAAGTAATGCTGATTTCTGTTTGACTTCCTTTTCCTAAATTTGGTATTGTGACTTTAAGAAATACAATATTTCTACTTGTCTGAAGTCTCTTGCTCGGAGATAAATTAGAAAAGCAAGATGGATAATTAAACTGAACATTGTGTGTCAAGTAAATCTAAATTCCAAGGGATAAGCTTTACCCCCCCCCAAGTAATTATAATAAAATATAAACACAGAAGAAAGGGAATGACCCAATATTCAACCTGACCTTTGCTAAGGAGTTTGCATTATAACATTGATAACAAAAGCATTTGGATTTGAGGATAAGAAGGCAAATAGGGGGCTGGGAATTGGCTTAGTGGTGGAGTGCTTGCCTAGCATGCACGAAGCCCAGGGTTTGATTCCTTAGTACCACATAAACAGGAAAAGCCAGAAGTGGTGCTGTGGCTTAAGTTGTAGAGTGCTGGCCTTGAGCAAGGAGCAGGGACAGTGCCCAGACCCTAAGTTCAAGCCCCAGGACTGGCAAAAAGAAGAGACCTTGACTTTGGAGCCCAAATCCAGTTAGAAGAGACACAGGAGCAGAGCAAGTCTTTTTGTTTGCTTGGTCTATTTTCATTTATTTATTTATTGAGACCAAGTCTCACTGTATAGCTCCGTCTAGGCTAGATCTCACTATGCTTCTGCTTTAGCCTCCTTAATGCTGGGATTGCAGCGATGCACCACCCTGCCGGTCTCAGCTCATGTTCCTTTCTCTATTGCTGAACCTTACTGCAGAGTTCAAAATGGGAGACAGCCCCAGGAGGAAGGCCTTTATAGAGTAAGGGTTTACATGTATGCTCTAGAGCTGCTCAGACTCACACATTAGCTGGGTGATCTTGGGTAAATTACTCAAAGTCTCTTTGCCTGAGGTAAAACAGCAGCACCACCTACCTCACTAGATTCTAACTCCCAAAGGGTAATTTATAAGTTAATATTCATAAGCATTTAGGGCCATGCCTCCCACTTAGCCAGTGCTTGGCAAGTGATTACTTATATTAAGGATGGGGATACAATTCTCTGCATCCAGTTCTGGAGCCCATTGGCTAATTTTTAAAAGTTGCTTTGCAGCACTCACTGCACAGCATGACCAAATGCTTCTGCCAAGTTGTTCTGCTGGGCTCCCAGGGGTAGTGTTGTTTGAATTAATTTCTAGTTTAAAAATTGGGATGTAAAAAAATATAGATTGCTACTGCTTTAGAAAAACAGAAAGAAGCTGGCCGTGTAGACTCACATTCTGCATGTGAGTCCCAATAGTAAGTCGATGATGATCACCCAATTTGTCACAGACTCCATGTAACATATTTTATCATAAGCAACTGAAGTTGCAATACTTGTTTTAAGTCACAATCAGCAAATGATTGGCTTATCAGTAGCAATTAGTTATGAGCAATGGAGAAATGCAAAGGGAACTTAAATGGAGGGAGAAATCACAAAGGTTTCTATGAAAATATTTTATAGGAAAAATTGAGAGAGAGCAAGGGCAGAGGTGAGGTTATTCAAAAAGGAATGTATGTAGCTATGTAACTGTAACTCCTCTGTATGTCACCTTTAAAATAAAACATTTAAAAATATTTTATTTTAGAAAATATATAGTTCAGGCAAGAATTTTAAGTGTATGAGTATTGTTTAGAGGGGATGAATTATCTTGAACCATAGATAATTCTTAGAGCCATTCCTTTTACATTTTATTTTTTCTGAACTTAAAAAAGTTGTACAGACAGTTACGATTTAATGCATTTATCCAATTTTCCAGTGCTTCGTGTTCAGAATCACCCCTTCCATCATTCTATCACTTCCTATCTGTTCCCTCGCCCAGACTCATTTTGCATTCCCCATTTCTTTTTATCACTGTGTATATTGAGTATTTTTGCTGTATTTGTCCTCTGTTCCCTTTTCCATTAGTCAATTTCTTCCCACAACCCCCACCTTAAAATCTCATTCTAGTTTTTGGGTTTTTTTAATACTTTTTTTTTGTAAAAATACTGTTCAGAGGGGTTACAGTTACATGACTAAGGTAATGAGTACATTTCCTATCAAGCATTGTTACCTCCTCCTTTGTTTTTCCCCTGCCATCCCTTCCCTCCCACCTCTACAACTCCCCCTCCCCTGCCTAAATTGTAAAGTTTGTTTTTCAACATAGTGTCTTGTACATCTCATTGTTACAATGGGTTGGCCTGTATCCCTATTTAAACATTTTGTTTTTTCCCTTCACCTCCCCAAATTAGAGAAGTGTATATACAAAATGCAGGGCACCGACATCAAATAGAGTGAAAATAGTATTTGATGGGAGGGGAACTGCAAAGAGACAAAAAAATCACATGGTACATTATAAATATGCCTGTTAATTGTTGAAAAGATTTACTCCAAGGAAATTCACTCTTGAATCACTTTAGCAACTTGAAGGTTTAGAATCCTCCAAGTGATTGTAGTTCCTTATCTCCACCTAGTGGCCAGGTGTCTAAATTGCAGGTACAATTCTTAAGCTCTAACGCAAAGTTTTAGGGTTTTTTGTTTTTTGTTTTTAATGGAACTTTGTTTTTTAAGAGGCAGAATCTGGCTGTGTTTCTCATACTGGCCTTAAGTGATTTTCCTGTCTCAGCTTCTAAAAAAGTTGAGACTTTTAGTCCACATGCAACACCTCTTTAAGACAGACATAATTAAATTTTTCTGTGGATTATAGGATTATTTTGCTACAGCACCAAATAAATTGGCTATTTTCTCTTATTCCATCTTGAGTAATTTGATCTTTCTTCTTGCTTCTTCATCATAAAAATAAAATTGAACAAGTATATAAAAATCATGTCTGTAAAGCAATGGAAGAATATTCTCTCATACAATTTTTATACATATAATACTATTTCAATGACATTTTGATATGTAAGTATATATGGAAGATGTATAAAAACCTGTGTTAAGATTCTGCTGTGAATTCCTATGGTACACAGCAGACTTCCTAACATGTTTACATAAACATTCAGATGATCTTGTACTTCAACTATTTATGTAATCATTCTTATAGGATAAAGCAGCAACCCAAATATTACCTGGGATGCCTACAAACTTAATCCATTGGATTCCATTTGTGGTATCTATTAACTCCCTTTTCAGGAATAATATATGTATATACATATATATATATTATGATGGCTTTCAGTCCTATTATTTTTCTCTATCAAATAAGAATTTATTGGAGTCTTTTCATTTTTTTCTCAGCCCAGGTCTAAGCAAGAAATTAATATTAATATTCTGCTAGATTCTTTTCATCCCTGCATACATTATTTGCATTATAAACATGGTGTACTGTCTACATGAAGTAGACTACATTGAATATATATACAACTGACTCGCCAACAGATCTTGGCATTTAAAATGTGTCCAATAAATCCTTGCTCAGTGAATGAAAGCACTGGTAACAGTAACACAGAGAGTTCTAAATGTGATACAAGCTTTCAGAACTGTCCTGAAAGACAGTTAGGGAAAGAAGGCATGCTTTTAATCCCTCTCTCACACTCCGCTTCTATCAGTCATGAGATGACAACAACTCTACTACCGATTGGAGCTGTGGCATTGGACAAGGTAGCCCTCTTAATTTGTGTCATATCTTCAAGGGCACCAACAGTCAATTTTTTTCTGAACAGCTCATAAGGACTTATAACTAAGTCCTTCATTCCTAAAGGGTATCTGGGAGGCACATTACAGCATCCCTCACTTGGTGATTGCTCAAGAAATGCAAGGTCCCTAGTCCATGCGTAATTACTTTCTGAAGGAGTAAGCAAATGAACTTACTCGTGTCTCACTGGGTAGCTGAGATGCCTAGTATAGTCATTTATGCCTAGTCATTCTATGTTGCCCCTCCATGGGGACATTTGTCTTATGTATAGTCAGAGTTCCCTTTCTAAGGTAACCCATACACACTGTTGTTCTTTGAACGCAACTTAAAGGACCATGGGAACTCTACTTGTAGCATCCCACACACTAGGAACAGAGAACAGTGTCACTTTTTTAGGGGGGAGGGTGGTAGAGGAGATGGGATATGCCAACTTATTGACATTCGATTGCCATCAAATCTCAGCAGACCCTAAACTGCTAGATGGACCAAACGCGGGGCCTTGTGCATACTAGGCAAGCACTCTACCACCAAGTTACATGCCCACCCTTGGTGTTTTGTTTTGTTTTGGCACAAGATGTTGCTAAGTGGCTGGGACTTGCTTTATAACTCCAATATTTATGATTCTCTGATCCAGAAATCAAGAGCCACTGCTACTGGCTGTGTTTGTCACTTCCATCTACAGTGTCAGGCACTTTGCATACATTAAGTTATAGGAAAATTGGGGATAATCGTGTCTATCTCATATGTAAGGATTCAGTGAAGTAACTGATAAGACATATAGATGACAGCTTGACATGAAGGATGTGTTTGATGAAACTAGCTATTGTTATTACTCTTATTTATTCCCAGCAACTCAAAGCTCACTCTGTGGACTTACCTGAGGTCCGTTCTTCATTGAGATTTCCAAGTTCCACAAATTTCCTGGCCTCTATCCTGTCTTTGTGTCTACTCTTTCCTCGTGGTCTTTTGGGTGGTCAAAATCACCTGTGCTCTCAACCACTATCAACATTCATTTATACAAGTAAGCTTTCAGTGGGTATTATTTTCTGTAGTATATGCAGAAAAATGTTAAGTGTTCGTAAGTTATTGTGCTGCATAGATTGCTATGATTTGGATATAGTTTCAATATGCCTCTCAAGGGTTCAGATCTTGGAAGTTTGACTTCAGTTATAGCTGTGTTAATAAGTGGTGAAAACTTTAAGAGGTGGGGCTTATACAAAGGTAAGTAGGTCATCGGGAAGGATTAATGTGGCTCTCATGGGATCTTGCTCTTACAGTGTTGAGTTCTTACAATAAAGCGAGTCTAACCTCCAAAATGCTCTGACTTCCTATGTGATTTCTCTTTTTTGGCTCCTGCCATTGTGATACCATCTACCAGGAAGTCCTGGCCAGAGTTGAGAGAAGCTAGTGCCATATTCTTAGACCTCCAGACTGAGTTAAATAGACCTCTTTTCTGTACAAGTTACCTCACCTTGGAACTGGGTATGTGGTACATGTTTGTAATCCCAGAACTTGGGAGGTTGAGAGACAAGAGGAACTTTAGTTTGAGACCTCCATAGGCTCCATAGAGGGAGTTTGTCATAAACAAAACTTTGGGATTTCTCAGGAGCTTTAGTATAATCATATATGCATATTAATCTTCAAGAGCATGTCTCAAATTCATTTCATCATAAAATCTTCCCTCCACTCTACATTACTTCATAATATCTTCCAGGATGTTTATTATTCTAGAACTCATTCCTTCATTCATTGGGATAGGGTCTCCCTATATAGTCCAGGCTGACATTGAACTCACAGTTCTTCTTCCTTAGCCCACTGGTTGCGGGACTATAGGCCTATGCCTCTACTGGCTCTGCTAAATACGTTGAGAAGCATTGATTTAAGGAATTTGTGTCTGGCAAGAAGAGTTGGATAAATGAGGAAGAAAGACCAGATGTAGAGCCTGCATCCACAGAGACCTGATAAATACAGGCCTTTGGAACAGATATCTTGTCTTTGGGGAAGTTGACCTCAGGAGGTAATAAGTCCTTTCTTACTGTGGCCAAATGAGGCTGACAGCAGGGCATTCTGTTGGCCCAGCTCTGCCTACAGCAAGGTGAGCAATGTCTTCAGCAACCACCCTCTGTGAGTCATGTGGGAAGTGAATGTTATTGGCATGTAACAGTGTTCCCATGAAGACAAAGCCTCAATTTGAGGTGTTTGGTGTTCTGCCTTGGCCAGGGCAAAGAGGAAAGTAGAGTGGGATCAAGGAGGCATTCTGACAAGACTGACTAGAGAGGCACGGCTTAAGGGGTAGAGTGCTTGCTTAGCATGTGTGAGGCCCTGGGTCCAATTCTCAGTACCAGCAAAATGATGAATACATAAACCATTTCTAGGATGCCTCTAGCATACCTTAATAGGCATGCTTAATAATTTGGACAGTGTGAGCCTGGGCTAGATTTTCCATGAATAAACCAGGGATATGTTATATTAAACAGTCTGGGGAAATTAACTTTGACCACCTAAGCCAAAAATGGGTGTGTGTAGCCTGATGATGTTACAAATACTAGAAATTATTTCTCTGTCATGGTTGTTACCACCCACAGGATGCTCTAAGTTTATCTGAAAACCCAGGCAAAACAATTTGAGAGTTCTAAACTGTGTAAACATTTCCAGTAGTTTTCCATACTTTTTGCAAAGCAGGAGAAAGAGGCACAACACTGTGGGGGACCTCACTATTTAGAAGAAGAGCCCTCTGTTTTGAAGTATTCTCTGAAATCTTGAAAATGACTGAAACTTCACATCACTCCACTGTTCAATAGTGCACATCTCTACCATCATACTGAATGTGTCTTCCTGACAGATAGTTCCTTTGGGAGAACGCTTGAATGATTAATTGGTAGAAAACATCATTCATCTTGCTGTAGGTTACACTTGCTTAGTAAGGTTAAATTGGAGTCATACACAATGAGTTGACAAAATGTGATTGGGTTTTTTTTTCCCTTCAGGTTTTTCTTACCATCCCAGTTCAGTCTTTTGCAGACATGACTAAACATGTTGGGAGGGAGTTCTACCCAGCTTACCCAAGTCATCGCCAGCTAATCCTGCTGGTTTCTCCAAAGCTGGAGTTTAACAACCTTTCTACCTTTACTCAAAAGCCTTCTTGCTTCACTCTCTCATCTATTCCATTTGCTAATTTTGCCAGAAAATGCTCTTTGCTTATTTTCACAGTGGCACTGGCAATTCCCTGTTCTTCCTTTTATTCTGCAATATCACACTGGATGCCTTTGTTTGGTTTCCAACTAAGCTGCTCCCTTACTTCCCCTCCACCCATCCTGTCTGGAAATCCATTTTTTCTTCCTCTGGTGCCACTTTATGACTGTCCCTGGTCAATTGTCTATCTTTGATGAGCTTCTTTCACAGAGACAACTTATGGAATCTTTCTGCTTGGAATATTCCATCTGGTGTGCCATCTAATAGTTCTCAGCCTGCCTGAAGGGACATAAACACACAAATATGCTTTCAATGAGAACTTACTTCAAATACACAATGGACTTAGTGTCTTTCTGCTTGACGAATATAACTGTGCTGAATGCCCCTGTCTTCCCCATTTAACATAAGGCCAGAATAGCCACAAACTTGCATGCAAGTTCACACACTTGGGTTTCAGAGGTGCCATCTCATTTCCTGCCATTGTCCCATCCCTGCTAGGCCTAGCTAAGTCAGAGAGGCTAGCTGAATTATAGTCTCCTTGTGCAAAGCCAGCAGGAGGCAGGCAAAAATGCAGCTTGTCATGAGGGGCCATTTTTATTCTTTATCCTTCCTAGTAAACAATAATATATTAAGAGTAGTAATGAAAGGCATATACCATGGCGTACACCCATATTCCTAGCTATTTAAGAGGCTGAGATCTGAGGGTCACAGTTCAAAGCCATCCCCAAAAGACAAATCTCAGACATGTTTATCTCTATTCAGTAAATAAGAAGCTGGACCTTTTGGTGTGGTTCAAGTGTTAGATTACAACTTTGAGTAAAAAAGCTGAGTGAGAGTACAAGCCTGGGAATTCAAGCCCCAGTACCACCTCCTCCCAAATGTATTAATGTTTATAACTCAAAAACAATAAGATTTATTTTATTTGGGGGGGGTTCCAGTCGTGGGGCCTGAACTCTGGGCCTGGGCGCTGTCCCTCAGCTCTTCATCTCAAGGCTAGCGCTCTACCACTTGAGCCACAGCGCCACTTCCGGCTTTTTTCTTTTTTGCTTATGTGCTACTGAGGAATTGAACCCAGGGCCTCATACATGCAAGGCAAGCGCTCTACCACTGAGCCACCTTCCCAACCCAAGATTTATTTTTTAATGATGGGCCAAGTTAAGCTTAAACAGTAAGAGGAGAAAAAATAATTTTAAAGACTTTGTGCTATTGTTTTTATAGCTGTGCTGTTATTTGAGATATGGTGTGAAATGCAAGGAAGAGCTTGGGTTTTGGAAACAAAGATTAAGATCCCAATTCTGTCCTTGTCACGTCTAAGCCTAATGATTTTGATTTAATTCCTTACCCTTTGACCCTCCATGTCCTCATCTGCCAATGAAAACAATCATTCCTATCTTTGCAGGAAGATGGTGAAGGTTCAAAATAGAATCTATGGTATGCCCGGCACATGGTCAGCCCTCATTAAATTAGAGTTACTATTATTATCTTGATCTAAATTCCATGAGTGATGTGTTTCCTTATTTAATTCAAGTAGGTGGTAGCATCTAATTTGTAAAAATTAGTGACAAGGATGAGATTTCAGTAAGTGGATCTCCTTATTACCAAGGAAAAGTAAGCTTATTTTGCAATTTTACCATTATGGTAGATCACTGGTAACTAGGAAACAGTTCAACTTGACTGATACACAATTTGGAAATTAAAGTGAACCATGATATGTAAAAATAAAGAAGCCAGAAGAGGGGAAAAAAGAAATATGTCCCTGTAGCTTAGGTTCACTAAAGGAGCCATAGAAAAAGGCTTGAGCTCCAAAAATGGGTCCCTGACCTTGAAAAAAAATGACCTAAAATACATACTAGGAGCCCGGATACTTTAAAAAAAAGTATTCTCTTTTCAGCTATTATAAATTAAAAATTTAAATGCAAGTAAGTGGCTCTATAACTTATCAGGCACTATTTTTGGCCGCAGAGTATCATCATGTACAAGCCAGACCCAGATCTGCAACCCACGGCTGAGACTCCAGCAGGAACTAGATACAAGTATAGAGATCATCATCACCCAGTGTGGTCTATATTCTGCCCTGTTGACAGATAGGAAGGTACACAGGTGTTTGGCTTTATGACTATGCTACAGAACACAAATGTTACATATATTATTTTGCATATTTCAAGTATGGACCTTGTGAGGGCAGGAAATTGGGCCCTGGGAAGGAAACCTGAAGATGGTTTCCCATTCCTGGCTCTCCACAGTCTTAACAGAGATACCAAGTCTCCCTCAGTGATGAAGGCTTCACTAAGATGGTACAAAGCAGGCCTGGAGAAGAACATTCTTTTCTAAAACTCAAATGTGTGGGCTGGGGGGAGAGAGTGTGGATCAGTGATAGAGTGCCTTGATTGAAAGAGGGTCTGGATTTAATCTCTGGTACTGCAAAAACAAGCAAGCAAGCAAGCAAGCAAAACAAAACCATACACAAATGTATATCAGATTTTCTTATCAGATTCTCAGAAGCAGAAGATTTGAGGATTTCCAAAAGCCTTCCTGGTAAATGAACTGACTGTTTCTGGGGAAGTAATTTTCCTGAAGGTTAGTCAAGGGTTGGAATCAGCCCATCTACTCTGTCCTTGGTCCTACTCCCCAGCCTATTCACAAAGAACACTTCATGTATAATTTGATGTTTACTTCAAAATACTCCAGGGGAGTTCTGCTTCATCTTTGAGCCTCCAAGACTCTAAATAATTGATTGTAAAAGCAGCTCACAGCATATGCATATTTTCTCTTTGAGGGGTGGTAGGTAAGCAAATGATTTAGAAAGACAGCCTGTTTAAGTGAGCAGAGAGATAAGCTAGCATACTTTTAAGCATGTTCTAAATACCTCAAGACCATGAACATGGACATGAATACATAGTAGATAATGATGAAAAGCCAGTTTGGCTGGGACACAAAAGATTCAGCTCATTATCAGGACAAGTGAGCAGTGAGATTGAAGGGCACCCAACCCAGGTTCTGTTCTGACTGTTACTGCCATTCACAGAAATGACTCTTAATTTTGAGCAATACCCCCAGTAAAGAGAGAGAGAGAGAGAGAGAGAGAGAGAGAGAGAGAGAGAGAGAGAGAGAGAGAGAGAGAAAAGACGGCACTGGTGGCTCACATCTATAAGCCTAACTACTCAGGAGGCTGAGATCTAAAGATCTTGGTTCAAAGCTAGCCCAGGCAGGAAAGTATGTGAGACTCTTATCTCCAGAAGTGGTGCTGTGGCTCAAGTGATAGAGCACTCACCTTGATCTGAAGAGTTGAGGGACAGCACCCAGGCCCAGAGTTCAAGCCTCATGACTAACAACAAGGGGGAGGGGGATATTTTACAAATTCCTGTTTCAGAGAAATTGATTTAAAAGATGTTTTCTGTAAAATTTGCCTTTAATTGTAATAACAGTGGCAAATCAGGAGTTCTGAAAATTAACAATTTCTGTTAATTAAAAAAATGATTAAAAAAATTCTCAGAGAAAGCTCAATGCCAGTGGCTCTAGCCAGCAATCCTGGCTATTCAGGAGGCTGTGATCTAAGGGATCAGGCATCAAAGCCAGCCTAAGCAGAAAAGTCCACAAGACTCCCATTTCCAAATAGCCAGCAAAAGACTAGAGGAGTAGCTTAAATGGTAGAGCACCATCTGAGCAAGCAAACTTACTGTACCTAAGGCTCTAAGTTAAGTCTCTGTACAAAATTCTTAGAGAAAACCTCAGATGTCAGCTCAAGAAACATTTGGGAAAGTGAGTCGCCCCTGTCAAAAATGTTACATCCAGGAACCATTCATTCACCTTTCAGGGCCGCCTCTCATAGTTATCCTGCATTTGCTCTCAGGGAGGCACTTCATCATTATTGCATCGCCCCCAAAGAAGGTAGGAAGCAGGAGGAAAATCTGATACATTTTAGGGATTAGAGAACAAACGAGCAAAGAGCTGCCAATTGGAATACTGCCAGAGTGGTGTACAACCATGGAGCCGCACTGGACTGTCTGTAAATAATTCCTGAAAGACAGTAGAGGTGCTGTTACCGTTTCAGTATACTTAGTGTCCTCCAAGGGTTCACTGTAATTGATAGCTTGGTCTGCAGGGTAGTGCTGTTGGGTGATGGTGGAACCTTTGGTGGGTGGGGCTTAGTGAAGGTCCTTTGATGAATAGAAAGAGAATAACTATTTCCTGTATGACCCCGTGTTAGTTTTGGTGTGATCATTCCTGTTCTCTCAAGAGGCTGAGGCAAGCCTGAACCCGACCATTCTGTCTTTCTGTCTGTGTCTGTTTGATACATGACTGTTTGATCTTACATGCTCTGCCATGATAAGGCTGCCATCCACTTTTGTCAACAGTAGCTGATCTTGGACCTTGAACTTTACGAACTGTGAGCTAAACTGTATGCCCTGTCTTTGAGGAGCTAACAACTGGGTAGGGTCCGAAGTTTGGTGAATTCATCAGTTGAATAGTTTAGAAATCATTTTTACAACAGAGGATCAAGCAAACAGTTGGCCAGGGAGAATAAAATGAGGAGAAAATAAAAAAGTTTAGCAGTTGATTGTCAGTACAGGCTTAGTCACTAAAATAACGGTGTTATGTACCACAATAAAATTTCTCAAATTGCATTTTAATGTGGTCAGTGAAGAGCTCTGTTCCATGAGATCAGTCATTCAGGGGCAAGACCCCCACTAACTGGTTCTGAATAAGAGTTCTCACCATTTGTGAGATGTGTAAAGAAGAATGAGAGTATAGAAGACACTCCTGGGCCTACAACTGACACACTCTTTTCTAGAGGGGAGAGGGGTCATGTTTTCAGGAATCCATTCTAGGCTTTCACATAGATGTCACATGGGATGGGGAATGCGGTCTAATTGGACCCCAAGAAGAAAAACTCAGATGTTAGTAGTTTCTGCCACGGGAGAGCAGCATGGACAATAATAAAAAGAAAGAGCTATGGAGCTAGAGCTAAAATTGTAGAGCACTAGCCTTGAGCAAAACAAACCTCAGGGACAGCACTGAGTTCAAGCCCCAGGACTGGTACAAAAAGAAAGAGAGAGAGACAAAGAGAAAGAGAGAGACGTAGGTACAGAGAGAGAGGGAGAGAGAGAATGATAAAAGGAAAAAGAGAGCATTATGATAGAGCTGTTGTTGGAATGCTTAGGTCAGATAGGAGCCTGGGATCAGAGAGTTCCAATATACCAGGTCCAGCCACTCATCTCCAGAAACAAATAAAATGGTGAGATGCAGGAACTTCGAGTTTAAATAGGAGAATGAGCAAGAAATAAACATAATTTAGCTATTTGGTGAAACTATGGTCTGGTTGATTATTATTGCGGGTCTGGTTCTGTGCGGTCCCCCACTGTGAGGGGACAATTTGGTTCTTGTCATGAGATGCTTGCTTCTGCTTGGTGGCTGGGCTCATTTCCTGTTCTAGGATAGTTGCTCCCACTTAGAGGAGACAGGCTCATCCAGGGGATGACCTGCCTGCAAGGCTCACTGTTCCCTGCAGGAAAATGACTGGAAACTTCTAGGTGGCAGTCAGGGAACAAAGTGGAACAGAATGTCTGGAACAGGATGTTTTTAAAGCTGGCAGTTGAAAATCTGTTGATGCTGCTGCCCCTGCAGATCTCGAAGTACCTTTGTTGCTATTCTTTTAGAGATTTTAGCAGGCACTCCTGAAATGATTCACATGCCAGTGCTCGCAGATGGAAGGGATAGCTTCTACCAATCTGATAGGTTGACCCCATATGTGGAGAGCAGGGGTTGGGAGCAAAGGATATGAAGCTGAGATACAATGAAAACAAATAGTGTGACAGATTGAAGCTCACACTCTGGAGCTAGACCACCCAAGTCTAAACTCTGGCTCTGAGAGCTGTGTGACTTTGGACAAGGTATTTAATCCCTCTGTTTCTCACTATTCATATTTGCAAAATAAAAATAATGATTATCTCTAATAAATAGGATGGTAAAGAAAATTAATTGGTAAAGATTTATAAAGCTCTTTCTGATGGAGGCATAGAATTCCATTGTGTATATATACCACATTTTCTTGATCCATCCATCTACTGAGGGGCATCTGGGTTGATTCCAGATCTTAGCTATGGTAAATAATGCTGCAATAAACAAATCAGAAAGAATGACATTGCCCCATTTGTTAGGAAATGGAACAAAATTATATGAAGTGAAGTAAGCCAAACCCAAAGAAACATAGGTCCCATGATTTCCCTTATTTGCAATATCTAGTATATGTATGAGTCAAGGAGAAAAGGTCAGATAAGGTGATGTTAGGAAAATGAACCCTAAGATATGTATTTTAAATGTTTTTTTTCTTTCATGCATTTGTTTCTAACACATTTATAAGATGATTTCTTTGTTGCTTTGTATGTCCCTCCCCCACAGTATAACCCCTGCTTTCACTGTATTTGATGTCGGTATAATTTGTGGAGGGGAAGGGGAAAAACAAGTCGTTTAAATAAGGATACAGGTGGACCTGTTGCAACAATGAGAAGTACAAGTTGTCATGTCAAAAACGAACTTTACAACTTGGGGGGAGGGGAGGATTGGGTGGGGAGGGGAGGGAGGATGGGAAGGGTAAACAAAGGAGGAGGCTACAATGCTTGATAAGAAATGTACTCACTATCTTGCCCATGTAATTGTAACCCCTCTGTACAATTTAAAAAAAAAAGATTTATAAAGCTCTTAAAATAGTGCTTGACATGAAATAAGTTTGGCGTGAATATTTATGAAATTTATTTAACTCTCAATAAATGATACTTATTATCATGACCTGCATCTGAGATTGGAAGGTATTTTCTCCAGTTTCTGAGTAGGAAGCTCGTTCATTACCTACAAGAAACATAGAATTCAGGAGAGGAAGCAAGTAATTTTACTTCTAAGTGTAAATAAAATATAAAAGCTGTCTAGCTCCTCTGTATCTGCGGGATTCACATCAATGGACTCAACCCACCACAGACTGAAAATGTGTGGAGAGCTGGGCAAGGAGGCCAAACCCTGTTCAAAATAATTGAAAAACAACAATAGATCTGAACTGATCATGCATGCTTTCCTTGTCACTATTCCCTAAACAATTCAGTACAACAACCATTTACAGAGCATCTACATTGGGGCTGGGAAGGTGGCTCAGTGGTAGAGCGCTTGCCTTGCATGCCTGAGGCCCTGGGTTCGATTCCTCAGCACCACATAAGCAAAAAGAAAAAAGCCGGGAGTGGCGCTTTGGCTCAAGTGGTAGAGCGCTAGCCTTGAGCTGAAGAACTGAGGGACAGCGCCCAGAGTTCAGGCCCCACGACCAGACACCACCCCCCCCCAAAAAAAAAACCCAGAGCATCTACATTGTATTTGGTCTAGCAAGTAATCTAGACATAATTTGAAGTATCCAGAGATGGGTGGGTTCCATGAAATTGCTTTACTATTTCATATAACAAACATAAGCATCTTTGGATGTTAGTATGTGCAAAGGCTGTGGAACCACAGAAATAGAGAAACTGTGGTATTGGACGTTGAAACTATGGTATTGCCAATGTTCATTCAACATGACTGGATGTAATGGGTTATGCTGTTCCTTTTCCCTTAGAGAAGGGTAGATTTTGACATTAATTATCCAATATCATTTAACGAATATGTGTGGAGGGCCTGATACTTTTGTAAGCATTTAGTGTGGGAGGTGCAGCTGGAACATACCTATGATACACAACTAATTGCCTAAGGGGAAGAGCTTCTCCCTTGTAAACTCTTAGAGTTTATATTCTGATGATGAGATAAAGAAGAAGGTGAGCCAGATGGGAATACAGTAGGAACAAAACACAGAGAGAATGAGAAAGATGTGAATTTCAGAATACAGAGGGAGTAGGAACAGACCAGAGCAGGTGGCCCATGTAGCTGGATGGGGGATGCAAATAGGAAGTCATTTTTATTCCCAGAGAAGAGCACAAACAAAATGGCATGTGCCAGAATTTGGGTGTGTGTGTTTGTGCCAGTACTAGGGCTGTAACAGGGTTTCTCACTCTTGCTTGGCTTTTTGCCACACCTCTACTTCTGGCTTTTTGTTAGTTAATTGGAGATAAGAGTCTCATAAATTTGTCTGCACTAGCTGGCTTTTGGAACACAATTGTCAGATATTAACCTCCTGAGTAGTTAAGATTACAAGCAGTGAGCCACAGGTGGCTGGCCAATGTGTCAGAATACAAATAGGTGGTAGCTGATGCTCAGGCAATTGGTATTTCAGGGTCTAGTTAGGATGCAACCAGTGAGGTCAAGCACAGAATGTAGCAAGAGCCTGTTTCACATAACTTTAACTTTCTAATTTCAAGGGTTTAGCAAAGCTAGAAAATGAGGGTACATTCTCCCCTCCCCTGGTCAAAACAGTTTACAAACAAAACAGTTCCAGAATTTAAGAATTAGGAAAATAATGTTCAAGGAGAAAATAAATCCTTGAAGAACTTCAGCCCCCTGTAGGGCATTCATTCTAAAAGCTCATTCTTGGCATGCTACTTGTTTTGCTTTGTGTTGTTGCTGTTGGTGTTTTGTGGTTGTGGGTCTTGAACTCTGGGCCTGTGTGCTGTCCCTGAGCTCTTCAGCTCAAGGCTAGTGCTCTACCACTTGAGCCACAGTGCCACTTCCAGTTTTCTGTAGCTGATTGGAGATAAGAGTCTCACGGACTTTCCTGCCTGGGCTGGCCTTGAAGCAGGATCCTTGGAACTCAGCCTCATGAGTAGCTAGGATTACAGGTGTGAGCCATCAGTGCCCAACAACTACTTGTTTATTTTTAGAAACATTTCTAGATTAGAGGGATTTATAATTCTAAATATAATGACTGTAGATTATTTGATTGGATTAAAGGTCTCAGGATATGTGACAACTGGAAGGCTGTCATGGTTTGCAGAATTGGTTATAAAACCAACTCTTTCCCACTTTCATGTATAATGTCATCTTATAATTCAAACAAGTGCTTGGCCAAGAAACCTCCAAAATCATGAACAAGGACACAAAATTTTAAAACCAACTGATGCTCTCAGTTTGGAGAACTGAATAAATCATCACAGTTGCCCTCCATATGCAAGTAAATTGGATTCCAATGGGAACAGGAATGTCTTTAGGAAACAGAACAGAAAAGGAAAGAGGTTGGAGAATCACAGGAAGAGTGAGCAATCCCAGCTTCATGTTGTGGAAAGCCAAAGGCAGTGTGTATCTAGGTCAGCTGACAGTACCTTTTTACACCAGGGCTGCCTTCTCCACTGAAAAGTCATATTCAGCTTCTAAAGACCCATCTAAAAAGACTATTTGATTAAAAGCAATAGTCTTAATTTTTTTCTGTAGCAAACTATTTGGGGCTTGATGTGTATCTTATGAACCAGTGTAGGGAGTAATCAAAAGAAGTTTGGCTTGGAGGTTTCTAACTCCAACTTATTCCTAAATACAATACTGAGTATTGGAGTTAGAACTACAGCCCTTCAGCATGTCAGCAAAACAAGTTGATGTAGTGGCACACATCTATAATCCCAGCACTAGGGAGATTGAAGTGGGAGGATAGCAAGTTCAAAGCTAGCCTTGGCTGCATAGCAAAACCCTATCCCAAAACAAAACAAAAAGAAAACAAACTAAAACCTCAGCGGTCTCGTTTTCAAATTCCTTTTCTAAAATCAAAGAGAACTAAATGACTACTTCTCTGAGCTTTTGTGTTAGCTCTCAATCACTGTGACAAAACACCTCAGATGATCAGTGGAGAAAGTAGAAGAGATTATTCTGTCTCACCCCATCAGAGGTTTCAGCTCATGGTTGTTTGCTCTTACTGCTTTGAGCCTGTGGTGAGTTTGAACATCTTGGTGCAGATCACATGGTAGAGCACAAGGAAACAAGAAACGAGGGGAGGGGCCCTTCATGGTCATGGTCATGTTCACTGTTACCTCAGTTTCTTTCCACTGGGCCACACCTTCTAGACTGGCAACTGAATCTCTATCTAGTACATGGCCTTTGGGGGGCATTTCAGATCCAAACCATAACATCTTCTGTTACTTAACCACTTCTGTCCTCCTAGGACTTTAGACTAAGAACCAAGTTAAGTATTTACATGGTCTCACTGTATAGCCCAGGATGGCCTCAAACTTAAGATCTTTCGAGTTCATCCAGTACTGTACTAGGATTACAGACATGCACCAGCATGCCTGGCTCTTAGATGATATTCTGGTAATCTAAATGGCAGAAAGTTTATTAGAATTTTATGTTTAGCTACGTGAAAATGTTATTTTTAATGAAATTTCTGTTAGCTTATTCTATTTTAATTTAAAATCCATTTGCTGTATACATTCTATATTCATAGAATTTTGGGGGAAAATGTGTTTCTTGTTTTTTGTGTTTTGGGTGTGTGTGTGTGTGTGTGTGTGTGTGTGTGTGTGTGTGTGTGTGTGTGTGTGTGTGTGTGTGTGTGTGTGTGTGTGTGTGTGTGTGTGTGTGTGTGTGTGTGTGTGTGTGTGTGTGTCCTAGGGCTTAAACTCAAGACCTGGGCACTGTCTCTAAGCTTTTTTGGCTTGTACTCTACCATTTGAGCCACATCTCCATTTCCAGGTTTATTGTTAGTTAATTGCAGATCAGATTCTCACAGACTTTATTGCCCAGGCTAGCTTTAAACCCTGATTCTCAGATCTCAGACTCCTGAGTAGCTAGGATTACAGGAGTAAACCAACAGCACCTGGCCAGAGAATATGTTTTATTCCTACCTCCAAGAAGATTGTGGCCTAACTGAGCTTCTAAGATGTATACACCTGAAAAATAACAAAGATAACCCATGATTACAAGTTATGTGAGTAGTGTGTGTGTGTGTATGTGTGTGTGTGTGTGTGTGTGTAATAGGCATTTTGGGGAACAGAATATTATGTTGTGTTCATGTGAAGTCGGAATTCAGGAGGAGTTGGAATTGTATCTTGAAGTATAAATAAGATTTTCCTGGGCATAGAGTGAGGAACTTCTCCTGCTAGGGACATAGGCTCAGAGATGACAATGCAGGTAGAGGATAACTAGTCAACCTGGTCAGTTATTCCCTTTGAAACCTTACAACCTTCTATCACCATTGGAATTCTCAGTAAAGTTAAAGGATTTTTCATACATAATAGTAGTGTAATATTCAATTAACCAGAAGAAAGCTGGTAGGGCTGGAGTCATTTTGGTTTTGTTTTATGCTATTCTGTACCCTCTTTGGATGATTCCAGGATATTAGAAACAAGAATTGTTGGCATTAAGTCAATAATAGAGTTTGCTTCATAGTCCAAGGCATTGTTTTGCCAGACAAAAAAAATAATGAATAGAAAAGACAGGCCAGCAGGCAAGGTATAAAAAAATCTCATGAGATGACTGTTCATGTTTGCTTAAGGGAAGAGTCAAAAAATAGGGTCGTAGTTTGTTCTGTGCATCAGAATCAAGCTCAGTTATTACACAAAGCTTGTAAAACTTCTAATGCTTTGTCTAGTAGTGCATTTTAGTCTTTAGGTATTTGTAGCACTTCCCCAAGTTGCTCATCTTACTGAGCACATAGAAGATGTAAGAGCTGATTCAAAAAAGATAGAAAACACACCATTGTCATGTATATTTTCATTCGAATTATCCAAACTGGAGCCAGAAAATTACATAGCTATGGTGGCAAAAGTCAAAGAGGCAAATACTTGGTCTATCACCTAATTTATCCCCTGTACATTGATTTTGTATTTTATATTTCTACCATTAATTGTTATAGTTCTTTGAGTTTATGGCATTTCTACATACTTACTTTACTTAATTCTCATGATACCCATAGAAGATACATATTTTATAACTAAGGAGAAATTGAAGCTCAGAGTATTCAGTGTATCTGAATCAAATTTTCAAAAATTCCTTTTGTAATCACAGTGATGATACTATTAGAGATTTTCTAATGCTGTCATGTAATAATAGCATATGATAAGACTATTAACTTGTATTAACAATTCTTCTACCCATATTATTGGTTACAATATGGAAAAGAAAGTAGAAATTCCAAATAGGAAAGAATCACAGCTGCTGTAGTCACATTGATGGATTTGAAAGTGCTGCCAATAGCCTAGATGTGACTGAGAAAACAAGAAAAAGAGCATGAGTTACAAAAGGAACCAACCATTTTCTGGTAATTAATAATTTCCCTAAACACCTACAACTTGGTTACAATACAAGCAAGTATAGAAACACTTGTATTTATCAACAAAAATCTACCATATGCATAGATATTTAGAACGTGGATTAGCTACTAAATTAAATACCTTATATGCTGACTCATCTAGGCTGAGGTCTGAGGATTGTGATTTGAAGCCAACCTGGGCAGTAAAGCTCAAGAGACTCCTTAAACAGAAGAAAGTTGGTTGCATAGCTCAAGTGGTAGGGCTCCAACCAGGAGCAAGAAGGCCAAGCAAGAGCTCAAGCCCCTAAATTAAAATCCCAATAATAGCACATGCATACCCACACGTGCCGTGATTGCCGTGATTGTGCGCGTGCGAGCACACACACACACACACACACACACACACACACACACACACACCCCTCTTTCCTCAACCAGATGCTTTGTGAATGTCCCTTTGACTATCATTTCAGAAGGAATAATGGGCATTAGACTCCCAAAGATTCTGAGTATCTTCACTACTCATTTATCATTGTTTTAATAGGTTAAACTTTATACAAAGATCATTTATGATTATGCATGTATTCTACCTTTGGGCATATGAAATGTGAGACAATTTTCTCTGACTTCTAAAGATGAAGTAAAAGACAATTTCTCAATCATTTCTTTCCCAGAGGCTACAAACAGATTTCCTTTCTTCAGGAAAGCAGTTTTCTTCCCATCGTTCTAAGGGACCTCAGAGAGGTCTGGGAGAGAAAGGGAGAGTGAATCCTATGCTTAATCCTTTGTTTATCTCATACAGGGCAGTGAGGCTCTTTCAAGTGTTTATATTCTTTATAAAATATGGCAAGCAGAAAAAGCATTGATCAAAAGCTGTGGCCTTAAGCCTACCCTAAAGAGTATGTCTAAGATATCTATTTAAGTATATTGAAGATCTCTGAAGCCATGTCAAAATAAATTCAAATCACTTCTGTTTTAAAATATGTGCATACATGCATGTATAGATAGCACAGTTATTTCCTCTTACCTACAGTTTCACTTCCTCTGGTTTCTGAGGTACGTGAAGATGGCTGCCATCCAAAAATATCCAGAAATAAACAACTCTGAAGTTTGAACTTAGGTATCTATGTGGTATGATAAAATCTTGTAAGCTCCTAGTCCATCCTACCCAAGGAATCATCATCTCTGTACATTGTGTCTATCCTGTATACATACAACCCACTCATTAACCACTCAGAAGCCATTTTGGTTGCTGGTGATTGGCCATCTTGGTTAACTGTTGCTGTGTTGCAGTGTGAGTGTTCAAGTACCTAATTTTCATTAAGTATGCCCCAAAGCATAAGAGTAGTGATGTTAAGGAGGTACCAAGCTTATTGAATATGAAAGGACAGACTATGTGACTAGTCTGGTACTGTGTGATCTAGGCGGGTAAAGCATGCAGTGTATGTAGAGTTTAGTGCTACCTGAGGTTTGGAGCATCCACTAGGTTCTTGGATCATAGCCCTCACAGACAAGGGGTATTACTGTAGGAGGATCTTGAAGATACCAAAAAAGTAAAACAAAACAAAAACAAAAAACCTACTTCACAATAGTTGGGTATAGTAAAACTCACTTTGATGGGGGGGGGGAGTGGATGGGTAAGGGGGTGGGGGGGTGGGAGATGGGAAGGGATGGGAAGGGGAAACAAAGGAGAAGGCAACAATGCTTGATAAGAAATGTACTCAGTACCTTGCCCATGTAATTGTAACCCCTCTGTATGGTATTTTCACAATTAAAAAAAAACTCACTTGGAAACCTACATGCTCGGTCACCTTCATGCCCATGATGGCTCCTTATTTGTCCTCAAATGAAGCTACAGAAAAATCTGAAAACACTTATTCCCTCCCTTTAACTCCAAAGAATTTTATTCCAAAGAATTTCCTTGTTCTGCTTTTCATTTGCCACTTGGACCTGTTGGCTTAGTCTTGCTTGGCTGTGCTAGGAGCCTTGAGCCAGGTGTTCCCTCAATAGCAAGCCTATGATCCTGTACAAAGGGCCGGCTCAGCCTCAAACCCATGGACTGAAAGGACAAATGGGGTTTCCAAAAGACAGTTTCAGGCACTGAAGTCTCAGAAAACCCACAATAAAAATCTGTAAAGTCTAGAAGCCCCCAAATCATAATCCTGAAAATATAATGCTGGGAAAAAAGTTTAAAACAATTCTTAGGACAACCCACAAAATAGGCACAGTGTCTGTCCCTGCTGGTTCCAAGGTGTTGATGGTTTCCATTAAGATCACATGAATTTCAGGCCAAGAGCTGCCATACAAAATCCTCCTTGTTCCTGAAGTACACTTATTACAGTAGTCTCAAAGCTAGTAAACAGATGAAATAGTATGGGAAAAAGCTATGTGTAACGTCTCACATCTGTAATCCCAACTGTGGCGGAGGCAGAGGTGGGAGGCTCTTGGTCTGAGACCAGCCTTAGACCAGGAAAGTCCTTATTCAAGTAAGTAAGTAAATAAATAAATAAATAAAGGCAAAAGGTACTGGAGGAGTAGCTAAGTCACTACAGTATTTGTCTAGCAAGTGCAAGGCTCTGAGTTCAACCCCACTATCACCAATTAGTAAGTAAATAAACAAATAAGGCTATGATACTGAATGGTAAAAAACTAAACCATTTCCTCTAAAATGAGGTAAAGGATATTCACTCTCTCCAATCCTCTTCAATATAGTTCTACAACTCTTAGCCCAGCACAAGGGCAAGAAAAAGATATAAAAAAGATTCATATAGGGAAAGAAGAAGTCATACTATCCCTATTTGCAAATGGCATGATCCTATATCTAAAGGAACCAAAAGATTCCATCCCTAAGCTCCTAGAGCTTATCCATACCTTTGGTAAAGTAACATGATACAAACTTAACCCTCAAAAATTGAGGGAAATCAGGAAGATAATTCCATTCACAATAGCCTCAAAGAAACAAAATAAAGTATCTAGGAATAAAACTAACCAAAGAAACAAAAGACTTTTAGCAAAAACTATAAAAAAAATTTGAAGAAAGAAGTCAAATAATACATCAAGAAATGGAAAGACCTTCCATGTTCTTGGAAAAGTAGAATTAATATTGTAAAAATGGCAATACTGACAAAATTGGGACCTACAAATTTAATGCAGTACCCATCAAAATCCCAATGAAGTTCTTTACTGAGATAGAGAAAACAATCCAAAAGTTCATATGGAACAGCAAAAGACCTAGAATAGCCAAAGCAATTCTAAAAAAAAAAAGTCATACTGGTGATATCACAAGACCAGACCTTTGAGCTATAATAACAGAAACAGCTTGGTATTGGCACAAAATAGAGCCAAAGATCAATAGAACAGACTAGAAGAACTAGAAATAAAACCATATACTTACAATATATCTGATATGGGGCTGGGAAGGTGGCTCAGTGGTAGAGTGCTTGCCTTACATGCATGAGGCCCTGGGTTTGATTCCTCAGCACCACATAAGCATAAAAAGCCAAAAGTGGTGGTGTGATTCAAGTGGTAGAATGCTAGCGTTGAACTGAAGAGCCGAGAGATGGCACCCAGCCCAGAGTTCAAGCCCCATGACCAACAGCAACAACACACACACCACACACACACACACACACACACACACACACACACACACACACACACACACACACACACACACACACATCTGATATTTGATAAGGGAGCCAAAGATATACAGTGGAAGAAAGAATGCTTCTTCAATAATTGGCGTTGGGGAAATTGGTCATCCATATGCAGAAATCTAGAAGCGGATCCCTGTTTATCACCAAATATCAACTCAAAGTGGACCAAAGATCTCAACAGCAGACCTAAATTTTGAAACTACTGCAAGAGGGAGTAGGAGAAACAGCACTCATAGGCATAGACAAAAAAAAATTTGAAAAGATTCCCAAGGGCACGACAGATAGGAGAGAGACTTGACAAATGGGACTGTACATCAAACTAAAAAGTTTCTTCACAGCAAAGGGCATAGTTATTAAACTAGAATGACAGCCAACAAACTGAGAGAAAATCTTTACCAGCATTATATCTGACAAACGCCCAATATCCCCAAACTAAATTGCTAAATGGGCAAAGAAGCTAAGGAGAAACTTCTCAAAAGAAAACATAAGAATGGCAAAGAATCACATGAGGAAATATTTATCATCCCTAGCCATAAAGGAAATGCAAATCTGAGATTCCATATCACCCCAGTTAGATTGACCAACATCATGAATTCAAACAACAACATTTGTTGGCAAAAATGTCAGGACCCTATTGCACTGTTGGTGGGAATGTAAACTAATACAACCACTCTGGACAGCAGTATAGAGGTTCCTCATAAAACTAAACATAGATCTTCCCTATGACCCAGTCATACCACTCCTGGGCATCTACCAGAACAAGCCAGGATATGATAAAGACACTTGCACATCCATGTTCATTGCTGCACTAGTCACAATAACCAAATTGTGAAAACAGCCCAGAGGCCCTACAATAGATGAGTGGATCCAAAAAATGTGGTACCTACACATAATGGAACTTTACACAGCCATTAGAAAGAATAATACTATGTCATTTGAAGGGAAATGGATAGAACTAGAACAGACCGTGTTAAGTGAAGTAAGTCAAGTTCAGAGAGACAAAAGTGCATGCTTTCTGTCACATGTGAAAGCTGGTCCTAAAATACACTGGGGCATAATAAATTATACAGGTCTCTAGGCATTCACACACAGTGAAACCAAAGGAGGACATTCTTAGGAAAGGATCAAAAAGGCACAATGCTTATGTACATCTGATGATACAAAAGAAATATCAAAATGGACTCCAAGAAATGGAAACAGAAGAATTATTCTTCTTTCCTTTTCTTTTTTCTTTTTTCTTGTTTTTGGGAGTATAAAAGGAGGCAGAGAAATAGACAAAGGTAAACAAGTGCATCAATGGTTCGCACTGGATACTAGGTTGAAAATGAACTATACAATTTGTGGGTGGGATGGGAGGGAAAATCAGAGAGATCGAGAGAAGGAGCAACGTTGTCCAAAAGTAAATATACTCTTTCCCTGATTTATGTAATTGTAATCCATCTATTTTTTATTGCTTTCAAATAAAAATAGATAGATAGATAGATAGATAGATAGATAGATAGATAGATAGATAGATAGATAGATAGATATAGAATGTAAGTAAATGTTGCACAGACTGCTGGAAATATTTTTCTAAAGCACAGTTTATCACTGCAGATTATTGTGTTATACCCAGGTCGCAGGACCCCCACCAAGAAGACCACCAAGAATTATACTCTACAGCTGTTTTAAGGTTTTATTTAAATGGGCTGTAGCTAGGGCCTCTCCTACACTCTGACACAGGGAACCTAGGAGGAGAGCCCTGAGCTAAAGATTTGCAGGGCTTATAACGCCACACAACCAACCAGGAGTTTGGATTACCTCCACGTGTTGCTCTGCTAAAGAAGCAACAAGTGGTCACTGCCTCAAAACTTTAACCCTTCAATTGCTAGAGATTGTATAGGAAGTTGTTAATGTCTGCTACTTGGAGCACACAGTTACCTTTTAGAAGAAATATTAGGATTTTGGAGTTGTTGTAAAAAATTCTTAATAATTTCCTGTATACAGTAACTTCTGGCAAGCCCAGATTTTCCAGAATTGAAAAAAATATTTCAGTAGTCAGAGCTCTGGAGAAATGTGTATATATATATATATATATATATATATATATATATATATATATATATATATATATATGTTTGCGTGTGTATAAATGTGAATATGGTTTGGGAATTTTTTTTTTTTGCCAGTCATGGGGCCTGAACTCTGGGCCTAGGTGCTGTCCCTCAGCTTTTCAGCTCAAGGCTAGCACTCTACCACTTGAGCCACAGCACCACTTCCAGCTTTTTCTGTTTATGTGGTGCTAAGGAATCAAACCTAGGACCTCATGAATGCAAGGCAAGCACTCCACCACTGAGCCACCTTCTCAGCCCTGGTTTGGGATTTTGAAAAGATCCAAGTTCATATGTCGAACAAATTGTTTGAACTTCCCATTACTTTATCACTTCTAGATCTAACCTAGGTAATTATTTTTTATTGGGATTTATAGCATTTTTGTGTGAATTTTATTGTCTATAGAATTGAAAAGATCCACACTCATGAGATGTGCTATTTTCTGACAAATTACATGTAGTCTGTTATGATCAATAAAAGATGTTTGGGGCTATTTTTCTGCTCCCAACCAAAGGTAATTGCATGTCTCACATGCTCTTAATATGAATCCCTATGGTGGCCTTTTCTACTTACTTTGATTTGAAGAGTGCATTCCAAATTTAGAATGTAGCTTGTAGCACAGTTACACGCAGCTCCGAGTGCACCTGGGGAACATAAAGAGCCTGCAGAGATAGAGCCTGAATCCATACATAAGAGTGTGAGAGGTATAGCAACCCTAAGGACTCTGAGGACCTAGTCTGACCCTCTGTCTTGTCCGGACCACCCTTCCCTATCATTGCTATCGAAATGCAGTTGGGCTAAGGCCAATGTCAAGGCTGTGTGTGAAGTGTGCCCAGGTTCCCATGATAATACAAAGACTAGGAGGGGCCCTCTAAGCTTCTATTTGTTATTCTCAGACTTGTTCAGCACCAACCTTTAGAGTTATCCCAATACCCACCTCTGCTTCCCTTACAGGCTTTCCAAAGAGCAAAGACCTTTTAAACTCTTGCAAACGGTTACTATACGATCGATTCTCCATCAGCCATCTGAAAACCGAAGTACTAACCTATTTTTCCTTCAACCTGACCCCTAGCAACCAACTTCATTGGCTGATTTGATAGGCTTTTTATTTTTCTAGTATTGACAAAGTACATGACAGACTACTTGTTTATGCTTTCTGAAACAAACTGTTTGTTTGATAAGCCACTAGTTACACGTCTAGACTGTCTTGACACAATTTTGCCAAGCAGAGCCTCATTAGTGTTGATCCTATAATGTCAATAGTCCAGGGTTTTACAAACTACAGGATTTGTGTATCAGTAAAAAAGGTCATTCAAATTTGACATACAAAGGGGATGGGACTGCCAGGCCCTCCCCTTTCCTACTTCCCACTGTTTTTAGAATATACTCTGTGTTGCCATTAATAAGCCAATGATCAACGCATTGTCTCCCAGATCCCAAATCCCCCTTCAGTACCTGCTCTGCAGTAATGGACTAGAATCTGCTTTGCAGTGAATGTCATAAGCATTATCAGTAGAGGGCGCTGCAAAGACACTACGAGAGAGAGTGGGCTTGTTTACCTGGTTCTGGCTGCTCCAGTTTGTTTTTCTAGTCACTACTGCAATCTAATGATGAGGCATTGGGGTGTGTGTTAGAGGCCTGGTGGTATTCTGCCTCCACTGCATACCTGTAGTCCCACAGTAACCTTTTAGTCTCATTGAGGCTAGGTGACAACCTTCCATATCCCCCCCCCCCCCCGACCTGCATGGTGAACACCAAAAAATCTAGCCTCCAACTCCTTCTATGGATCTTCCTGCTTCTCTACTCACCTGCATATCACAGGATTAGCTCCTGCTTGCCAAGATCCTACGGTCAAGGTAGAACTGGCAACCCAACAAGATTCTCTGCTTTACAATGAGTTTGAACCATATTTTCTCCATCAAGAGCTGAGCTCCAGACCATCCCAAATTTATCCTTCCTGAGTACCTTAGCCTCATGATACCTTTGGAGTCATCTTTCCATCTTTTTGGATAGTGTCCTATGATAATACAATGATAATTTGTTTGGGTGGGGTACTGGAGTTTGGACTCCTGATTTTGAACTTACTAGACAGGCATTTTACTGCTTAGCCATGCCTCTAATCCTAATTTTTGCTTGTTATTTCTTTTAACTGTTATTATTATAAAGGTGATGACTTAGGGGTCACAGTTACATAAGTGAGGGAATTAATACATTTCTTTGTGGACACTGTCATCCATTCCCTCACTCTCTCCCAGATTTCTGCTTGTTGTTTTTGAGATAGGATCTCATTTCTCTGCCTGGTCTTGCACCTAGGTATTATGTACCTACATTAGGCTTCCCAATAGCTAGGACAACAGAAGCATGATACTGTGTCCAAATCTTCATTGAGAACAGATCTCAGGAACTTTTTCCCCCTGCTGGAGCTGGCCTTGAACCACAATTCCAACAATCTCAGCCTATAATCCTAGGATTATAGGTGTACCACTAGCATCTGATTATGATAATATTTTAATCATAGCTGGTGCTCTACCACCTAAGCCATACCACCATTTCCAGGTTACAATAATTCTTTATATTAAATTTTGTCTATTTAAATTACTGTTCTCTCTTTCTGTCTCTCTGTGTCTCTCTGTGTCTGTCTCTGTCTCTCTGTCTCTCTGTCTCTCTATCTCTGTCTCTGTCTCTCTGTCTCTGTCTCTCTGTCTCTCTGTCTCTGTCTCTGTCTCTGTCTCTCTCTCTGTCTCTCTCTCTCTCTCTCTCTCCTTTCCTCCCCTGATTAGACCTCAGTTGACAAATCCTTTATTCATCCCAGAGTGATTGAAACATTCAGTAACCTCCCATCTGGTCATTAACTGAGTCACCAGTTGAAAACTCTTTTTGATTGGTTCTTTAGATATTCACCAAAGCTTTGGGGAATTAGAAAGAATGTAGTCAACCAATAAATGTTTCCATTTAATGGTTTTAAGAACTTTCACTCTCTCTTTGTGAAGTGATTTCTCTAGGTAAAAGGAATCAAAATGTTGGTTAAAAACTACATTCTTTTTTTTTTGTTCCAGCACTGAGGCTAGAACCCAGAACCTCAAGCATACTAGGCAAGTGCTCTTCCACTGAGCTATAACCCAGCCCAACACTCCTCACAGGAGACCCCATCTCAAACCCTTAAAAATCAATATTTAATTAGATGAATATAAAGATCTAAAATGATAAGAATTTTGTTCTTTTTAATATTCATAAATTCCAATTGAGCACATAGGCTCAGTCTAAAGTAACTAAGCTATTGGTATTTCCTTTGGACATAAAAGGACTTTGAGAGTAGCAGGTAGATAACTGTCATCTCCATCACCTGAAGACCCTGTCAGTACAGAGGATAAAAGATAAGATAGGACTGGGCACTGGTGGCTCATGCTTGTAATCTTACCTACGCAGGAGCCTGAAATCTGATGAGGATTGTGGTTCAAAGACAGCCAAGGTAGGAAAATCCCTGAGACTCTTATCTCCAACTAGCCACCAAAAAGCCAGAAGTGACTTTTTGTAGCTCAAGCGGTAGAATACTAGCCTTGAGCAAAAAAGCTCAGGGCATGACTCAGGCTCTGAATTCAAGCCCTAGGACCAACACACACATGCACACACAAAAAGATAGTGAATTTATCATCTTGTTTCTTATGACCCTATACATGATAGTACTACAACAGCATCTAATCATAACATTATTATGCATTCATAGACCGAACACAAAAGGTATATGGCCAACTTTTCAGGTAGCAATGTCTTTCCAAAGCCACCTTCACTGTTTGAAGAATTCCTTTTCTTTTGTATCTCCAATCAATTTGATTTTCAGAACAGTCATTTACTTAATGATTAAAATTGTGGGTTTATTTTTTTAAAAAAATAATAAGCATTAATTAGAAGAAACTTTACAAAAATGGAAGTTAAGAGATTTTCACAGAAATGAAAATCAATTTGAAAATAGCTAGTGAATGATGTGTTGCTCTTGGGAACTGTGTAGATCTGTTAAGGACGAAAGCACAGTATTCTGTTAGCAACAGTTGTCGTGGGATATAGAGTCAGCAAAGGTGTCTTCCTTATAAAACAATAAACTTTTCTCAAAACTTGAAAATTGAAAGGGAAAAAGGCTTATTAGATTTAGATGTTTAAACTCACCATAGAGATGTGGTTTCTGATGCATACATAACTTTGATGGATTGCTCATTAGATGACAAAGAATGTACCTATCTCCTGTCACCATTTGGAAAAAACATCCCCAGTAAAGCCCATTCCTTAGTGCCTTTTATATTTTGATTCTTCAAGAGCTGCTTATTAAAATGCAGATGTGTCTGAACACATTTTTATTAGGTCTAAGTCTATCAAGTTTCTTAATATCCACTTTCCATCCATGACACTCCCATAACTGAGGACAGAAGCAAGATTGCTGGTATGTGTTAGAGATGGCCAAGGAGCCACTATGCACAGCTCTACGGTGTCTTGTCCCTTTTGGACTCATTGATGTACATTCTCATGTTTTGTATACAAATTGCTTGAAGCACATGCAGTCTGTGTGCTCATCTCAATGGGCAAAACCATCATATGCATACAGACCTCAAAACACATTGGAGCAACTTCTACATGCTGTTTCTTCTTTTTTGATCCCATTCTACTCTTTAAATGTTAATGTAATGAATACTCATGGAGCTCATCAATGTAATAACTGTAAGATCATTTTCTAGTAGAAGAAAAAGGAGGGGTAACTATGCTGGACAAGAAATGTACTCATTACCTTATTCATGTAACTGTAACCCCTCTGTACAGCATCTTTACAATAAAAAAAATACTAACCAATGCCTCATACCACCTTCTTTACATGGAAGAAGTTTCTACCTTGTCTTTGAAACCCATACCACTTACTAGCTTTGGGGTTTTTTTTTTTTTTTTTTTTTTTTTTTTTGCGGGGGGGTTGACAATTGGTTCCTTTTATATTTGGGGCAACATAAGTGTCTCTTTTCTTCTTTTTTTCTATCTGCTCCAAATACTATAATCAACTTTATATCTCATTCATAATTTTATTCTCTCTGTTCTCTTCAGTGTATGTTGCCACTTTTGTTTTCCATTCATCTTTTGTGCAGATTTTCAGTGTATGCTACCCTGGCATATAGTGTGCATGTCATGTGTGTCTGTGTGTATATATAGTATGGTGAGTGTATGCATAGTATTATGCATGCTTTTAACAGAGCTTTACTTATAAGTTGCCTTAAATCATTTCTAGAACAAAACAAATTCTAAACAAGTAGCTGGTTTCATTTCCTTCTCATAATAACTATGAGATAGATACTTTTTCCTTTCATTTTAAAAATGAACAAAATACAAAGCTGCAAAATTTCTCATCAAAGTCACAAAATTACTGACAGCTAGACTGAAATATTTTTTTGTTTTTACTTTGAAAACCCTACGCTTTTCCTTCCATACTTCACTCCATATTATATGACAAAAGTACATTGAAGAAGTTATGACCGAAATCCGAAATGTCTCCTGAAGGCTCATGGGTTAAAGGACAGGTTGCCAGCTTTTGGAGCTTTGGGGATGTAATTGGATCATCAGAGCTCAGACCTCATCCATGAGACAATCAATTTGTAATTTTGATGGCATTATCAGGAAGTGATAGAAACTAGTAGTTATAGCTTACCTTGAGGATGTAGGTGGATGGGTGTGCCCTACAAGGGTGTATTGGCTTTATCCATGCTCATGCCTTCCGGACTGCTGAGAGGTAAGAAGCTTTGCTCTGTCATGCCCTCCTGAACCTATGATGTTCTGTCTCACCACAGGCCCACATTTAGCATTGGACTGAGACATTTGAAACAATGAGCCAAAATCAGTCCTTTAAATTGATATTTTACTGTTGGTCACACTAATACAGTGGACAATGAAAAGTCAGTTTCCTCCAGAAAGAATCATTTTCCCATTTTTGCTGTGTAAACAGAATGTTAAACCAACACAATTTAACTACCTTGGCTCCTAGAATAAAATACTCTAAAGTCAGGACTCCTATAGTATTCCCTCTAACAGGGTTCAGAACCATAGTGAGGCCATTTGGTTGGTCAGTTTGATCTCATTAGAACCCAACCTTACTCAGAAATCCAGGAAACCTCCCTTCTCCCTTAGGACTTGTTAACGAGTTGGTCTTGTCATTTCTTCTTTAGTGGATGCATTCGGAGTCTAGGGATTGCATTTGTGTATGTTGAAGTTGATTAGTTGACATGACCTCTTTCTTTTCAACAAATAAAACATGAAACTTCAATCTCCAAAGCTCTTCCTGCATCTATTTTTAATGAGTAATGTTCCCGGATCAGACAATCAAATCATAAGGCTGTTCAGAGCAGCCTGGAGACTGAACACGTTGCTAAATAAAACCTAAGAGAAAAAAAATTAGCCTGAATGAATTGTTCTCTGGTTGTCAAGATCAGTAGAAGGTACTTGCTATCTGAAGAAATACACACATAATAAATGGTACCAACTACTTTTCTTATTTTATCTTTATCTTTGTGAATATAGAAACCTGTTGTAGGGAAGGAGAAACTAATAAAATGGTTTTGGCCTTGTGACATGTTGGCCTCTATTTTCATGGCTCATAAATACCCATATGCCAAGCACCTAATTAGTGCTATAATCTAAGTTAATGAGGTGGACTGTTAACTTATGGGTAGAATTAAAATGCCACTCCATGCAATAAACAGGACTCCTCTCTGATTGTTTTGTGTGAAAGGATGAAAGCTGAAGTCAAATCCTAGGTTAGCAGAGGGGTTCAAGGTCATCTGGTCTAAATGTTCTCAATTTCAAACATCTAAATGTTTCCTTGAGTTGTTTGACTATGTCCAGTTGTTGACTATTTCATTTGTGACATTTCCACACATGTATTCCAATCACTCTCACTTACTCTCTGTCTCTCCCTTTCCCTTTCCTCCTTACTAAAATAATTTCATTGTTCTGTTTTTATACAAGTCAACCATCTACTTAAGCCATATTCATCCTCACTCACTTCTCTCTTAGCCCAATCCACTCCAGCTAGCATGCACCCTCAAAGACAGCCTTTCTCCTTCCCCCCATCTCCATAACCCCCATCAATTGGAAGGCTTTTGGTAATTTAAAAAAACATGCAAGCTAGGAAACTGGTAAAAGTGGCTATGTGAGAGACTGTTCCCAAGCTTTCTCAGAGATGTCCAATGTTAAAAGAAAATCTGGCTAGCTAGCTATTATATATAAATATACCTTTTCCTCATAGTATTAAAGGAATATACATTTCTTAGTAAAAAATGTTGAAAAATACAAAAACCTCTCTTTCACACACACACAAACCCACCACCATACAATTATTAAACATTCTCAGTGTATTTTATGTAAATAGTGTTTTCTTTTCCAAAATTGTGTTAATGCTGTTTTATAATTTGCCATTTCTACTTTAACAATAATCAGAAACTTTTTCTCGTAGCATGAGCTAGTCTAGAATATCAGTACTCTCATCACTATCATTAACTACTCTAGAACATCCCTAAAAGGCTCCATTGTATTCAGTTCTATAGATGCTCCATAATTCATTTAGCCAATGTTAGATTTTTGTTATTTATCAATTTTATTATCTTTTAAACATCCTTTATGTAATCTTCTCATATATTTATATTTATTTCCTTAGAATAAATTCCTGTGAGTCATAGTGGGTAGTCACAATCTTGAGGCCTTGGATATTTCCAAATAGTCTTCTAATAGCCTCTGCTGTGGCTTCAGTGTTTGAAAAAATGCCCATGTTCCTTGTATGTAGTACTATAAAAAGTAAAATATTTTCTAATTTGACTGAAGGTAAAGAACTGTTTTTTTCTCATAGCATTTATATTATATCTCATGTATTTTCTTTTGCTTCCTAATAAAGTTAATTTGTCTAACACAAAATTTCCATTGGCCATTGGTATTTCATATTTCCATGGCCCTCTCTTGTTTGTTTGAGTTTTCTTTGGAGGGAGCAAGATTTTTAATTATTCTATTAAGTATTTTGTTCTTTATTTGTATATTATTTTTATGAATTATGCATAGATCTTTAGTTTTCTGTAAATGTTACATGTGTTGCAGTTTATCCTGCTTTTAATCTATCGCTTTCTTCCTTCCCTTTCCTTCCTTCTTTCTTTCCTTTTCTTTTTCTTTCTCTTTCTCTTCATCCCTCCCTCTCTCTTCCTCCCATTCTCTCTCTTTTGTGATGAGGATTGAATTCAGGGTCTCATGTATACTAAACAATTGCTCTACCATTGAATTGTTTCTCTTGCCTTAGTTTACCCCATTTTTGAAGAGAGGACTGACTGCAGAGTCTTCTTCATTCAAATGACTCTTATTGATGAAACCAGAATCAGTGCATAAAACTGATAAGAAATTTTTCATAAAGCAGAAAAGATGGGGTGCTTCCCAGAGCCCTGCAAAGTCCCCATGGCAGGTAATAAGCCCTAGTGAAAGAGGAAAGCTCTTCCCCAGGAGCAGCTGAAAGCAAGTAAGCCGTGCACTCTAGGGATGCTGAGAAATGAGAGCAGTCTGTTTCCAGCCCTGATTTGACAGGCCCGTAATGACTCTAGCTACAGTTGTCAATGTGACAAAGGCCTCAGGGCTTTCCTGTCTCCTAAAAGTCAGCCTCATATCAATTAGTGTGTTTAGTGTGTCATTGGGGATTTAGAGGAAGAAAACAGTACTTCCTCCTGAGCTAAACACTTCCATTTAGAATTCATTAATAAAATGCAACTTGGAGAGTTGTAATCATAATTTAAGCAACAAAGACACACTTCCAGGTCAATGCTTTTGGGAGCAGGTTCATTCTCATTGCTTGCTAAGGACCTGATTAGGGCTTTAAGACACATTTAAAATCTTTGCCTCAGCAAGACTTCTGAGCTTGTTTAAACTCCCAGCATGCTCTTAGAGCTGGTATTAACTATCCTGAGTTTAATGTTTGTTTTACCAAGTGAGAAGGAAATGCATCATACTTTGTGAATGGGTCCTTTGGGAGTCAGCAAAGAATAACAACAGGAGTAGGGAGGGAGCTACTTTGGGAAATGGAAGGGAATATAGTTGTTTACCCTTTATCTGTGGGGACCATATTCTAAGACCCCTCCCTCCAGTGGATACCAGATAACACCAAACTCTATTTATTTATTTTTTAACTCTATTTAGATCATTTTTCCTATATATTCATGCCTGTGATAGTTTCATTTATTATCTAGGCAATAGTAAGAGATCAACAACAATAACTAATAATGAGTTAGTATAATAATATATTATCATAAAAGTTATGTGAATGTAATCTCTCCCTTTCTCTCTCTCTCTCTCTCTCTCTCTCTCTCTCTCTCTCTCTCTCTCTCTCTCTCTCTCTCTCTCTCTCTCTCTCTCTCTCTCTCTCTCTCTCTCTCTCTCTCTCTCTCTCTCTCTCTCTCTCCTCCAAATCTATCTTACACTGCACTCATCCTTTTTCTTCTTCTTACCTGTGACTTACCATAGGTACTGGAACTGTAGGAAGGGGAGTGCTGTAATTGTCTGGAAAGCAGGCAGAGTGAACAAACCAGGAAACCTCCTTGTTATTGTGAGATTCCCATATAAGAATATTTTATGTTCTTGACCTCTGCTGTTAAATTTTGGTACATCCAATGATGTTCCATGACATGAATTTCAACCTAGCATCTCTTTTCTCTTTCTATTGTTCAATTTCGAGCCAAGAGATTCAAGCTTAGTCAACAAAACACATATGGCAAATCCTAATGCCAGTGAAGTGATGCAATTTTAAACTAGTTGCTAAGAGAAAAACTGTACAGTGGACTTTAGATTTTCATTTCCTTATTCTTTCATAATAGAGTAATTATTGCTGGTTGCTGTAAGAAGAAATCTCCAAATCTCATAGCTTACTAATACACAGGGTTATAATCCTCTTACATCACATCTTATAAGCTCTCTACTAGATAACATCTCAGGGATCCAAGTTCCCTTTGTTTTGTGGTTCAGTTATCTTAAACCATGGCAGTTATACATAGTGAGAGAAAATTAGTATAGATGGGACAAGAGGTAAGGTGCACACCACACCACACCACTGAGCTTGCTGGTGCAAACAATACACATAGAGATAGCTCATACCAAATTTCTCCCAAGTAGCCAAATCTAATGCAATATGTTGTGAGTCATAAATGTGAGGGCAACCAGGAACAAGCCAGCAGGCCTTCATCTCCAGATAGTTATTTAGAAATACATCTGACAACTTTTCCTTTTCCTTCACAGGGAAATGGAGGTGGTTGATAATAATATGTCATTAATATAAACTCTATTTTAATATATTATAGTATATATATCATAAGATATATTATTATGTTAATATACTATATATACATATCATAAGACATCTTTGCAAAAATTCTAAATGGGTCCTAACTTTTTCTGACACATCAGTGAGAGATACATGAAACCATTACTTTTAAGGAAGGTAAGTCAAAGTTGTCAGCTGTGGGGTCTGTGGCAGTTCTGATATCCTATCAACCTCAAAGGGATTGGAAGTGCTTTTCTGAGCCTTGATCTGCTGCCTGGAAATAAGTCTAAGTCTTTTGTTCACATGGATCTGGACTCTGCCCTCTGGAAACCCCTCATTGTTTTTTGTCCCCTTGGCTACATAAAGATACCATTGTAGAATACACTCTCCTGGAAGCTGACTCTGAGGGTTTTCTGGATTGCAAAACTTTCACTATTAAGATCAGGAAAGTCCCAGGCACTCTTGGGTGAGTTGGTCACTCTCCCTTATTGTTATCCTTGCAGCTTTTTCACTGGGTTTCCTGCCTGTAGAGAGTTGGAGAACTAATTATCTTATTCATATCTCTTTTTTGTCTTTTTTTTTGGTTGGTCGTAGGGCCTGAACTCTGGGCCTGGGTGCTGTCCCTCAGCTCTTCAGCTCAAGATGAGTGCTCTACCACTTGAGCCACAGCACCACTTCCAGTTTTCCTGCTTATGTGGTGCTGAGGAATCAAACCCAGGGACTCATGCATGTGAGACAAGCACTCTACCATTGAGCCAGCTTCCTAGCCCTTTTTCTGTTTTTTTTTTAAAAAAAATATATATATATATATTTATTGTAAAGATACTGTACAGAGGGGTTATAGTTACATAAGTAAGGTAATGAGTACATTTCTATTTTTATTAATATGCTTTTTTATTGTAAAAATACTGTACAGAGGGGTTACAATTACATGAGCAAGGTAATGAGTACATTTCTTATCAAGCATTGTTGCCTCTTCCTTTGTTTCCCCTTCCCATCCCTTCCCATCTTCCACTACCCCGTCCCCTACTCCCCCCCACCCCCGCCTCCAGAGTTGTAAAGTTCATTTTTCGACATAACGATTTATACATTTCATTGTTGCAATGGGTCCACCTATATCCCTAGTTAAACAATTTGTTTTTTCCCTTCCACTCCACAAATTATACCAACATCAAATACAGTGAAAAAAGGGGTTAAACCGTGGGGGAAGGACATACAAAACAACAAAAAAATTACCTTATAAATATGTTACAAACAATAGCAAGAAAGAAAAACCACTTATGTCCTTATCTTGGGGTTCATTTCACCTAACATCAACTTATCTGAACTTTTCTGCTTGTCTCAGACATATACTAGCTATTGCAAATAAGGGAAACCATGGGACCTATGTTTCTTTGGGCCTGGCTTACTTCACTTAATATAATTTTTTCCAAGTCTTTCCATTTCCTAACAAATGGGGCAATGTCATTTTTTCTGATGGAGGCATAGAATTCCATTGTGTATATATGCCACATTTTCTTGATCCATTCATCTACTGAGGAGCATCTGGGTTGGTTCCATATCTTAGCTATGGTAAATAATGCTGCAGTAAACATAGTTGTGCTGGTAGCTTTAGTATGGTATTGTTTGTGATCATTTGGGTAAATGCCCACAAGTGGGATTGCTGGGTCATAGGGGAGCTCTATGTGGAATCTTTTTTTTTTGGGGGGGGGTCTGGTCGTGGGGCCTGAACTCTGGGCCTGGGCGATGTCCCTCAGCTCTTCAGCTCAAGGCTAGTGCTCTACCACTTGAGCCAAAGCGCCACTTCTGGCTTTTTTTCTTTTTGCTTATGTGGTGCTAGGGAATTGAACCCAGGGCCTCATGCATGCAAGGCAAGCACTCTACCATTGAGCCACCTTCCCAGCCCCTCTATGTGGAGTCTTTTGAGGAACCTCCATACTACTTTCTAAAGTGGTTGAACAAGTTTGCACTCCTACCAACAATGCAGTTGGGTTTCCTTCTGTCCACATCCCCTCCAGCATCTGTTGTTATTAGAGTTCTTGATTATAGCCATTCTAACTGGGGTGAGGTGGAATCTAGACCTATAGCCATCTAATCTTTGATAATGGAGCCAAAAAAAAAAATAGAATGGAAGAAACACAGCCTCTTCAGTAAATGGTGCTGGCAAAATTGGTTAATCACTTGTAGAAAACTAAAGCTAGACCCTTATATATCACCCTGCACCAGAATCAACTCCAAATGGATCAAAGACCTCCGAGTCAAAGCAAACACCCTGAAATCATTACGGATGGAAGAGGAGAAACCCTAGGTCTCCTTGGCACAGGCTGAAATTTTCCCAATAGAGACCCAGAAACACAACAAATCAAAAAAAAGGTTGGACAAATGGAATTGCATGAAGTTGCGGAGCTTCTACATGACAAAGGACATATAGCTAGCAAGATCAATAGAAAGCCCACAGATTGGGAGAAGATCTTCACTAGCCATACAACAGACAAGGGTCTCATATCTAAAATATACCTGGAACTCAAAAAATTAAATCCCCCAACAACAAATCTTCAAAGAAACAACTGCCCAATAAATAAATGGGCTAAAGACTTAAAGAGAAACTTTTCTGAAGAGGAAAGAAGGATACACATGAAGAAATGCTCAACCTCTCTAGCCATAAAAGAAATGCAAATCAAAACAACATTGAGATACCACCTAATCCCAGTTAGAAATGGCTCTAATCAAGAAATCTAATAACAACAGATGCTGGAGGGGATGTGGACAGAAGGGAACCTTACTGCATTGTTGGTGGGAGTGTAAACTTGTTCAACTACTTTGGAAAGCAGTATGGAGGTTCCTCAAAAGACTCCACATAGAGCTCCCCTATGACCCAGCAATCCCACTTTTGGGCAGGTGGACCCATTGCAACAATGAGATGTACAAGTCGTTATGTTGAAAAACGAACTTAACAACTTTGGTGGGGGTGGTGGAGAAAGGATCGGGTGGGGAGGGGGGAGTATGGGAAGGGATGGGAAAGGGAAACAACGAGGAGGCAACAATGCTTGATAAGAAATGTACTCATTATCTTGCCCATGTAATTGTAACTCCTCTGTACGGTATTCTCACAATAAAAAAAAAAAGAAAAAATCAACAACAAAAAAAAAGAACTCTAATAACAACAGATGCTGGAGGGGATGTGGACAGAAGGGAACCTTACTGCATTGTTGGTTGGAGTGCAAACTTGTTCAACCACTTTAGAAAGTAGTATGGAGGTTCCTCAGGGAGCTCCCTTATGACCCAGCAATCCCACTTTTCGGCATTTACCCAAATGATCACAAACAATACTATACTAAAGCTACCAGCACAACTATGTTTATTGCAGCATTATTTACTATAGCTAAGATATGGAACAACCCAGATGCCCCCCAGTAAATGAATGGATCAAGAAAATGTGGTATATATACACAATGGAATTCTATGCCTCCATCAGAAAGAATGACATTGCCCCATTTGTTAGGAAATGGAAAGACTTGGAAAAAATTATATTAAGTGAAGTAAGTCAGGCCCTAAGAAACATAGGTCCCATGGTTTCCCTTATTTGCAATAACTATATCTGAGACAAGCAGAAAAAGTCAGATAAGTTGATGTTAGGTGAAATGAACCCCAAGGTAAGGACACAAGTGTTTTTTTTCTTTCTTGCTATTGTTTTTCTAACGTATTTATATGGTACCATGTGATTTTTTGTTGTTGTTTTGTATGCCCCTCCCCCATGGTTTAACCCCTGTTTTCACTGTATTTGAAGTTGCTATAATTTGGGGAGTGGAAGGGAAAAAAACAAATTGTTTAAATAGGGATACAGGTTGACCCATTGCAACAATGAAATGTATAAAACGCTATGTTGAAAAACAAACTTTACAATTTAGGGGGAGGGTGTGGGAGTGGGGGTGAGGGGCGAATGTGGTTGTGGAGGTGGGAGGGAAGGGATGGTAGGGGAAAAACAAAGGAGGAGGCATCAATGCTTGATAAGAAATGTACTCATTACCTTGCTCATGTGATTGTAACCCCTCTGTACAGTATTTTCACAATAAAAAACTTATTTAAAAAAATCACAGTATTTCAGCAAGCATTTATTGAGTTCCTACTTGGTACTGGCACTATTCTACACAGTAGGCACTCAGCATTGAACAATACATCAAGACCAAGAGTGAGGAGTCTCAAGCCTTACCTTGAGGGAATTTCTGTGCCTCTATTACCTCATTTGAGAGAATATATAAGGGTCACTATGAGGATTAGTTAATAGTGCCAGGCTCCTAGTGAACTGATACAGAAATACTGTAAAAGTGGGATGGTGATGAGTGAATCAGACTGACATGAAAACAAAGTATATGATGCTATGACCAGATAACACAGGACAATGTGGAAGAGACTGACAAAAGGTTCCTTCCTACTGGGTGTTCACATCCAAGATCTGGATGACAAAATGAGCTGGTGGGAAGCAACAGTGGGCATCAGCTTATGAGAGATTCTAGGACAAGAATGAACAAAGTAGAATCTAGTAATAGAAAGCCAAGCCACCACTGTGACACACTGAGCAGGTAAGAGTGGTTGGGAGATAGGAGAAGTAGGCCAGAGACAGGGAAAGGCTAGATCAACGTCGCTTAGTTGTATTGGTAGTTAGGAGGAAGAGTCTGGACTCTAAGGCACTCTGAATAGTGAAGGAGTAAAATTTGGTGTATGTTTTAGGAGCACCACTTAGCTACTTCCTAGAGAATATATCATGGGAATGTGAGGATGAGAAGTAGTAGCCAGGTAGTCAGGTGTTGCCATCATCCAGGTGAGATGTGATGTTAGCTTGTCCAGAGGTGTATATGGTGGAGATGGAGAGAACAGAACAAATTTGGGATTGAGTTTGCAAGCAGAAAAGGAAACACCTGACAGCATATTGTTTATGAGACACAGAAATAAAAGGAAAGAGTCTGTTGAACCTGATAGATGATTGAGCCAGATTTTTTTTTAAGTGAAGGTAGGGAGTACACTGAGTGTCCAAGAACTTTGGGCAAATGGCCAGAAACCCAAGCTCCAGTCCTGGTTCAGCCTCTTCCTGCTATTGTAATGGAGTATCCACTCAGTTTTCATTCTGCCATGATCAATGATGTGGAATGATAATACATTCTCTAATCACTTCTCAGTGAAATGGTGAGGCTCACAGTAGAAACATCTGTGTCTGTATGAATACAGTATTGGTATAATTGTCAGCCTAGGTGGGACTGGACAGCGCCATCAGAATATTGGAGACAATATGACTAATGCATTAAACAACACAGTTTAAAGCACCCTGACACATCAGGGTGCTCTGTTAGCATGCTACAAGGAGAAAGTTGAATGTGCAGCCACACACTCTGTCCTTGGTCATTTATGTTTCCCTGTTACAACCTGGTGGCATTAGCAGCATTCCTATCAGGGAGCGAGTGGTTGTATTCTTGATCTAATGTGCTCTGACACTGTTTAAAGAGATTTAGTGTTAAGTTTTTAAATGGGAGAAAATTCACAATGTCTGGATGTCACTTTCAAATTCTGTGAGCCTAGTCAAAAATAGCTGTGAGCAGGGAAAAATCAATCCTCTCTGGCTTTCATGGGGTAATAGCCCATAACTGACAAGAGGCAAATGGCTTTCTTACCGTTTAGTGAATTTGCACAAAAACTGGAATTCTTGAATTTCATTACCTACAACAGTGCTATTGTTTTCTAAAACTAATTTTTTTCATTGTGGCATTTTTATATAAAAAGAATAGAAATGATCAAAAAGAATAAGTGGAGAATCTTGGTTAAATTGTGGTCTATACTTACAATAAACTGCACTTGCTTTGGAAAGTGATTATGCAGATTATATATATATATATATAAATCTGGTGATTTTTGAAACATATTAATAAGTAGAAAAGTTATGTTAATGATTTATATATTGTGGCACATCCCCATTTATGGTTTTTAGAATATGCATCTGCTATGTTCACTTGCTGTGTTGCATTTCATTTTGTTTTGTGACAGGGTGTTGCTATATAGGTCAGGCTGGTCTCAAACTTGAGATCTAGTACCTTAAATTCCTGAATGCTGGGATCACATATGTTACTATGCTTGGGTTTGCCTTTATGTTTTAAAGTGTGTGTAATGTTATATGCATCTTCCAAACATTTCAGGGATGGAAAAATTATCAGTACAATATAAGGTGCTTTCTTTCTAAGTCATTTGAACAAGTAACTGATATGAAAAGCTTCATGAGAGCCATTCTAGGAGTTTGCCCCTGGCCATGGAATTGGAAGAATGTAGGGGCTGCTGTTTGGCTGTGCCTGGGAGGGTATCCGGCTGCTGTGGCGATAGCTTGCTTTTCTAAACTCTGTTAGGCAGAGAAGGGCCCTACAAAAAGGATCTTTCTTGCTGGTTCACCTGCAAGTGAGGCCAATTGACCCCAAGTGAGGTTCGACCCCCAGATTCCAAGGACCAAGGGCTGTCCATGAGTTGAAATCAGTATTTGGTTCCAGAATTGCACTACAGCTTTCCTTATCAGCCTTGTGGCCCTGTCTTATCTCTTTCCCAGGCTGCAATGTCAATGAAGTTTTATGCTACCTTGCAAGCTGTGGGGAAAGAGGAAGAAACGATCAGGTGGGAAAATGGGGCAGCAAGCCACAACCTCTCCCCCAAGCCTCAACCCCTCTTCTGCCCCATTCCAGACTTCTGACTATGAGCCATGAGCCACTGGGACGAGAGATGAATTGGGTGAGTGTGCATTGCATTAGACTTATTTTCTGAATGTGTCCAGTGAACTTTATCTATTTATAGGGATGACTGGAAAAATCATGAAATTCCCCCCAGGGAAGTTGGGAGAGCTGCTATGAACAGGCAGGGTAGAAATAACAGTTATTTTCAGTTTGCCATTTCTTTAGCTTGTCTGATCAACTGGATACATCTAGAAAAACAACAAAGATAATGCATAGTTTGAACTAGTTTGAACAAGAAGTGTTACCTAATGGTACCACTTCCAAAGAAAGAGTAGCTTATGTATAAGCCTTGCCATTCCAGTTACCACAGAAAACACTGAATTATGCCTGGAAAAAGGAGGACATTACATTTTGTTCTAAAACCTTCCATTTTATTCTTATATTGAACTGTCAACATCAAGCCAGCAACCATACACTTTCCAGTTTATCTATTTAAATATGGCCTGCACCAGTAAAGCTTTCCAATGCCAAATATCACTTGCTTTAACCTACAATTTTTAAAGATAATAGCTCTTCCTAGAATCATATGATATTTTACACCAGTTTCACAGCTGCTGTTTTATCATCTTATTTTACTCCCCTGGTTGTCCTAGAAACAGTACCAGAATTATTTATTTTCTGAAAGTATTTTTTATTACTTACATGGAAAGTTTTTCCCATTATTTTGGAAAAATAGATGAATTACATGCTCTTTGAAAGTAAAAGACTTTGAAGCATGCAAGGGGAAACATTAGAAGAAAACAATTTTAATCCCAAGTTCAAAAAGCAAAGCAGATACTCATGAGATTCAGCTAAATTCTACCAATGTGGTTTTTACCTATTTCTGTTAGACTGTGTTATTTGCAGAGTTTAGTATGCTTTGGGTACTCAACATTTAGATACCTACCATGGTTAGGGAAGTCCACCCATAGGCACATAGGTCACATAGGAAGTTCATTAAGAGTCTCTAAGAGAAACTAAGGTTGGACATGAGAGAGAACTTCTGAGATGTGAAGTAACATCTCTCCTGAGGTGTTCAGATAACCATGGGCAGACATTCCTCCATGAGGAAACCAAGAGGACAAGAGCTCAGGACACTGTAACTTTTCCTCTTACAAAACAAGAATCCTACCATCTTTGACACTTGTCCAAGGATGAGGAAAAACAATGGGTAAGTTTAACTGAATAATTATCTGTAGACACCATCAGAACTAGAACATCTCCAGGACTAAAGTCAATTAGTAGGTCTCAGTTTAGTGAACTCATACTTCAAGTGCAGGGAAATTTTGAAGAGCTTCTTTAGCTACAAAGGTACCCACATCTCACTGGCAAACACTCCTCTATCTAGTGTCTGTATTTCAGAAGGCAGTGATGTGGTCTTCACTATACCCAGAACCTATTTGGAGGTTTCAAAAAATGGATTCAATCCCGACACAAATAAATAAATAAACAAATAAGCAAAAAGTAATGTCAATTTGTCCTCTCAGGCTCACAGAAGAAATCTGCACTTTTGAGTACTTCTCAGTCTTAACTCATCTTTAGACTTTAAAATGAGATGACAAGAGCTGTTCATCCTGGCTTTGTTCATAACTGATGGGGTGGCTTTAGGGAAGTCATATAGAGTAATGGTCTCAGCTACCAGGAAAAAACATGCCAAAGTCTCCCTGCCTTTCATGATTCCAGGTAAAGTAGTAATAAACCTAAATAAATATATGACCAAAAATGGGTCTTTTAAAAAAACACAAAAAAAACAACCAGTTGGGTGTTGGTGGCTTATGCTTTTATTATCCTAACTACTCAGGAGTTTGAGACATGCAAGATCTTGTTTCAAACCCAACCCAGGCAGAAAAGTCCATGACACTTTGTCTACAATTAACCAGTAAAATATTAGACTAGAGGCATGAGTAAAGAGGTAGAATACCAGCCATAAACAGGCAAATTGAGTAAGAATACAAGACTTTGAGTTGAAGCCCCAGTACTCACACACACACACACACACACACACACAAAATCAAAGAAGTCAACTATGATGGTATGTTGCTATAATCCTGGCTTACTCAAAAGGCTGAGAGAGGAAGATCACTTGAACCCAGGAGTTCAATGCCAGCCTAAGAAACACAATAAGACCCCATCTCAAAATTAAGTTAAAAGGAGCTATGAGAGTATAGCTCAGTAGTAGAGCTAATGTGTATAAGGTCCTGTGTTCAATTCTCAGCACCCCTACCCACCCACTTACCACCCCCCACACACACATACACAAATCAAGTCACTAATGGAAGACAACTATAATTTGTGACAAGAAGATGTTTTAATGATACTTGTCTTTGTCACAGTGATAGCCACTGCTGTTTTTGAATGGTGAAAGCAGTTATTCAGCAGTTTTGCTTTTAAGTGAGAAAAACTTGCCTCTCCTTTCTCTGGAATCCTAACAATGAGGTCTCAGGTTTCTATAGCATAGGAAGCTTTTTTCTCTTTTTCATTTTCTTTTTTTCCAATTTAGAGTTCTTGGTTTTAGGGGAAACTGCAGTGACAACAAGAATTGCTCCTGGGGCTCCCTGAAAGAACTATTCCAGAATTTTAGATTCCTGAGATTGAAGAGTATGAAATGTATTTTGGAAACAGGGTAATACATTTTATATTAGGACACATATCCCTAGGAAAAATATAACAAGAAATTGATAGCTTGATTTTGCAGCAAAATTATCTGGCAGATGAAAAGGTAAAGAGGATATACATTCCTGGAAAAATATCATGATTGCAATAAAATTATGCTGTGAGTGAATAGAGGCTGCAATATTGTAAGTCATCTAAGCTAAAACAGTAAGAATAGACAGGCAGAATGGGGAAAAAGCAGTTTTAAGGTAAAGAAGGCTAATGAGAAGGGGCAATTAGCTTTAGTAAGCCTTTTCTCCCATGGCTCCTTCCTCTGGTCCCAGCTGTTATAGTCTGGAATACTGAAGAAGGCCTCATTGTAGTTTATTTAATGGTAGTTTATTTTATGGCAGTTTATTTTATGGGTCAACTAGACAGGACCATGGGGTGCCTAGATAATTATTCAAATACTCCTCTGCAGATCTCTGTAAAAATGTTTCTAGGTAAGATTAGCATTTGTGCCAGTAGACTGAGAAAGCAGATTGGTCTTCCTAATGTGGCTGGATGGCATTCAGTCAGTTGAAAGTCTGAATAATACAAGAATACTGATCTTCCTGTGAGCCAGAGGGAGTTCCTCCTATCTGTTTGTCTTCAGCTGGGACATTGGTATTTTGTTTGTTTCCTGCCTTTAGATTTGAATTGGGAACTCACCTCTTTCTAGGTCCTATGTCTGTTAGCCTTCAGACTAGAATTTACACTCCTCAGTTCTCAGGACTTCAGTCTTAAACTAGAAATGCACCATTAGCTGTCTTGGATCTCCAATTTGACAGTTGCAGACCTTGAGATTTCTTGCTTCTATAATAGTGTATATGTGACCAATTTCTTACCGTAAGTGCACGTGTGTATATAAAATTGTAAAATTCTTATTTTGTCTTTGTCTCAGCTTCCTGACAAATAACTTCTAAAATCCTTGGATTCTCCAGATAAGACTGGTTTTTATATCTTGTATCTAGGGCCCTTAGATAGTATCAGGGTGGGGGCTGGTTGTCAGGGAAGCCAATCATGTGACCTCTGGGACTGAAGATTCACCAATGAAATGATTTGGAAAATCATGCCCATATAATGAAGCTTCCACAAAAACAAACAAACAAACAAACAAAACACCAAAATGACTGTGTCAGGAGCTTCCAGTGTAATAAACAAGAATAATGTCTATTAGTAAGCCCTGACTAATAAACTCAAGTTCAGGTATCTGCATCTAGCAAAACCTGTATCTTTTCCTGAATAGGGAGAATCATTTACCATGGAAACACACATTTAATCTATTTTGTTTATACTCAAGAGTTTATATTGAGACCTGCAAAGAACGACAGGAGTAAGATTCAGAGAATCTGTTACTTTTAGAGAGCAGATCTATGATGGGAAGTGAAGTGTGCTGGATGTGAGTGTTGTGGATGGAGAGAGAGAAAAATGCTAGATTCAGAGATAATGACTTAATGTGAGACTTCTTTTGGCCAATGCATTGCTAGGTACCTCACATGCAAACCTGGAGCTTGGTGCTGAATGTTTTATTTTCTTAAAGCAATTTTGAAAACCAGATTATCTCACTGATTTAAATGGGGGGGAAGTTAAGTCAGGAAAAGAAGATGAAGAAACATTAAGAGTAGAAGTCTTAGTAGCTTTATGCATATGATCATATGAAATTATGTTTATTGAAACTAACTCCAAGTAATGGAAACAAGAGGAATTTTTCATTATTTTGAAAAATCTTGTGTGTGCGAGCTAGGCAGAGTAACTCATATTGGTAATCCTCCCTACTCAGAAGGCTGAATGAGATTCAGAAGACTGTGGAACAAAGCCCATCCAGGTAGAAGAGTCTACAAGATTCCATCTTCAGTTAACTGGAGGAGTGGTTCGAGTAGTAGATCATGCCAGCCATTAGCTAGAAAGCCCAGTGAGGGTTACAGAGTTACAAGTCCTGGTACTGTCATGAAAAAAAAAACAACATCTAAACCAATAAAATGTGGGATATGGTAGCATATGCCTGGATCCCAGATATGCAGGAAGCATGATACGACTGTGGTCTAGACTGGTCTGGACCTGATCAGAGACCCTATTAAAAAATTAGCAAAGCACAAAGGGCTGGAGGTATGGCTCAAGTGGTAGAGCATCTACCTGGAAAGCATTAGATCCTGAGTCCAAATCCAATACCACTCCCCCAAAATTGTGTCTAGAATGGTTCTGTTTCTTATGAATTTCATCTTATAATAGTAAAAGGCATCACCATAAAACTTTTTAATATAAAAATGATCCACTGGGTGGAAAGTTATTTGGCTGAGAACTAGACATAGCACACATCCCTCAAGCCAGAATACACAAGAAGGGTGTTTTTCGACCAAGCTTTTGACTAAAATTGATCGCACCTTCATAAAAGAGCCACCATCAAGGAGCTTCCTGGCAGCATAAAGGCCTTACTCAGACCTTGGAGACCCAGCCTCAGCATTAACCACCATCTCTGCCCCTTCACATTGGTGCTCAAGAATAGAAAAGTTACCTAACACATATTCAACACCAGGAATATTTCATTTATGAGAAAAATTGCATTCAGGTGACTTTTATAGCATTTCAAGAGGTGAATGATATCTCTAATAATAATTACAAGAATTGCCTTTTTCTGAATCAAAATTGGGATATGGCTTGACAATGAATGATCTATGATTTAAGATGGTATTATAAAGAAAGAATTACAGTATCTATTTAGGCAGCCAATGGGTATTCTTTTTTTCAAAAAGATTCCACTACTCATTGTTCCAGAAAACACAAGACATATGTACACCAAAGAAAAAAATACAGAAATAAATCACATGCTCTCAAAAAGAAATTAAAGCAGAATTTAGGAAGTGGAAAAACCTCCCTTGCTCCTGGATTGGAAGGATTAACATCGTGAAAATGGCAATACTTCCAAAGGCTATCTACAAATTCAATGCTACCTAGCAATATTCCAACCTTATTCTTCAATGAAATAGAAGAAGCAACCCCAAAAATCATATGGAACAATAAAAGACCCCAAATAGCAAAAATATTCCTTAGCAGAAGGAACATTACCAAATTTCAAACTCTACTACAAAGCCATATTAATCAAAACAGTTTGGTACTGGCACAAGAACAGACCTGGACCAATGAAATAGAACTGAAGACCCAGAAAGGAACCCACAGACCTATAGCCACCTAATCTTCAGTAAGGGAGCTATAAAATAGAATGAAAGAAAGACTGCCTCTTCAGTAAATGGTGCTGGCAAAATTGGTTAAACAACTGTAGAAAACTAAAGCTAGATCCTTATCTATTACCCTGCACCAGAGTCAACTCCAAATGGATCAAAGACCTCGGAGTCAAAGCAGACAGCCTAAAAACATTACAGGAAGGAATAGGAGAAACTGTAGGGCTCCTTGGCACAGGCTGAAATTTTCTTAATAAAGACCCAGAAACAACAAATGAAAGAAAGGTTGGACAAATGAGATTGCATGAAACTGCAGAGCTTCTGGATGGCAAAGGACTAGTTTATAACTAGCAAGAGCAATAGAAAGCCAACAGATTGGGAGGAGATCTTCACTAGCCTTACAACAGACAAGGATTTCAAATCTAAAATATACCTGGAACTCAAAAAATTAAATCCTCCAACAATAAATCCTCAAAGAAACAACTGTCCCAATAAACAAGTGGGCTAAAGACTTAAAGAACTTCTCTGAAGATGAAATAAGAATGGCTAATAGACATATGAAGAAATGCTCAACTTCTCTAGCCATAAAAGAAATGCGAATCAAAACAACATTGAGATTCCACCTCACCTCAGTTAGAATGGCTATAATCAGGAAATCTGGAGGGGGTGTGGCCAAAAGGGAACCCTACTGCATTGTTGGTGGGAATGTAAACTTGTTCAACCACTTTAGAAAGCAGTATGGAGGGTACCCAAAAGACTCTACATAGAGCTCCCCTATGACCCAGCAATCCCACTTTTGGGCATTTACCCAAATGATCACAAACAATAACATACTAAAGCTACCAGCACAACTATATTTATTGCAGCATTATTTACCATCGCTAAGATATGGAACCAACCCAGATGCCCGTCAGTAGATGAATGGATCAAGAAAAATGTGATATATATACACAATGGAATTCTATGCCTCCATCAGAAAGAATGACATTGCCACATTTGTTAGGAAATGGAAAGACTTGGAAAAAATTATATTAAGTGAAGTAAGCCAGGCCTAAAGAAACATAGGTCCCATGGTTTCCCTTATTTGCAATAACTAGTATATATCTAAGACAAGCAGAAAAGGTCAAAAGCTATGTATATATAACCATGTAAGATGATATTAAGTGAAATGAACCCCAAGATAGGGACACAACCTTTTTTCTTTTTTGCTATTGTTTTTAATGTATCTAAAATGTACTATGTGATTTTTTTTCTTTTGTATGTTCTTTCCCCATGATATAAACCCCTGTTTTCACTGTATTTGATTCTGGTGCCCTGCCTCTTGCATATACATTTTTCTAATTTGGGGAGGGGAAGGGAGATAAAATGCTAAAACAAGGATACAGGTTGACCCATAGTAACAATGAGATGCATAAGACACTATGTTGAAATCGAACTTTACAACTTGCTGGGGGAGGGGGAAGTTGGGGAGGTGGGGAGGGAAGGGGTGGTAGGGGAAAAACAAAAGAGGAGGTAACAATGCTCAATAGGAAATATACTCATTACCTTACTCATGTAACTGTAACCCCTCTGTACAGTATCTTTACAATAAAAATATATATTAAAAAAAAAAAAAGAAATCGCAGCCAGATGCCGGTGGCTCATGCTTGTAATCCTAGCTACTCAGGAGGCTGAGATCTGAGGATCGTGGTTCAAAGCCAACCCCGACAGGAAAGTCCATGAGACTCTTATCTTCAATAAACTACTAGAAAACCAGAAGTGGTGCTGTGGTTCAAGCGGTAGAGAGCTTGCCTTAAGCTGAAGAGCGCAAGGACAGCGCCCAAACCTAGAGTTCAAGCCCCACAACTGACCAAAAAACAACAAACAAAACAGAAAAAGAAATCACATGCTTTTCTTTCTTCACTTGGCTAGCATTTATGGGACACATTGGGTCATTTCTTGGTCTTTTGACTAAGATCAAGTGTATTGGATGTATTTAGGGTGCTAGGTGCTTGATGTTGTAGGTACTAAGGATACAACTGAGGTTTTTGCCCTCAAGCAACGTTTTGTTAAATGGGAAATTGGGTAAAGTATATATTGGGGTGGGCTTGGGAACAGACAAGGAGACAGATGTGCTTGGCAATCAGCAATGGTGGAGGCCGTTACAGAAAAGCTGTTTTTGTCCCACATAAATGGGAAGGTGAAAGATATCCTCTTACCTCAAGTTACAATGAAGAGCTACGGAACTGCTGATGCGAAGACAAGAAGTGCTACATGGATGAAATGTATTTGAAAGGAGATACCTACAGTAGAATAATAGTTTTTGACTTATGAAACTCCTTATCTTAAAAATGGACAGTGGACATTGGTTTGTCTTTATTCTCTATCAGGATCTGAACTTTACTTTTCTCCTTCTAATGGTGGCCTCAACCCCTTTGTATGTATCTTGGAAGTACCATCTTGCATGGTGGAAGTCTAAGACACTTCTTCATTCCTGCTATGCTGGTTGAGGTGTCCCCCAAAAGGCTCAGGTGTTAAAGGTTTGGTCCCCAGGATCATACTAGTGGGAGATAGTGGAACCTTTGAGACAGGGGCCTGGTGAGAGGATGTTAAGTCATTGGAGATGGGCCCATAAGGGGACTGTGGGATCCAGCCCTTTCCTCTTTTTCATTTTCCTTCTGGCCATAAAATGAGTGGTTTTGCTCTGCCACATGCTCTTACCATATGGGCTGCCTAAGCATAGGCCCAAAACAATGGGCCAATGCATTGTGGACTAGAACCTTCAAAACTGTTAATGATTATACTATTTTTCCTATGAATTTTCTCAGGTTTTTGATTATAGTAATAGAAAACTAACACTCCATCCATGACAGAAAGAGTGCAGCAATTGGATACCCTGGTCCCTACTTCTGATTCTCACCCAAGTATACCAAGTACACATTGAGCAAGGAAGGCTTAAGTGCATTTGTTTTGTGCTAGTCATGGAGCTTGAACTGAGGGCCTGAGTACTGTCCCTGAGCATTTAGTAAAGGTTACCACTCTACCACTTGAGCTACAGCTCTACTTCAGAAATTGTTTGTGCTTAATTGGAAATAATAGTATAATAGTCTCATGGACTTTCCTTCCTTGACTGGCTTTGAACCTTGATCCTCAGATCTCAGCCTGCTGAGTAGATGAGTCACTGGTGCTTGGCTCTTTTTCATTAATATTTTTATTATCCTTAAGTGGTTGTGCAAATGAGTTTCCATTCAACAAAGCAGTTTATGTGTACAATATATCTTGATCAGTGTCACCCCTTCCAACATTCTCACTCATCCCTGGCTCTTAAGTGCATTTATAAAAATGACAATGACTGTTATAACTGTGCCAGTGTTCCAATCAGACTTTCTAGGGCATGATCTTAAGGCTTCTTTGACATTGCTTGATTCCTACCTGCATTCTGACCTTGCTTCTCAGTGTTCTCATCAGTTTAAGCATATCTCAGTATTCCTACTACGGGGGGTATGTAGATAAGTAATTTTTCAAACAGAATGAGAAGGGGTGGAGGTAAGCCAATAATTACTGTACAGAAAATCCTAAGCCTTCAAGATAGATAAGATTGATGGGCAATTGTGGAGGAAAAGACATGAACACTGTGAAAAGTACAATCAATGCAAGGCAATTTAAGGGACAAAGTAGATACAGAGAACCAAAGAGAGATCTGCAGGGAATATTGACAGAGAACTGTAACTGTGGGAGAGGGGCAAAATTCACCAACACAAGAAAGTATGCATAAAGAAATTAGGAAGCAAAAAATGGCAGGAGAAAGTGCATAGAAAGATGTGAAAATGTATCAATGGATGCAAAACAGTTGGCAAGAAAACTCAGTCTTGTATAAATCTAGATATGACCATCAAAAAGAGGTTGAAAAATGTTTCTCACAGGGCTTCATAGAAAAGAAAAAGGAGGAAGGAAATATTGAAAACCACCTTTGGCTTGTTTTTTGTTTGTTTGTTTTGTCAGTGGTGGGGCTTGAACTCTGGGCCTGGGCACTGTCCCTCAGCGCTTCAGCTCAAGGCTAGTGCTCTACCACTTGAGCCACAGTGCCACTTCCAGTTTTCTGAGTGGTTTATTGGAGATAAGAATCTCACAGACTTATCCTGTGTGGGCTGGCTTTGAACGGTGATCGCCAGATCTCAGCTTCCTGAGTAGCTAGGATTACAAGTATGAGCCACCGGCGCCCGGCTTGGCTGGTTTTTTGCAAGTTTACATTTTAAAGTATTTCCACTAGAAATGAAATACTAGATGAGAGAACGTGAGGATAACGTATCCATATCAATGAAGGATGGCATAGTTCTATTAGTATGTTGCCACATCAGCTTCTCTTTTTCCTTGTAGAGGATTTGTTTGTAACATGGGAGTAATTTTAATCCTGATTTGCCATTTATTATTTTGTGTAAATAAGTTACTTTATGGGTTCAAAATTTTAATATTAATTATAATGGCTTTATAACTCTATAAAGAGATAACCTTTACTTCCTAGGTTTTAGACAGTGTGTGTGTGTGTGTGTGTGTGTGTGTGTGTGTGTGTGTGTGTGTGTGTGTGTGTGTGTGTGTGTGTATCACTTTTCAAGTGCTCATTATGCAATTTCTATTCCATAAGTATTTTCTTAACTTCACAGGTAATTCTGTATGTCAGATGCACAGTCCCTTACACAAATTCAAAAAGTTCCAAATTTATCACAAGAACATAAGAAAAGCAGGTCTGTAATCAAGTCTACCTGATTATGTATTTATTGAGACAGGGTCACACTATATAGCCCAGTCTGTCCTGGAACTCATGATCTTCCTTCTGATTAACTGGGATTATAGGTATTTACCACTACACCTGGCTGCCAAGTGAATTTCTAAAAGGTTAAAAGTCATTTATTCTGTTGCTGATCATGAATGCATGTGTCAATACTTAATAGTAAGTATGATCATTTCTTCCTAACAGCTAAATAGTCAATTTACTTATAAGGGAGAATGAAAATTTACATATTGAAAAAGTACTTCACTTTTAAATTGTAGTTAGTTTCTGAAATCAAGTCTATATGTAGCCCAAGTTGTCCCTGAACTCAATACTCTACTGCCTCAGCCTCAGCCTTCTGAGTTCTGGGATTACAGGTGTGTACTGGTACTTCACCTAGATCATCTTAACTCTTGAGTGTAAAAATGTTTTTTACAAGAAAGCATGTGAAGAAGCCAGTCAGTTACCATCCTTCTAACTTTTGTTTTCCCAATATTCTTTATGATTGTTCAGGGCTATGTAAAACTTCTATGATGGCTGACTCCATCTCATCCCCACAAAGTAAATCTCTGTCACTAAGCCAGGCTTGGTAAATCTAGGAAATTACATTTGATTCTATTGTGTTCTCGGAGCACGGAGTTATCCCTAGGAACAACCTCTGCTTTTATATAAGGTTGAGAGTCTCCATTCTTGCTCCAGGACATTGGCTGATATGAAGATAAGATGCCTGGAACTATTGCAACCCATGTGAAATCATGAAAAGAGTTAAGTAGCAGAGTTGATATGTCAGAAATGAGGAAACAACATGAACCCTTAATGATAGCATGTCACTTGGTTGACTATCATCAGATTGCCCTTCCTTCCAGACTCCCTGATTTATTACACAGGGAATTGTTTAATCCCATTGAACCTCAGTTTTCTGATCCTTTGCTGTTCCTTGCAGCAAAGTCAGATGTGTTTCATGTCTGGACTGTCTAGTATCTCAAGTGTCAATTTGGGTCAGACAGAGTAGTATAAATCCAACAGGGCCATAGGGAAGGGAATACAGAGTGCATTTATTTCCTTTGGGAAAGTGTAACTTCATTCTGATGAAAAAGACCTTGACAAGATGAGGCAGGATCTTTTTTAAACTTTGTGCATCCCAGGTACAGTTTCTGTGATTCCTGAAAAATGAATAGGCAAAGATGATAGTGACACAGTGAATGGGGAGAAACCATATACACAGTAGACATGAGCCTCAAGGATCAGCTCTGAGATTGACTGTCACTTTAGGGACTTTAGTTTTTTCGTATTACAGTTCATTAAGTCAGATTAGTATCCAAGTTTCTCAATTCTCCATTTTGTTCTTTCTGATATTGTACACAATCTTCCAAGATAAATTTGAATTTCAGGCTGGTAAAATAGAAAGCAAGAAGAAAATCTGTGCAAAGAGCTGCACAGTAGCAAACATGCATAATGCTCTAATAATAGATACAGTATCACAACACCATATCTCATTCCATAAAGCTGCTTATATTGGCCACTGTGCTAATTCATTTGATTCTCAACTCTGTAGAACAAGTAGACAGTAAATTCCCCTTCTTCAATAACACTGTATCTGCCATACTATAGTCATATCTTTCTCCCCTTCTGTGAAGTGACAATTTTGAGACAAGAGAACAAGGGGACAGCCTGGGCCCAGCTGGTCATTTAGTGGAGCTAGTCCACTTATCTCTGGGGAGAGGAAGGTGACCAAGGTGGAAGATCCAAACCCAAGACACTGTGCTCATATCAATTCAAAGTCAAAGTTCAGTTATGTTCATTCTCAGGTTAGGACTGCAAGAAAGACTAATTGAAAAGAAAAAGGAAACCATTAAAAGACCACAAAACAAAGATGGCCACAGACAGAAGGAGAGATTTACACAGCCAGGGGAGAGTGGCCCAGGTCTCTACAGAAAAGACTGTCTCATCAAACACTATTGAATTCCTTTAAAGAAGAAATATGTGTTATATCTGACTATAGGCAATCACAGTGAGACCATCTTGATTGAGTTTGGATTTTTTATTGTTTATTTTTATAAAACAATGACAAATATAATGTAATAGTGTATCTAGCTGCAGTCCATACTTTTTAAATGATGAGAACAATGGTAGTGAAATATATGACTTGCTGCAGTTATCCGAAGGTCATTATAACCTTCAAGAAGGATAAGAATAAAAAAAAAAAAAAAACCTTAAGAGGCAGACATAAGAACAAAGAATGCTGTGAGAGCTCAAGAGGGGAATAGAATCTTCCTTTTACTTCATCTCAAAAACCCTTAAATTCACCCTCAGTAAAAGGGCATGCACAAAGGAATGGTTTTAAGATTGAAAGGAGATTGTTAAGAGAAAGAAAGCTAAAGTTCTCAATTGACTACAATTTAGGGAAGTCAGAAATTTAAGACTAGGCTCTCAAAACATAAAAAATGTAAAAGTAAGACAGTTTGTAGACATCCACATTTGCAGTCAGATGAGGATACTTAGTAACCAGAAATCTTTGAATCTCTGAGGTAACATTTAGAAATCCCAGGGTCCCAGAGGAATAAATATAATTTCCAAAGAAGAAAGGCAGGGGGAAGCAAGGCAGTGGAAATCTGATCTTATGTCATTAACAATAGCAGTTAAGAGCCTTTTGCATATATGTTCAAAATAAACCCAGCAAGTAACTATTTCATTGTGGGAAATCTGAGTTAATAATATTAGACAAAAGAGATCATCCTAGCAAGAAGTGGAATTATAGACAGAGTACACAGAAAAAGGAAGCAACTAATTCTGTTTTTCAAAAGCGCTTTTGTCTCACGCCTGTAATCCTAGCTACCTGGGAGGCTGAGAACTGAGGATTGCGCTTCAAAGCCAGCCTGAGCAGGGAAGTCCATAAGACTCTTATGTCCAATTAACCAGAAGTGGTGCTGTGGCTCAAAAGGGTAGAGTGCTAGTCTTGAGCAAAAGAGCTCAGGGACAGTACTCAGGCCCTGAGTTCAAGCCCCATGACAGACAAAAAAAAAAAAGCAAACCAATGCCAGGCACCAGTAGTTCATGCACAAAGGGAAAAAAATCAACATGTATTTTCAGCTTTAAACATTTTTTTTCACCTTTGTTTGCTGTCAACAAACAGTAAACCACTAGCCAGAATGGAAATATATTGCAACTTAAAAAGAAAGCAATAAGCTGGGTGCCAGGGGCTCATACTTGTAATCCTGGCTACTCAGGAGGCTGAGATCTAAGGATCTGATGATTTGAGAATCATGGTTCAAAATAAGCTCAGGCAGAAAAGTCCATGAAGCTCTTCTCTCCAATCAAGAGCTAAAAAACAAAAACAAAAACTGGAAGTTGGAGCTATGGCACAAGTGGTAAAGTGCTAGCTCTGAGCAAAAAGCTCCAGGTCAGTGCCTAAGCCCTGAGTTCAAGCCCCATGATGAAAGAAGGAAGGAAGGAAGGAAGGAAGGAACAAGAGAAAGAGAAAAAGAAAGAGAGAAAAGGAAGCAATAAACAAAAATTAATGGACAAGTTAGTAGAAAGTCTCTGACTTCCAAAGGACTTGTGTTCCAAGTTTTCTCAGAAGTCTGTAGCATTTGAACACACCCTTCCCCCATGGATGCCTGAAACTGCAGACATCTATCTACTATATCTACACTTTATTTCTCCATATACCCTGCAGCATGGCCCATAGCTCTAGAGTTAATCTATCTTTCCATGCTTTATTTCCCAGGCCTTTATTTTTTTCCCCAGGTAAGGGGTAGGTTTATTCAGTAGAACTGCTGGGACCAGACCAGGTTGGCACTCCACGCGGCTGGAAAAGGCCTAGGAAAGAGAGCTGGGAAAGAGAGAGAGCTGGGAAAGAGCTGAGAAAGCTGGGAAAGAGGTGGGAAAAAGCTGGGAAAGAGCGTCTGGGCCTGGGCTAGGCCTTATCTAGGGTATGGGTGGAGAAAGGTGTGGCCACGTCAAATTCAGATGTGATCTCAGAGATGCAGATGTGACCTCTTCCAGGTTTGCCAGTTGCCTAGGTAACGCAGGTACTGGGTGGAGACTTTGCTGCAAGGAGGGTGGAGTCTTCTTGCCACCCAGGAGCTGACCTTACATTCCAGTCTTTTAATAATCATGAAATAGGGCACAGATTCTCTCTGGCTACTTCCTGCTGATAAGGGGCTTCTACAATAGGGGTAAATGGCTAGAATTTGGTCCCCTCCCAGAGAAGGCAGCAAGCACCAGCTGTCCCTTGGTGGTGTGAGTCCTTAGATGAAGTCTGGAGAAATCTCATGAGGCATTGAGGGGCTGGAAAAAAAAAAACTAGAGAGCAAATAAATGGCAAGAGGAAGGACTTGGGGCTGAAAATGTTGGTAGAAATGTCCCTAGCTACTTCTGACATCTGGCGACTAGGTAGAGAAGTCAGGTGACAAAGGCAAGAATATAAATTCCTGTTGTTAATAGGTAGACAGGTATAGACATTGGATGGGCAGGCTTCTTACTTCTACTGACCTCCCAGCTCTGGTTAATTTTGAAAGGGCAGGCGCAGAGTAGCTGATGTGACATCATCTCCTCTTACTCCTCTCCATGGTCCCTTGTTCCCCAGACTGGCTGAGTCTAAGTGCTTGTTGCTGGGATGGCTTGTCCCAGTTGGTATTCAAGGAGGATTGAACTCAAGGCCTGGGCACTGTCCCTGAGCACTTCTGCTCAAGGCTAGCACTGAACCACTTTGAGTTATAGTACCACTTGCAGTGTTTGCTGGTTAAGAGATAAGAGTCTTGAGCCATGCTTCCAGCCTGGCTCTTTGCAGGTTCGTTGGGAGATGGAGTCTTAGGGATTTTCAGCCCAGGCTGGCTTTGAACTGCAATCTTTGCCACAAAAGCCCTTTATTATTTCCAATTAAAGCAACAAGGAGATCAAATGGAATAGAGCTTACCTGGTCCTTATCAAGAATTGACCAACAAATATTCTGCAATGACAAAACTTGTTAGATGTGATGAGAAATTTAGCACAGATAGGCCCAGTATTTTAGAACCACGTAGTCAGTAGTAGAATACACCACACAAAACAAAAAAGGCAAAACTCAAAACCTAAAATTTTTGACAACAATGTGTAGACATCTTTGCTAACAAAGCACATCAGATGGTTAGTGTAAGGTCTGCACCTGGATGGCGAGCAGACTCCACCCTCCTCGCAGCAGTCTCCACCCAGTACCTGCATTACCTAGGCAACTGGGACACCTGGGAAAGAGAGAGAGCTGGGAAGAGAGGAAAGAGAGAGAAAAGAGTGAAAGAGAGAGAGCTGGGAAGAGAGGAAAGAGAGAGAAAAGAGCAGAGAGAGGGGTAAGAACAGTAGCACTCACGTGGTATTCAGGTAAGGGGTAGACCTGCTGGGACCAGGCAAGGTTGGCACTCCACGTGGCTGGGAAAGAGAGAGAGCAAGAGAGCAAGAAAAGAGCAGCAAGAGCTAGAAACGAACAGAGAGAGAAAAAAGAGGGAGTCTGGGCCTGGGCTAGCCCTTATGTAGGGTATGGGTGGGGAAGGTGTGGCCACATCAAATTCAGATGTGACCTCAGCGGATGCAGATGTGACCTCTTCCAGGTGTCCCAGTTTCCTAGGTAATGCAGGTACTGGGTGGAGACTTTGCTGCGAGGAGGGTGGAGTCTGCTCGCCATCCAGGAGCGGACCTTACAGTTAGGCCTCACTTACCAGGGCCTGTGAAAAGAGCAACTTGTTAGCAAGGCACCTTAGAATAGATGGATGGAGTGGTAAGCTTGGTGGAAGGTTAAGTATCAGATGGGGCCAAACCCTTAACCTACCATGTGGCCAAGATGGTAAACTCAAGATGGCGAATTTCTGAAAAAAATGTAAAGAAACCCTGAACAAACAGATCAAGCCTACATTGGCTAGCCTTTGAGAGGGAAACTAGAGGGGGGTCCCTGGGACCCAGCCTGCGTCGCACTCTTCAGGGCACAAGCCAAAATGTAGAAAAGAGAAAGGAAGAAATAGAGAAAGTTGGACATGAATGGCAGAGAGAGAGCAAAGAGAGCCTGAAAGTAAACAGACTTCTGACCATTTAACCATTACAATGGCAAAAACTGTCTACATCTGAGAATGGCATAAAAATTAGGCGCTCTGGCATTCCAGGGAGTGCAAGAGGCATTTCAAAGGGGTTTCACAGCTCAGGCATGACTCGTAGCACCCCAATAAAATTGTAGGAGAGTCAGTCTGGTGAGTGAAGGAGAGCTGACCAGGCAGAAGTGGCGTCCCGACTTCCCCCAGAGCTCTCTAGAGAGCAATGGCCAAACCCCCAAAACCAAGCGTCCTTGGCTTCAGAGGTGACCGGCCTTTCAGCTAAAGGCCATAGGAACTCTCTGGCATGGTGCCACATCTGGACAGAGACTGAGTGACAGAGAGCCGTAGAGAGTAGTTTCACTCACCAGAGTAGAGAAGTGGTGTGGATGTGGATGTGAAGGCCAGCAATGGTATCGGATGCACTGTGTCCGCAGCAGACAGACTGGATCGCAAAAGACTGTCAGAACTTGGGTATTCCTCAGAGTAAAAAGGGAAGAACAAACAAAAAAAGAAAAAAAGAGGGAAAAAAAAGAGAGGAATCCCAGCTATCCTGACGTTAAGCCCTTTATCCGAGTCACGGCACCATTTATGTTAGTTTTTTAAAAAGAGGTAGGTGAGTAAGAACAGCACCACGCACGTGGTATTCAGGTAAGGGGTAGGTTTATTCAGTAGACCTGCTGGGAACAGGCCAGGTTGGCACTCCACGTGGCTGGGAAAGGCCTGGGAAAGAGAGCTGGGAAAGAGAGAGAGCTGGGAAAGAGCTGAGAAAGAGCTGAGAGAGAGCTGGGAAAGAGGTCCCAGGCCTCTTTTGCATCACTATGCAGTTTGGACCTATTAAGTAAAATAAAGTCAACTTGAACAGTGGTACTGCAACAGCAAATCTTATTATAATCTTATAACCAAGATGGCTACCAAGTGACTCACAGACACCCAGAGCTGGAGAAAGGTATGGTCCATATCCCCAGACAGATGGAGCTGGACAGTGTGACAGTTCATCACACAGAATCAATAAATTCTGAAATGTATGAATTGTTTTTTCCCTTGAAACATTACATATTTTCAGACTAAAGTTGACTTGGGTAACCAAAACCATAGAAAGAGAAACCATTGGCAGGGAACTTTATATACACAACACATGAGCCAATGTTTGAAATTGTCAACATCACAATGGAGATGGGTAGGGATTGGGGCCAGAATAAAAGCAAATACTAGTCCAGGGTATAAAGTCAGCGGTGTAGCCAGAATTACTGGCCAGGCTTAGATCCCAACATGAAAGAAGAGCTTCCAAGCAAAGACAGTCTGAGTCTATGGATAAAGAGTCCAGATCCTCTGAATTCTAGAACAATAGGTCTTAATCCTAAGGATCATGAAAATTCCCTTGAGAAATGCTACTGTCAGGTTGAGCTCCTAACAAACTACATCTAACCACTAAGGAAAATGTGTTTATATGAGTAAAATGCATTCTAATCCCCAATTGGGGACACCAGATTAGAAGCTATGGAAGATCTACAACTGGACTCTGGGATGGACAAGAAGTGAGCCTGGAAATATTTGGGTCCAATTTCATGATATTTAATGAGTAGGAAAGAAATGAGATGGGAATGCATAGAAGTAGATCACATAGTTGGGAGCTAGAAGCAAGACTGGATAAGAGACTAGTGACACTGGCTCAGGGGGTGGAGATACTCCTCAAACCCCAGGGAGGATCAGGTGCTTCTTCCCTCTACCTCCATGGAGGCTTAACAGTGAGCTTCATCAGTGGGACCCGGTATAGGTTTGTGGAAGGTGCTAATGAATAATAAAGTGCAGATGGCAGAGTAAGTAGACCTATTACTGGAAGACAACTCTGGTGCCTACAGAAGCCCAAATGAAAGAAGGTCTGGGCTGTTTGGAACCATCCCTTGTAGTTACTGTATGCATGCTAACTGTATGCATGCATTCTACCTGGGAAAGGGCTGCTGGATTGGTGGGGGTTCTGGAAACTTATCACTGTACTGAGGATTCACAGAAGAATCTAGATATTTAACCTTTCAAATGCCATCAGCAATTTCATAGGGATGCCCAAAGAACTGCCAAAAACTAGGGAACAAAATAAACAAAAAGAGTAGGGAGACTAACAGGACCCTTGTGTGGCCTAAAAAGTGTCCTTTTTAAAAGCACACGTGTGCTTTTATCTATTCTACATTTGGGGCTGTAGTGTAAGATTCACATTAAAGAGAGGTGGGCAATGGGCAGGGGTAAGGAGTTTCCTGCTGGTAAAGTTTCCTAATCACTGCCCAAAGTACACAATACATCTTTAATTATTTGGAAGGATGCTTTGTGGAGAATTTGATCTTGTTTGTAGCCGTAGCAGTCAGAATTAGTAACACAATTCAGGCTCATACAGAGAAATGACACCCAAGGATCAGATCTGCCCTACAGAGACCAGTTGGCACAATTGGCTCAGTCATGCCATTAGACCTAGTTAGCATAGTTCCAAGTTCTGCCCACAACAGATTCTGACAAAGGTCTAAGGGGAATTGACGTCAAGAGTTCAGAACCCTAGTGCTAAACAGAACTTGCTGCTAATTACACTTTAACTCTAGATTGAGGTCTTATTCCTCAGAAACTATATCCCCAAACTAAACTCCCAGTGTTCTCTCTCAGGAACATGAACTAAGACTAACAAGAATAGAGGAGAAAACAGAAAAGTCTGAAGCTGAATATTCCTGAGTAGAGACAGACCATAATGCACCAGTTTTAGGATAAGGTTATAAGGATGAAGGAATTGCCATTAAACAAAGATTAGGAATAAAGAACAAAATGACAGAAAAGAGGTAAGAATGAGTCAGGTGGCTGAGGAAAACATATACCAAGAGGAGTCAGATTAGCCTAACATCTCCTAGGTCTCTCTCTGAGGTACCTAAAGCCATCTGGGCCAGAGTTACCCCAGGTCCCAATTCTAGGGTGGTTTTCTGAGTTCACAGGATACTTTACAGCAAATATATCATGATTTGAGGTTCACTGTGAATCCTTGCTACCAAAAGAGCCTCATTCTGTCATTGAGAGAATGCCTTAGTTTCTTGTTATTGTTATTATAAATTACCATAAGCTTAATGACCTTAGTCCATGGTCTATACCTAATAACCCAATACTAAAGGCTGGATAAATTATAAAGAAAAGACTTTCATTTGGTCTCACAGTTCTAGTCCAAGGTCAGGGAACCATATCTAGTGTCTTCCTACTCATAGAGTGTCAAGTTGGCACAAGGCATCAATCACTTGCAAGAGTTGGGTCCCTTCTTCTCTCATTATAAAGCCATTAGTATTAAGTCATGAGGAATCTACCTTAAAGACTTTTCTTTTTTCTGGTTTCTTTTTTTTAGACAAGGCCCAGCTGGCCTTGAACTCAGAACCCTCCTGCCTCTACCAGTCCCAAGTGTTGGGATTATAGATGTGCACTACCAAATCCAGCTCCAGTTTCTGCCTTCTTAATCCAAAAAGATAGTCAATTTGTATCAGACCTAAAACAATACAAATTTTGAGTTGTAGAGATCAAAATTCTGAACTGGGTTGCACTGAGCTACATCTACCTCTCAGAATCCTAACCTAAATCACATCTGCAAAATCCCTTCTGCTATGTAAGGTAACTCCTTCACAGGTTCTGATGATTAGGATGTAGACATCTATGAGAGACCATAATTCTGACTACTACTGGGAACAAGGAGCAATCCTTTCATGACAGCAAAGTAAACTTAGCCCTCACAGACACCCGCAGAATCTTCTATCTGCAGCAGTCAATTGGTGATGTTTTAAATGTTTTAAAATGGGAAAGATCAAGATGACAAACAGTCTCCACTATATTGCCATGGCTAGTATCAGATCTTACAGGATCACAGGGCTTCTAGGAATATGGACTTGGTTTGAAATGCAAGGTGAGAGTGAGACTTATTTATTATCACTGCAATAAATAAGTGAGCAGCCTGGAAAGAATGAGGCAGACTAGAATCATGGAAGAGGCTGCTATAGATACACCTTTGATGATGGTCTTTCCTCACTAGTGACATTTTTTTAGCTACATTTCAGAAGATCCTGTTGACAGCTTGGATGCACATGGCTGCGTAATTACAGGGCTCTAAGAGATGACATGGTGAGAAGGAAGGAGCATACATGATGAGAAAATAGTTCTGGTAGCTGCTTTGATTGACAGCACAGAGCTTTACCACCAGGGCGGGGCATGACAATGCAAGAAAGAGGAAGGACATGCTTTAATTTCTTTCCCTTCAAGCTGTATGTTCAGGCTTTTTGTCTATCTCAGAAGAAATAAGATGCATGCATTAGCTGGAAAAGGATTTTCCAGGCCTGGGTTTTTGTGGAAGAAGAGTTGGTTAGTTTAACAAGCAGAGATACTTTGTTGCATTTAGTTTCTCAAAAAACATGTAGACCCTGTGAAGAAATATGATGCATGCATTAGCTGGAAAAGGATTTTCCAGGCCTGGGTTTTTGTGGAAGAAGAGTTGGTTAGTTTAACAAGCAGAGATACTTTGTTGCATTTAGTTTCTCAAAAAACATGTAGAACCTGTTTTTTTTTTTTGTGGTTGTGGGGCCTGAACTCTGAGCCTGGGCACTGTCCCTCAGCTCTTCAGCTCAAGGCTAACACTCTACCACTGGAGCCATAGCGCCACTTCTGGCTTTTTCTGCTTATGTGGTGCTGAGGAATCGAACCCAGGGACTCATGCATGCAAGGCAAGTGCTCTACCACTGAGCCACCTTCCCAGCCCCAGACTGAATGTCCAAAAAGTTCTAAGTTGAAACACTAACATCCATTTCAGGGCTACTAGAAGGCGAGACCTTTGGGAGTTAATGAGGAATAGATAATAAGGCTCTCTCAAGGAGAGCCTTCATAAATGGAATAGTGCCTTTAGAACAATCATGAGAGAGCTCACTTCCCCTCTTTCCCATTTATAACTCTGAAAAAGGTCCTCACCAAGACTAACCATGTTGGTGCCCTGATCTTAGACTTCTTGCCTCCAGAACTGAGAGAATGAATTTCTGTAGTTTACAAACACCCAGTTGGTGGTATTCTGTTATAATAATCTAGAATAACTAAAACAGACTCTAAGTAGCTGAGCAGAGTATTGTCAGAGTCATAATTGATGGTTGTTCAACTGCATCAAGGTTTTGAGATGCCCACCTCCCACTATTGGATCATAGAAACCCCAAACAGATTGTGCTGCGAGGATTCTAGGCAGGCTTGTGAGGAAAATTAAATCAGTATGGTTTAAACACGTTTATTCTTTTTAATTTGATACTGAGTAATGTTTTACACATGAGGGCTGCAGGGGTTTCTATAACCATGAGTCTCAAAGGGATCAACTTGTGGCTAAATATAGATCTCATGAAGATCAAGAATTTTCAGACTGAGTTATGAGGTTAGAGTTTATTCAGCTTTCTTTTCTAAAATTATTATTTATTGTTATTATAAAGGTAATGCACAAAGGGATTACAATGACATGAGTCAGATAATGAGTACATTTCCTTTCGTATAATGACTTCCCTCATTCTTTCTACTGAGCTTTCCATTTGGACATTCTAGGATACTGGGACCTCAATGTGAATAACAAATAGGTCAAATGCAGTAACTTTCATCATTAGTGTCTCCTAGACTACCAGTTATCTAGAGAGGCCAGAAGCAGATATATAGAAAGCAGGAGATACACAATTTCCTCTATTTTCAGCTTCTTTCAGAGCTCTCTACTACCCCTACGTCCCTCACCTGAGTCCTATGTTTTCCTGATGTGATTGGCTCAAATTATGGAATAAGGATGAAGCATGTTGTGTAACAAGTGAGAAATGGAAAGAGCGAGAATAAGAGAAAAATCACATATTACCTGTTGACATAACCTAAAACAATTCATAATGATATAAATGACAGCATGTATGGCGTGTCAAAACCAAGAGCCAGGCTAATTTTATTCTAGAGTAGATTCATGAGAAAGGCAGCCGGAGGGGAACAAGTATGTGCTCTGCTCCAAGATGAATATTCTGACAAGGGAGCCATACTAAGGAGGAATGAAAATATATAGTACAACTCCTAAATAGGAGCACAATGGAATGGAGAGCCTATAATGAGCAAGCGCACAGAAATATTGATGCAGCGAAGCAGAGAAGCTTAGAAAGACTAGAAAAAGAGAGGCTTATGTTCTTTGATCTCATTCCAAATCTGTCTTCAGCAAAAAGCCACAGGCAAAGCCCTGTGGACCCAAGTGGGGATTGATGAAATGGCCCCTCTAGAAAACTGTATTATTTTAAAGCCAAAAATATTCTAAATGATATGTGACAGTAACATGAAATAAAGATTATACAGGGAAGAAAGAGAATTATTTTCCCAACTGCTATAGTAGTCAGAAACTCAGCATGCATTTGTTGAATTTGTATGAATTTGTTAGGTTATATGGCAAGAGGGATTAAGATTGCACATGGAATTAAGATTTCTAATCAGGTGATTGGGAAATAGAATGTTCTGAGTTATGTGGGTGGGTTTGTGGTTAAACACAGGGGTCCCAGATAATTGGCTCCTGTATGTAATCCTTGATACTCAGGAGAATTTCAGTTCAAAGCCAGCCTTGGCAGAAAAGTCTGAGAGACCTAATCCACAAAATAGCCAGAAAAAAAGTGAACTCTAGCCTGAGAACCTGAGTTCAGATCCTAGTACTGGCAAAAAAATAAAAATAAAAATAAGGCAGAAGTACAGGCCACAGTGATGTGAGGTGGTGATAGGATGTTGATAGCTTCGAAGGCAGAGGAAGGGGTTGGAAACTGAGGAGAATGGAAGCCTCTAGAAGCCTAGAAAGAAACGGAGCAGACCACTGCCCCAGCACCAAGCCTCCAGAAGCAAACAGGCACCTCAGTTGTAGCACAGTGAGGGTCACTTGAATGTCTGACCTCCTCCATGGTAAAGTAATGCATTTTTGTTTTCAAGATATAGTCTCACTATGTAGCCTGGGCTGGCCTTGAACTCCTATGCCTCCTGCATCTGCCTCTTGGATGCTGAGATTACAGGCATGTACCACACCACACATGGCTAGTAAGGTAATACATTTACACTGTTTAAGCCACCAAATTTATGGTCGTTGGCTTTAGCAACAGTAGGACATGCACACACCTACCAAGTGAGTAGGGTAGCACTAGATGTTTGAATAGGTCTTGAGAGTACTAGATGAAAACGTCACTCTCCCTAGAGAGAAATGTGCAAACTTGGAATGTTTATAGACTCGCTGATCTTAACGCCAGTGAACAGTAAACAGAGGGAGTCTAGGCTATGTAGAGGGTCCAGTCTAAAGCTCTCAGCCTCTAGTGCGGATTGGATATTAGCCATGCAAAAATTTCCCTGACAGTAACCATACCACTACTTGGTTTCAAAATTAAAATTTTATATATCAAATTCATTAGATAGCAGATACTCCTTCCATTGCTAAGGAAGCCCCCATTCCGTTTAGGTATCTATTCCTCCCCATGAGATTTGACAGGTAGTGATGGATCTAAAGATGAGCCTTGTCTTCATGTGCATGTAAAGTAACTCTAGCCAGTGAAGTCAGCTGGAGGGCTGTTGGAACTGCATTATTCAAATTCTAAGAGGCTCATGAACATGAAGAGCCTCTCTCTGTCCTGAGTACTGTTGTTAGGAGATTTCCAGTGTTTTGAGTCAGCAGCTCCATGAAGATCATGAAAATATGAGACAGAAGGAAACCATCCATCAAATATGGCAGGGTGGAGGGATAGAAAGAATCTGTGTACCTGGTGATGCCACGAAGCTCCTGAATTAACCAGTTTTAGAGTCTCCCTACTTAGGCCCTCTGATTATGAGATGTTAAATCTTGCTTTTCTGTTGGTTGCCACTTAAAGCAGCCCACCTGGTGGACAGATGGTTAATTAACATCTTGAAAATATAAAAGTTAATGAGAAAAACATGCCCATCTCAAGATTTTAAAAATTAGCCTCAAGAGTCTACTGTCACACCATGCTGAACGTGCCTGATCTTGTCTACAAATGAAGCCAAAGAACAGAAAATTTGCAAAGAAAACACAGTAAACGTTTGAAAAGGGGATTCACATCTACTAATAACTAGACAGATGTCAGTGAAAAATAACCAGCTACTGTTTTTTACCTCTAAATGGATACAACCTGTTAAAAAAATTGTGGTATCTAATGTTGAGGATTTAAGAAAGCAAGCTTTTCCTATGGAAAAGTAAATGGTCCTAGAATTTCTGAAGGTGTGATTTCAGTCACACATAGAGAAGACCCTGCTGTCTGGACTAGAGTTTAGAATATTTCAGGTGATACATTTCTCATAGCTATTTAAATTCACTGATGTGCTGGGAGCTAGAAACCATAAATGTAATACCTGGAATTGACTTATGTTCGGTAAATTTAGATGGAGCCACTAAATGGTAAGTTCTAGAAGTAATTCTGCTATCCTTGGGAAGAAATCCTCCCTGGGGAAGAAGAGGCAGTATCATCAGACAACAGTGTTTCCAAGTGGAAGCAGAGTCATCCAAACACATTGGCAAGTTCACGAGGTCTTGGATCTGCCCAGCTCTAGCCACTTGCTGTAGTTAGGGATGCAGAAGCTATATTTGTAACCAAAGACCCATAAGTACTAAGGCTATCGCACCTTACAGCCCAAGACTCCAATTTGCAGGACTCATCTAAAAATGTAAAATGAAAAGGAAGGAAAGTTCAGCAGCAAGAAGAAATTGTTCTGGTCAAGTGCAGGACAGTGAGATGCTCATATATCCTGAGGGACAACCAACCATATGAGACAACACTGAGGTTCTTCCCGAGGCTAGAGGGGGAAGGAAACCATAAAGGGGATTAAGTAACTGCAGCTACTCAGGCTCATGCTAGTTCAAGCTATCTTTCACCAAGATTTGCTTGTCTTCATGTGCTAAAAACATCCAAGCAACATTTGCTACTTAGACCATACTGAAACCTAAGTATGATTATATCATTTGACCTAGTGATTACAATTCTTCTTCTAGAATTTATCGTAATAAATAAAACAATCAATATGCTTTAGAAGATCTTTGTGCAAACATATTTGCCATACTATTTTCAAAGTCAAAAAAATATTAAATAGAAATATTCAAGAATTGGAAAAACCTACATAATTTATAGTATCTTCAGATTTAAAAAAATCATGTTTCCATAAAGTATTTAACAGTGTAGGAGAATGTTAGAAATTAGTTGAGGAAAAACTAATTGTATTTGTATGTTTTATGTTATAATGAAATGCCTTAAATAAATTAACTTTGTAAAAGCAAGTTTACTTAGTTCACAGATCTGTAGATTCAGGGTCATAATGGCAGATCAGCTCTGCTGAGGATCTCATGATGAATGGAAAGAGCTCATACAAGAAGGATCAATCACTCCACCGAACAGAAAGCCAGAGAGAGCCTGGGGTCCTACAGTCCCTTCTAAGGGCATATCTTCAATTTACCTAGGGATTCCTTCTGGCCCCTCAATTTTTTCCCCCAGTGCTTGGGTTTGAACCAAGGGATATGTCCATGTTAGACAAGTATTCTACCACTGAGTTACATTCCCAGGTGCATGCCATTTTTATTAACCATTTTAAAATTATCTTTAAGAGGTTGTATAAAGGAGTTGTCATTTAATAAAGTAGTTTATGAATAAAATATATCTCTTTTTTGTCAGTTATGGGGCTTGAACTCAGGACCTGGGTGTTGTCCCTGAGCTCTTTTGTTCAAGGCTAGCACTCTACCACTTGAACCACTTCCAGTTTTTGAATGGTTAATTGGAGATAAGAGTCTCACAGGGGGCTGGGAAGGTGGCTCAGTGGTGGAGCGTTTGCCTTGCATGCATGAGACCCTGGGTTCAATTCCTCAGTACCACAAACGCAGAAAAAAAAAGCCGGAAGTGGTGCTGTGGCTCAAGTGGTAGAGCGCTAGCCTTGAGCTGAAGAGCTGAGGGACAGCGCCCAGGCCCAGAGTTCAGGCCCCACGACCGGACCCAAAAATAGATAGATAGATAGATAGATAGATAGATAGATAGATAGATAGATAGATAGATAGATAGATAGATAGATAGATAGATAGATATAGATAGATATAGATAGATAGATAGATAGATAGATAGATAGATAGATAGATAGATAGATAGATAGATAGATAAAGTTTGTGTTCCATTAAAAAAAAAAAAAAAGAGTCTCACAGGCACTTTTCTGCCCAGGCTGACTTCGAACCATGATCCTCAGATCTCAGCCTTCTGAGTAGCTAGGATTATAGGCATGAGTCACTGGTGCCTGTCTAAAATGTATCTTGACCAATGTGATCCCTTTTTGGTATTCTCATTCATCCCTCATCTACCCACCTCTTCCCTCATTCTACTTAATTTTGTAGGATATACATTGGATTGGAACTGCATTCTCTTCATTTGTCTACCCCTTTTCCTTTGACCAACCCTGCCCCATTTTGAGTATCTGCTTCCTGGTGTTCTATTTTGTTGAACTTTGATTTTGCCTTCCTAAGGAATTACACTATATAAATTCTCCCTTGAATCTACTGTATTTCAGTTAATACATTTGTATAACACTAACCTATTTACTTATAAGTTTATAAGCTCCCACCTCTTAAAAGTTTCTGCCACTTCCCAATATTGAGACCAGGCTCCCAACACATGAGCTTTTGAGAACATCCAACATCTAAACTATGGCATTAATATTTGAACTTACTGCATGTAGTGATCACAGATCCTAAACCTAATTGTTGAGGTTTTGGTTTTAAACAGCATTTAAAGAAAACTAAAAGATCATACTTCTCCACCTTTTCAAGTAGTCTTCACTAAAGGTACAGGATTTTGTATTTCATTCTTTTAAGGGAGGATTTATTTTTCATGTTTTATGTTTAACAACTGCTTTACTTTAACCAGTAATAACTTCTTTTACCAGTCATGATAATACTGTGCTAATGAACATGAATGCTATCTGAAATCTGATGTCTCAAAGCTTATCATTTGAAGACAAAGGAAAAGAAAAGAACAAATAGTAATGAGGGTCACATCCAGAAGAAGAAAGATCCACCGAATTCTGTTCTGTTAATCAGTCTGAAGACAATGCATAAGATGATTGCATTCTGAAGCAGTCTATTTTAAAGCTTTATTTTCTTATAAGCACATAGCACACTTTTCTAAGATTTAAAAGAGATTCATTCCATGCTGAATATCTTCATTTGTTGCAATTTTTTTCCTCTGAGTTAGAATATTTCATTTTAATGTAAAATTGAAATAATTTCTTTTCTAATCATTTGTCTTCATTCATGTAAATGGGGAAAGGGGGTTTATCATGCTTTTCTGACATAATGAGTTTGAAAATAATTTTAAGAAAAAAATTAATAAATAAAAATAGACACATTCCTATCATAAGGAAAGATCAAGCAGACAAAAGGAAAGAAAGGAGACAGAGACCTCAGCAGGTCGGATCAGTCTTTAAACTGCATTGAAGAGAGTTACCATATAACATCCAACAGTCAGATACAAGGGTGCAGGAGGCGAGAGTCCGGGGTATAAGTGCAGTGGAATAAGGGGCTGTTGGGTGTGGAGTCAGGTAGCTGCAGCAGAAGGTCCCACCTGGAGCAGCGTGCACTTCCAGATAGGATGAGGGGGGAGGTGTTCCTGAGGACTGCTCTGCAATGGAACAACAGACCAGGGTGGAAATATGTCGGTGGGCCAATGGGGCAACACGGGGTTAGGAGGGCAAGGCATTTTACTATCCTTTGAGACCAGGGCATCATGGAGGGGAGATGATTCAGCAAGGTCTGCAGCAAGGGCTGTCTTTGAGATATGGCTGTGGGAGGAAAGGTTTCTCAGTCATTTCTATATCACTGCCAGCATTCTGGTCTGAGCTCCTCTCAGAGTCATCCATTAATCTCGGCTTACAGCAATCTAGGAGCTTCCTAGCTCCAAGCTTTTCCAAACAGTTTCTGAACCACATTGCTAGGGATATTACATATCATCCACCCCACTCCTGGTTCTCATTTTCTATGTTTCATGACCGTGACAAATACCTGTGCAAAACAAGAAGGGAGGAAAGATTTGTTTGGGCTCATAGTTTCCAAGGTTTCAATTCAACATGGGAGAGGGAGGGTATGTGGAACCAAGAAGTTCATACTGTACTGGCCAAGAAAAGAGAGAGAGAGAAAGAGACAGACAGACAGACAGACAGACAGAGATGGAGAAAGAGAGACAGAGACAGAGAGACAGAGACAGAGGCAGAGGCAGAGGGACAAAGACAGAGACAGAGAGCTTCCTGAGAGAAGATACCTTAAGCTTTTGTCAGACTGGGTTCAGAAAGTTGTCGCACTGCTAGAGCTCTAACTTACTGGGTTTGTCCCAGACTGGGGCCAGTATCTGGGGCTATCAATGCCACTTGAACTCAGATAGCAACCAAGCTGAGGTTCTGGGAAATAAGCCTATTTGCAGTAAAGCCCCCACAGGTTGGGGTAGAAGAGCTTCCTCCTTCTTCCCCTTTTTATTCTTCCTCTTTTATGTATTATAGGACATCAATGAATGAAAACAATTCCCCTTGTAACCATTTCATTATCTAAGTTGTTGCTTTGCAGTTCTGGTCCTCCTCTTTCTGATCATACAGTTTCTTTTCCTTTTCAAATATCAGTGAAATACATACAGGATAATAGTTGTACTGGAAACAGGTCCACGCAGAGATTCCTTACACTTTTTCACACCTGAACCCACCTAACCCAGGCTCTCTGCTGGGTTCTCTGCTGGAGATTGGACTAGTGTCATTCTTTCTCAGCTCTGACCAGAGCTAAGCAGAGTACCAGAGGCTCTAGATGTACAGCCACTGTGTATTATCATGTGGTGACAACGTGATCAGCTGCAAAGAGTGCATTATGTGACAAACTTAGCTCATAAAGGTTCCTGGAGCTGAGGTTTAGCTGTATTGTTCTGATCATTCTTTCTTTTGATTCACTAACAATTCCTTTACAAGCTCCAGCCAATTGACAAAGAGAGCTGTGTGATTATAACTCCGTATTGCCTTCACTCTGGAACCTGAACTTAGAGGACCACCACTACCTGTAACCTGATTGACTCTCTGCTCTTATATACCAAAATGTCCACCCAAAGTCCACTTCTGTTCTAACTTAGACCTCTGCTTTGAACCCCATTCTATCTGTGCTTCTGACATCTACCACATTCTTGTCAGCCCCTTTCCCTTTCCCATATCCAGATGCTTATACCCCAATTTGTGGGGCAGTCCCAGGCTTTTCTGGCTCAGTCCCCAAAACTTCAGCTTGGTAGAGGCTTCACTTCAGGTGTCATTGATAACACCAGATACTGCCCCCTCGCCCCCCCTTCTGGACCAACCCAGTGAATTAGAACTGTGATGAGTTTCTGAATCCAGTCTACAACACAAGCTTGAGGAAAAGAAGTCTGCAGAAGCTGAGCAAGTTTGTACAAATACTTTCCACCCCTGCCTCTTCCTCTCACCCTGTTCTCCATTTCAAGCTCATTCATTAGAGTGGAAAGCATACAGAAGACAGCAGCTCTGGGGACAAAACCATCTAGATTCCAGTCACAGCATGGGTGGCTTACTTGCAGTACAGAGATGGTATTAAACCCCTCTCTGCCACCCATTTCCTGCAGAAATAGAAATAATGACACTTATGTCAAGAGGATGAAAAACAGTGTATAGCATATATGAACATGGTATTTGGCACATAATAGAATAGCAAAACATGATCACTGTAATTATTCAGTTTTATTATAAACTCTCCTTGCTTTCAGTGAGAAATTGTGGGCACTCTAGTTACTTGTTCACTTGCATGCCAAAACAACAACAAAAAAACCCAACACAGTAACAACCACCCAATTTTAAGTATTATTGTTTTGAGATGGGAAAATTGAATTTTGAGTCAGTCTCTCTGTCCAGCTTTTATTTCTGCCTAAAATCCATTTCGATACATCCTCAATTTGTACTTTTGCCTATACTGTGATCTCCATAATTTCTGCCTTGAATGATGTACACTTATCCCAGGGCAGGGGCTGGAGCTGGGTTGTACTGGCTAGCTAAAGCTGATACTTAAGTTTCAGGAACCTTCATTAACTGAAATCAGCTATGGAGGGAGCATTTACACCATGGAAATGGGCAACCATTGCAAATAATGGAGTTGTTTTTATCTGCCAGAAAGCTGGCTGATGGTCTCCTGCGAGACCACAATTTATCTGTCTGTGCCCTTCTTTTCTACCCACCCCCCATTCCTCCCTCCAGACCACCGCCTGTTAGTAAGACCTCACCCACACGCTTCTTTACTAGGTCTCTGACCTCCAGCTTCTTATTCCCCAGTGTGGCATGGACAGGTCCCCACCATTCAGAAGAATAATATGAGTCCCCGCAAGGGGACTCACTGCAGTTTATTCAAGTTCCCATATATTCTAGACAGTTCCTATCAAAATAAAGCCAACAGACCATGTCACACATTAATTACCTCAGACTGCAAACTTAATAGGAAGATTTCAGAGACTCTCCTACAGAATAAATAAGCCCTGTCAATGTTCTTATAAGAGTCTGTGAAGATGTGAGTCAAAATGACAATCTCTCTGTTATATTTTAATTGAGATGATGCTGTGTGACAGAATGAATTCCACCCACAACTTCTCATTGGCTTCCCAGTGACCTTTCCCCCCATTTCTTGACAGATTCATCTTCCTGAACATCTTGTGGAAAATGTTTTTTAAAAATCTCATTTTTTTCCTCTGTCAAACTGAAATTTGAATCTCATGAATTTATTTTTCTTAAAATAACAGTCACTGCATATTCTGATCACTTCTTGCTTCAATTATATTTGGCCTTAATCCTCTTTTCTAAAAAAAATCCTCTCACAAATTTCCTGTCTTCTTCCTATCTTCTGCCTAGCCTTACAATAGAGTCTCATGGTTTTTACTTTTGACCAGGGCCAGGGAAATATTGAAGGCATCAGTAATCCCTTCCGTAGCTAAAAATGAGGGGTTCAGTTTTTCCATTCTTGACACTATGTTTTCATGTTTGTAAGCTAAACATGTAACTAAGAAAAATCCTGTAAAGTTTAAGATGATGATTGAGACAAGCACTCAAGTCTGTGTACCCACACTAATAAGGCCTTTTATGAACTAAGTCCTCTGAGAGACCTGGTCTCACCTAAAATTCCAATGTTGTTGCTCTGCTGCACAAGATATTCACGAGTAACCAAGAGGAAAGGGTCTTTGCCTATCTGTTAGTAAGTGCTTTCTAAGCTCGAAGCTCACCTTTCTACAATTTGCTTAGTGATAGGCCAGAATTTAGTCCCAGTAACAGTCAACTAATTTATTTGACCAGTCATCTCTCTGTTGAGGCTCAATCAGTAGGAGGACAGAAGGACTGGAAGATTGGAGGAAGGAGGAGAAGGGATTCACTGCCATTCCAAGGAGAAAACCCTTTACCGTGGTGCCAGCAGGTTGGTTTTAGTCATTTCTTTTCAACCTTTTGTTTTTTTTCAATCCCCCAGAACCTAGCTTCTAGACCTCTCACTCACTCCAGGAGTTACATATCCCCACACTCTACAACTGTCTCTTCTGGATCTGAGTCCTAGCTCCAGGGTTCCTCCTCCAAGCTCCTAGGATGGCAGCCTCTCCTAAGAGGTTTGTTACTAATGTGGACCCTATCAAAACTTCTAGCTAACTTCCTTTTTTCTAGACCTAGAAGTTCCTGTCATTTCTTGCAGAAACTGTCCCAGTGTTAATTCATTAGTGTTCCTTCTTTTGTTTTTGTTCTTTCTGTCCTTCAACAGCTATTAAGAAATTCCCTATAATGAATTCTTATGTTAAAGTAAGTAGTGTAGATTCTAGATCCTAAATGAAACACATACACAGCACATACTTATGTACAAACACTGTGTCCATATTTGTGTATGTATATACAGAGAGATAAGTATAAAATAAAATCTTTCCATATCCATAACCCTTTCCTCAGTATGTTTTAGCCTTGTATTGGCCTCACTGGCTCTCATGAATGATCCGTCCTTTCCAGATTCTAAATATATCAGAAGGAAGAGAGTTCTAGGCGCAATATCTTTCCATCTTAAAAATATAAGCATCTGTTCTTTTTTTTGTTGTCAGTCGTGGGGCCTGAACTCTGGGCCCAGGTGCTGTCCCTCAGCTTTTCAGCTCAAGGCTAGTGCTCTACCACTTGAGCCAAGCAGCACTTCCAGCTTTTTCTGCTTCTGTGATGCTGAGGAATTGAACCCAGGGCCTTATGCATGCAAGGCAAGCACTCTACCACTGAGCCACCTTCCCAGCCCCAAGTATCTGTTCTATGCATCTAGTCAAAAACTTGCAGGCAACTCTTCTTAACATCAGGCATCTAAAGTGGAAACATTTGTTAAAGATATTGTCTTAAAGAATAATTTTTAATTAGATGATAGAAAACCTCCATAAGGAAATTTTCATTACTTTCTTCATTTATTCAGCATGTATGGCTTTCTATTCTGTGCCAGACACTCTTTCACGAGACACAGAGATCAAGTTGGGCAAAGTGAAGGCCTCATGAGGGAAGAAGGGAGAATGAAGGATGGGAAAGGATGTGTGCACGGCCCCATAGCCAAGACACCCTGTGCATGAGGAGGTTATATCTGGGGTCTCTGGAGTCCAACTCTGGGTTCAGATCCTGCCTCCACTGCTTACTGCCAAATCACCCTAGAAAGTTTCTAAACTTTCCTCTGCCTCCTGATTTCCTCTTTTACAAAATGTAAATAAGTATCTTCTTCAGTTGGTAGAAAGTTAATAAAGACAAAGAAAAGTTCAGTAAAATAAAACAACAAGAAGTAAGTGGGCTGGGGCCAAGGGGAAAGGGGTAGACAAATGAAGAGAAGAGGGGAAGAATGTAGTCAAGAATCCAGGCGCTGGTCACCCATGCCTGTAATCCAAGCTACTCAGGAGGCTGAGATCTGAAGATCACAGTTCAAAGCCAGCTGGGGCAGGAAAGTCTATGAGAATCTTATTTCCAATTAACTACCTCAAAACTGGAAGTGGAGCTGTGGCTCAAAGTGATAGAGCAGTAGTCTTGTGCACAAAAGCTAAGGGACAGCACTCAAGCCCTGAGTTCAAATCCCATGACTGACAAAAAAAGAATCCAATGTATATCCTACAAAATTAAGAAGAGCCTGGGAAGAGGTGGCTAAGGGAGAGTGGGTGAGGATATTAAAAGAGATGGCATTGATCAAGTTATATTGAATTCATTAACTGCTTTGTTAAATAGAAACTTCTTTGTACAACTATTTAATGATTTTATGTATATAATACATATATGTATACACACATTTACAGAAAGGAAGATAATGCTTAGCACAGCATACATACTTGAGAAGTAAGTGCTGGTTATAATTATCAATATCATCATCAGAGGCATGCTTGGTGCTGTAATTTGGATTATATCTGCCCTTCAAAAACCCATATGCTGGAAGGTTAGCCCCTTTCTCTTTTTCCATTTTACTTTCGAGATATGCCATGTCACTGTTCTTCTGCACACTACTGCCAAGATGCTTGTCATAGGCTAAAAGTAACAGGGCCAACCAATTCATCACAGATTGAAATCTCTAAAATTGTGAGTCAAAAAATACCTTTAGCCTTTATATGTTGCCTCAAGCATTTATCATAATGGCAGAAAGCTGACTAGCACATTTTGAGAGTTCATTTTCCCTAGCACATCTGATACACTAATCTTCCAGGGGACCCCAGAAGGGCCAAATCTCTGGTCCTAGTCCCACTGTTTCCCAGTGTGTCACCCTGGAAAAGTTACATAGCCTCTCTGAACTCTCCCTTTTTATATGTAAAAATTGTCTATTTAAAATGGTGCCTGGCTTACAAAGTTGTGACTCAGCTAAATGGACCAATGCATGCACAACCACTAGTATCCAGAGGGTATTTAATAAATAGCACAGATCTCTCCTACAAATACTTTTGGTTATTTATGATATACAGGAATTATCCTGCTGGGGAGTAAAGTTATGAATATGACAAAGTTTCTGCCTTCAAATGGGGAGAGAGAGAAGGAAAGTCTGTACATAACAATGAACATGATTCCATAAAGGAAAATGGTGTTAAGGGATCCAAGGTGCTGCTGCTGCTGCTGCTGCTGCTGCTGCTGGTGATGGTGGTGGTGGTGGCTTGTGAGTAGGGTGATCAGGAAATTCTGTCTGGTAAGATCTGACCAAGGACACGAGAGAAATGAGAAATAAGCTTTACAAAAATGTAGGGAAAATTACAGTGTGAAGAGAAAGCGCAAAGGCTCTCAGATAGAAGTGAGAGAAGAATGTTAAAAAAAACAATGAATGTGGCCAGAATCAGGTGAACCAATCACTTAGAGAAAGAGGTAGGTAAAAATCAGAGCTGGGTGGGCTAAATCAGGTAGATAGAATGTTAGATTTTAGACGGATTATTAGGGTCAACTACTAGAATGTTGAAGTTAGAGAAAGCAGCCTAATTTGATCCATTTCTGTGCAGTGGACCACAACCATATTTGAAGCAAAAGATGCCAGCGGCCTACTGTTCCTGCAGAAGCATATAGGTCAGAGATGGTTAAGTTAAGGGTATAGTTTGAAAGTCAACTTAAAAGCTCTGATGACTGGCCAAGACAGGATGAGACAAAAAAGAAAAGTAGTATCACTTCTGTAAGGGAAAAGAATAGGAGAGAAACATTTTTGGATGGGAAAGTGGGTCAAAAAAGAGTTCATGACCATATAAAGTGGGATACCTAATTAGCTATCCACACAGACATGTTGAGTTGGGAGTCAGATACACCAGTCTGCTGCTACTTTTTCCACTTTTCTACTTCCTTCCACCATTACAGAGTTATTTATTTGAGTTAGAGATTGACCTAAAGAGATACATTAAAACAATGTCTGACTATTTGGTAGAAGTGTGCTTAATTTATCATGCAATACTTTGCTGAGAAAAATGAGAATTTTTCTGGGGCCTTGGAGCCTCTACCTAGCCCTGCAGAGAAGTAGTAGTTTCAGAATAGCACAGGATTCTAGAAAATAGAAATGCTGCAACTCCAGAAATGATTGTCTCCCGTGTGGCTTGGTTGGTCCTATATATATAACTTGGGCTGCTTACACATTGCACACAAGACTTCTGAATCACACTGAGTGCCTCCTCCAGGCAATTTGCTTTCTTCTATCAATTACCAGCCAAGTCAACCAGGCTGACTTAAAACCCAATCACAAGGTCTTTTTTCCAACCTTTGCAATGCTCATTAACCTCATTATTAGTAACTGCTGGCATTTGCTCCTTTTAAGGAGGGAGACAAAGGAGCACTCACACATCTTGAAAATAACCTTTAAGATCACCTTTCTACTCTCTCCGGATGAGCCAGGTAAATGGCAAGCCCTATTCCTGTGTCTCTTAAGCAGTCTGCAAAGAGAGTCAGGCAATTTTTTTCCCTGTTAGTTTAGCATCCCGGCTTAGCGTCCCAGCTCACTGCTAAGCCCTGCTTCTTGGTATTCTTTATTATCTTAATTGCACCTTATATGCCCATCTTTTCCACTTCAGGAGCCCTGAGTATTAATCATTTCCATGTCACACTAGGTAATGCCAACTGCCTTATCTTCTGCTCTGTCCTCAACATAGGAATACAAAAGGTCACAACCAACCAAATGGATTCCTCTTTGATTACAGTCTTCCTAACATCCTTGTCACTTATGACCCTCAAGGAAAATATCCAGCCTTTCCTCTGGGTAGCCATTCTTCACTACAGTGAATAGTGAAGTTCCTCCAAGGCCAAATCTGTCAGTGTCCATAGTAAAATCATCAACCATTTGACCTTTCATTAACCCTTGGTAAGAACTTTATATAGGTTAATGAGCACATGATATAAAGCAGTAGTTCCAAACAGCATTTGCATGACCTAGACCTCATTAGAAATACAAGTTTTCATAGCTTTACAATGTCGGTGCGGGGGGGGGGGGGAAGGGGGGAGAAGGAGAAGGATTGGGATTGGGGGGAAGGGGGGAGGCTGGGAAGGGATGTGAAGGGTAAACAAAGGAGGAGGCTGCAATGCTTGCTAAGAAATGTACACATTATCCTGCCCACGTAATTGTAACTCCTTTGTACAGTATGTTCACAAATAAAATTAAATTAAATTAAAAAAAAGAAATACAAGTTTTCAGTTTTCACCCAAACCAATGGAATATTCAGACCCTCTGGAAGTAGGGCTCAGAAACCTTTGCTTTCTTTGTAGCTGTCTTTGGTAGGGGATGGGGGAGGAGATTTCACTATGAAGTCCATGTTGGCCTGGAATTTGTGATCTTCCTTCTGTAGCTCCATGTATTGGGATTATAGGTGTGCACCCCTCTGCCCTGTTCAACCTTTTAATCAAATTTTCCAGATGCTTGTAATGCCACTAAAATTTGACAATGGCTGCAAAAGTTCTCTGGATGGAACAGGGCTAACCACTCCCATGATTAACAATCTGTGCCTTTGCTTTTGTTTGATCTGCTTGTAAGCGCTTTTCTTCCCAGTTCTGAAAATGAGAAGATCCAACATGTGCTTCTCTACAACCCTCTCCAGATACAAAATTCTACAAAGGTTAAGTAGAGGAAGGGAGAGGGGGCACAGCATGAAATGATATGATAACGATGATGATGATGGTGATGGTGATGATGATGATGATGATGATGATGATGATGATGATGATGATGATGATATTTCTTGAGTGCTATCTATGATTTGCACTTGCAGAAGCCTTCTCATTACCTATGACATACACATGTCTTGAGGCAGGATGTCTAGGTCCATTTGTGCTGCTATAACAGAACATTTGAGATTGGTATTTTATATGGAACAGAAATTTTTCGGCTTATCATTTTAGAAGCTAAGAAGTCCAAGAATCTGGTGCCCGCATCTGGTGAGGGCTGGTTATTGTGTCATGCTATGGTGGCAGTCAGAAGAACGAGGGAGAGAGAGAGAGACAGAGACAGACAGAGACAGAGACAGAGAGACAGAGAGAGGGAGGGAGAGGGAGAGAGAGAGTGTGCAATTGGTTAAGCCTTTTTTTTTCCTGGTCAGTCATGGGGCTTGAACTCTGGGCCTGGGCGCTGTCCCTCAGATCTTTAGCTTAAGGCTAGCACTCTACCACTTGAGCCACTGTACCACTTCCAGTCTTATGTGGTTTATTGAAGAGTCTCATGGACTTTCCTGCCTGGGCTGGCTTTGAACCACAATCCTCAGATCTCAGCCTCCTGAGTAACTAGGATTACAGGCATGAGCCACTGCCACCCAGCTTGGTTAAGCCTTTTTGTAATTAGTGCTAATTCATTCATGAGGATGGAGCATCATGGCTTAGACACTTTGCAACTTCCAAAACTGTTGCAATGGGAATTAAGTTATCAACACATGAAATGGAAAAACACATTCAAACCACAACAGGCAGCAGAAGTGAAATTGTTAGTCCCCTTGAAGACATGCTTCCCGACACACCTTCTCTTCAGAGTCAGATACCTGCTCACACCTGTGACATCTCCTCTGTCATTCTTCCCACACTGATAACATTGATACTGCGACTATTATTACTTGTCCTGGTCTCCCACACAGACCTGGCAAGAAGGACACATGTTTCTGTCCCAGAATCTACCCAAACATGTAGCTTATTAAATGAGTGACTCAAGCATAATTTTAAAACATTTATATCAATAATTATGCACTCAGAATCATATTCTTACAGTGCTTTCAATTCTTCTTTGTTTCAGTTCAACATATTAGTTTATAAGTATAATGCATCTTGACCATTGTCACTGTTGATCAATGTCATTTTGATCAATGTCCATCATCTTCCCCTATCTTTCCCACCCCACCCATACCTTCAAGCTTAGTGATTTCAATTTTTACCTCCTGTCTTTTACTCAAGTCAACCATTTCTTGTTTTGTCCCTTTTTTTTTTTTTTTTTTGGTCAGTCATAGGACTTGAACTCTGGGCCTGGGTACTCTCCCTCAGCTCTTCAACTAAAGGTGAGCACTCTACTGCTTGAGCCACAGTTCCACTTTTGGTTTTCTAGTGGTTTCTTGGAGATAAGAGTCTCACGGACTTTTCTGCCTGGGCTGGCTTTGAACTGTGATCCTCAGATCTCAGCCTCCTAAGTAGCTAGGATTACAAGCGTGAGCCACCAGCGCCCAACTTTTGTCCTGTGTTTATTATACCTCTTTCCCACAAAACTCTGTGGCGTCACCTTTACTGGTTTGTTTCCTGACATATTCCACCTTCTTCATTTTCTAGTCAGCTTGGCCTTTGCCTCATTATCACCTCGTTGTTTCACTCTTCTCCCTTATTGATTTCACCACAGTAAATCGCTAAGTTCATTAATGAGTTGACATGAGTATTTCCAAAAGCTAGCCATCCATAAACCAAATACCCACTGTGTGTAGACTTTACTACCAATTCTACAACTACAACTAACCTCATAGAACAAGCATCACAGAGATCAAGAGTAGCAGAGGAAGACATCTTGTGTACATGGATGTGTCCAGAAATGTTCCCACAACTGGACATACGCAGTGCTCAGCTCACTGGTATGTCTTTGGAATGTTTGCCTAAGACACTGTTACAGGCAGAATTCTAGGTGACCCCCGAGATTGACCTGCTCTCTGATGTACACACCTTCTCCCAGTTACTTGGTCAGATAGGGATATAGGCACTACTGTGGAGGAATTTTCCAAGTGTAATTAAGGCCCCGAATTAGTTTTACTCAAGGCAAGGAATCTAATAGTAGTTGGGCTAACCTAACCAGTGAACCCTTAAAGCAAGACAGAACTTTTCTTCCCAAGAAAAATTTGAATGGTGAGAAGTATTCTCCATTCCTAACTTTGAAGATGAAGAAGGCCACAGGCACGGAATGCAAGGGGCCGTGAGTTGTCAGTCAACAAGGAAACATGACTTCAGTCTGTAACCACAAAGAAATTAATACTGCCAACAACTCAAATGAGTTTTGAAACTGGATTCTTCCTTAGACACCTCTCCTCATGACACCACAGTCTGGCGAACAAGTTGATTTCTGCTTCTGAAACTCTGAACAGAAAACCTAGAGCTGAACCCAAAGATTCAAGAGAAGAGGAGGCTTTATTTCAAAAGGAAATAGTTTGCAAACTGGGAAGACATCAGGTTTCCTACAAAATGAAAATGCTCTTTATAGTAACAAAAGAAGGGGCTGGCTAAGACAAGTTCCCATCCCAGCTCCCACTCCAGTCTGCTTACGCAGAATCCTAAGATGCAGGTTGCAAACAAGCCCAATCTTAATTCATTGGCTTTATGTAAAGGAGAGCTGTTACCATGCCAATTGCTGACAGGTTGACATTTACCTATTACTGTAGACATAGTTCATTGGTCAGATCCAGGTAGCAAAGTGATAACTGGAATTCTGTTTATCTTGGCAGTTGGAAAGGGAGCACCTCTCTATAAAGACCCTGAACTGTGTGTGGTTCTTCTCAGAACCCAGAGCAATATGAGACCATGAAGTCAGCAGATGGCTATCAGAGCTTGGTAGCCATTTTGAATTTTAGGTCCACTTAGCCTCCTGAGACCCTACTTCTCCTCCCCCACACACGCTTTATACTTAACTGGGCCAATGAAGGTTCCAGAAATACAGCAACACCCCCAATTATAGGTGCAGGAAAAGGCCAGACTGTTCTACAATAGGCTATGATGCCCCTACATTCCACCCAGTGAATATCGTGTGTTTTCTGCCAACAGTCTATTGCTTGTATGCCTCGATGATCTAGCACATAACCTTTCACCCTTATTCCAAAGAAGTTCTGTATTCAGTGCCCTGAAATATCACCAGTGGTGCCAACCGCTTTGTGGCTTCCACAACTCTCCAGCTGTCTTTTTTTTATTATTTGCTGTAATTGATGCCCTGGCCTTGGTACACCACAAAATCATGACAGGTACTACAAATTCCTTTCCTTGCAAGCTGAAGGGAAGGGAGAGTCATTTATGATCTCTCTCACTGGACTCCCTGTAAATTACAAGGCTGGGTTTATAGACTAAACATTCTGCGGGTACATTTAGCCCCAGACTGAAGAGTTTCCCTACAGGGATGATTACTGTGAAAGTAAAGATGGTTACCTTGGGGGTGGGGGAGTGGGAAGCCCAGACAGTTAACATGAAATGTAATGCCTCACCATGAGTCACTGAGAAAGCCCTCTCACACTACTCATTAGCTAATTAAAATGAAGATAGCTGTTTAGGGTGATCTAAATTGTAGCAGTGGCAAAAACAGTAATAACTCATCTTCATGAATCATTTCCACATAATATTTCATCTTGCCCTCAACTGAGTCTATAAAGTAGGGAGGAGAACTTGTAATTAAAAGAGAAACTTAGCTGGGCACTGGTGGCTCACGTCTGTAATCCTAGCTACGTAGGAGGCTGAGATCTGAGGATCACAGTTTGAAGCCATTTGGGGGCAGGAAAGTTCGAGAGACTCCTTCTCTCCAATGAACCACCAGAAAACCAGAAGTGGGGCTGTGGCTCAAAGTGTAAAGCACTAGTCTTGAGAAAAAAAGTTCAGGAACAGCACCTAGACCCTGCGTTCAAGCCCTATGACAAAGTGAAAGAGAGAGAGAGAGAGACAGAGACAGAGACAGAGACAGAGACAGAGACAGAGACAGAGACAGAGAGACAGAGACAGAGAGAGACAGAGACAGAGAAAGAGAGAGAGGATTGTCTTTCCCATATACCCTAGTTCTTTCACTGGTCTTTACCTACATTACAGCAAAACCTAGGAACTGGTTTCCAAACATTGGAATCTATGAGAGACCTTTAAATTATCAATGCCCAGCTCTCACCCCAGATCTTAATTTAATTTACGTTGAGGTTATAACTTGGCTATGGAGAGTTTTAAAATTTCCCCCAGGTAGACTGGAGATAAACTAGCACTTGCCCTGATACTTAGATTTCACATTGGTGACTGGCCCCTAATTATAGTTGTGCTTTCTTATTATTCTACACTATAAAATGTTCCTTACATCGTTCAGGCTGTGGTTGACAAGCCAGTATATTTTTTCCCCTGAATGTTCAAAGCAATAACCAGACAGAAAACTGCATCAACAGTCAGTCCACCAAACAGGCCCCACTCATCGTATCTGTTTCTCTTTTCAACTCCTCCTAAGTATTGGTACAACCACAGAGTACTATCAGTCACTGCCATGGACAAAACCTAGATGCCACCCAGGACCTGGACATAAAAGGAAGCCAGACTGACTTGTTCACAAGTGTTCCAATAACAAAGACTGGTGACTTTGATTTTTGTGACATTGCTGCATTGTTTTGGAATTTATCATGAACATTTGGAAGATAGAAGCACTAGGAGATTAAAAGTTAGGAATTGGCCTAGCTTCTCAGAGCCTCTTGTAAGGAAAAAGCTACTTGAATGCTTTTATGTGGCTGTAGCTCAGTTTTTCTGCTCATCTGGCCAAAGGGAAGGACAGAGTCACAACTAAAATTATGCTTTGACTTTGACTCTGAGGTTTACATAGCAAGTTCTCTGCCTCAGTCCCCAAGCCTATCCAGATGGTGACCCAGGAGACCTTGAGGAGGTTAAACCCAAGTACCACCAAAATCGGGGATGGGGGAGGAGAAAAAAAGGGGAAATAATACCGCAGAAAACATTTTGATTTACTGTTCCAAAGAGGAGAAATGGGAGGAGGAGGGGAGGAGGAGGAGGAGGAGGAGGAGGAGGAGAAGGAGGAGGAGGAGGAGGAGAAGGAGGGAAGGAAGGAAAGATGGAGAAGGAGGAGAAGATAAAGGATGAACAGGAGGAGGAGAAGGAAGATGAAGAGGAGGAAAAGAAGGAGATTAAAGGGAGGAGAAAGAAAGGAAGAGGAGGAAGAAGAGGAGAAGGAGGAGAAGGGGAGGAGGAGGAAGAGGAAGAGAAGGAAGAGAAAGAAGGAGGAGGAGGGGGAGGAGAAGGAGAAAGAAGGAGGAGAAGGAGAAGAAGGTGTCTTACTGCTGCTAGTAGATTGGTTCTAATCCCAGCACCAGCTCCCCTTCACGACAAGAGAGATGGTCTAGTAGGCTCATGAACAGTCAGTTAGAGAAACAACCTGGACTCCTGACCCTAGGCTGCAGGAGAAATCATGAGACACTTTGCCTACTGGGAATGATACAGTCACACTGGCTCTGCTATGAATCATCTACTGAATCCCTTTACAAATGGTTCCTTACAAAGTCAAGTTCTTCCATCCCAAATGCAGTCGGCTCCCTATCAACCACTTCCATGTCTCTCCAGCTGTCTGCTACATTCTTCTCTTTCTGCCATCAGACTTGTCAGATACCAGAGCATGTGCCTACTGTACTTGTCCCCAGGCAGTGTTCCTCTTCCCACTTCCTTACCTCCTTTCCATTTTCTGTGTTGTCTGTGAAGGCTCATGTGTCAAATCCTTGGGAATGTCTCAGAAATCTTTAGAGTCAAGAAGGTCCTGGGAAGACACTGAAGAGCACACACTTGGCTCTAGATCCAGTGCTCTTCAGTGGCCTAGAAATCCAGAGTGTACAGCCCCATCTAGGGCTGTCAGCATTCTCTACACCAGTCGGAAATGAGGTTGAACTGGCTTTTACCTCTATTCTTTGGAACCCAAAAAGTGAGAAAGGCAGGTTACAAATAATAATTTAGAAGTATATCTACCTAGTATTGAGCAACTCTTGAAATGAATCTTCCCCCATTTTCCCAGAAGGGGACTAGTATTCTTTTTTTGATTGGTCATGGGGTTTGAACTCTGGGCCTGGGCACTCTCCCTAGGTTCTTCAGCTCAAGGCTAGCACTCTACCACTTAAGCCATAGTGCCACTTCCCGCTTTCTAAGTGTTTTATTGGAGATAAGAGTCTCATGATCTTTCTGCCTGGGCTGGCTTTGAACCTTGATCTGACTCAGATCTCAGCCTCCTGAATAGCTAGGATTACAGGCGTGAGCCACCAGCACCTGACAAGAGACTAGTATTCTATTATGGCAAATGAAACATTAACAGAGTCAGAGAAAGAGAGCTGTCCTTTCCCTGAGAGTCTAAATCCTGGCCATTTATAACCATATTCCATGGATACAAATCTCAGTTGTTTATCGCCCCTCATTGTCTATCATACTCAATAGATGAAAGAGACAAGATTTGTAGAAGCATGTTTCCATAGTGACAGCCTACTAAGTTACAATTTGGAAGAAGGAACTGAAAATTATTGTTGACTAGAGATTTTAGATTTTCAACCTATAGTTGTGGAGGGGGTTGAATGTCTATACAATGACTTCGTGTTGGAAAGATGAGTTTGTGGACATTTCCTGCTGACCTAGCCCAGGCAGGTGACATTGTACCTAAACCAGGAAGAGATGAGGAAACACATATGATTGTACACTATTGATCAAGAAACAAGACTTTCTCTTAAGGATGATTTGGGAATTGGTTTTTTCACGTGGGTATTCTCCATTCTTGGGGTCAATTAATGCTCATTAAAACAATGGCTCATAGCCCGAGCTGTAAATTAGAATAACCTTGTAGAGCCACTTTTAAAACACCAGTGCCAAAAATTCCACCCTCAGAGATTTTGATTCAGTGTGGTCTGGGCACACTCTTGTTAGGCAGGTGATATAACTTAAGCCACACCTCCAGTCTTTTTTTGCTTTAGTTTATTCTCCCCTAAGGTATCAATTTTTTGTCCAGAGCCAGCTTTAGACTGTGATTCTCCAACCTCCATTCCCCTAAGTAGCTGTATTACAATGTGTGCCACATACCCAGTCCAGTCAAACCCTCTTGAACAGAACGTAAGTCAGGGTACCAGTAGAGATCATGATGAGACAGAATTTCATTCAAGCAGTCCAACTGAAGAGACTTTCTGAATGTATAGACTGAGCTAAGGAGCCTACAAGGAATGTTAAGGTACCCAGAGACTAGCAGCCACAGGAAGCCATACGTCCCTAGGCCTGAGGAGAGGCTCGTGAAGGATGAGTTATTGTCATCAAAGACACAATCATGGTCACAATTGTGGTGCCAGTGCTGGGATGGGCAGAAAAGAAACACCCCACCTTCTCTCTTCTCCATGTCTGGTTCCTGCATCTGATCACATCAGGAAATTGAGAGCCAAAGATCGAGGGGTGGAGGAAGGGGCAGGAAGTGCAGTTCTTAGGGATCAGCCTACCCAGGCCAGAGCAAGACAGAAGGGCTAGGAGTTGATTGAGGCAAAAAATAGCTAGGAGGGGATTGAGGGAAAAGGGAGGGGCAAATAGAGAGTTCCTGATCCCCTAGTGACTGTCTGACCTAAGCCACTGACCCTACCCAACTTTGCAGCTGCAACACTCTGGGTTTTCCTTCTCAAATATTTGGTGACTAGCATCTTTGCCATCTTGGGTGGGTTTTTTGTAGCACTTACTAATAGATACACACAGCCTTCCATATAACAACCAAACTTGCCCTTTAATTAATATATTTTCTACAAACTAATATGGGTCATATAATGTGTCCTCTCTAGCGCATATGCACGGGTGTGTGTGTGTGTGTGTGTGTGTGTGTCTGTGTGTGTCTGTGTGTCTGTGTGTCTGTGTGTCTGTCTGTGTGAGTGTGTGTGTACTAGGGCTTGAACTCTGGTCCTGGGCACTGTCCCTTAGTTTTTTCTTTTTTTTTTTTTTTACTGTGAAAATACCGTACAGAGGGGTTAGGTAATGAGTACATTTCTTATCAAGCATTGTTGCCTCCTCCTTTGTTTCCCCTTACCATCCATTCCCATCTCTGACCCCCCACTCCAGCTTTTCCATTTTTTGTTCAAGGCTAGTGCTCTACCACTTGAGCCATAGCTCCCCCTCTGGGGTTTTACTGGTTTTTTTTTTTATAATAGTCTCATGGACTTTTTCTGCGTTGAATGGCTTTGAACTGTGATCTTCAAGTCTCAACCTCCCAAGTAGAATTACAGATATGAAACACTGGAACCTGGTTCCTCTCTAGTTTTGAGAAGAAGCTTTAGAGATGCAATCTGGCAGGAGAATGGTTGACATTCCTAGCTAGGTATTTGGGTTTTAAATTTTTCTTATAAACTGATGATTCATAGTTATACATATTTATAGGGTACAAAGTAATAATGTGACTTATGGAGACAACGTAGAATAATTGAATAAATCTAAGTAACATATCTGTCACCTCAAATACCATTTTTTGATAGTAAGAACATTTGGCATTTATTCTCTAGGGCTGAAGGTATAGCTCAGTAGTTATTGCCTACCATGCAAGATCCCTAGGTTTAATCTTCAGGACCATAAAAAGAAAAAGGAAAGAAGGAACTTTACTCTCAGAAACTTTGAAGTCTACAAATCTCATTATTAATTCTATTCACCACACTGCAGTAGATTTCAAACACAAAGGCATAGTCTTCCTAACAGAGACTTTATAGTTTTTTTAAGATCTTTATTGGCATATTAGTTGTACAAGATGGGGTTCTTTGTGACATTTCCATACACGCAAAGCCTTTTGAAATTCACTCCTTCTGTCATACTCTCTCATCAATCTCTCTACTTTGTAAAACAATTTAACAAGTTCCAATTTTCTATTTTCAAACATGCATATAAAGCACTTGGACCATGTTCATCCTCATTCATCTTTTCTATTGGCCCTCCCCCCTTCTTCTGCTACCACCTTGAACCTTTGTACTTTTCCATCCTCTTCTTCCCACATCTCCACCACCACAATCTATATCCTGCTATTAGGAGTTTGATTGTTTTGGATGTAACATATAAATAAGAATGTGAATGGAAAGACTTGGAAAAAATTATATTAAGTGAAGTAAGCTAGGCCCAAAGAAACTTAGGTCCCATGGTTGCCCTTATTTGCAATAACTAGTATATGTCTGAGTCAAGCAGAAAAGGTCAGATAAGTTGATGTTAGAGAAATGAACCCTAAGATATGTATTCAAATTTTGTTTCTTTCAGGTGATTGTTTCTAACACATTTATAAGATGATTTCTTTGTTGCTTTATATGTCCCTCCCCCATGGTATAACCCCTGCTTTCACTGTATTTGAGGTTGGTATAATTTGTGGAGGGGAAGGGAAAAAACAAATCATTTAAATAGGGATACAGGTGGATCCATTGCAACAATGAGATGTACAAGTCGTTATGTGGAAAAACGAACTTTACAACTTTGGTAGGGGCGGGGGATGGGAAGAGATGGAAAGGGGAAACAAAGGAGGAGGCTACAATGCTTGATAAGAAATGTACTCATTATCTTGCCCATGTAATTGTAACCCCTCTGTACAGTATTTTCACAATAAAAAAATAAATGAGAATGTGTTGCATTTGTTGTTCTGTGTCAGGTTTATTTCGCTTACATAATGTTCTGTATATCCCTTCTTTTTAAGGCTGAATTGTATTTCATTGTGTGTGTGTGCACCATATCTCTCTTATCATGCATCTGCTAATGAACATTTAGGTTGGTTACATCACTTGACAGAAGAGCTACCCTGAGCAAAGGAGCACAGACATTTTTCCCTCATACAGATTTCAAATGGTCTTAGTAAGCAGGTAGAAGTAAGACTGTTGAATTCCCAGATTTTTGCTCTTTTGAAGGAAAGAAAACATAAATTATTATATTGCTCCTAAGGCTTTTGCCACCCCCCCAAAAAAAAATCCATCAAAATACATACAGTATTGGACTAGGACAAAGCAAATTCAGGGAACAACTTGTGGTCAAAATAGAAAGCTATTAGATAAGGAAAGATGATGAGATAATTTGTTGGGAAACATAAGAGAGTAGACGCTGGTGGCTCACACCTGTAATCCTAGCTGCTCAGGAGGCTGAGAGCTGAGCATTATGGTTGGAAACCAGTCCTAGAAGAAAAGTTCCCATGAGAATGTATTGCCAAATAACCACCAGAAAACAGGAAGTAGTGCTGTGGCTCAAAGTGGTAGAGTGCTAGCCTTGAGCAAAAGAGCTCAGGGTGAGATTTACTTGGAAATAACAGAATGGCATGCCCTTCCCCTCCACAGGCCTGACTTGCCTCCCATGTACCCTGCAGACTAGTACTGTCCTGATGATCTCTGCCTGCCCCCTCCCCACCCCGCCCGCAGTCTCCCCAAATGCCCCTAGGCCTGCTTCTTCTACCTTGCTCTATTTGGATGGGTTTCGTCAAATAAAAATTGTATCACTAGGATAAAAACACAGGCTTTTGATAGAAAATGACACTTACCCAATCTATGTACACATCAATTTTCAGAAACATAAAATTAGAGGAAAAAAAATCTTCCATGAAACTTTAAATTTCCTAGCCAGTTCGAGGTTATTTTCTTGATTATAGTAATTTCAAAAGTATCAATGGGTCTGAGTTCTCTTGGTAAGGATTTTTCTTTTGGCTAACCTAAGTGACTCACACCTAAATGACTTGGCCATTTGTGGGACAGAGGTGTTTTTTATCACAGAAAACCATCTTCAGTCATTTAGCATGCTGTTTCTTACTGTAACTGCCTTGGGTTCACCTGAGCTCAGGAGGTTTTATTGTGTCACCCTTTTGTTCTCCAAGAACAGCAGCCAAAGGATAGTAGGAAAGGACAGGATAGACATCTATCTGTTCACCAAGGCCTTCTGAAATCTGTTTTTTAGATCCCAGGCCCCAAGTCTAAGAGTCTCATATTAGGTCTGGCCATTCACTCCCAGATGCCAAATAAAGAGATATGGTTAAGGACAGAGAAAGGACATTTTTTTTTACATGGCAGTCATAGAAAGACAGCACTTCATGAAGGGTAAACAAAGGAGGAGGCTGCAATGCTTGGTAAGAAATGTATGCATTATCCTGCCCATGTAATTGTAGCCCCCCTGTACAGTATGTTCTCAAATAAAATAAAATACAATTAAAAAAAAAAGACAGCACTTCAGAACATCTTTAGCTATCTTCATAGGTACAGACATTGGCTTCACGTTAAAGAGGGAGTATGGTGGTGGGGGGACAGAAAGTGAGAAAGGCACTCATAGTTAAAACAGTCTCAACTCAAATATGGCGTAGTTGAGCATTAGCTCAGTCTTTGTCTTAGTGGGAGTAATTTTACCATTGAGGTAGATCAGGAACAAGTGGCTTAGCTGGTAAGCTCCTCGCTTGTGGAAGTTTTCTTTAAGATGGTAAGAGGCATTGCCTGTTTGAGGAGTAGTTTGCTTAGCACCCAAGATACTTATTGGTAAATCATGGAGGACAAGGTGTTTGTAAAGGAACTGCAGCACAGAAAATGTAGCTCATATCTAAGGGCACAGATACAAAGTTGGGACTAAACTTTCAATTAAGGGCCCAGCAAAAGCATATTTTAGGTTGTCTCTTACAATATTAACAACAGCTTCAGAAAGAAGAAAGAAAAAAGAACCTACCCAGTATCATGTGAATGACAAGTCCTTTTAATTTAAAGTGAAAAGGTAGACCGCACTATGTCTAAGGCTCAACTGCAACCAGAACTAAGGAAAGAGAAGCGGTAATATGCAAGCAGGACAGAGGGTCAAGGAACATTCTGTACTGAATGTTTGTGACCCACAACACATAGTGAAATCCTAATTCCTAGATTGGTGCTATCTGGAGGTAGGGCCTTCATGAAATAGTAACCCTATGAGGGGCAAAGATACCACTATGGAGATTAGTGACCTTATTAAAAAATAATAATAATAAAGCTCTCTTTCTGCTACTAGAGGATACAATGAGAAGTCAGCAGTTTACAACTGGAGACAGGGACTTCACCAAAACCCTAATCTCTCACTTCCAGCCCTCAGAACTTATGACAAATAAATACATGCTGTTGATAAGCCACCTACGTTGTGGTGTTTTGTTACAGCAGCCTGAACTGCCTGTCTAAGATAAGGGATTTGACTTGTCACAAAAGTGGGGGCGTCTTGACCTGAAATCTAAAGGATAAGGCAAAATCAGACAGGCAAAGAGAGTGAAAGTGAAGTATTTGCAAAGGCTCTGTGGTTGAAGGGATTCTGACAAGTAAGGAGGGATCAAGTAAGTCAGTGTGACTGGGACTGAGAGAGTTGGAGTTTGAGGAGCATCATATCAGATAGGGCCAGGGATCTTTTGGGTGAGTCTGTGTAGCACCTCACAACCAAAGTTTAGGAATTTTTTTCTGTGTGTGTGCTTGTGTGCTTTCTATTTTAAGCAACAGGAAGATCCTGAAAAGTTTTCAGGAGTTGGCATTTGTAGACTTGCCTTTCAAGACAACTACTCTGGCTATATGGAGCAACTGGGACACAGGGGCAGGAAACTAGTTAAGAGACAAACACAGTGTTCCTGAGGAGAGATGTTTGGAGTCTGAACCCACGTGTAAACAAGGGCAGGATTTGAGAGATCCATGTCTAGAAGGAGGAACCATTAGCCCTGGTGACAGATTAGGAATGGGAAGAAGGGACAGAGGTAGTAAGGGTGGCATTTCTGCACTGTGGCTTGTGTGACTGGTAGAACCATTCACCAGAGTGGGAACTACTAAAAGACCAGGTAAGAGAGAGATGATGCTAGGATTAATCAGGGATGTGTGTTCAGGATACCCTTGAAAAACCCAAGGGGATATAGATACTCAGGAGGACATGGGAGTGAAGTCAAGGCCAGAGATGAAAACCTAGTTAATCAAAGCCATGGATACAAATAGAGCAAACATAGAATTAAAGGGGAAATTTTATTAGTGAGAGTAAAATAAACCACCCAAGGAGAGGTAGGAGATATAGGAAATAAAAGAGACAGTGGAAGCCTCTAGAAACTTAATCAAGAACACTCTGAGGAGGAGATTATGAGCATCAGTATTAAAACACATTAGAGGTGAACAAAGATGAAGTACGGGCTGGGTGGAGTGAGATGTACCTGTAATACTAGTTACTCAGGATGTAGAAACAGGAGGATTCAACTTTGAAGCCAGCTGAGCAAAGTGGGCAAGATTCTATCTTAACGCCAAGATACAAAGAAAGTGCTGGGGGCATAGCTCAAGAAGCAAAACACTTGCCTGGCATCATTGAAGCCCCAGGCTCAACTCTTAATGCTGGGGGCGGGGGGCGGGAGGAATGACAAGGTACAAACATAGGTCTTTTGAACTAGTTTATATGGAAACCCTGAAGATCTCTGAAAGGAAAAAATAGAAGAATATTCAAGGTTCTCTGATTTTTTTGGGGGGGGTCGGTTGTGGGGCTTGAACTCTGGGCCTGGGTGCTGTCCCTGTGCTCATCAGCTCAAGGTGAGCACTCTACTGCTTGATACACATTGTCACTTCCTGATTTTTTTTTTCTTTGGGTAATTTATCTCTTGGTAGAACTCAAGATCTGATGCTTTCAAGGCAGGTACTCTGCCACTTAAGCCATACTTCCAGCATTACGATGGTTATTTTTGAGTTAGTCTCACTCGATGCTCAGGTCTTCCTGAAGTGTGGTCCTACTTGGTGCTTCCCCATGTTGCTGGAGATGACAGGTGTATGCTACTGCAGTTTACCACTGTGCTTCCTTTGTAGTTGGTATAACAGGCAGGCAGACATGACTGAATTCATTGATTGAGATGAAGTCTCACAAACTTTGTCCTTAGTCTTAAACTACTTGCTTCCCAAGTAGCTAGCATAGCAGACTTGAGCCCAGAACATTTCAATATTTCTTAAATTTGCTCTACAGGAAAAATATCCTGTGTTTTAGCAATTTAGTATGGATCAGACTGGAGACTGGCATCTCCTATAAACAGATAAGAGAGCCTGTAATCCTAGCTACTCAGGAGGCTGAGATCTGAGGAACGAGGTTTAAAGTCAGCCCTGGCAGGAAAGTTAGTGACACTCTTATCTCCAATAAACCACCAGAAGACTGGAAGTGGCTCTGTGGCTCAAGTGTTAGAGCACTAGCCTTGAGCTGAAAAGCTGAGGGACAGTGCCCAGGCCCAGAGTTCAAGCCCTAAGACTGACATAAAAAAATATAAATAAATAGTTAAGGGAAGAGTTGAACAGAACCAGACTAGGAAGAGAGACTGCCTTCTGGTGTTGAACTGATAAGAGTGTCCAGTCTCACAGCAACGCATTCTCTGCATATGATTCCCAGGACTGCTGTAACAATTTACCACAAACTGGGTGGCTTTTAACAATAGACATTTATTCTCTCCTTGCAAATCCAAGATCAAGATGTTAGCAGGGTTGTGCTCCCTAAGGCTGTAAGGAAAATCCTTCCCGGTTCTTCCAACTTTGGTGACTGCTAGCACTCAGGATCAGTCTGTTAGTCACAGGGTCTCCTCTAGGTTTTCTAACCCTCTCTACTCTTGCATAAACACTTGTCATTGGCTTAGGACCTGTCTAAGTCCAGGAAGCTCTCATCTCTATATCCTTCCTGTACTTACATCTGCAATGACCCTTTTCCTGAATAAGGTCACATTCACAGGTTCTAGTGTACTTTGTTTAGGAGGCTACCATTCAACCAAGTACAATTTTCCATTCTCATCTCTTGAAGCATCATTTCCTCTTACCTGAAAGTTTCTATGCCCAAGCTGAAAAGCCACCAATCCTATTCCTACTTCTTCCCAATCAACCTCGCATGACCTGGCCACAGTAGGCACCAACTTCTTGATAAAGCCAGGTGTTCTTCATCCACTCCCACCCAGGGGCAGACAGTGAGGCCAGCTATTCTTTCTCCTAGAGGAAAGCAGGTATCTCAGAACCAGATGCCTCTTCCACAGAGGAGCATGATCTGTTTTGTATAGACACAGTGATAAGCTTGATCACCAAGCTTTTTTTAATATTATTTTTAAGTAGTTACATAAAGGAGATACTATTTAACAAAACATTTTATAAATACAATGCCTCTTCATCAGTGTCATCCCTTTCAATATTCTCACCACCCTTCAACCTATCCCTTACCTTATTTTTCTTAATTTTGTGGTATATGCTTTCTCCCCACCTACTCCTCTAATTTCTCTACCCTTCTACCTTTGGCTCCATCCCTCTGCCCCTTGCATGTACTCATTTCCTGGTGCTGATTTTGTTGGACTTTGACCTCATCTTTCCAAAAGATTATACAATGTGAACTCTCTATTAGAGTCTATTATACTTCAGTTAATTCATTTCTAACCATTTGCATACTACCCAAAGTGTTTACGTATAGATTTATAGACACATTCTATCTACCACAAATGAGGAAAACCCTGAAACCTGTGTTTCACTAGTCTAACTTACTTAACATAATTTTTTCCAGGTCTTTCCATTTTCTTATAAATGGTTCTAAATGGTATTATTTGTGGTTGTTGGCAAGGGCAGGGAAACTAACAATTTCTGTTTTCCAAATTCCAAATGGAATTTGAGACACAGTTTATTTATGCAGCAGAAATACTGTTAAAACTCAGCTACTGAATGAGACTCAGACTACTCATGAGCACTGATTAATAATTGTCTAATGACATAAATAGATTCAGGAAAGAAATATGGGGATATCCATAGTGGCTGCTTTTCCCTCTCCGTGTGAAAGAATGATCCACACAGTTCAAATTGGTTTTCACATGAATAATTGAAGAGATTTTTATAGGTTTCATGACCCAAGAACTTCATCTTCTTCCTGAGATGATCAGGAACAAAAAGTGGCACTTTATTTAGCTGGTGTAGAAAAGTAGCAGCTGCTTAATTAATTAAAAAAAATCTCTCTCTTCCAAAAAACCCACAGAACTATATGTATGCACTTAACCTAGCTTAACAAGATTTTAGGAAAGTGCTTGCAAAGGCATTGTACGTTGAGGAAAGTAAGGAATAGAGGTGTGTGTACTGTGCCATATTTGATTACTGACAAGACAGTATATCTGTCTCCACCAATACAAAGACACTTACAATTTAAGACTGTTCTTTCCAATAACTGAGAAAGAAATAGAATGAAGGCCTCATTACCCTGTAAATCAATGCATCCTAAAGAGTGTCATGATTAAATCAACTAATTCAAACTTTACCTTTAGGTTTGGCCTCAGATCAACTGGATCAGAATCTACAGAGAAGAGATAGGGTGTTGTTGGGTTTTTGCCTTAACATATAGTTTATATACTGACGGGATTCAGTGTAATACTTTCATACTCCATGATAGAGCGTTTGTCTTGCATGCACAAGATCTTGAGTTGAAACACATACACGCATACAGTATGTATTGATCATACCAATAGCACTTCCTCCCCATTGCTCCCCCAACCCCAGTCATTTCTCAATCCCTAAACATCAGTAATAATCCACTCTCTGGAAAATTTTTTAAAATTTAATTTTATTGTCAAGGGGATGTACAGAGGGTTTACAGTTACATATGTAAGGTAGTGAGTACATTTCTTTTCAAACATTGTTACCCCTTTCCTCGTTTCTATCCCGCTTTCTTTCCCCACTTTGCCCTCTCCAAAGTTGTAAAGTTCATTTCCAATATGCTGTCTTATGAGTATTGCTGTTGCATCGGTTCCCCCTTTGTCCTTTGTCTCACCATTTTGTTGTGCCCCTTCCCTTCCCTAATTCAGATAAACATATATATAATACCCAGGACACCAAAATCAAATACAGTAACAACAAGGGATAAATCATAGGGGGGGAAAAACACAAGAAAAAAAGAAATAACCGGATGTGGCATTGTAGCTCAAGCAGTAGAGTGCTCGCCTTGAGCTGAAGAGCTGAGAGACAGAGCCCAGGCTCAGAGTTCAAGCCCCACAACCGACCAAAAAAAACCCAAAAAAACAAAAAACTTCACATAGTACATTCAAAACAACAACAACAATAAAGAAAAACCTCTTGTTTCCATATCTTGGAGTTCATTTCTCTTAGCATCATCTTTTCTTTTTGTTCTTTTAAAAACATTTTTTTATTGTGAAAATACCATACAGGGGGGTTACAATTACATGGTAAAGGTAATGAGTACATTTCTTATCAAGCATTGTTGCCTTCTCCTTTGTTTCTCCTTCCCGCACCCGCCCCCTAGCCCCTGCCCAGCCAAAGTTGTAAAGTTCATTTTTCAACATAACGACTTGTATATCTCATTGTTTCAATGGGTCCACCTTTATCCCTATTTAAACAGTTTGTTTTTGCCCTTCCCCTCCACAAATTATACCAACATCAAATACAATGAAAGCAGGGGTTATATCGTGGAGGAGGGACATACAAAGCAACAAGGAAATCATCTTAAAAATATGTTATGTTCAATATATATGGTTCAATATATGCAAATCAATTAATATAATTCATCACATCAACAAGAGCAAGGATAAGAACCACATGGTTATCTCAATAGATGCAGAAAAGGCATTTAATAAGATCCAACACCCCTTTATGATGAAGGTTCTGGAAAAACTAGGAAACCAGGGAACATTCCTCAATACCATATAGGCTGTATATGATAAACCTACAGCCAGCATTATACTTAATGGTGAAAAACTAAAGCCATTTCCTCTTAAATCAGGAATGAGACAAGGATGTCCACTCTCTCCACTGCTCTTCATTCTAGTATTAGAATGCCTAGCTAGAGCAATAAGAAAAGATGCAAACATAAAAGGGATCCAAATAGGGAAAGATGTAAAACTCTCCCTCTTTGCAGATGACATGATTTTGTATTTAAAGAATCCCAACAGACTCCACTCCCAAATTGCTCAAGCTGATTCAAAACTTTGGCAAAGTATCAGGGTATAAAATTAACCCTCAAAAATCAATGGCTTTTCTGTATGCCAACAATGAGAAAAGCGTGGCTGAAATCAGGAAAGCAACTCCATTCGTAATAGCCCCACAAAAAATAAAATACCTAGGAATTAACTTAACCAAAGAAGTGAAGGACCTCTATGATGAAAACTTTAAAAACCTGAAAAAGGATATCAAAATAGAACTTGGAAAGTGGCAATCCTCCCATGCTCCTGGATTGGAAAGATCAACATCGTGAAAATGGCAATACTTCCCAAGGCTATCTACAAATTCAATGTAATACCCATCAATATTCCAGCCTCATTCTTCAAGGAAATAGAAGAGGCAATCCAAAAATTCATATGGAATAATGAAAGACCCCGAATAGCAAAAACTATCCTTAACAGAAAGAACAGTACTGGAGGAATATCAATACCAAATTTCAAAACCTACTACAAAGCCATAGTAATCAAAACAGCTTGGTACTGGCACAAGAACAGACTTCAGGACCAATGGAATAGAATTTAAAACCCAGAAATGAACTTACAGACATATAGCAATCTAATCTTTGATAAGGGAGCTAAAACAATAGAATGGAACAAAGACAGCCTCTTCAGTAAATGGTGCTGGCAAAAACTGGTTAATCACTTGTAGAAAACTAAAGCTAGATCCTTATATATCACACTGCACCAGAATCAACTCCAAACGGATCAAAGACCTCGGAGTCAAAGCAGACACTCTGAAAACATTACAGAATAGATTAGTATCATCTTATATGGTCATATGTACATAGCTTTTGAGATATTGTGATCCTCTTCTAGGACTATCCTAGACATTTACTAATTATGACAACTGTGGGAAACTATGGAGCCTATGCTTCTTTGGCTTACTTCACTTAATATGATTCATTCCACGTCTTTCCATTTCCTTACACATGGCATGATGACGTTCTTTCTGATGGAGGCATAGAATTCCATTGTGTATATATAACACATTTTCTTGATCCATTCATTTGCTGAAGGGCATTTAGGTTGGTTCAAAGTCTTAGCTATGTTAGATATCCTGAAAATATTACAGGAAGAAATAGGAGAAATGCTAGAGCTCCTTGGCAGAAGTTGAAACTTGCTTTTTTTTTGGGGGGGGGGGTCAGTCATAGGGCTAGAACCCTGGGCCTGGGCACTGTCCCTCAGCTCTTCAACTCAAGGAGAGTGCTGTACCCCTTGAACCACAGTGTCACTTTTGGTTTTCTGGTGGTTAATTGGAGATAAGAGTCTCACAGACTTTCCTGCCTGGGCTGGCTTTGAACCACAATCCTCAGATCTCAGCCTCCTGACTAGCTAGTATTACAGGCATGATCCACCTGCGCCTGGCTCCAAACTTTCTTAATAAAGACCCAGAAACACAACAAATCAAAGAAAGGTTGGACAAATGGGGTTGCATAAAACTGCAGCGCTTCTGCATGGCAAAGGATATAGCTAGCAAGATCAATAGAAAGCCCACAGATCGGGAGATCTTCACTAGCCTTACAACAGCAAGGCCTCATATCTAAAATATATTTAGAACTCAAAAAATCAAATCCCCCTAAAACAAATCCCCAAAGAAACAACCATTAATAGGTGGGCTAAAGACTTCAAGAGAGAAGAGACTTCTCTGAAGAGAAAATAAGAATAGCCAATAGACACATGAAGAAATGCTCAATATCTTTGGTCATAAAAGAAATGCAAATCAAAACAACATTGAGATTCCACCTCATCCCAGTTAGAATGGCCATTATCAAGAAATTGAATACCAACAGATGCTGGAGGGATGTGGCCAAAATGGAATGCTATTGCATTGTTGGTGGAAGTGTATACTTGTTTAATCACTCTGGAAAGCAGTCTGGAGGTTTCTCAAAAGACTAAACAAAGTTCTCGTATGACCCAGCAATCCCACTTTTGGGCATTTACCCAGATGATCACAAACAAGGCCATACTAAAGCTACCGGTACAACCGTGTTCATTGGTAAATGGTTTTTGCTTTCCACATATGACAGAGAACATACTCTATAATATAATACTCTATATATATGCACACATATGTATATATATGTATACACACATATGTGTACATATGCATATATAGAGAGTATTATTCACTCATAATAATGAATGAAATACTATCCTTTATATTCATATGTGTATATACACACACATATTTTCTTAATCTATCTGTCTGTTGTTGGACTTGTATGCTGATCCCATATCTTAGACATTGTGAATAGTGCTGCAATAAACATGGGCAGGCAAACAATATTTTTATGTGCTGATTTCATTTGCTTTGGATATATACCAAGGAGTGGGATAGCTGGATCATATGATAGTGCTATTTCTAGCTGTTTTTCTTTTGAGAAACCATCGTACTGTTCTCCATAGTGACTGACTATGCTGATTTACATTCCCAATAACAGTGTATACAAATTCCTTTTTCTTCCCATCCTTGCCAAAATATGTTACCTTTTTTTTTTTTAATGATCATTCCAACTAGGATCAGATATTATCTCACTGTGATTTTGTTTGGCAAATTCCTGATGGCTGACGATATTGGGCCTTTTTACTTATACTTATCAATCATTTATATTTCTTCTTTTGATATGTATCCCATTCGATCATTTGTCACTGTATGTGTGCAAACACACATATTGGTACAGCTATTTTTGCTCATGGCTGGTACTCTACCACTTGATCCACACCTCTAATTCCAGCATTTCACTAGAGAGAAGAGTTTCTCAAATTGTTCTGACTGTTTGCTCGGACTAACTGAACCCTTTATCCTGAGCAAATAGCATTGTAGATATGAGTCAATGGCAACCACTCATTTGTCCATTTTTAAAATTGAATTTCTTGAAGTTTTTGTTCCATTTTGTTTTGTTTTCAGTCCTTATATATTAGCTGTCTTTCAGATGAATAGCTGGAAAATATTTTCTCCCATTTCTTAGCCTTCTGTCCACTCTGTTGAGTGTTCTTTTGTTGTATAGGAGTTATTAGTTTGCCATAACCTGATTTGTCCATTTTTGCTTCTGTTTCCTATCCTTTTGGGGTCCTCTCCAGAAAATCATTGCCTATTTCTCTGTTGTAAAGTATTCCCCTCTATTATCTTCTAGTTGTGTCAGTCTTACTTAGACTTTTTTTTTTTTTTTTTTGGGTCCGGTCATGGGGCCTGAACTCTGGGCCTGGGTGCTGTCCCTCAGCTCTTCAGCTCAAGGCTAGCACTCTACCACTTGAGCCACAGCGCCACTTCCGGCTTTTTTCTTTTTGCTTATGTGGTGCTGAGGAATCAAACCCAGGGCCTCATGCATACAAGGCAAGCTCTCTACCACTGAGCCACCTTCCCAGCCCCCTTACTTAGATTTTTAGCAAGTTTGTGCACAAGTTGACAGATACTGATCAAATTTTAATCTGTGTATGGATGTTCAATTTTCCTGGTACTATGATGAAACTGACTTTTTCTTCAGTGTATATTTTTAACATCTTTTTTGAAAATTAGTTGGGTATATGTGCATGAGTTTATGTGGAGTTTTCCAATCTGTCCCATCAGTCTTGTGTCTATGCTTATGCCCATGCCGTGCTATTTTTATTACCGTGGCTCTAGAGTTAGTTTTGAAATTAGATTTTGTGATGCCCACAGCTTTTTTCTTTTTGCTCAAAATTCAAAATGTCTGTGTTTCCATATGAATTATAGGGCTTTTTAAAAAAGTGAATATACAATTTATTTAACACTCAAACTTCATTAAGACATGCAATATGACAATTTTACTGGGAGATTAACCCTACCTAGGATATGATTGCTTGCTAGGTTTAGCAACAGGGTCCATTTCACATTTAGCATTAATTATTTATTAAATAAATATAATACCAAACAGACTGCATTCAAAAGCTTTCTAAAAAAAACAATTTTAAAGGCTTTTCTATTCAGGCTGAGAAACACATATGCTAGTTTAACATAATTGGCTGATTTTATACAGCACTTATATCTTTAGGTCCACAAACATATTATTAAATGATAGAGAACATCTAATAAAACTATTTCTACAGAACTAGGAAATTAATTGCTAAGAAAGAAAGATTTTACAGACCCATCTTTTATAACCACCCCAACAGTCTAACTCTAAAGAGGATGAAGCCAATGACCTTCCTCACAGAGCTCACGACTAATGTCACTTTGCTACCAAAATCTTTATTTCTGATGCATAATGAGCATTGAGACAAGATTCAAATATTCCTAAAGAAGTACAATGCATGTTGTGGTTGCCTATTCAGCAACAGTAAGCACTGCATTTAAAACTCTCATCCCAGGAATTAAATAAGGTCAGCCACATTCATGGGCATTTCCTCCACTGTAGTATTGTAGAAAGCCTCGATGTCACAAAGAATCCTCTTGTCTTCTCCAGTAAAGAGGTTATAGCCACACCTTCCCTCCCAAATCCACCCCCTCTGCCAATTTGACTTGCATAGGGATTTTTTAGTTACTGAAGAATATTATTGGTATTTTGATGAGGATTGTGTTGAATCTGCAAATGTGGGCAGTCTCTCCAAATTTTAGTATCTTCTTCAACTTCTTCCATCAATGTTTTATCATTCTTATTCTAGAGATCTTTTACTTCTTCAGTTTTTTCCTAGATGTTTTGTATTTTAGTGGCTACAGTGAATGAGATTGCCTTTATGATTTGTTTTGGGGCCAGGAAATTTGCTAATGGTGAGTAGAAAGGCTACTGAATTTACATTCATTTATCAGTTCTAGTAGTCTTTAGGTAGAATCTTTAGGTTTTTCTCTGTATATACTATCATCTGTCAGTAGGGACAATTTTACATTCTTCCTTCTTTTTATAATCCAGTTGTTTCTTTCTCTTGCTTAATTTGATTATAACTTCTTGTAATATATTAAATAACAACAGTGATAATGAACATTCATGTGTTGTTTCTGATCAAAGAACAAGGAAATGGCTTGTTTTGGTAAATGATGAATACTGGCCTCAAATAATAATTTGGAAGAGTTTCCTCCTTTTCATTCTATAGAGCAGTTTGAGAAGAGTTTGTATTAATTGTTTAAAAGTTTTGTAAAATTCACCAGTGAAGACATCTGGTTTTAGGATTTTATCTTGAGGTTTTTTTTTAATCTCTGATATAGTGCCATTATTTATTCTTGCTTTTTTTCATGCTTTTGAATATCCACTTGGTTCAAGTTTGCTATGTCCTATATATTTAGAAAATTTACCATTTCTTCTAGATTTTCTAATTTGTTAGTGCATAGATTTTCAAGATAATCCCTAATGCTATTTTGTATATGTGTAGTATCCCTAGTAATGTTTCACCCCCTCTCCCCCACCGCCAACCTTTATTTTCTGATACTGAGGCTTGAGCATAAGGTCTCGTGCTCAGCTTTTTTGCTTAATGCTGCTTCTGCACCACTTAACCACACTTCCATTTCCAGCTTTTGCTGGTTATTTGGAGGTCTCTCTGAGCTGGCTTTGAACCATGAAACTCAAATCTCTGCTTCCTGACTAGCTAGGATTACAGGTGTTAGCCACAAACACTCAGCTGTAATATCTCTTTTTAAAATCTCTTTTATATCTCTTTTTTATCACCACATAATTCATATACTTGGATACTCTCCTTTCTCTATTTTCTGTCTTCTTTCCTTCTTCTGTTTTCCCTTCCTCTCCCTTCCATTCCTCTCCCCATCTCCTTCTACTTCTCTTTTTATATTTTTTCTCTCTCATACTGGGTATAGGGAAATGTCTGTCAATTTCAAAGAACAAGCTGTTAGTTTCACTGATCTTTTGCATTTTTAGACCCTACTTCATTTATTTCTGCCCTGTTCATCATTTCTTCTAATTTGGATTTAGTTAGTTCATATCCTTCTAACTCATTGAGATATTTCATTAAGTTATTTATTTGAAATCTTTCTAGTTTTATTTTTCAGTGTAAGCACATATTTTTATAAACTTTCCTCTTAATACTGCTTTTACTGTATCTCACAGGTTTTAGAGTTTTGAGTTTCCATTTTCATTTCTTTCATGGAATTTTAGTTTTCCCTTGTTTTGACCTCCCAGCTCATTCTATTTTGATCAGGAAAGACACAGGATATAATTTCAACTTTTGTTACCTAATTTGTTACCTGGAATTTTAAAGTTTGCCCTTGTTTTGACCTCCAATTCATTCCATTTTGATCAGGAAAGACACAGGATATAATTTCAACTTTTGTTACCTAATTTGTTACCTGACATTGTATATTCAATATAAAGTTTCATACACAGCTGAAAACAATGTGTATTCTACAGCCTTTGGTTGAAATGTTCTGTGACTGTCAGCGAAGTCTTTTTGATATGTGATCAACTCTGATGTTTCTTTGTTGATTTGCTGATTGGACAGTTTGTTGATTTTTGACAGTATTGAAATTACCTACAATTCTTGTATTCGAACCTATCTCTCTGATTAGGTTGTGTAAGATTGGGTACTCTGATAAATAGATTTACAACTGTCATATCTTCTTGAGGAATTGCTGTCTTGATTTTTTTTTTTTTTAAGGTCTGGTCGTGGGCCTGAACTCTGGACCTGGGCGCTATCCCTCAGCTCTTCAGCTCAAGGCTAGCACACTACCACTTGAGCCACAGCGCCACTTCCGGCTTTTTTTTTCTGCTTATGTGGTGCTGAGGAAGCGAACCCAGGGCCTCAAGCATGCAAGGCAAGCGCTCTACCACTGAGCCACCTTCCTAGCCCTGCTGTCTTGATTATTATAGAGAGACTTTTTATCCTCTTGTAGGTTTTTTGTTATTCCTGTTCACTTATGTTGCTATTTTCTTGGAATATCATTTTCCATGCTTTTCATTTTAGTATTTGTGTGGTTTTACTTGTAAGGTGGGTTTCTTATAAAAGAATACTGTTGGGTCTTTTTGGTTTGTTGTTGTTTTGGCTGTTTGTTTTTATACATTCAGAGTCTCTATCTTCTAATTAGACGATTTAGTGCCCTCAATGTTATCATTGAAAGGGGAAAACTTATTCCTGACATTTTATTGAGTTTCTTCTAGCTTTGAATGTACTTTATTCTTTTCTTCTTCTCTTGTTCTATTTTTTGGTTTCATGGTTTAATGTTCTGATAATTTTGGGTACTTTTCTATATCTCTTTTGCTCTTCTTGTTGGATTTATACTTTCACATGCCATCATGGTGATAGTTATCTTTCTTTTATTTAAAACTAGTCTGAATTAAATTTTTGCTTGTCTTTGAAAGTCCTTGTTTCTCTTTCATTTCCAAAAAAATAGCCTTTTGGAATATAGTGATTTCTTGATTGGCAGTTGTTTTTGTTTAAGACTTAGAATATGTCTTATTCTATTTTCTCCTTGGGTTTCTACTAAAAATTTACCAGTGAATCTAATGAGAATGCCTTTAAGTGTGACTTGGTACTTTTCTCTTGCAGATTTAAATATTTTGTATTCATATCATACTTGTGATAGTTTGATACAGTGATGCTGTCTTATAATGGCATTATAAAATGTCATCTTATAAGATGCTTATAGAACCTATATATAGGAATCTATTTGGGGATCTATAAGCCTCCTGTACATGAATGTCCATGTCTTACCCAGGATTAGGCAGTGTTATGCTATTGTTTCACTTAGTAGGTTTCTATGCTTTTAACTTTCATTTCTTCATTTTCAGATATGCCAGTGATGCAAATATTTATTTAATAGTGTCCCAAAGAGATCCTTAATTTTTCCATCTCTCTCTCTCTCTGTCTCTCTGTCTCTCTGTCTCTCTATCTCTCTGTCTGTCTCTCCTCTCTTTTTCATTTGACTTTTCCTCAAGCTAAGATTCATTCTTCCACTTGGTGTAGTCTAATATTGTAACTTTTAACTTATTTTATTTGACTATCTTCAAGATTTCTATTTAGTTATTTCTCAAAATCTCTTCATTCTTATTTTCTCAATAATATTCTGCCTTGCCTAGTTTCATTTAACTATTTATCTATATTCTCTTATCTCTTAAGCTTTTTATGACCATACCTTTGAATCTTTATCAGACATTTCACCTGTTTTAATTTCTTTGCATCTGTTGTTAGAGAAGTACTGTATCATATTATCTTTTTTCATATTTATTATGTTTCTACATTGAGATCTGTACATCTTGCAATTTATGTATCTCTACCATGGGGTAGACTTTTTTAGCAAGTGGCTTTTGTCTGAAGATCTGCCTTGGGGTGTCAGTTTGTTATGCAATGTTGCCTTCCTTTCCACTTGGGCACCATAGTGTATTTCCATCTTTCAGTTGTTTCTTTGGCTATGATTAGTGAGTGGGGACACACTACCATGTTGCACTTTGTGAAATATGCAAGAGTGGGGACCCTTTAGTAGTTCAGACAGGGACAATGTAGACAGCAGACTGCGTGGGCTGATCATTTACTCCTGGTATGTTTACTCCTACAATGGAAGTGGTTTATAGCATGTGCCTTAACTCCTTTCTTCCCCTATAGCATGAGTGGGGAGGAAAGGAGTTCAGGCACTATTGTTAGCTGTTATGTGAAAGTGGTAAAAAGTTTGAAACAGTTATTCTCTTAGCACTGTGGTAAGACACCACAGGTCCAGACACTTCATGGAGAAAAAGAACTACAGAACCCCTCAATGGCACTCCTATCCAGTCCTGAACAGCAGTGTGTGGTCAGACAAGATGTGGTAGCTGGTAGTGGAAAGTGCTTAAGTATGGTAACAGCAGGAAGTAGACAGTTCCTCTCTGTTATAACTGTGTGAGCGCCTGCCAGGGAATAGGAGGACCTTAGCCATCTCTCCTGGCCATGCACACCCAGGAACATGGTGAACACTGAAGTTTTTCCTGCTCTTTCAGCTGAAGTGCCCTAGGGATGGAGTGGGAATAGAACATAGCTGAATCTAAGCAAAGTTTCTCTCCAGATCTCTTTTGGCCACATACACTGCAGCTTCACTGAAAACTACTTCAGCATGCTCCTATGGATGAGGCAGCAATGCAACTGTGGAATTCTTTTCCCACCCTACCAACTTCATAGCACTCAACTGCAGGGCCAGAAGAGAGGAGACAGATTGCAGGGACCATGCAACTGATTGTCTTTACTCCTAGTAATGATATGAATCTACAAATGGCTGGCTACACCCCTGGTCTCAAGAGTGTCAGCTCCCTAGATCTTGTTCTTATGGTCAACTTTCTCCCTTGACTCCATGTGACAACACCTGTTCCCTCCAAGGCAATAGTATACTATCTCAAACATAACCTCCAGATTTGATGAGGTAATATCAACAGACAGAAATTTAGTTTGCTTATCATAATACACACATACACACACTTGTAATTCTAGCTACTCAGGAGGCTGAGATCTGAGGGTCATGGTTCAAAGCCAGCCTGGGTAGAAAAATCTAAGACTCATCTCCAATTAGCCACAGAAAATCAAAAGTAGAGCTATGGCTCAAAGTTGTAGAGCACTAAACTTGATCAAAAAAGCTCAGGGATAGTGCCCAGGACCTGAGTTCAAGCCCCATGACTTACCAAAAAAAAGTGAGAGTAATCCAAACTTTAAAAAAAAATGGGGATAGTTCTGACCATCAAGAAGTGGGTCATGAATGACCTGAAAGTGTAACCAGGATTAGCAGCTTGTTAATACAAAGCTGGGTGTGAATGCCAGCCTTTTCAAGCTATCTGATGAGCATCTTTCATATCTAGAACATGGGTAACAAAAGGCTTATCCCACTTCATTATACCTGGAAATCTGCAGTGCTTTTCCTTCTACCTTGGGGCCGCCTCTGTAATTTAGGTTTGTGCCCTATGTTGGCTCTCCTCTTGATAAATCATGCTGGTAATGTGAAATCACTTTTTTAAACTGGGAAGTAGCTAAATGTGTAATTGAAAAGTTCTACCTAATTTACTCAGCCCAAGACTCTGACAGTAGAAAGGTAAAAGAGTATCATGCCAAGGATGGGTTGTGAAATGAATTAGAAAAATCAAGGCTGTTATTGAACTAGCTGCTTTGTGGTTCATGAGTACCTCCAGCCTTTGGGCTGATAGAGGACTGTGATTATTTTAAGTCAATTTAACTGCATTTCCCATAAATTTTAGATTAAAAAAATCAGGATTCAGAGTTAATTATCTTCTCTTTGTTAATCTGTGAAGAAAAACAAGTCTGTTTATCAGGTTCTGGAGAAGTTGGAGATGTAGCTAGATTCAGAAATATGCTATGACAAAGACAAAGTATTTCTGAGAATAATAGAAGCAACATATAATGTGATATTTCAAAAGTGTACACAATTATGCATTAGATTTTAATGGAAAATAAATTATAGGTAAAATTTGACATGGTAAGAAAGATTTCCAAGCTTTATCCTTGATGTACATATTAAGAGCCATATTCAATAGATCAGAGTTCTGATATAACAAAAGTAGTTCAAGTTTATCAACATATAGTAATAAATAAAAATTAACAGCTAACATAAATTCTTACATTGTGCCAAGGAGGAACCACTTCCATGAATCTTACAGTTGTTACAAAAATAAGCATTCAATAAATGTTAGATATATAATAGTTATCACACAACAGTCATATGAGTTATGTACCCTAATTGTCTCCATTTTTCAGATGAGTAAACTGAGATCCCAAGACATTGTTCAGACTGTATGTGCTGGACGTGCATGTTACTGTTTTTCTATCTGACTCAGGAGACTGTGCCTTCAACTGTGATGATCTAATAGGTAACTTCCTCCTCTTCACATGGCCCTTGCTCAAGTTATCTTCATCCATTAGAAATGTTGATTATGCAAATAAAGGTATCATCACATAAGTGATAGATGGGAATTTAAAATAGTGAATTTAAAAGTATGGGCATCAGAACCAGTTCTACTACTAATCATTCATGTGACCTTTCACAAGTTACTTAACCACTGTACACCTCAGTTTTCTCATCTGTAATGAGGATAATAGTATAACCTTTTTAGGGTTGCAGGAGAAAAAAAATATAACACCCAGTAAGAACTCTGTAAAGATTGCCTGTTATTATTATAAAATACACTTGCTATCTTAAATGCAAACATCTTCTCACCATAACATATTTACCTAGATAGTGTTTGACAATATTTTTCACTTGGAAAGGTACCATCATTCTAGCTGATAGCTGCTGATTCTAGAAGACTGAAGGTCTCTGACCCTGTGACTGGCAGGGGGAGAGAGCCTTAAAAGCCATGAATAATTGAGAGTGTAGGGTATTGAGCACTTTTTGCCTTTGGGATCTGCAGACACTGCGATCATGTGTGAAGATGACTTGCGTGGCCAAATTCTTTTACACTGAGCATATGTGAAACTGTCTTTTCTATGATAGTAACAGCTTCTGCCTTTAGAACAGCCAGCTCAGTCCATTTCCAGTGAGAATGGAGGCCCTGCCTTCACTGGAGAGATGAGACATTCTATCATACCTGCCAGAAAGTATTAACCCCATATCTGTCATTCTGCTGTCACAGCTTCATCTTTCTGCCTCTCAAAGGTCCTTTCTTCTGAAGAACCTACTAATCAGATTTAAATATACCTGGAGGGTTCCAAGCCTTGGATGGTCAACCCATTAGCCATCTTGATTGACTAATTCGTTGACAACCTCTCCAAGGACCCAAATGAAAAGCAAAACACTTTCAGAGATTTGGCTCAAGCAGAGTAGGAAGCAGGCCAGAAAGCCAACCTTAGAGCTCTGGCCTAGGAAAGGTCCCCTCTGGTATTAACACTCTATCTTGACTATTAAGAGACATTCCGTAATGTTTATAAGATTATATTAAAAAAAAAAAACTTCTGAGGTCAAAGCTCTCACAGTTTGCTCATAGCCACCTTGAAGACTCCCAAGAACAATCTGGGGCTTTCCAAAACAAAAGAAGGACCTGTTATTAAATCATGTGTGCCATTAAGCCATTAACAATTCACAAATGTATGTCTAATTAAAAAATCTGCTTAATGACTGCTGCAAAGAAAGTAATTGTTCAGTCGTTCTAACATTTAACCTCTGTTTTCAAGAGGTAATACACTCTTATTTACAAATGACTTAACCATTGGAGCTTTCTTTTTAGAAGCATGTCCCTCAGGCAGGTTGAACTGTCATCCTGTTCATTATATTCAAATGTTTGCATGTTAATGCTACTCGATTATTTTGAACATGAAGAGGCAAAAGGGGAGTTCATGCTGGTACAGATGACCGTAGAGGTATTTTCATTCCAGTTCTTTGTCATTTGAATGAAGTTTCCTTACCAACAGATACTCCAGACTCATACTTAAATATTAATTTTACAAAAAAAATAGACTTTATCTTCTAGCATAGTGCATTTGGGTTTTTTCTTCTTTTTGCCCTCCAAAATATGTTTAATCAGTTCATAATCCAAAGTGTCATAATTAGTTTCACAAATATTTACTGCCTGTTGGGAACTTGCTTTTTTTTTTTAATTATTGAGGGGGAAAAAAAACTGATTAAGTTTCTTAAAAACTAAGTCATCGTGCTGTTTCCTGACTACATTTTTTTGCTCGGTCTCTGCCCGGGAAAATCACATGTGGATTTTTCCAGCACATCTTGCTCATTTCATTTTCTAGTTGGGCAGACATGGTGGCAGTAATGCACAGCAGTGATGAACAATACTGCTCTGAGAAAACCTCTCTCAAAGCCTCTGAGAATTCTGCCTTCTTCATTGAGGACCCCAACAGAGGGAGGTGATTGGCACATTGAGTGAAGCAGTTGTGCACAAAATCCCTTCTCCTGGCCAGAGAGGAAGCACTATGGGAATTGAGAACCGGGATCTGGCTTACAGTCTTGGCTCTGCCCTTACTAGTTAGTGGAACTTGGGGTTGCTGGCTGGCTTCCTGACAGTTTCTCCACTTAGAGGAGTAAGCCTTACAATGAGTCATCACAGATTTGCAATAAGAACTGAACGAGACCACTTTTGAAAGTGAATGGCAGAAATGATTTCATCTATGGTAATTACTTGTTTCTCACTCTCCCTATAAACCCTTCTCTTTTCAGAATCTTAATCTAATCTTGTCCTTGGCAGCTGTACTCAAAGGCATTGTTACTTATGAATCTTGGGGCAGAATGCTAATTTAAAAATCTTTCTGGCTATTTGTACTATTGACTTAACAGCACTTTAGGTGTTGTTATTAGACGTAGAGTGGGTTGAAAGACAGCTCCTCCTCATCACCATAAAATATGCCCTGGCTTGAATGCCTAAAACTTACAAATGTAATCTTATTTGGGAAAAAGAATTTTTGCAGGTGCAATGGAGTCAAAAATCTTGAGATAAAGGAATCCGATCATTCTAGATAATAGAGGTTTGTACAGATCATTCTAGATAAACGAGGCAAGGGGAAGTTACACAGAAGAAATAAAAGTAAAGTAACTGTGACAACTGAAGCAGACTGCAGTGTTGTAGGCACAAGTCAAGTAACGCTGATAGTCACCAGAAGCTGGAAGAGACAAAGAATAAATCCTCTCTCAACCCCCCAGATGGAGTGCAACCCTGTGGGATTTAAACCTCCCATCTCCAAACGGAGAAAAAAAATCAATTTCTGTTCCTTTAAACCACCAACTTCATGATATTTTGTTATAACACCCACAGAATATTAATACACTAGTATTAATAAACATGGACTGGCTTTGAGTCTTTTGCCTAGTTATGAAGAAGGCATAAAAGGCCCCATACCTCACATTTGTAAACCAGAATACTTACTAAAATACTTGTAATTGAGTCAAGAGGTCAAGGTAGACAAGAAGTCTCTGAGAACATTGAAGTCATATTATGTCATTCTACTTTAAATCTCCTAGTGTCCCATGACTACTATGGAGAAATAAGTAGAGAAACCACATCTTAAGAAAGTGTTTACTTCCATACTTCCAAATCAATTTTGATGGTGCCTATCATTTATAATGACCTTGGCATCTGTGGAGATCTTTCCAGCCCCATTTTGCAATTGTCCCACGTCTAGTCTAAACAAGGATAAAGAAGACTTTCTGTGACCCCCATCATTCTTCCTGCATCACAAACAATGCTGATAGCCTCCACCATTCTACTCTTAAATAACAAAAGTAAACGCTGGCTCCCTTCTCTCCGACTTTCCTTATCAAGTCTATGTATCACCATTTGGCATCTTTAGTTTTGACTCCATCAGGATATTGTGTTCTTTTCATGGTACATACTGAGCTAAGGCTCTGTCAAAGGTATGGCTTATGGAGAAAAGTTTATTCTATTTTCTTCTTCACTCTAAAATTTGAAAACAAACTTTCTCATAGAAGAAAATTTTCCTTTTGACCTAGGGAGTGTCTACAAGTGGAAGATCAGGGTACAACAAGAACAAAACATCAAATAGAATGTAAAAAGGGGATTAAGTTTTGGGGTAACAGAGCGGGTACCTTTAGTACCTGTGCTCTTATTAAGATTGGCGTTTGGGGTTGCTTGCCTTACAACTCATTTCAAATGAGGTTAATGTGTTTTCTGTTCCTCACGGGTAGAATCTGAATTTTTCATGTTATTCCCTGGTAGAACCTGAATTTTTCATGTTATTCCCTGAGCCCCTGGGCTTGTTTTGCAATTCCTTTAAAAGGTACCTGACCTTTCGCTTACATCAGATGTTCCCTCTACTTCCATCTCTTCCACTTACTTGTTGCATTATACTGCTCTCTCCCATAGGGAGCAACACAGTCCCCAGATAGGAAAGATTTTTTATCTATATCTGATATTTATTCCTTCAGGAGAATGTTGAATATGAGCATTTCCTGCTTCTAAATGCACACTCTTCCCGATGACAGAAGTTTAGTATAAATTAGAATACTAAGTGGTTCACACCTGTAATTCTAGCTACTCAGGAGGCAGTGACCTGGAGGATGAAGGTTCAAAGCCAACCCAGGCAGAAAAATCCATGAGACTGTATCTCCAGTCAACTGGCAAAGATGCTGAAGTGGAAGTATGACTCAAGTGATACACAGTTAACTATGAGTGAAAAAGCTATGGGTCATCTGAATGAGTCTCCTAACCTCAGTTCTACCAAGGAAAGCTTTAGGCCTTTAGAGCACATGGAATAAACTTTGAAAGTGGTTGTTTTAAAATGATACTGATGATTTGCTCCAGGAAAGTTAGAATGTGTTTGTGACTTTAACTGAGCATCACTATCCCACAGTACTGTGAAATTTGGGAAATTATGTAACCACTTAATCACAATTAAAAAATTGAAAAAAATTAAAAAATAAAATGATACTGATGTTAATAATCCTTAGCCTGTTCCAGATCCAAGAATGAGACCCATGGAGGACTGAAGGGTAATAATACTCTAGAGCCTAAGATTGACCTGGGAAGCAAAGACAGCCCCTAGGAATGGGGCAGTATTATTGTCTCACTGGCAGCTGGAGTTCAACAATCCCATTCTAGAGCTCTGCTATTCTGTTTGTGCCCACTTCTCTCTGAATCTCTCCATGTCAGTCACTCCACCAGTTGTCAAATACCTGACTCACATTTATACCCAACCACAGAGATTCTTATTTTCAGGCCACCTCAGATGCCCCTGGAAGGCCTTGAATTAGGCTTCTCTTAGCCTGGGTGGTCTCAACTCAACCTATCACTTATAGTCGTATGAGTTTCAGGCTATAGAGCAGGACCATTGGTATTGACTGGAGTAATGATTAGTATTATGATGGACTGTCAAGATCAAGGACTTGTCCTCTGCCTGGAGAAATCCCTAAGTGTGCCCACAATGTGTCTCCCAAGCAGCCATAGTGGTCCTTACTTTGTGGTACGTACTTACTCTCTTTTCCCATTACCAGGATGCTTGCTCCATGACTCTCTCTACTTCTCTCACACAGAGATGTCTTCTCTCTTATGCAGATAGTGCCCCTCTTGTTCTTGCTTCACCTTCCCTGCTTCAGTTCCTGGGAGCAGCCCATCACCTCACTGGTGTTAGCCTGCCTGCAACTATGCTTGCCTTGAATTGGACTTGTATTAAACTCATCTGGCCCATATTAAACACAAAAGGATGATTCTATAGCAGCTGTTGTGATTCTTCTTTCCCTTTTATTTGCTTGTTTGCTTCCTTACTGTTCACCCAGTCCAGGGGGAGCTGACAATTCAGGAAGTAAGACCTAAAGACAGTTTACAAGCACCGTCTTTGCCAATCCCTAGCCAGTATTTCAAATCAGATGGTTCATTGTGACTCTCTCTCTCTTCTCAGTTCTTCTGAACTCCCCCAAGGATACCAGTTAGGAAATAAATTGTTTAGAAGTTTTAGCATGAAGCCAAAGCAGCAGCCTAATTTTCCCAGTCTGCCTCAGAAAGCTCATTGAATTCCCAGGATACTAGCATCTTATGGCTCCCCTCACCCCCACTGTGACTCTGGATTGGTAGATGGTTACAGTCTGAATTCTCTCTTGCTGTGGGTATATACAACTTTGGGTATGATTACTCAGGTAATTATGGTAGAGCAAGGAAATATATATTTTTTAAAGTTTTCAGTGATGGGGCTTGAACTCTGGGCCTGAGTACTGTCCCTCAGCTCTTTAGCTCAAGGCAAGCACTCTACCACTTGAGCCACAATACCACTTCTGGTTTTCTAGTGGTTAATTGGAGATAAGAGTCTCATAGACTTTCCCTCCTGGGCTGGCTTTGAACTGCACTCCTCAGATCTGTCTCCTGATTAGTTAGTATTACAGGCATGAACAACTGGCGCCCAGAAAGGATTTTTAAAATTAGTATTATCCCATAATTACCTGAGTAATCATACTCAGAGTTCCAACAAATATTATACGATAATTATCTGAGAAGGGGAGAAAACTAATTTATATTATACTTATATAAATTTATACTTATTTATATTTATTGAGCACCTAGCATAACTCAGGTTTTGTATAAAATGCTTTATATATGTAATAATAATTTCATCTTCATCCTCCTTTTGAAAAGGGGGTCCCTACACATAAAGAAATAGTTCATAAATGCCATGCCCTGTGACAAGGTCAAAAAGATGAGAGGCAGGGGAGAGAGTCATGCCCAGTGGCTCCAACGACAAGCCTGTGTTCTCCCCTCTCCACATGGCTCATGTTTATTTATCCTGCATCCTGACACTGACTGTGAGCTCCTCCTTGGCAGTGCTATCTATAATTCGTCATCGTGTCCCCTCTGCATCTGTCACACTCCATAAAGAAGGGAGCAAACAGCTTTCTTTATGAAACATGGGGAGGAAGGGAGGTTGGGAAATCAATGGCTCTAGATTTTGCCTTGCACTTACTAATGGCGCTTATGAATGAATACTAAGGTTTTAGAGAAGCCCCCTCCAAGTTTTTCCTTCAGACCATTTAGTAATCTGATTGGCAGGACTCAGTTCACCAGCCTGCTCCAGGCAAGCCTGTGAACTGAACTGAGGCAAGAATGATAGGACTAGTGCTAATGTAATTTCAGAGGAATCCATTAGAGGCTGGGTATGAAGGAAAGTAGGACGTAGAATTAAAGAGCCCTTTATAATTTATGCTCAGATGCAAATGGAATGTGGAGAGGAAATCCTTGCTTTATATGCAGATGTTTCTCCCTCTGTCCCTAGAATTGGTATCACATGAACAGAGCTTCTGCAAGGGGAGAGAGCTGAGGGTAATTTAGGAGCAATTTTTATCCCACTTTGAGAGCTGGCTAAGCTGACTTGCTGAGCTCTCCTCTTGTCTTTTGATTTTATGCTTCTGTTATTTGGATAACCAAGGAGAAGGGGCAGGCAGATGGGCAGAGCAGCTGTCTGATGAGATGCCATCAGAGCCCCAGGAGCATAGAGAAAGGCGAGGAGAGGTCTATTTCATCATTGCCCTGCACCCTGTCACTGAGACACTGTAATAAATCATTGCATATGAAGATGTCAATGTTTCCACCATCACTGTGTGTGAGAGAGGTCAGCTGGATGAGTATGGAATCCACGTCCACAGAGTTCTGCTAATTTTACCATTCACAGTGAAATAAGAAGCATATTTCAGCTGGTGGATCACACCTGTAATCCTAGCTACTCAGGAGGCTGAGATCTGATGACCGTGGTTCAAAGCCAGCCCAGGCAGAAAAGTCCCCATGAGACTCTTATTTCCAACTAATCACCAGAAAACCAGAAGTGGTGCTGTGGCTCAAGTGGTAGAGTGCTCGTCTTCAGCTGAAGAGCTGAGGGACAGTGCCCAGGCCCAGAGTTCAAGCCCCATGACCAACAAAAAAAAGGCATATTTCAGGGATATTTGCACTGGGAAGAGGGGAGAGAGAAAAAAAACACATTTTAAATATATATCAAAAACTTAAAGGCTTTCTAAGGCAATGCTCCATCTCTCAAGACCTCACAGATCTTACAGGCAGAGGGAACCTTCACTGCATCTTCTTTATTTGTAAATAAGGGATCTGGAAGCTAAGTATATAAACCACACTAGTGAGGGGCAGAGCCCTGGCCACTCATGAGTAGAGGCCTATAGCTTCCTGAGAAATCAGTTCCTCTCTATCCTATTCTTTCTTCTGCCAGTGCTGCAGGATTCAGAGTCCACTCTTTCTAGACCTGTTTTAAGAATCAGATGAGGTAACAGATGTAAGGAAAATATATTTTGTAAATTCCGATTCCAGTAAAGTGCTAGAAACCTCTATACAAATATAACCGGTTAGCATCATTGACATTAAGGCATGTTTATCCCTATTTTCTCATTAGTGTAAATAAGTACTGATAGATTTCCATTCCTCATAGGTAAATTTTCAGTCAATATTTCCTTTTCAACCCTCTAATAATACTCCCCCAATGTTTTCTGTATAAATTCTTGTTTTCATATATTACAAAGAGTAATATATGTCCAAAATAGACAATTTCCAAATAACAAAAGACAGGAAAAAAATGCCACCAATTTTCCTCAAAAAGGTAACTACTGCTAATCTTTTGATAAATTACCTTCTAGTTTTTTCCCTTATTTGTTTTAGCAGTTATGATCATATTGATTTGCTGTATACATATTCTATTTTCTGACTTTTTCCATTGAATGTAAAATATATTTTTAACATATTACTAAAAACTTTTAAAATACTTAACAGTTGCATATCATTTCATCTTACTGATATGCCATAGACTATTGAATCATCTCTTAGTAGACATTATTGTGGTGATATGTCTATATTTATATATGTATATCCAGGTATAGATATACATACATATATATACACATATCTGATATATACAACACAATTCAAAAATAACTTGACTAAACATTTTCTGAATCTCAATTTATGAATAACAAATTAAGACAGCTTACTACAAATACAAATTATGAGAAAATAATGTTTAAAAGTTTTGATACATTAGTCGTCACTGTTTTCAAAGATATTTTATCAAGTTGCATTTAGCCCACAAATAGTATAGTAATCCTGGAAATGCTTCTCTCAGTTCTGGAGGTTAAAAGACTGAAATCAAGGAGTCATCAGGAAGGCCACATGGGAGAACCCTTCCCTGACTTTTCCAGCTACTAGTTTGTCAACAGTCTTTGGTGTTCCATAGCTGTGGGAGCATGGCTCCAGTCTTTGCCTCTGATTTCCAAGGCCTCCCTCCCTGTGTATCTTATGTATTGAAATTTCTCTGAACCTGCAGGGGCACCTGTATTTGGTTTTAGGATATCCCACAATTCACTATGGCCTCATCTTTGCTAAGACCCTATTTTCAAATCAAGAGTCATTTACAGATTCCGAGGTTAGGACTTCAACGTAACTTTTTAATTTCTAGCAATATAATCCCATCTTTTAGTTGCTTTGTTTATATTCTCAAAATAGATAGTAGATATAAATGAAAAGTTTATGATCTAATGATTACTTTTTCTATAACCAGGCTTGCTACTCACGTGTGTTAGTTTTGGGAGCAGCATTGATCTGCTTCTGATAGTTACATGTGTGCTATCTTTGCTCTGGGGAAGAAGTTCTTCTCAGGAGCCATGCTGATGAAGCAGATGCTCAGCAGCTTAGGAGTGAAACAAAGCTGGTTTAAATCCTACCTCTGCCACTTACCACTGTCATCTGAGCAGTACACTTAATGTCTCCAGACCTTCGTTATTTCTTTGGTTAAACAAGAAGTTTGAGTCAACCACTTATATGCTAGGATAAGTACATATAAATGCTCAGTTACAAGTTAGCCACAGTTACTTGTGTTTCTGCATGTCATCACTATTGTTATTTGTGTCCTTCAGCTTTTGGTTATTGTAACAAATACCTGAGATAGTCAAGTTATGCAGAGAAAAGATTTATTTTGGCTCATTGGTTTGGAAGTTCCATTATGTGACTTCTTAGCCTTGGTGCCTTTGGGCTTGTACCAGGACAGCAAACACAGTATCATGAGAATGTGTGGTGAAGCAAAACTGCTCCGTTTTATAGACAAGAAGCAAAACAAAGAACAAGAGGAAGGGGCTGAGGTCTCAATACCCCCTTCAAGACACATCTCCCATGACTTGAAGACACACTAGGCCCACCTCTTAAAAGTTCAATCATCTTCCCATCTAACCTGGAACCAAGCACTACTCTGAGCACAAGCCTTTAACAAATAGGTCTTGATCCAAATGCTAGCAGTATTACTATCACCTTGCTATGAATTCTTCCCGCTTTTGTGTAACAAAGCTCTAGGCCCTTGCCTGGGGACCCCATATTTCAGTTCTGTTCCTGGGAGCTGCAACATTTGTGTAGGCTCAGACCCTGCAATCCAAGTCATTTATAGTTTATGAGCCTAATATACATCTGGCATGTCTGTATTCTTATCCTGATATTTCTAGGTCCCTTGCAGAGCCTTGCTATCTGCTGTCAGATCTCACACCAGTGAACATGCTCTGCTATAAAACTAAGCTTAAACCATTTAATTTCCCCTTTGTGTCTAGTCAGATTTCACTACTACAGACCTGGCCAACAGACTCATACACTTTGCATATGAGACCCTCATGCCCAGTCTGATATCAGGGAATGTATTCCTTAATCAATCTAGCATGGTCCATTACGATTTCCCAATGCTTGATGACTTTTGTCTGGGCCACCTCATCACCAAGATCTTTCTCTTAGCTTGTGTAGTCTCTTCTTACTGAAATCCTGAATCCAACAGTTAAGTCCACTAGAAGTATCCACATTCCCAGCTCTGAGGGATTCTTTGTTTTTATATGTAATCATTCCTAAAATATTTTTTAAAAAGAAAAAAAGAAAACTCACTCCCCCCTATACTATGATTCAGCAGCCCTCTTTTCCTCATGTACTTTATACTCAACAGGATTAAGAAATGGAAAGGAAAGAAAGATAGCAGTCAGTGTGGAAGTGGTCTATGGCTATACTGGAATGCATAGATTCTCTCCCAGTTCTAATCAGGTGGCAATTATTTATTTCACTTAATAAGGGGAGGGAATTATAAGACTCATCTATACATATATTATCTTGTGCATGTTACTTTGGGGTGTCTGCTTAAAGTAATTACAGTTAAATCCATTAAAATGACTTTTATCTCTTCTTAATGTCAGAGCCATCTGCTTGACCTCCCTTCATGCATATTCATAGTATTATTAACAGCTAGGCTATGCCCCTCAAGATGGCAGGAATAGAACAATGAGCCTACTGTGACCTGGGAGTCTGTGATAAAGTATGTTTCACATGAGCAAAACTCAGTTAGATGGTTCAGAAATGGCTGGTTTGCTCTATAACACTAAGTTCTAAATATTGTCAAACATCTTGAAACACACACTAGCAACTCCTCTGTTGTCTCTATTGTCCTTTCCCAGTGTTACATAAGAATCAAGTATCTTGCTCTCTCTCTTATTGATTTTTAAAAAATACCCATGGAGTTCAAATAAACATCTAAAAAATGCCAAGACTTCAGTTCTAATCAAAACAAATCTCTGGAGGCAAGAGAAAAGATGCCTTACTTGTTTTGATTCATCTCCAGGGTTTATAGCTCAGAGTTATCAATGTTACAGTATGTAGGTACACACACACACACACACACACACACACACACACACACACACACACATCCACATCCACACACATCCACACGCACACACATTCACATACGTATACCTCCACACATGTGTGCGTATGCATGTGTGTGCCTATTGAACTTTGACTGTAACATCCCCATAACTCAAAGTTGGCAGTGCTCTACTTAAAGATTTGACTTGTCATGCTTTATCAGGTAGAGTGGTGACACAGTACCTAGGATGAGAAAGATTTCCCTTTGGGTTCCTGAAATCACATGATCTTTTAAGTATAAGGGAAACTTTGGCTTGATCGAGATAGTAACAACTGTATAAAGGTTAATGTCCAGGATGGTGCTGAACTCATGTTCAGTTGATGAAAATAATTCTGAGGTTGCCAGGCACCGGTGGCTCATGCCTGTAATCCTAGCTACTCAGAAGGCTGAGATCTGAAGATCGTGGTTCAAAGCCAGCCCAGGCAGGAAAGACCATGAGACTCCTATCTCCAATAAACCACCAGAAAATGAGAAGTGGCGCTGTAGCTCAAGCAGTAGAGCGCTTGCCTTGAGCTGAAGAGCTGAGGGACAGAGCCCAGGCCCAGAGTTCAAGCCCCATGAGGGACAAAAAAAAATAATAGTAATAATAATTCTGAGGTAGAATTCAGGAAAGCTTTCCTGTTATTATTGCTGTTGCTTAATTCTTAAACAATAGAATCTCATGGAAAGTCAGATGCCATGGGAGATTCACATGACTGAACACACAGTAATAAGCAGATGCCAAAAGAAGAGACAGCTGGAAACCAAATCAGAATCGCCTCATATGTGACTGAGGTAAATAGTGAAGATTTGCTAATTCAAAGAATATAGACTGTAATTGCCCTAAATGAAATCAGTTTGTGTTTGAGTAGGAGCAGTCTAGAAAAACATCTTATTTACAGTGCCCATACAACTCCTTAGACTTGTGACTTGTTTGCCACAATTGTGAAAGAGCTAGGCGAAGTAGATAAAAGAACAGAAAGAAGATAAACTCTTCACCCTGTGGAGGGTGAAGACCTCAGAGTTGATCTACCCAGAAAGTCGGACTGTTTATAGAGACAGTGTGAGACGGGGAATCAGGCCTCTGACCCAGGACTGCAGCTTCACATCAAAAGGCATTTGGTTCCTCCACAACATGCTGATGGTGCCAGAAGTCAATCACCCTTCCACCCCTTCATGGGGCAGCAGCAGGGTCTTAATCCAAGGAGCCCTCATTGGCCTACTGGCTCCATCAAATGCTGGCATGTTGCTCTTCTGAACAGCAGGGACACCTTGTTGTCATTCATTGCAAAGTGGGAAAAATTATTTTCTCGTGTTCCCAGGCCCTCTCAGCAAGGGTGACAAAATGAAACATGAGTTTCACTCTGCTTCTGAATAAACAAAAGCCTATTAGCCTATGTTTCTTAATTAAATACTTTCTGCATCGTATTCTCTTTATCAAGAACTGAACTGATTTAAATTACTTTTTTCCTTGAAACCAACAGTGATTCATTCATGATAGTTCCATATGTTAGGGCACTGTTATCAGAGATTACTATATGTTTATTTATTTTTCTATTTTTCAGCAACTACAGTGTATTGTTTTAGTTCTCTGATGCATGAGACTGGAAAAACGTGTGGCCAGTCTTAATGTTGATCCCCTAATGCATCATTTGTTCTTTTAGTTGACATTTCTTCAACTCCCTCTCACTTCTGCAGGTTATGTACTAAGAGATATAACTATCCATCTTATACCCACACATGTTGATATTAAAGTTGAAAGGGTGGGGATAGGAAAGTTTAAAGTAGGTCATGAGGATTGGTTGCCAATCACATGATATAATTTCAGGAGTCTCTGAATGAAGCTTTACAAGAACTTTGAGTAAAGTTCTGAAATTTCCTGTATGTCCTTAAGAATATTACATATTACAAAACTAAAGAAAAACCCCTATGGCATTCAGAAGGAAAAGAAAATGGAAAGGATTCCAAAAAGGAATAAAAATCAGACACCAAAGGATGCTTGGAAGATGATGGTGTACCACTTAGAATTTGAGAGGAAAAGCTATAACCCAAGCTTTTCAGTACTCAAATTATTATACATAGATCAGAAATGCCAAACTGAATAAGTGAAGATAGACACGAGCCGAATGCCTTGCTACTTGGGAGGATGAAATCTGGAGGATCACCATTCAAAGGCAGTCCAGGCAGAAAAAGCCAAGAGACCATGTCTCCAAAATAACCTGCAGAAAGCAGGGCTACCAAATGGTAGAATGTAGCAAGTGTGAGGTACTGAATTCAAACCCTAGCACTGGCAAAAAAAAAGAAAGAAAAAAAATACAGATTTAACACTCAGTTTAATTTGATCTTCAGATAAACAATGAATATGTTTTTATATGAGTATGACCCAGTGATTTCATAGAACATGCTTACACTAAGAACTTTGCACTATTTATCTGGAATTCACATTGAACTTTGAATCCTTTATTTTATGCATTAACTCCATATAAAGGCAACCGAAAAATATGCAGACATTGTGCATATTAAGGTGCTCTACCACATGAGCCACTCTACCAGGCCCTAATGTTTAAGAGCTAGAATATTTATCACTTCCATATTACTTACAGATACTTACAAAGTGAGCTATAATTATTTACAGATACTTGCAAAGTAATGAAGATACTTACAAAGTAAAGCAATCACTTAAGAGTTACTTACAAAGCAAAGAATTCAGATTTTGTAGAATAAAATCATATATTAAGCCAAGTGTACTAATGAACACCTAAAATCCCAGCATTGGGAGGTAGAGGCAGAGGATCAAGAATTTTAGGCTAGTATGGGCTCCTCAGCAAGTTCAAGGCCAAGATGAGCTACAGAGTGACACTCTGTTTCAAAAAAGAAAAAAAAAGATTAAGCAAGTAGCTCAGTTGTAGATCACTTGCCTAACATGCACAAGGTTCTCACGGAAGGGAAAAAAAATCAGGGTTCCAAGTTGGGAGCTTAACAGTGAGCACTAAAACTAAATGTGATACAAATCTGATTATCGAAGCCGTGCCACTGGGTGTGTCTATAAGGGTGTTTCCAGAGACAATTAGATCGTGAAGGTTTGGACCTCAACAATGGCTTAATCCCCAGACGTATTAATAATATGGGGACATTGTTGGATGGTAGTGAAAGATAGGAGAGACAGGAGATAGTTGGTAACGTAGGTTGCATTGAGGAGAGCATGCCTTGGGATTATTTCTTTCCCTCGCCCCTTTTCTTTCTTTCTTTTTCTTTTTTTTTTTTTTTTTGTTGGTCACGGGGCTTGAACTCTGGGCCTGGGCGCTGTCCCTCAGCACTTCAGCTCAAGGCGAGCGCTCTACCACTTGAGCTACAGCGCCACTTCCGGTTTTCTGGTGGTTTATTGGAGATAGGAGTCTCATGGTCTTTCCAGCCCGGGCTGGCTTTGAACCGCAATTCTCAGATCTCAGCCTTCTGAGTAGCTAGGATTACAGGCGTGAGCCACCGGCGCCCGGCTCCTGGCCCCTTTTCTTTAATCCCCTTCTCTACTTCCTGACCACTATGTTGTGAACCTAGAATAGGTTCACAATATGGTAGAATACTCTACCATATCCTCCTTCCCAGGGTGGTCTGATACTTCAGGATCAATAAGCTGACAAAAAATGTTTTCTTCATTAAATTATTCAGCCAGAATTTGGTCATAGCAATGATAACAGCTAGCCAATACACTAAATAAAATATTGATATAAATTTGATTAAGATTCTAGGATGAGCAATGTACTGTGGTAAAGTATTTTATTTAAAATTAATACAAATGCTAATTATGTGGAGTCTAGCTTCTCAGATAATGTTGCCAAAAAGTAGAATGACTGATGGCCGGGGACATGGAAGCATGTTCAGAGTACATTTCATCTGGTACTGTAAGGTTAGAAAGAGGGATGACAACATACCTTTTTATTTACAGAATGCAGTTGTGTATATTATGTCATTTAACATTACCTCATTTGGTTCTCACATGATTTTGGGAGAGGAGGAAGAGTCAATAAGATAATCAAGCACACTTCTCTGACTAATGCAATTGGAAATGAAGTTGAAAGCTGCCATGGATTGCTGTGCATTTGGACTCTAGTAAGAAGCATGATCTTCTATCTCCAATTGCAGCAGGTTATTTCAACCTGAAGTGAGATGTTCAGTTGGTTTTTTCCAATATTTATATCTACTTTATTGTTACCCATGAAGTCAGAGAAGCCTATTCTCATGAAATAAATCTTTGTTGGCTAATTAACTGCTTTTCAGTTCAAGTGCTTATTGAATGAATGTCCTGTGCTAAATCTTATACTCTGAGGTAAACAGGTTCTAGGTTCAAAAACCATATCGTAAGGAAATTAACCTACACAAAACCACATAATTTCAGGGGAGGCTATGTTTCTGAGTCAAAAACATAAAATAACCTAATAATACTAAATTTTCAGTCTGTATAAAAAGGTGAAAAGAACTCTAGAAGATCGGAATACTGGAGGGTTATATGTCCTCCCTTCTTTGTAATTTTATGTATCTTTCAAGTGGCATACAGTATGTAGAAAATGCTTGAGAAATCAAGAAAAGAAAGTATGGCTTTGTCATGTTTCAAGTTTTTAGAAGAGAACTTGTTTTGCAGAGAAGGTGGTACACACAAATTCTAGAAAGGGGGTAGAATTTTAGACAAGCCCTTAGGAGAGGGATCCAGAGCACTGTGCTGGCTAAAAGCACATGAGTAATTGCAGTTCTGCCACCCACACAGCCAGACAAATACTTTGGGCCTCAGTTTCCATATCTGTAGCATAATAATGCTAACCACAATATACCGTGGCCATGTCATACTTTCAAGAAATCATCCAGCACAGTGCCTTGCATATCTAAAGTACTCTATAAAGTGATTTATTTTTGTACCAAACCTGGGGCTTGAACTCAGGGCCTGGGCACTGTTTCTGAGCCTTTTTGCAAAGGCCAGTGCTCTGCCACTTGAGCCACAGCTCCACTTCCAGCTTTTTGGTGGTTAATTGGAAATAAGAGTCTCATGGACTTTCCTGGGGGCTGGCTTCAAACTGTCATCCTTAGATCTGAGTCTCCTGGGTAGCTGGGATTTTAGGCATGAGCCACAGGTGCCCAACTAAAATAATTGTTTTTATTATGAGAATTATTCTTAGTCATGGAAACTAAAGGTGTGTCTCAAAGAGAGAGGACTAGATTAGACAAAAATGTGAAAAGTGTGCAAAGGAATTCAGGCAACTGTATTTAAAGTGAGTTGGAGAAGAAAAAACTGGGCTCCAGAAAGTGAGCAGGAAGGCTGATATGATTCAAGTGACAGCCCTAGCAAGCTGCTAGAATGAATTTATCGAAAACTAGATGGCTTAAAGCAACAGAAATGCATTATTCTCTTACAGTTCTGGAGGCCAGAAGTCAGAAATCAAAGTGTCAACAGAACCGTGCTCTCTCCATAGCCTACAAGTAGTGTTCTGTTATTGGCCTCTTTCAGCTTCTGGTTGCTGTGCCATGCCTTGCTTTAAAGTTACATCACTCCAATTCTCATGATCAGCATTTTCAAATCTCTCTCATTCTCTGCTCATTCTCACATTAACTTCTCTTCTGTGTGTCAACCATTATTTTCCTTCTTATAGGAATGCATATGATTGCATCTAGAACCTATCAGATAATATAACATTTGTCCTCATCTCTAAAAGCATTAACTTTATCATATCTTTAGCCATTTGAGTTAATATTCCTGGGTATCTGTCTTTTAAAGCAACCTGCTATAGGAATGACATCTTCTGGGGGTATTTTTCAGCCCACCATTGGGATCTTAAGCAGGGCAGATCATCTAGTAGTCCTAGAGCTCAGGTCAGCCTGGATGTTAACCTTTTGTGTGCTGAGTCTTAGGCAAGAGGCCAAAAACTGATGCAAGATTCGGAAAAGCACTTATCAGTGATGGTACAGTACCACCAGTATACCCAGTATACCCTTCCTGACTATGAACCCTGATTGTAAGATAGAAAAGGAGAGGTAGTAGCAGTGACACTTTTGAAGGTAAAATTGATAGGCTTGGTTATGAAGGATGAAACAGAAGACACAGTGGGTAAAGATGCCCTTATCAAGGAGAAATACACAAAGGGTTTTGCTTCCAAATAGTCCAAGGGTGAGGCTCTCTGCATGCTCCCAGTGTATTCTTTCTCTCAATTGCTGATACAACTGGACCTGTGCAGGGCCCTGTCTGGGAGATGTTAATGAATTCACTTCTCAGTCTTTAAATGTGGTGAGGATCTTGGTGTGAAGCCACCAGCAACTGCAATGTGTCAGAACAGATTGTTTACCAAGCTCCTGCAAACATCTCTAAACCCTGGGGACTGCTCCAAATTAGGGGAAATCATTCAAGACAGCTAGCTAGTGCCCTACCAAAAAACTACTAGTAGAGGGTTTCTTTTTTTTTTTTTTTCATTTTAAACTCATTTGCTGATTAGAAGATTGGAGGATCCTAATTAGCATATGAGGTTTATTCATCTGTAAACTTGTCAAAGTAATACTCTCTAGTGAACTTGGATCCTGAAGATCTGTTGTTCCATATGTGTGACTTAACAAGAAATGAAAACAACTTGCCTCTGAGTTTTTCCTGTTAGGCAGGTAGACTAGAAAAAAGATAATTTCTCGGTGATCTTTATCAAACATGTATTGGATATCAGTCAGTATAAGTTTTGCTGACTTAGCAAATCAGTCCTTATTTTTAATGGAAGAAATTAAACCAATGTTCATTAAAAATGCAGAAGAGCTGGGCATGGGTGGCTCATGTCTGTAATCCTAGCAACTCGGGATACTTAGGTCAAAGCCAGTCCAGAAAGGAAAGGCCATGAGACTCTTATCTGCAATTAACCACCAGGTGTGTGTGGAGGGAGAGGGGGTGGACATAAGGCATAAGGATTAGGGCATGAAGTACTATAAATATAGTGTACAGCAGTATATCCTATTCTTGTGTGTCAGATTGTTACCAGAAATTCAATGAAGCTGCTCAACCTTGATCCTAGCAGAAGAAGAATCAGGCAAGATGCACACAGTGAAAGTGATAGAAAAGCTTACTAGGAAAGAGACAGAGACAGGAGGTTACACACATGATAGTGGCATTTCAGTCCATCCTCAACCATCTTCAAGATACAGATCTACATGTTATGCTTAGGGAGAGGAAGTATCAGGGACAGGAGACAAAATGTACACATAGGTTAAGGGTCTTGGTTACAAGTGTGGTCTGGCTGGACTTTATTTCAGTTCTAGTTATTCTGCATTCTGGAGAAGTTGCTATTGCTGCCAGCACTGGGGAACAGTTTGGTTCCTATGGGATGATTTCTTCTGCTCCACGGTGCAGCTTGATCATTATAACTAAGTATTCTCACTTGGGGGTGATCTGCCCTGTTAGCCTCTGCTGTTCTTCAGGGTGGCTCCAGTCCTTTATCATAAAGATGTTATCAGTTCTGTCTTTCCTGGAACCCAAGGTGATTGCAAAGTGACTGTGGAGAGAACAGCCTTTCTCTTGCTCCTGGTTAATTTGTGGCAGCAAAAAAACAGTTGAAGTTCCTGTTACAAATACACCTTTAATTGATTCTTAATTGCAGCTTGTTTCAGGAACTCACTATTATGAGAACAACTTTAGTCTTTGGGGTTTGAGTATTTACTGAGATTGCCTGTGAGAAAATCCTATCCCTAGGTCCAGTGTACTGGACTGATGTCACCTGTGAGTAAGGAAGTTTAATTGCAATATTTTCTCCATTTTAAGTTCTCTTTGCATTTCCCCATTGCTCATACCTAGCTGCTACCCAGGAAGACTACATTTTAAAACTTGCAAATCTTTTCCTTAGACCAAATGTAGGTTTTGTTATACGTCGTCTACTGCAAGATAGGGAAGTTTCAAGATATCAATTTTTGTTTTGCTCCCAGGACTAGAAATCAAGAATGAGGGTAAGTAGAGAAACTTCCCAGAATTCCTCTTCCCATTAGAATGGGATATTATCCTACGAGAATTGGAAGAGGCAAGGCAGTGGCCACCATTCTGTGAATTTGTGAACACTACTGTTGACCATAAACAGCAGCTCAACTGTTTCTTCTCTCCTTTCTCCTGAGATCTTCCTACATTTCTTCTGCCCCCAGAAGACCAGGTGTATACTTGTTTAGCAACTGGACGAAGGTCAGAAGGAACAAAGAAAAGATTTTAGTCTAGCCTGGTGGAGTCCCAGCCTTCTTCATTGGCTTCCTTTCCTGAGTGGAATTTAGGATGGAATTTAGGTTCTATCATTAGTCAAAAAGACAACCTTGTGAAAACTGAGTAGCTAGCTTTCCTAATTGGGCTTGTAATGCATTATCTACACATAGATCTTCTCTTACTTGAACCCTGAGTGATAATGCTCATTATGTAACTTCCTCCAGCTTGCTTCAGGGCAATGGTACATGTTAACAACTAGGATAAGCACTTGTGCTTCAAACATCTGCTCACACATAGCACAGCACACATAACATAAAGGGCTCATTTACAAATGAGTTCACTTTCTGGTAATTACTGAGCTGTACCCTTATTATTTGTATGCTTTGTTATTATAACTCTTGGATTTCACTATTCAAGTTTTTTTAATCTGCTTATTATTGGAAAAAATCCCTTTTTAGTATTTTTCTTCCAGCCCAATTTCCCCTTTCTAGGCAAATAGCTCTAGGCAGCCACTCTACCACAGAGTTACACCAATAGTCCTGCAAATAGCTCTAATTAGGAACTCCAACACCTGGGAAACCTTGGTAGTTCTTAAGCTATACTACTTCTTCTGCTGCTCTTGGGATATCTTTTGCAATTCCTTATCCTCCTGTGGTTGGACAGGATCATGTGACTAGTGTTGACTAGTAAGCTGTCAGCAGAAGTGATGGTGTCACTTTTGAATCAGAGCATTGACTTGCCAGTATGAGATTCTATTGACTTTATTATCACCTGTCACAGTGTCACACAATTTTTCAATTTATGTTCCCTATCAGTCTTGGTCCCAGAGGGAGGATAATACAAAGTCAACACACAACAGACACAGCTAAGAGTTGTGAGCAAGAAGTAATCATTTGATCTTTTGTTTTTGTTTTTGTTCACTCATGATAGTATGCATATTTATAGGATACAATGTGATCATGTGGCATGATCAGGTCAAGGTAATTGGCATGACTATTACTCAAACACTTGCCACTGCTTTGTGTCAGAATCCTTTCTACTAGCCATTTTACATTGCTGTCTGAGGTTTGGGGATTGTTGTTACTGTATTGTTTCACAATTCAAGTTCTTGGTATGTGGGTGGTGGGGTACTAGAGGGGTATGGGCTAGATGCATTCAGTTTTGAAGAGTAAACCAAGCTAGGAAAAACAGATACAGAAAAATATGAGTATAGTTAATATATCTATATCAGGATGTTTGGGGCAGTAAGTATAGAAACCTAAACTGAAAATTGCTTATGAAATAATATTATCACCAAAATAGAGGTGTGTGATTCTGAGATTGGTTAGTTCATCAATTGTATTATCAAAGAACCAGGCTCCCCACCTGCCATCCACATTCTCCGTATGCTGTCTAATGTACTTCCCTTTGGGTGCAGGATGCCTACAGCAGTTTCAGGTAACACTGCACTACATGGCTCTCTGCCTTTCTGGTGCATTTCTCTGTCTCTGTCTCTGTCTCTGTCTCTGTCTGTCTGTCTCTCTCTCTCTGTCATACACACACACACACACACACACACACACACACACATACATACACACACACCACATATAAAACACAAACACCCACACCCACAAATAACTAGAGGCAAGAGACTGTTAAGTAAAATGTTAACAAAAGAACAAATCAAACATTCAGAATAATATGGTCATTGTTGACAATTCTGTGGTAGTGATTGGAATGATATAAATAGCTGTTATTAGGAGTTTTCACACAGAATACAGTGTTCTTTTGTTGGCCTGTACACAACTAAATAGAACCTGTGACAGTCAAAACTAACAAGTAATAGAATGACATTTGCTTTTTTCCTAGTACCTTGGTTTTGCCTGATTCTGAGCTTTAGTCCCTTTAGCAAGTTGTTTAGTATATCTCAGGCTCATCTTTCTTATCTTCTTACACAGAGGTTAAACGCAGTAACCTCATCATAGATGTGTGACTTTAGCAAGTTAATACATATAAAGTGTTGACACTTTGGGCACAGTGAATGCTGAGGAACTGCTAGCTGTTATTTATTATAATGACAGTTCTGTTACAAGCTTTTAGAGAGAATTAGTTGATACAAAATAATGACTTTAACATAGTAATCTTTCAACAATTTTTGCTAGTACTGTTATTATGACTTTAAATAAGAAGATTAAGGAGGTGAGCCTGGCATGTGGTATACACCTTTAACCCCAGAATGAGGCCAGCCAGAGCTATGGAGCAAGACTTTGTCTCAAAAGAGAAGAGGTCAGGTAGGAAGATCATGGTTCCAGGCCAGCTTAAGCATCAAAGCTCACGAAACTCCATGTCAATGGAAGGAAGCTGGGTACATGGACACAGATCTGTGATCTCAGCAATGATGGGAAGCCTAAAATAGGTGGATTGGGGTGCAGACACATGCCTGGGCAGGAAGTGTGATCCTAGCTCACAAATCACCAGTGGTGAGAGTAGCAGGAGGGATGGCTCAGCAGTAAAGTGCCTTCATAGAAGCACACTAGGCCCTTCATTCAAACCTCCATGCTACCAAATGAAAAAAGGAAAGAAAAGAACATTGAAGAAGGAAAATGAACAAGCTAAAAAATAGAATTAATCCTTTAAAATGAATTATCAGTATGAAATGTCTTTATCTTTTTTATTTTTATTTACTTTTTAATTTGATTATCAAGGTGATGTACAGAGGGGTTACAGCTACGTAAGTAAGGTAGTGAGTACATTTCTTGTCAAACTTGTTACATCTTCCTCATTTTTCTCCTACTTTCCCCAAACCTCCTGCCTCCCCTCCCCAGCTGTACAGATCATTTCCAACAAATATTGTCTTGTAAGTCTCACTGTTGCATTGTTTCCCCTTTTGTCCTTTGTCTAACCATTTTGTTTTTCCCCTTCCCTTCCCTCATTCAAATAACTGTATATACAATACCCAGGGTGCCAAAATCAATTACAGTGACAACAGGGGATAAACCATAGGAGGAAAATACAACACAATCAAGACATCACATAGTACATTAAAAACAACAACAACACTAACAACAACAAAGGAAAACCTCTTGTGTCCATGTCTTGGGGTTCATTTCACTTAGCATCATCTTATATGTTTGTTATCTTTATTATCATGATCAATAATAAATTTTCATTGAATGTCTTTCTTTTTATTGTGGTATTAACTGTCTTCAGCCCAAATATGCTCCTAAAATTTTCTGGAACAGCCAGGCATAGAAGTAATCTCAGCTAGTTGGGAGATAGAGTTCAAGAGGATCATAGTTTGGGTCTAACCTAGGCAAAAATGTTATCAATACACCCATTTCAACAAAAAAGCCAGGTGGTTGTGGCACTGTGATCCCTCCCACACAAGATGCTGTTAAGTAAAGGACCACAGTGGGAGGTTGGCACTGGGTAAAAAGGTGAGAGCCTGTTGGAAATATAACTAAATCAAAAAAGGGCTAAGGACATGGATTAAGTGATAGAGCACCTACTTAGCAAGTAAAAAGCCTTAAGTTCAAACCCCACTACTACCATCTACCAAACAAATAATTAAAAACTTTCTAGGCAATCTGAATTGTACAGATCATATCTCTCAAAACCTCCTATAAAAGACAAAGTGTTCAGTATTTAATTTGATATTATCCTCAGCATATTTCCTATTAATCAGATTTATAAACTGAATATTTTCCCAGCCACGCATCCCCCACTCTGACAAATGTATTGTTAGGTGAATATTTTATTGTGTGAATATCAAAATATATGTACACAAACCAAGACTACAATGACAACACTCGGCGATGTCCTTTTATGGAACTACCATCCTATACACAGTCTGTTAACCAAACACTGCTGTGTGGTGCATGATTGTATTTTGTGTTGTTTACGGAGTTTAAAAAATAGATTTTGGAACAGGATGATTTGGGCTGAACATCTCTTTTGTAATTTTGAGATTGTATTAAAAAATTTATTGTCAAACCCTGATAATACATTGTTGAGAGATTAAGTAGGCTCTGTGGCACAGAAGGGAATGAACATGTGTTATACATCTTTATACAATGGCAACTTATACATTGTTTTGTCTAGTTCACATCACAGCCTTGCTTTCTGGTGTTATCTTCTCTCTTCTCAGGTGACTCGACTTAAAGGATCAGGATCCAGAAGTTGATCAATGGAGGACCACAGATCAGAGAACAAATAGGATGATCCAGGTTACTAAGGGCTGAATTTTTTTTTTTTTGCCCTCCTGCCTTTTAGGGAATCATAAGTTCCTGCTATGCATGAAGAAGTTGACATGTAGAAAATAGAATTTCACAGCCCCACACCTTAAAAGGCAATGTCTAAAAATGTGCCTGCAGGAACAAATGCAGATTTCTTGTTTGTAAGTGTAATTCTAAATGGACATATGATAAATACTAGCTAGCATTATTTGCAAGTATAAAAAAATTATTGAGTTGGATTTGATTGGGAAAATAAAAATCAGTTTTTGCAGTGTTCCTGTGGTCACAGCCTAAATATGTCTAGGCAAAGAAATCCCCTATATACTGAGGTTGGTTTAAAAACAATGAAAAAAAAATGTCTGCCACTATCTTGTCACCATATAAACATTTATGAACCAAATATTACTATTGTGATCTGAAATGTCCCTACAGGTTCTTTTGTTGAAAGACTTGTCCCTCGTCGGTGGCACTAGTGAGAGATGACTGGCTCAAAAGATACTAGCCTTATGAATGAATGAAACATAGTTGCATGCTAGGAGGGGGCATCAAGTTGGAGGAATACATCATACCGCCTTACCCCAGGCCCATCCTCTCAAGCTCTTTGTCTCCTGACTGCCATGAGATGATTAGTTTTCCTTCTCCATGCTCTTCAGCCACAAATCAGGGGCTTCCAAAAGTTGATGTCTTATTATTACTGATCAGATTAACATTGGTCATGTGGCTTAGGTGGTATGTACAGTTTCTCTACTGGTGGTATATACAGTTTCTGCTGTGCTACACACCTGAAAGGGAGCTATCCAACCATGGACTGAAGCCTTTGAAATGATAAGTCAGAATAAATGCTCCCTCCTTTAAGTCAATTTTCTCAGGCACTTCATTAGAGTAATGAAAAGTGACTAACATCAAGTAAAGAAACATTAGTACATTGTCATCTTCTGAATCAACTGGTAAAATCTATTTTCCAAGCACACAGATGTGCCAACTATTATGCTTGGAACAAGGTCAAGTCAAGGTGATTTGTGTGTCATGGAACCTTGGATGGACCATTCACTGGTAACATACAGAAAATGGCCTCATATTGGAGAGGGCTATGACTTTGTTTGTATTAGAGTTTTGACTTTCCATATTGAAATACTTTTACACTTCAAGGTTGCAAAACTAGCAGAGAGCTCATGTATACCATTGACCTGGTCTTCTGTAATGTTAGCAAATTATTAAACTATCCTATAATTGTTAAAACCCTGAAATTACATCTATCCCATCTGTTATCTAAACAACACTTCATTCCAATTTTACATGCTTTCTCCTTAATGCCCTTTTTCTGGTCTAGCATTCAATCCAGACTCCCATGTGGCATTTAGTTGTGATGTCCCTCAGAAGTATCTAATCTGTGGCCATTCCTTGTCCTTTATCTTTCAGAGCCTTACATTTTTGATGGTCCATAGTCAGGTTTTTTTTATTTTTTTTTATTTTATTTTATTTGTGAACATATTGTACAGAGGGGTTACAATTACATGGGCAGGATAATGCATACATTTCTTACCAAGCATTGCAGCCTCCTCCTTTGTTTACCCTTCACATCCCTTCCCAGCCTCCCCCCTCCCCCCCAATCCTCCCCCCTCCCCTCCCCACCCCCATAATCAGGTATTTTATAGAATGCTACTTACCTAAGTTTGTTACCTCATGATTGAACTGAGATTATACACTTTTGATGAGAGTGTTACAGAAGTGATTATTTTGTTCTTCTCAGTGCATTGAATGTGGGGCTTCCTAGGGTTGATATCTTATTACTGGTGATATTAACATTGACCATGTGACTGAGTTGGTTTGTACAGTTTCTCCACAATAATGTTACCATTTTTCTCCTGATTAGTTGACCAATTTTAGAAGAATATGAACACATTCAGACTCAAAATGGAATTAGTTGTATTAGCCCAAACCAAGTAACATCCATCAATCAATCAATAACCTAGGACATTCAGAAGGGAAGTTTCTGACAAGTGATTGCCTAATAGCAACTATCAGAAAAGAATCTTCCAGAACTACAATCTTGTATAAAGCCACAAAAAAATACTTCTGTGAGGGATTATGTACACCAGTTGTCTGCTTAACCTCAGACCAGAGTCCCCCTTGTTATTAATTCCTGTGGCCAAAGATAATTGTTTTAAAATAACTTTTGAATCCAGGATGGTCCTGTTTTGCCTTTTAAATGTTTCCATATTCATGTTGAATATGCTCCTAGCTTACCCTGGCACACATAGTCCCAATAAATGCTATTAAATTTCCTACTGAATATTATTCTTGGAGAATATCCCTCTTTGTTACCTAGATTGACAGAGTAATATTCTAGTTTTGTCCACACTTGTGAATCTACAACAATTATTTCTATCTTATTGCCTAGTGACTCTTTTGTCTTTCTACATTTAATTATAATTCTGTCAAGAAAAGTTCTCTTGGGAAGGTGGCTCAAGTGGTAGAGCTCTAGCCTTGAGCTGAAGAGCTGAGGGACAGTGCCCAGGCCCAGAGTTTAGGCCCCATGACCAACAAAAAGAAAGAAAAGAAAAAAGAAAAGAAAAGTTCTCTTTGTTCCTGTTTACTTATTTTTTCAGATTACTATTTGTCAGTATGAATTCATAGATAGGGTCTATATGGGTTATTATCCAATACTATTATACAATATTACCATTATTTATTTGGTTGCTTAAGTTGTTCTTTGCACACTCCTTTAGGTTGATTCCATGTCCCTTTTCAAACTGTAATTTGTCAAACACTGTCTTAAATTTGAATTACAAACATCCTTGTCTGTTTTCCCCTTCCCTAGCTGGAATCAATCTCTTTTCCAAGGATCTGGTGCCCTTAATTAGAGAATTGTTGTTTAGAACCAAGGTCTCTATGCTGTTGATTGTCATTGTCTTTAGGCCCCTTGACAGATGAAGTATAACTATACACCAATGCATTTGATGATTCAAATACATTCCGAGATCTGTGTCCTTAGATTTTGTCATCATTCTGAAACTATCATAGAGTATTACTACACAAACTAAACCAGATATAACAGGACCAGGGAAGACACCATTAAAGGTATAAATGTAAATTGTTGTTGACCAAGACTGTATTATGTAGAATATTACTGCGTACATAAGTATACAAACTCACACATACCTAGCTGTGTGTGTGTGTGTGTGTGTGTGTGAGAGAGAGAGAGAGAGAGAGAGAGAGAGAGAGAGAGAGAGCACATTCAGGTTTGAATACATCCTCTGCTATGCTATTTCCTGGAAATCTAACTAATCTCTATAGCCATTTTCATGGAGCATAACATTGCTACTCAAAGTGTGACCCAAGACTAACAGCATCGCCACTATCTAGGAACTATTAGAAATGCATTGATAAGAAATGTACTCATTATCTTGCCCATGTAATTGTAACCCCTCTGTACAGTATTTTCACAATAAAAAAAGAAAAGGGGGAAGAGGTGACACTGTTCAAAATGTTCTCATTACCTGCCTTGTAACTGCAACCCCTCTGTACATCACCTTAATTAAAATTAAAATTAAAATATATGTACACTAAAAAAAAAAAAAGAAATGCAGAATCTGGTGTCCCACGCCAGTTTTATGGAATCAGGATTTTCATTTTGACTAGATCCTCAGGTGATTCCTATATAACTGAGTTTGAGATGCTCAGATCTATTCAATAGCAATAGAATAGTAGTAATAGAATAGTAGTGCTTGTACTATTACTTGCTTTAGATCTCTGCATCTAGTCCAAGAAAAGAGAAAGCCTTAAATCCACCACTAAAGTCTACAGAAAAGCAGCATTTAACCAGAAGTTCACTTTATGCTTCTTGCTTTTTTGAAGTGCTTATGACTGCAGAAAATCATCACTTTGAAGAGTAAAAGAAACCTAGTGACAGGAGAGCTTTGGTTGACACAGAACCTTAAACTATGTGTTCAACCTGTAATATCTTTGCCATGACATCTTAGTTTGTTTTATTAAGGGCCACAATTCAGAGATTGCATTCCTTAAATTTTGGGAGTTTTACTGACATCGATTGATGTCAAGAGTTATCCTTGCCGGGCACTGGTGGCTCACGCCTGTAATCCTAGCTACTCAGGAGGCTGAGATCTGAGGATCGCGGTTCAAAGCCAGCCCGGGCAGGAGAGACCGTGAGACTCCTATCTCCAATAAACCACCAGAAAACCGGAAGTGGCGCTGTACCTCAAGTGGTAGAGTGCTCGCCTTGAGCTGAAGAGCTGAGGGACAGCGCCCAGGCCCAGAGTTCAAGCCCCACAGCCGACCAAAAAAAAAAAAAAAAGAGTTATCCTTGTTCACTAACTACAATTAGAATCCCTGAGCAAGCTTATATGCACAGTGGCAAGCTACTTCTATTAAATATCTTTGGTATGAATCCCAGGCATCAAGATACTTCATGCTTTGATGCATGTCAGGATTCTAACTGCTGATAGGAATGTAAATTGGTGAGACATTTTCATAATGCAGGTTGGTACTACTTTTCAAAGCCTTAAAATATTTATGAGTCTGGGGGTTGGAGGAATGGCTCCGTTGGTAACGTGCTAGCCAGTGAGTGAAAGCATCAGGTACCAAGTTCTAATCCTGGTCTTGGACAAAAAAAAAAAAAGCAATGCTTATGACATTTGATTCAGCCAAGCCACTTAGAAACTACATCTTGAAAAAATTACTGAGCATGCAGGCAGAGATTAAGTTATAAGACGATAGTCTTGTTATGACTATTTTTAATAAAGAAATCTTGAGATCAGTACTAATAACTCAAAAGACACAACTTTTTATTCATCCAATGATATTAACTTAACCTTACCAAATAAGCACCCAAATCATATTTGTTATATTTCTGAGATTTCTAGGTATACTTAGTTTAAATAAGCACTCATTTATCTCTAACCCAACTTTAATAAAGTTCCCTTAAGAGATTTTATAAATTTAATTTGGTAGTATCACCCAAAGGTAAGAAAATATCACATGTACATAACATATAGCGATAGATATATGTAAATATACTTACACAAACAAAGTTAAGCTTTCATCCTAAAAGATTTACATTTATTCCACTGTATATTTTTTATCCAAATTGTGTTTTTGGTAAATAGGACAAGTTGAGGATATCCCTTCATACAAGAGTTAGTGCTTTATACTTATTATTTGTGAGGGAGATATTTAAGATTTTTTATTTGTTCAGATAATGAATAAAATTCAGTTCAGACACCAAGGGGACTTAAGTAGCCATCTAGATGTCTCTAGAACTTAGCTGAGTAGATAGAACAGCTAGTCTAGTTCCAGTTGCCCTTTTCTTCCTTTCCCTTTCCCTCCTGTCTCCCTCACACTCTTCTTCCTTCCTTCCCTCCCTTCCTTCTTTCCTTCCTTCCTTCCTTTTCCCGCCTTCCTTCTTTTTCCTTCCTTTTTTCGTCTTCTATACCTTCCAGTATCCCTCAGTTTCTTAAGAGAACTCCTGAAGGGAGGAGGCCCAAAGTGACTAGAAAAAGTTGAAAGGAGAGAGATGCCTGGCAGAGGTGGGCAGAAGGAAGGGGAGGGGTCTGAAGAAGCTAAATCAAAAGACTCAAGCGAAGAGAACAACAGTGGTCAAAAGAGGAAGGAGGAAGGAAGCAGTAGGAACAAAAATCTCAATAGAGCCAGTTGCAGTGATCTCCTTCCCCCAAGAAGCCAGTGAAGTTTGGCATAAAGAAACCAGGTGCAAACCCAACCTCTGTTATCTGGGGCTCTAGCACAGCTTCAAGAGCATATTCAGAATCCAAAGAAACCAGATCTATCTTCACCATCCTTCAGTGGACATTTGTGCCAACTGGTGGGCCAGGAGGATGGAGTATGGCTCACTAGTACGTTACTGATAAGGAGTGGAGACAAAGACACACAATAAAGAACCTAAATAAGAAGTCTGTGGATTCTGATGTTGAGTCCAGTCCTATTCAATTTGTGACACCATAACTGCTAAACAAAATAGGCATAGCGCTTGTCAAAATGGTCTGAGGCAGACTTTACTCAGAGGGACTACTACCATGAGATTTGAAATAGAGATGAGAAATTGGGCTTCACTCTGAGACAATAAGGAAGAGATAGGATTGATAGCCAAGGAACAGCCATGGGAGTTGGTGGATGGGGGTTGGAAGGCAGGATAATTCGCTACTAAACTAACCTAACAGAATTCTTGGTGAAGGCAGGCCATGGTGACCAGATGGGACCTGGGGGATAAGAGAGGATGAGTAATTTATCAAGGAGGAACAGATATTAAAATTAATCATGCATGTCTTTATGGGAGAGATTCTACTGAAACCATCCTGACAGGGATCTTGCTAAAACTAGGTGATATAAAGATGGACACTAGTCCTCAAGTCAAGGACTCGTTAGGAAGAAAAGTCAGAGAAACCTGATTAAACTTTGATCAAAAAGAAACTTAAATAAAAAATCAAATCAAATCAAAAATTACTTTTTTCTTTAAAAAGTTTTTAAGATACTGTTTCCTAAAAAGGGAAAAGGTATTATTAATTGCATATTCCCCCAAACTCAAATATTTATGACTATTTAATTCCTATCCTAATGGGAATTTTAAAAAATTGAGCATGCACAATTTATATCCAGTTCTGTATAATATTATGACATCTTTAAAAATAATTATAAAACAATATATAAATTATAAAATGCAATTGTAACAATGTCAAGAAAATTAAGCATAAAATGTAAAGCTGTAAAATACTATTACACTATAAAAAATAAAAATGTAACAAAATTTTAAGAGAATATACAAAATGAAAATAATTTTTCTTTTTGAAATTGAAAGTATTATATGCTGATTTTTCTTTCTGTGGAAAATTATCTTTAATATTTTTATTATGTTCCTCAATTAGAATAGAAACCCTAAAATTACCAACATTCTTCTCTTTTCTACTTACTAAGTTTAACTAGATATTTTCCTAGGGACCCAGAGTTACCAAATTCAGCAGAAAAATAATTGATTTCAGATATAAAATGACTCTTTTTGTTAATATCAATATGTCCCACATACTATTTGGTACATGTTTATATTTTTAAAAAACTACTTGCAGCTGAGCACCAGTGACTCATACCTATAATCCTAGATACTCAGGAAGCTGAAATCTGAAGAGCTGAATCTAAGGATCCAAACCAGCCCAAGCCGAAAAATCCATGAGACTCTATCTTCAATTAATGAGCAAAAACAAAAATTGGGCTGGAGGAATGACTCAAGTGGCAAAATGCCTTCCTAGCAAATTCAAGGATTAGGATTCAAAACCCCATACCACCAAAAAAAAACTACTAATACTGTTGGAAACTAATTTGACAATGTTTGAGACCCTAGGAGAGAAAAAGCAAACAAGTCCTCTGTGAGCCACAGCTCAAAAAGTTTCTATATGCTTGTTTAAAAGAGAAACTAGTTAGCCAGGGAGTGACACCCTTCTCCAGAGTAGAAACTCATGCCTGTGCTTCTAGGCCGCTGCTTTGGCATGCTGTTTTACCGGGCATCCCTGTTATATTTTTGCATTTAGTGAAACTGAAACATGAAATCACAGTTGGCAGACAGAAAGGCGGAGCTGTAAAGAATCACCAGGTCCAAGCATCCAGCCAGACCTCTAAGTTCTTTAGATGTATTTAGTTGCAAGTGGTGGTGGTGCTTTCTTGAAAATGGTTCCCTGAAAAGCAATTAGTCTTTTCATGCCATTCAACCTCCCACTGCTTAGAAGTTCTTAGACCTTTACCTGCCTGTGTGTTTATTCTGTAGAGAAAACGGCTGTCATGTTCAGGAGTGCATGTAGCAGGGACGCTGGGACAACAGCACTTTTCAGAGTCTCCCTTGGAAATATATAAGGGAGTTCTTGCCGCACTTCCACAGTAGAAAGGATGTATGGTGTTGACAATTCTGGCAGACTCAATAGATAAAAACTGCTACTTGGATATGACAAGGAACTAAGTGTGTGTGTGTGTGTGTGTGTGTGTGTGTGTGTGTGTGTGTGTGTGTGTGTGTGTGTGTGAGAGAGAGAGAGAGAGAGAGAGAGAGAGAGAGAGAGAGAGAGAGAGAGAGAGAGAGAATATTATAGATCTGTCTGCCTTCTTTTTGTTTAGTAATAGTTCAACGGTTCTATAATCATTTTACACTAGTAAGTCCCTAACCTACCAATGTGGAATGGAATATTTAGAATGGTATAAGGGAACCAAGTTGGGTGTAAGAGAATAAAACATAAAGGAAAAAAGCCCAAGGACAACTGAAAAAACATCACAATATGATTAACTTAGTAGCTTCTCCAAGGGAAAGAGCTAGAAGGTCCATCATATAGATAGGCATAGTACTGAGAGGAAACCACCTGATAGCATTTCATTTACACAGGGCTTTATACCAAGCCAACAGGAGAAAAAAAATAAAGGACCATATGATATTGTCTAACCTTCATCTCTACAAATATGGAAACAAAAATTAGCTTCCTGGATTCATCCTTCTCTTGAAAGGAATCATGTGGCCATTTCCTGTGTCTTCATTCAGTTTGGTCAAGTTCCTAGGTGGACACTACGCTATCTTTGGTCTAGGATTCTTTTGTGCATTCATGTCCTCCTGTTTGCCTAACTCAACTTTACAAACTTGCATAGAAGTCACAAACTTTCCTAGATGTCAGGTCAGACCTGAATTCTTTTTTTCAGAGCTCATTTACAATGGGAAGCTACAACAATGTCTTTAATAAATTTCTTTCTTTTTCTTTCCTTTTTTTGTTGCCAGTCAGAGGGTCTCTGAGCTTCTTTTGCTCAAGGCTAGCACTCTACCACTTGAGCCACAGTGTCACGTCCAGCTTTTTCTGAGTAGTTTATTGGAGATGAGTCTCATAGACTTTCCTGTCTGGACTGGCTTCTAAACATGATCCTCAGATCTCAGCCTCTTTAGTAACTAGAGTTACAGGTATGAGCCACTGGCACCCTGCTAGATCACATTCTATATAGAAATCCTCTCCTGCTCTGCCACATACTTTTGTACTCTCAAAAGCTTTAGGATTCTGCTGTGCTTCTTTTTCTTTTTTTTCTAAATAGGATTTATTTTTTAGAACATTTTTAGGTTCACAGCATGATTTAAAAGGAAGTGCTATGAATCTTTAACTGCCATTTCCTTCAAGGGGGACAGAAAATGTTTCTCTTTTCCCTTGTTCTTCCTCCTTTAATCCTGTTATTCTAAAATAAATCCTTGTTAAAACTAAGTAAAAAAAGAAAGAAAACAAAAGTACAGCCAGATGCAATATTGCACCCCTGTAATCCTAGTATGTGAAGCCAAAGCAGCATTGTGAGCTCTGAACAGTCTAGGCTACATAAGGAGACCTACCTTGGAGGGAAGGGATGGTAGGGGAAAAACAAAGGAGGAGGTAACAATGCTTGATAAGAAATGTACTCATTACCTTCCTCATGTAACTGTAACCCCTCTGTACAGTATTTTTACAATAAAAAACTTATTAAAATAATAATAATTTTTAATTAAAGAAAATTAACTCTGGGAATTATCACCTGATCTTGCCAATGCATTCGTTACAATCAATGAGTTATGACATTCACACCTCATTACCAAAGTCGTTTGCATTACAGCTCATGCTTACGGTTATACATTCTATGTGTTTGGGCAAATCCATGGCACATAATCACTATCACAGTGTCAGGTAGGGTGGTTGTGTTACTGAAAATACCTCTTTGCTCTGTTGATTCATGCTTTCCTCCCACTTATCCCCTGGCATTCACTGATCATTTTACTGCCTCCATTAGCTTTTGCCTTTTCTGTGATACTTCTACTGCTGGAATTTATCCAGTGCATAGCCTTTTCTTCTTAACCTCTTTCACTTACTAATATACAAGGAAGGTTCTTCTATGCCATTTCATGGGCTTGATAGCTCATTGTTCAGTGCTGAGTAACATACTTCCCTCCAGATATACCACAGTGTATTGATCCTACTGGGGCCACTGTGGACATTTCCAGGTTTTAGCAAGTATAAATCCTCACACTATCCCCACACAGGCTCAGGTTCTGTGTGGATGTTTTCAGGAACTACCAAGTAGTGTGACTGATGAATCATGACATAGGGCTACCATTACTTTTGCAGCAAATGGTGAAACTCTCCTCTAGAAGCTTGTCTCATTTGCAGTCTCACTAGCAATGAACAGACCTCGTGTTATTCTCCAGTTCTGGCCTGCATTTGATGTTATGGATGTTTGGGTCTTGGGCCTTTCTGATAGGTGTGTAAATGGCATTTTATGGGTTTCTTATTTGTTTTTGTATTTTGTGCCAGGACTGGGGCTTGAACTCAGAGCTAGGGCATTCTGCATTTAGGTTTTCGGATCCATGCTAGCACTCTACTGGCTGAATAGTGCATTTAATACACTATTCATCCTAAATAGACAGAGAAAATGGAGTCACACTTCCACTTTCTGGCTTTTTGCTGATTGATTAATTAGAGGTAAGAGTTTTGAAAATGTGTCTGCTCATGCTGGCTTTGAACTATGATCTTCACATCTCAGCCCTTGAGTAGCTAGGATTACAGGCATGAGCCACCGGCACCCTACTCTCATGTTGTTTTAATTTGGGATTTTCTAATGGTATTTTCCTATCAACTATGTTGAAGGTCTCCAAACATCACAGGATCTATTTCTCAGGAGACAGGACTGGGCTTGCTATTTCAGCCTGAGTCATCTGACCTCAGGAAAGTATGATGATAGAGCATCTCAAAGATCCCCCAACAGGAAATTAATAACCTCCCAGTGACCAACATAGGCATGACCTGCAGCTTTTATACTGAGCTACATTTTCAGTGCTCCTGGCTAAAAGTGGATTTTGGAATGAATCTGACTTCCAGTTTCTTCAGAGGTTTTGTTTAGTGCTGTTGCTTTGGGCCTTTGGTGAAGCAGAACATGAGGGCAGAGAGACTGTGGTGGAGCAGAGCTGCTCACCTCATTCTGGCTGGGAAGCAAAGAAAGGGGCCTCTGCTGGGGTGCTAATGAGATCAGTGACATTCCCTTTCTTTCCTTTTGGCACACTGATAATTGCAGGTGGTCCACACCGCAGACTCCCTGTCTGTCTGTTTAGGATGGACAATGTATTAAGTACACTATTTGTCTGCCACAGACTGGACTCTCGTGGGCAACATAAATGGCAGCTCTAATTCAACCTTCATCTCTTCTGAGTTCCCAGACGTGTGTTTTCCATGTAAACCAAAGCACAGAAGTTGCCGATAAAAGCACTGCTAATTTAGATGTTCACTGACAGGCCCATATTAAATCTTCTTTTGCTATTTTTCACAAATTGTTGTTTTGACAGGTGCCATTTTATTTGGTTGGCAGGACTTACTTTACTGTTTTTCTCTTCAGCCCTATCTAAATTTCCTCTATAAGGTATAAATACCAACTTGGTATATAATAGGTAGATTTGCATTACAGGACAGGATAGGAGAAACCATAAGTCTCCTTGGCACAGGCTGAAATTTTCTTAATAGAGACCCAGAAACACAACAAATCAAAAAGAGGCTGGACAAATGGGATTGCATGAAGCAGCAGAGCTTCTGCATGGCAAAGGACATAGCTAGCAAGATCAATAGAAAGCCCATGGATTGGGAGAAGATCTTCACTAGCCCATATCAAGGATAGGGGTCTCATATCTAAAATATACTTGGAGCTCAAAAAATTAAATCCAACAACAAATCCTCAAAGAAACAACAGCCCAATAAATAAGTGGCCTAAAGACTTAAAGAAAAACTTCTCTGAAGAGGAAAGAAGAATGGCCAATAGACCCATGAAGAAATACTCAACTTCTCTAGCCATAAAAGAAATGCAAATCAAAACAATACTGAGATTCCATTTCACCCCAGTTAGAATGACTATAATCAAGAACTCTAGTAACAGTAGATGCTGGAGGGGATGTGGCCAGAAGGGAACCCCACTGCATTGTTGGTGGGAGTATAAACTTGTTCAGCCACTTTGGAAAGCAGTGTGGAGGTTCCTCAAAAGACTCCACATAGAGCTCCCCTATGACCCAGCAATCCCACTTTTGGGCATTTACCCAAATGATCACAAACAAGACCATACTAAAGCTACCAGCACAACTATGTTTAATGCAGCATTATTTACCATAGCTAAGATATGGAACCAACCCAGATGCCCTCAGTAGATGAATGGATCAAGAATATGTGGCATATATATATACATATATATATCATATATACATATACATATATATATGTATACACACACACACACACACATACACACACACACACACACACACACACACACACACACACACACACACACACACACACACACACACACACACACTGGAATTCTATGCCTCCGTCAGAAAGAATGACGTTGCTCCATTTCTTAGGAAATAGAAAGACTTGGAAAAAAATTATACTAAGTGAAGTAAGCCAGGCCCAAAGAAACATAGGTCCCATGGTTTCCCTTATTTGCAATAACTAGTATATGTCTGGGACAAGTAGAAAAGGTCAAAAGCTATGTACATATGACCAGATAAGATTAAGTTAAGTGAAATGAACCCCAAGATAGGGACATGAGTGGTTTTTTTCTTTCTTGCTATTGTTTTTAACATACCCATATTATTTTTTTGTTGCTTTGTATGTTCCTCCCCCACGGTATAACCACTGTTTTCACTGTATTTGATGTTGGTGTAATTTGGGGAGGGGAAGGGAAAAAACAAAATGTTTAAATAGGGATACAGGTTGACCCATTGTAACAATGAGATGTACAAGACACTATGTTGAAAAACGAACTTTACAATTTAGGCTGGGGCGGGGGTGTAACTGTAACCCCTCTGTACAGTATTTTCACAATAAAAATTTACTTAAAAATTAATAGGTATATTTGTTGGTTTGGGGTGATAGGTAAAAGCCCACAATAACTAGTTCTAGAAAAGATTCTAGCAGTACTTGTATAAGCTGTCTCATAACATTTTCTTTCATGAGGCAATTTAAATGTGGTTTAATTATTTTTCTTTGCTCTGGTGAATTATTGATTCCTGAATTATTTGAAATGGACATTCAAATAAATACTGGCCAAGCAGATTTGATACACTGTCTGACTTCCTAGTAGGGAAACATCCATCTTCTCTACAGTAGTACTGTGGCCTTCATAGAAGTGTTATTTAGTAGCCTTTGTGGATAATCACGGCACTTTCTCCCCTCAGCTGTAACACCCAGAGGAGAATTATATGTCCTGCTTTCCATTGCTATAAGATGAGTTCATGGAACAGTGGAGTTATTTGGATAGTCCTGAGCCTCTTCACTTGATTTAAGACAAAGAGAATAGTTAGATGTAATGAGTAATGTTATCAGTAATATCTTTGGAAACTAAAATTTTCTGTATTTCCTTTCTACAGGAGCATTTAAAGAACAGAACACCTTCTCCCTCACCTGTAGAGTTTATAAGCTTTTTCTTTGCAACAGGCTTTGTGATTTTATTCTGCTGCTGAGGCATTTCATTTCTGAATTGAATTGGCCCCTGAATTCCTGTGCTGGAGTGTAGCCTGAATCATTGCTCTCATTTGTTCTCATTATCTTGAGGATGTTAAGATGTGGTCATGTGTACAGAACTTGATGGGCTTCAAATCTCTAAGGTTGTGCTTTTTTATACCTCTTTTCTATTAGCCTACCCTAACTTTGCTCATCTTCTTTGGACAGGACCGCGTGACAACAGGGCTGTATTTCTCCTTTGCCCTTGGCTAATGGTCCCAGAAAGATGAAATGCTCATCTACTAAGAATACCAAGGATGCCCTCTCCCTTTGGGAGCTATTGTGTACCTTTGTGATGAATCCCTTCTATTTGGCAGTAGGAATTGCAATCAAAAGAACCAGAAGAAACTTAATAATGTTGACATTCTCTTTGTCTGCAAAGGTGGGGATGGGACAACAAAGAATGACTCCATTTCATATGCTGTGTTTCCTTGGCAGTGGAAGCTACCCAGAACCCCACTCCATGGAGAGTGTGGCTTGTCAGAATTTTTCAGCTGTAGAGAACCGCCTTACCCAAACTCACACCTCTTCCCAGAGTGATCCATGTTCAGCCTAACTGATCTTAAGGGCCACGTTAGCTCCTGTGCTCCCAGTAAGCTAACAGGGAGAGACGCCTGCATTGTAGTTGAATACCTATCTCTGCCACACCTTTCACAGATGTTGATCCGGAGGGCAAACCCTAATCAACACCCCCACACTAAACTCTAGGGACCAACCTGTGCTGTAGAGTGATGTCTATTTGGACAAAGAAAGGATATCACCATGGGACACTCTGCTTTATCCTCAACCAAATGCTGGTCTGTTGTCATTGGCAACAATTATAACTACCCTCTCTAGTGAGGAAACAGCATGGAGTGAAGTAGAACCAAAAAATAAGCTAATGGCAAAAGAGGAAGATCTGTATTGTTACCTCACCGGCAACAACATCAGCGACCTTAACTCACTCAGCATTTTGTTTCTATTTATACAGCATTCACAGAGAGGTGTTGAGGTAGATACCATCCAGAATTTGTGAAATTGATTTGGAGATGTTAAATGACTTGATGGGACCACAGGCCCAAATGGACCTAAAGTTTCAGTCTACTTTCCTCCAAACGTCTGACTCTCCTGTTGCTCCTGTGGCCAGGAATTATGTTTGCAGCAGCCATTTTCTGCCTCCTTTCCTGTCCAGCTTTGAAAACACTGCTCTTTCAACATATATTTAAATAATGCCTTACATAGGCAAATTTTGAAAACTGGGTCTTGCCTGAAAAAGGTTTGATCTCAAACTTATGCTCTGCTATATTAGTGTAAAATTTATTTCATGGTTTATGAAAGGAACTGATGAAAGTTTATGTAATATAAAGATGGAGCCCTTTAAAACCCCCTGAATACAGACAATGAAATTTGAATCACTTTTTATTCTGTCTTGGTTACTTCTGTTTCCCAGTATTAATGAAACAACTGTATGAAGGTACAGAGGCATCTGTGTCCTGAGAACTATATTGTCCAAGTACATCTAAATCCTTTGGCTCTGCAAGCAGCTGTCCTTAGCCCAGAGCCCCACTCCATAGGGCTGTGGCTTGTTGGGATTTTATGTTTCTACCTTTTCCCTGGCTTCCCCCTGCAGTTCCATTATTGTTACTTTGCCCTCATTTCCTTCATTACTGAAGCATTTGTTTCTTCTCTTAACCTGCTATATATGTTCCTCTCAGCTGTTTTAAATCCTTTTTAGAAAGTCATTTCCATGTTCTGCATCACTTAACTGAATCTTTCCCCCAGACTCCTTCCTCCCTTCTAAGACTGGTTCCAGAACAATAACTTCTCCATCTTCCAGAGCCTATATCTACATTTGACCCAGCATGGTAAAGGTATAATGTATCTCTGCACAGTGGAACAAGTTCAGGCTCACAGCCAAATAAATGGACGTGGGCTCAAATCCCATCGCTATCAATAATATCACATTAACCTTTGTGCACACTAAACTCACTGAACCTAATGCTTAACTGGAAGTGTTGTATAAACCAGAAATGATACGTGTAAGGCACCAGAAGTTGCCCAATAAGTGAGCCTACTTGGCTGGGAAGGTGGTTCAGTGGTAGAGCGCTTGCCTTGCATGCATGAGGTCCTGGTTTCATTCCTCAGCACCACATAAGCAAAAAGAAAAAAAGCCAGAAGTGGTGCTGTGGCTCAAGCGGTAGAGCGCTAGCCTTGAGCTGAAGAGCTGAGGGACAGAGCCCAGGCCCAGAGTTCAGGCCCCACGACCGGACCCCCCGCCACCCACCCCAAAAAAGTGAGCCTACTATGACTTTTACTGGGGCAGGAATGGAGCAACTCCAACTCCAGCCTCTCAAGTAGTACCTGGAAGGATTAGGTGCGATCTAAAGCCATGAAGCATAGTGGAAAGGGTGTAAATGGACTCACAGAGGTAGGAGAAAGGTGATGAACTGTGAGCTCTCTTGTGAGCTGGCTGCATGACTTCTAGAGGCCTCTGTTTCCTCAGAGGTAAAATAAGGAGGCTTCACCAGATCACTCCTATCATCCCTTCCAGCTTTAAGTCAATGGTTTTTTATAGCATATGATGATTGTTGAGTCGATTGTCATGGTAGAAGGGTGGAAGAGATCAGAGGTGCCACCTTGTTTTCCCCTCTCTGTGCCTTTGGCTGTGTACTGAATTAGTTTCCCAGTACCTCCTTCCCCTTGCTCTGGAGTAACTGGATGGCTTAAAGTCTGTATGATTGTTTTCTCAGCTGTAACAAAGAAAGGTGGTCCAAACATTGTGGCACATGCCTATAATCCTAGGTGCTTCAAAGGTAGGGGTAGGAGGATCTTGATCTAGAGCTTCCCTGGGAAAAAGTAGGGGCCCCTATCTGAAAAAAAAAATCAAAAGCAAAAGGTTTAGGGACTTGACTCCAGTGATATAGTACTTACCAAGCAAATGAGAGGCTCCAAGATCAACGCCTAGTACAAATGGTGGCGGAGAAGACAAGAAAGAGAGAAAGGGGGGAAAGGAAGGGAGAGGGGGAGATAAGTTAAAAATACTTACCCCTTTGGTAAATATGAAGAATATGTAAAATGTCCAACATATAAACATGCAAGGAAACATGTAACAGAAATTACTCCTAATCCTGGAACTACACTATGTTTCAACATGGCCCATGAGATGGAAAGATGATCCTGTCTCATCTCTGGCCATGCTGCAGTATGAAATGTCCATTTCTCCCCCATCCCACCATACCTCTTAAAGCATTAGTCATTGGAAAAGGTAAAAATGCCTTTTAACAGCACAGCATGGTGTTGTCATGAAATTGCCTCCTAACAGAATCTGAGGCTTTTCTGATTCATTACCCAGCTTTCTGGGTCTGTTCATGACTTCCTTTTTGTCACTTAGTTTGCTTCCAGTTTTTCTACACCAGTTTCCTTCTAGGGAATTGCTCCTAGCTGGGGCACTAGCAGACGCACTGGTGTCAGCCGATAACAAATCAACAGTGGGACCAGACCACAGTACCAGCATGCTCAAAGTGTCTCCTGACACTTAATTTCTAAAAGGGCCCCTAATGAGAAAGTAAATTCTTGTTTGTAATTAATTGGCTCATTATTGTGTTCCCAATAGATGTAGTGACAAATAGCAGGATGTTAAACCGCATTGTTTTTACTGGTCCAGCAGACTCGGCCTATTTGTCAATTTGTCCCCCAAATTATCCCACTTTCACAGCCTTCAAATTAAGAGCCCAGCTTGACAAGTCATTGCTTGCCAAACGTCCTGCTTTTTCTCTTGTGTGACATACAATTTATATGCCTTGCTAGCTAACACTAATTGTGTCAGGTATTAGTCTAAAATCATGCTATGCTAATCCTTGCAACATCTCTAGGAGCTAGTTATTTTTTTTTTGGCCAGACCTGGGGCTTGAACTTTGAGCCTGGGCACAGTACCTGAGCTTCTTTTGTTCAAGGCCAGCACTCTACCATGTGAGCCACAGCTCTACTTCTGGCTTTTTCTGTTTATGTGGCACTGAGGACTCAAACCCAGTGCTTCATGCATCCAAGGCAGGCACTCTACCACTAAGCCACATTCCCTTCCCTAGTTACTACTTTTATCCCCACCTAACAAGTGAGGAACTTGTAGCCCAAGTGGAATGACTTGTTAAGAAGCAGTGTTGGGCTCTGAGTCCAGGTCTGTTTAACACCAGATCCCAAGCTTGCAAACTAGGTAGGACTGTCTATCTTTTTGGAGCCACAGATATTTTTTATAGTCTCATGAAACTTAACCCTTTTGTCAGAATAATATTTTTAAGTTAAAATAGAAAAATTATAAAGAGAACCAATCAGATTGAAACCATTACCAAGACATTTTTAAAACAAATGTAACATCTCTTCAATTGACCAGCAAAATTCTAGAAGAGTAAAGATGTAGCTCAAATGACAAAAGCACCAGCCTTGATTGGAAAAGCCAAGTAAGACTAGAGGCCCCAAGTTCAAGACAAGTTCAAGCCCTACTGCCAGCAAAAAGAAGAAAGAAAGAAAATCTAGGTGATAACAAGTATACAAAACTAGAAATATAGATAATAAAGAATAGGCATTAATATATAAATTAAAACTATATCGAAAAATATAGTCAGTAGCAAGTAATTACACGTTTGGACAAGTACTTATAATTCAGAGGGCATGTAAGTATTAATTACACCATACAAAAATCTCTTTAAGCCAGGTGCCAGTGGCTCACGCCTGTAATCCTAGCTATTCAGGAGGCTGAGATCTGAGGATCTCGGTTCAAAGCCAGCCCAGGCAGGGAAGACCGTGAGATTCTTATCTCCAATAAACCACTAGAAAACCAGAAGTGGCACTGTGGCTCAAGCGGTAGAGAGCTCGCCTTGAGCAGAAGAGCACCAGGACAGCGCCCAGGCCCATAGTTCAAGCCCCACGACTGACCAAAAAAAAAAAAAAAAAACTCTTTAAATTGTAATCAAGGAATAAGCCAAAAAATTAGATGAAGGATATAAAAGCATATTCAAATGGTCAAAAAAAATATACAAAAAGAACAAGCTTATAAAGCAGTTGTAGGAACAAAAGTTAAGATAATGTCATTTTATACACGACAGCATCGCAATTTTAAAGAATTGTAATGCCTATTGCTGGCAAAAATTCTGATTAAATATTAATGATTATTATTAATAAATGTTATTATTACATGACAACATCTGTTGCATTTACACATAGCACATATACCCTCCTCTTTTGAATATTTGATAAAAAGGAAGTCAGAAAACTTCAACTTTTTTCATTAAAATTAAATTTAAATGTTTTTTATTTTACCATTTTTTAATTTAATTTTTACCATTCCCCTTAAAATAAAAACACAGAGGAAGATTTTTGTTCTCAGTAACAGTTTTATTTAACCATCATTTATCAAGCATCCACATGTACTCAGTGATGTGTTAGGCTCTGAGTCACAGTCTAAGAGGAAGACACATAATAAACAGGCAATTAAAGATTCAAAACCAGATCCTTGATAGAAACATCTCACATTTAAAGTAACCCAAAAAAAAAAAGCTAATAATTCTACTGAACTCCCGTGCACTCAGAATAAGCTGGAGCTCTTAACTATGGCAGGCTAAAGTACTGCATGAATGGGCCCATTCTTTCTTCTTGACCCTCTTATGCTCACTGTGAGCCAGCTCTATCAGTCTTCTTTCCAAACCTTGAACAGGCCAAGTTCATTCCCATCTAAGAGCACTTGATATTTCTTCTCTATTGTCTTCCCAGGGCAAGCTTCTCAAAGAAGCCATTGCTGAAATAGCAAGTCAGTTTTTCTTATCACCTGTACTTGCTCATGTTGGATATTTACCTCACTCCTCCCACCAAGAGTTTGTGCTACCAGGTGGTAGGCCCCTTACCAGAGAAGAAATGTCAGCTTAAAGAATAGATGAAGGAATAGTGTCTAAGCACATTAGTACTCCTTAAGGAAATAACCCAGACTGAATAACTAACAAAAGAACAGAGAATTTCCTTGAAGCTTTGAAGGCTGAGATCAATGCACTGGAAGACCTGGTATCCTTTCTCTGTTTCTACAATGAAACTTTGAACACTGTGTCCTCACATTTCAGAGAGGACAGAAGGGTAAAAATGAGGCCTAGGCTTGCTCCTTCTAGCCCTTCTAAAGATACTAATTTGAATATATTAGTCTTAAAGACAGAGTCTGCATATCTCAATCACTTCCTCATAGTCTCTACCTTTTAATACTACCATAGAGGGGGCTAGGTTATGTGTCTTCGCATAATTAGGAGGACATCTAGATCTCAGCTAAAGGTAAAGTCAAAGTCCAAACTGATAGGAAGGTTGTGTGTGGATAAGTGGGAGATCAGGATGCTTAATGATGCACATTTCCAAAGAACTTTAGAGTTTTTTGGTTTTTCCCATTTTCTGAAGATCCTTCTCTTCTTTTATCAATCTTATCAGAAGATACAAAGAAAAGACAAATACCTTTGGTTAAGAGAGAACAGTCTAGCTCATCAGTATCCCTAGCACACTGTCATTAAATACTAGTGAGGCCTAGATTTCATTAGCATGTAATAACAGTAAAATAGGCTGAGTTGGTGGCCGTGGCTCATGTCTATAATCCCAGTTACACAGGAAGCTGGGCAGAAAGTCAAAAGATTCCAGCTCCAAAATAATCAGTAACAAGTTGGGCTGTAGGTCAGAGCCCTCTGCCTCAGTCTTTCTTGTGGTTTTGCTTAATATTTATGTCACTGATGATGAAGCAAAAAAATCTTAATCTTCCTTTCTTTTTCTAACTTTTCCTTGGCCTTGGATGGTTTCTTGATTAATAAACCCTCAGACAGTAAAACTAGCGGGAGACTTTCAACACCTATCTAATGCTATTCTATTCCAAGGTTTTGTTTTGTTTCGTTTTACAGAATCTAGTACTTTCAATGCTGTAATAACTCAAATCTAAAACTGTCAGTCTGGCATGTAAGCCATATTGTTGATAAACATAAACTTTTACTTTGCAATAAATAATTTTGAGGAATTAAAAAATAAAAGAAGTTGAGTTAAAGCTATGGCTTCAGTGGTAGAATGCCCCATCAAGCAAGCCAAGCAAGCCAAACAAGTAAGAGGTCCTGAGTCAAAACCCCTGTCCTTACCAAAAAAAAAGAAAGAACATAAAAGAAAAAGAAAAAGAAGCTGGAGGTGGTGCTGTGGCTCAAGTGGTAGAGCGCTTGTCTTGAGCTAAAGAGCTAAGGGACAGCACCCAGGCCCAGAGTTCAAGCCCCATGACTGACTAAAAAAAAAAAAAGAAAGAAAAGAAAAGAAAAGGAAAAAAGGCTGAGGATGTAACTCCATTGTTCAGCACTTACCTAGCATGTAGCCCCCTGTCCAAGCTCCAGCATTAAAAAAAAATAAGTAAACAAATAAATAAATAAATCCCAATCTTTTCCAATAGAGAGATAACACTTGTTTCTAAGGAGAACTTACCAAAGGGACAAGTGAGTTGGGAAGGCCCCATTACAGGCTTCTCTAAATAAAGATGGCAGCATTTAGCATCTGCCCTCTAGTCTGGTCATGTAAAAATAGCATTGTGTTCAGTCTATTAAATTTCAGGACTAGCAGCAAATAACACAGAAGACTCCAACTGGGCTGCTTCTCTTGTCAGTGTAGCAACACACTTGGCAACTTTCTCTTTATTTCAGTACTCTATGCTATTTATACACTGGCATAGGAAAACACATTATTTGCAGAAATGCCTCTGGATCTTATGTCATTTATACAGGGACAGAAGATGTTTTCAAAGAACCATATTTCTGTAGTATTTTTTGCAGCAAAGACTGTACAGCAATAATCTGCCAGGTTGTGTGGGTATAAAAACAGCCTCTATTAACTATTCTCCAATTTTTCTTGGGCTCTTTAAATATCTATTCAAGTATTTCAGTCTGTTCATACTTAGATTTGGGATTTTACTTGTGACCCACTGCAGGCTTTAAGAATATAATAGCATGCCTAGGAGTTCCTTTTTCCTCTTCCCTATTGGTTTTTGTTTGGAATAAGGCCAATATCAGTACAGTGTGAAACACTTATGTTGGATATTCTGGAAATATAATATGATACTTAGTTTTACTTCATGGGTTTCTCCTTAATTTGTGTTCTCTGCAGATGCCAAGACAGGATTAGTCAGGGAAGAGATTCATGGGAGAAAATGCCAATGGAGGAAGGAAGTGGAGGGAGCTGAAGGAGGTAAGAAAGCTAGGAAGGAGGAGAGGGAAGTAATAAAGGACAAGGGATGCATAGAGACTCAGTCCTCAGGCAAGTTCCAAGATAGTCTCAAGCAGGTTGGTGGAAAGTCTTGACGCCAAACTCACTCACCACCAAAGTTTTCTATCTTGCCTGAAGAGCCCTGTAGCCATCAGTCATTGGTCAGGAAAAGTATATGGGAGCAAAGACTCAGCAAGCACTGTGGAGGATTCTTATCTGTCCCTCATACATGCTTCCTGCAACAGGATTGCCTTTTTTTTCTTTGTTAACCACATAGCTCCGACTTGATCTGCTTAGAGAGAGTAAAAAAGCCATATCTTTTACAGTGTCTCCTTGTATAATGCTGGGTTTCTAAAGTGGCCTATCCGGTCACACAAGGAAAGACCAAGAAGTGAGGAATACTCAGAGAAATTTTACTATTTTAGACAGAAAGTTCCTACCTAAGATTTCTTTTATGCAGAAGACTATCCCATTGCCCGCATAGTTTTAAATTACTTAAAGAAATACATTGATGAGTAGAGTCTTTTGAAAGGTCAAACTTAATTTTGAGACGCGTGCTGGGAATAAATGACTTCTGCAGACTTATTTTGTCATACCATGTTCTTTTTTTTTTTTGGGTCCGGTCGTGGGCCTGAACTCTGGGCCTGGGCGCTGTCCGTCAGCTCTTCAGCTCAAGGCTAGCACTCTCCCACTTGAGCCACAGCGCCACTTCCGGCTTTTTCCTTTTTGCTTATGTGGTGCTGAGGAATCGAACCCAGGGCCTCATGCATGCAAGGCAAGTGCTCTACCACTGAGCCATCTTCCCAGCCCATACCATGTTCTTATACACAGCTGTGACTTCGTGTAATCTGTTCCCATGTACCTGCGACTCCTTTTTCTTTATTCTCTACTTGGAAAATTCCTCCTGCTTCATGACACATGCCAACTGCAGTCTATTCTGTGACTCTTTTCCTGACTTCTCAGGCCTTGCTCTTTGTATCCATGGTATGTGTGCCTTGATTACAGCTTTGGTCAACATTTTATAATAATTTATCTATACACTTTTATCCCCTGTGTCATAAGACTTCATATGTTATTCTTCTTCTCTTGTTCTAAAGATGGAAACACGTGTTCATCATTGTAAAAGTACAGGCCAATTTCTCTTACTCTATAATCAGGACTTGCACCTCTGCCACAAGATACCACATACTGGGTAGTTTAAACAACAGAAATGTATTGTTTCAGGGTTCTAGAAATCAGAAGTCCAGAGCCAAGGTGTCAGTCAAGTTGGTTCCTTCTGAAGGCTGTGAGGAAGATATATTTTAGGCATCTTTTATGTTTCTAGTGATTTTTCTGGCCAACTTTGGCTTTCCTTGGCTATAAGATGAATGGTCTGGAGTTGGCTCTTCATCTCCACATTGCAAGCTCTCTGTGTATGTCTGTATTATGATAACATCAGCCATACTGAATGAAGGGTCCACTGTACTCCAATCTGACAGCATCTTAACTCTACCTGCAATCCTATTTCCAAATAAGGCCACATTCTGAGATACTGAGGACTTATTTAACATAAGGGCTTGATACTGGGGACTTATTTAACATAAGGGCTTGAGATGATTCAACCCCTGTACTTTCTAAGTCATTTTGAATTTATACTACGTTTTTACAAGGAATATAATGCTGACCAATAATAAGAGAGCAGAAGAGAAAGGAACTAGAAGAGAAGGAGGGGGCTCCAAAAAGGATAGCTGTGAACTAATTCTGCATATAAAAATGTCCTTATTACAATGTTGTGAATACCACTAAAAGTGACCAAAAAAAAAGAAAAAGAAAAAGGTATCTGTAATCCCCGTATTCATTTACTCCACAAATGTTTGTTATGAATGTGTTATGAGGCAGGCAATGTTCCAAGTGCTACTGCAGCTGAACTACAATGAAAATAAAGCAGAGCATAATGGGGACTGACAGAGGGGTTTTTCTGGGAGTTGCTTATGATTTGCTAGAGCCTAAGACTTGTGTGAAGCATCGGGTAAGTAGCATCCCTTACAGAGACAACAGCCAATATAAAGACCCCAAGATAGAAACACTGAAAGGCCAGGGTGACTAGACTACGAGCAAGACACGGAGTGCTAGAAGAGCTCAGTGTAGCAGGCAGAAGCCAACCATTAGGGCTTTGCAGAGTACGTACAGATCTGGGAAGTGGTGGCTTAGAGGATTAACAGGAAGTCACTGAGGGCTTGAAAGCGGATAGGTGATTTGATTTATGTTTTCAAATGGTCACTGTAGCTGCTATGTATGAAATGGATGGAAGAAGGGTAAGAAACAAAGGGACTGGCTAGAGGCTTTTCTAAAGTCTGGATACAAGCTGAAGGAGATTTACATTAGGGGTCAGTATTAATACAAATCAATACTATAGATAGACGTAGCACACGTGGGCTTGTACATGCACAGAAATAGGCACACTGTCCCCAAACAGTGTAACCTTGGGTACCTGTCATTCTATACCAAGTGTGTGCTTGTGGAAAAAACAAACATAGCTTGCAAACTCAGTCTTACCTCTGTTCTGTGTTCTTGATACCCCAACTCTTCTATGAAATGGCTGAGCACAGCAGAGAATATGGGAATTTCTGTTTGAGACACAGGTAATAGAAACATAAGGTCTGCTCTTTGCTTTTTATTGTCCTATTCTGCACTCATAATTAAAGGTGACAGAAAGCTGTGTCTCCTGAGCAAATGCAGTACCAGTTGCGATATTCTGACTGAATTAATGGGTGGAAGTTTGAGTGTTTAATTAGTTGACCATCTGTTATTTTAAATCATCCCTTACCTTGACAAGGCACCGGCTTCTAATTGACTGCCCTGTCTTCAATGTAAGCCTCCCACATCTACTCGGCATCGTGTTTTCAAAGTGCTAAGAGCTAATTGACAATGATAATTTTGTCACTTCCCTGCTATAAAACTTTCATGAGCTCACCATCCGCTGAAGGATAAAGGCTCAGCTCAGCTCAGGGCCCCTGAGCCACCTGAGCTCTGTCGCCTGACTTTATTACATCCTTTGTCTTTCCAGGCTTAGGAAGGGAGCAGTACTGTTCATAACTTACACTTTCCCTCTTGTATTCCCTTCATGGACAGCCAGCCCTTCCTTGGGTCTGACACCAGTGATCCTCAGTTCAGGCCTCACCTACTCAATAAAGCCACCCAACATCTTCTCTGGCTGGATATAGAGCCTTTCTGTGCTCCTAAAATAGCGCTTCTTAAAGTGTGGCCGGAAGACTGGAGGGGAAATGACTCTGAAACACAGAGGGTACCCAAGGTCAAAATGATATTTATAATAATATTAAAATACAATTTGGCTTTTCCAAGTCACTGTGCTGTCTCTAAAATATCATAGTGCAAACACAAGAATGAGGAGGGAACTTGAGGCCCTCTTAAACAGACATCAAGATAGTGCTGTCAAACTCTATGAGTAATTACCATCTGTTTCACCTCCGCTCACTAGCCAAAAACAAGACTAGGTACACTAACAATGACTCTGATGAAGTAATAAAGATAACGAATTCCATTACATTTTCACCTTTGAATGCATGACTTTATATTCAATGTGAGGAAGCGAGAAATGCTCATAAAGCACTTTGCATCCCAAACTCAAGAAAAAAGCATCGATTGGAGTTGCAAGCTGAGCCAGATATTGTTTTGTTTGGTTTCATCTAGTTTAATGTTTCATAGAACACTCTGTTGGTGGCGGCAGCGGGGGTGGGGGTGGGGGTGGGGTCTGAACTTGGGGCCTGAGCACTATCTCTGAACTCTTTTCGCTCAAATCCTGCACTCCATCACTTTGAGCCACAGCGCCACTTCCAGGTTTCTGGTGGTTAATTGGAGCTAAGAGTCACTGCCCAGGGTTGGCCTTGAGTCACAATCCTCAGATGTCAGCCTCCTGAGTAGCTAGGAGTACAAGTATGAGCTACCAGCACCCAGCTTATTTTTATTTGATTTTCTACTGCACAAAACTGTTAACTGCCTATACAGGGGTGCTGCTTTAGGGCTTGTAGTGTTGGTGAGTACATTCCTGGAGTCTCAGGGTGTGGAGGAAACTATGGGGCAAGTGGGGATGATTTTATGGCTTGTAGTACTAAAGCTGTGAGGTTTGATGTGAGAGTTCAGTACTATACTTGCACTATGTATGCTTCAGGACCTTTGGCTGCACACCACAGATGTGGGCAGATGGGGCAAGTACTTGCGGGCCTAGAGTCACTAGTAGTGTCCACATGCCTGGACTTCAGTCTGAGGAGTGGGCACAGATAATGTCGGGAATTTATACTTTAGCAACCACAGTTCTAAGCCCACTGGCTGGTGAGGAAGTTTTCCTAGCTGTGATCGGGTGAGCACGGGTGGTGCACTGGCAGCTCTGAGTTCTGCTTTGAGACAATAGTAGTTGGATTCCTGAGCTGGAAGGCCCAGCTAGGACCTTCCTTAGCTACTAAAAGGTCAGGCTGGTACAGGTTTCTGCGCCCACAGTCAAAATGCCAAGGCTGCAGAGGAGACCTTTCCTAGTTCCTGTGGGGCAAGTGCTAATGAGACAAAGGCTTATGGTGCACAGCCAAGGGTCTTGAAGCTATAGTACAATTACAGTACTGCACTGTCCAGTACTGCACGATGGTACTGAAAGGATGGACACCTTAACATTGACAGGAGCCTGGCTGCTCCCCTAAAACAGATGGCATCCAGCGGTGGATTTCCCAAGAAGCTTTGCTTCTTGAAACTGGGGGTGGGATGCTCAATGCAAGTTCTCTCTTACACCTGCTCTCATCTTCTCAAACTGAGAAGGTCTTTGGAATCCTGCCATTAGGACTGATAGTCTGATGCTCTAATGGGCTTTCTTGTATGCCTTTTCCTGGCAATATGGTGTTCCCCCAACCAGAGAGCCCGGGTGGAAGTTGTAATTTGCTGCATAGGTTTGCCATTACTTCCTTGCTGAGTTCGTTACTCTCCTTGAAATACAATTCTTATTTTGCCACCCTGGTTCTGCATTGTGACAGTCAATGCCCAGGGCATATCTATCCAGCCATCTTGGATCCACTTCCTTGCTTTTATTTACCTTTAGTCACCAGATCCTTTAGGATGCTTCTCATGGAACATAGTCATCAAATGAACTATGCACTAAATAAAAACAGCAAAGAGTCCTACCCTATTAGACAAAAGATTTTTTTTAATATCTGGCACAGTGAGATCTTATCTGAGGGACTTGACAGGTTTTGTTTATTCTGGGTAAATGTGAAGGTGTTCATCCTTTCAGTCTAAATTTAATAGTAGCTAAAGATTATGATTGCTATGGGTCATGATGCAGGATGTATTTAATTACGAAATGATCCTTCTTCACCAGTATTTTGGAAGAGCAACCAGGTACCATATCAGTAAGGGAATAAGCATCCATTATTTACATGGAATTCATCCATCCGCTGTCATCTCTACAACCTTTATCCACACTACTCCAGCTGCCTTCTGGAACTCTCTAGCCACACTCTTGCTACTACGGTTACTGGTGCCATAATGGTGGCTGTTACCATCTCTGCTGCCTCTGATACCACCTCTGCCACTACTCTCACTGCTCCTCACGGTGGTAAAAATCATAGCCAGGTAAGAAAAGAAAAATTTGGGAGATGGCTCTTATTGGGCTTCCTAGAAGGATGTTCCCTGGATGACTCAAAAGTGAATTGAAGAGCATGATTACATAGTGATGGAGGGATATGTGGCCTAAGTATGACATACCAATAAAAGGTTGTTTTGACACCAATCACAGCACAGCCTCCCAGCTCCACCACTCATTGACTTCTTGCAGGGTGACTAAGGATAGCACGCCAGCCCCAGCCTTGAGTGAAAAAACCAAGGGAGTGCATGTGACCTTAAGTTCAATCCCCCTTACCAGCACAAAACTACACCAACAAAAATCCAAAATAGAAAATAAACTAGCATCCATGAAAGAATGTTAAAGAAACAGTAATATGTAACAAAAATATATATTAGCAAAAACAAAGTACAAATGCTCCTCAACTTTCAGTGAGATGACATCTTGATAAATTCATCACAAGTATATATATATATATATATATATATATATATATATAAAATGATATACAATTAAGTTGAAATGTAATACACCTAACCTAAACATCACAGCCTAGCAACATAGTATACTGTAGCATGTCAACCATTTCATCTTGTCATCAGGTGGCTGACTGAGAGCACCACTGCCCATGCAGTCACTAGTCTTGCAATAGATTCAAATTTAAGTGCATAACACTTAAGTGCAAAACATCATAAAGTAAAAAGCTAAAAGGGACCTCATGTACTAACCTCTAACATAAACAATGCTCAACTCATTTCAGCTAATCTAAAGCATGAGACTTGTAGGATCTTTTTTTTTCTTTTTTTCTTTTTTCTTTTTTGTCAGTCATGGGGCTTGAACTCAGGGCCTGGATCCTGTCCCTGAGCTTTTTATGCTCAAGTCTAGCACTCTACCATTTTGAACCACAGCTCCACTTCCAGTTTTCTGGTAGTTAATTGGAGATAAGAGTCTCACAGACTTTCCTGCATGGGCTGGCTTAAACTAACATTATCCTCTGATCTCAGCCTCCTGAGTATCTAGGATAATAGGCGTGAGCCACCAGCACCCAGTGATCAAGTATTTGTAAAAGGAGACTCTACATAATGACCGTTATGGACTTTTCTAGTTAATAGTAAGCCATTAGTGTTTTAGAAAATAGAAAATGCTGAAGAGCAAGCTTAGAAATGAGATAATTATGGCATGCTTCTTGTTCCATGCTTCTTGTCCCTCCCAACCTGGCCATTTGGCTTTCCTTTAACCTGAATCTGATTTTGCAAGGCCTTCTATGTGAACAACATTGTTAGCAAGATCTGATCAAGAAAACTTAGAACATCAACTCTAAATAAAATGTAATTACTTTACCCTGTTTCTGCCCCCAAACTATGAAGACACAAATGCCCAAATAAGGAAATATAAAGCTGTTAGCATATAAGCTCATCAGTGAATGTTCTGCAAACATGTTTGTTTTTTTAGGAGAATTACTTTAAAATAATAGTGCTCATATCACCAGAAAACATCAGAGTTGGTAAAAAAAAAAAAAAAAAACAACAGAACACTTGGCTTTGCTTTCCATTGTAATCATCCAGCTTTATTATGCCTTCTGCCTGATAATTAAGATATAACAAAGATGGGTTTAAAACATAAAAACATTTGGCATGACAAACCACATGTTCTTCCAAAGAACTAAAGATTATGTTTTTTCCTATACCACTATCAAAATATGACCTTTGTGTGAGCTCAGGCACTGGAGTTAACTGTGCAATGCAGTAGTCATGGAAGCTGAACACACTCTTTCTGAGAAAATGCCACTTTAGCTCTACTTTAAGAAATAAAAATAGCCTGTCATACAAATGTCATAAGATTCCCTCCTACCTAGCACATAAGTCAGTTCTTGTATAAACCATAGCAGAACTGCCTTTACAAGCTCTGAGACAGCCTCAAACAGTAAAGTATCTACCTAGTATAACACCCAAGCCCAGAGTTCAAGCCCCACGACCCACCAAAAAAAAAAAAAATTAAACAAGTATCTACCTAGAAAGTGTGAAGCCTTGAGTTCAAAACTCAGTTCTAAAACAAAAAACAAAAAGCTAGTTTCTTTTTGGCCTTTATTGTAAGAGTAAAATGTTCATTATAGGAAATTTAGGATGTACAGAAATGTAAAAAGGGCAAAGAAAATCATTTGAAACTCCAAAATCCTAAAAACAACCAAAAAATACTTGTTAGCAATTTGTTCTACCTTATACATATATTTTGCATATTTTAGAAATTTGTACTATTTGAATGCAACTTGTGTATATATGGTGCTAAGAATTTGAACCCAGAGCTTTACAGATGCTAGGCATGGGCACTGCTAACTTGAGCTTCATCTCCAGCACGTGTTTTTATTTTATCTCTAGGAACAGGATTTTATCTACCTTTGAAAAGGCTGGCCTCAAACTCATAATCCTCTTGCCTCAGAGTAGCTGGGATTACAAGCTTGCTCCACCAAACTTACTTGTATGCAGCTTGTTTGCAGCTAATGTAAACCTGTGAGTTGCTGGGCGCTTGTGGCTCTTGCCTGTAATCTTAGGTACTCAGGAGGCTGAGATCTGAGGATCCTGGTTCAAAGCCAGCCCAGGCAGGAAAGTCCGTAAAACTCTTATCTCCAGTAAACCACTCAGAAAACCGGAAATGGCACAGTGGCTCAAGTAGAGCGCTAGCCTTGAGCTGAAGACCTGAGGGACAGCATTCAGGCTGAGAGTTCAAGCCCCAAGACCAAAAAAAACAAAACAAAACAAAAAAAACTTGTGAGCATTGGCACTCAAATCTTAATGAACATACTTCACACTACAAAGTAAGTTACTTTATTGTCTCTCTACTAATGAACATTAGGTAGCTCACTTTCCCACCATTACATATTCATTTGTTCTCTGAAATGGGACAGTGATTTTCATATTAACTGATAGATTTTAGGAAATAGAATATAAGGTTGAAGGATTTGTGTTTTTAGAACTCTTAATATATAGAACTGATGGCTTTCCAAAAGATTACTCTAGTTTATAGTCTACCAGTGAAGTACAAAATACCCCTATCACTCTGCTCTTGGACATTACCAAATATTGATATTTTTCAGATGAAATGATTTCTCATATTTTGATTGATCCTAATAAACTGTTAGTGTGTTTGAACACTTGACTTCCACAGTAATTTAACAAAGTATATAAAAATAAATTTCTAAGCTGGGCACCAGTGGCTCACACCTGTAAGCCTAGTTACTTAGGAGTCTGATGATTGCTTAAAGTCTTCCTGGGCAGAAAAGTCCACAACATTCCATCTCCAATTAACCAGCAAAAATCCAGACTGGAGGTGTGATTCAAGTGGTAGAGTACCAGCTGAGCAAGCAAGCCAACTGAATACCAAGCTTCTGAGTTCAAGTCCAGATACCACCCACCAAGAAAAAAAAGTTCTGTACAGTCCTTTTTTTAATAACATAATAAATTCCTCTTTCAGCTGATTCTGCATATTTATATCAAAAGGTCTTCAATTATTCTTAATTTAAAGTTTCTTTTTTCCTGGTTAGGAATAGAGTTTGTTTTTAATATTAAATCATGGCTTTCAACAAAATTTGCATTTAAAATCAGCTGGTCTTTTTCTTTAAAAAAAAAAAGCCAAAAATACTTCAAAACATTAGGAACCATAGAGGTATACCCTGGAAAATGAAAAAAAAAAATCAATGTTCAGAATTTTGCTGAAAATCTGTTTAAGCAGTCAAACCTCTGAAAATGTACAATTAAAATAATTTGCTTTCTGGAAGTCCAAGTCCTCTTCCAAGCAGGAGACTGGCTTTTTTTCCTCATTGATTTCTTTCTGTGTCTGCTGTGCTTTGAAGCTAGAACTCACCATTAACAGGGATTGACTTTCCACACTAACTCTTCTCTTTGTGAACACCACTCATTTACTCACAAATCTACTGTAGGTGATTTCTTCAGAATTTCAGTGCAAACCAATGAAAGGGTCTGGGCAAGAAGCTTATAGGACCAAAGATCATATCTGACTGTCTGTTGCTTAGCATGCAAACATCCTGGCACAATCTCTACTACACCCACATAGACTTGACCCAGACTATTTTCTAAGGACAGATTATGGCCACTATCCATTCTTTATATGTGTTGGTTCTAAAATGTCCAATGATGTGGCCAGTTACATATTATTGATCCCATTCTACAAATGAACAGAGTTCAGAGAGGCTAGAACCTAGATTTGTCTAATCCCAGAATCTGCGCATGCTATTGATTTAAATATCTACAGTCAGCTGGATGGGGTCAGTAAGAATTAAACAGTACACAAAGAGATGTTATCATGGGCTGGGAAGGTGGCTCAGTGGTAGAGCGCTTGGCTTGCATGCTTGACGCCCTGGGTTCAATTCCTCAGCACCACATAAGCAGAAAAAAAAGCCAGAAGTGGTGCTGTGGCTCAAGTGGTAGAGTGCTAGCCTTGAGCTGAAGAGCTGAGGGACAGTGCCCAGGCCCAGAGTTCAGGCCCCACGACCAGACCCCCCCCCCAAAAAAAGTAGTTATGGCACAGCTGGTAATCCCTAGGTCTCTCTCTCTCTTCCCTCCCTCCCTCCCTCCCTCCCTCCTTCCCTCCCTCCCTCCTTCCCTCCCTCCCTCCTTCCTTCCCTCCCTCCCTCCTTCCCTCCCTCCCTCCTTCCCTCCCTTTCTTCCTTTCTTCCTTTCTTCTCTCTCTCTCTTTCTTTGTCTCTCACTCTCTGTCTCTCTGTCTCTGTGTGTGTCTCTCTCTTTCTCCCTCCCCCACCCCCCCCCAACCCCTGTCAATCATGGGGCTTCAACTTAGGGCCTGGGCACTATCCCTGAACTCTTTTGCTCAAAGTTAGGGCTCTGTCACTTGGAGCCACAGCTCCACTTCCAGTTTTCTGGTGGTTAATTAAGAGTCTCACGAACTTTCGTGCCTGGGTTGCCTTTGAACCATGATCCGCAGATCTCAGCCTCCTGAGTAACTAGAATGTACGGGTATGAGCCACCAGCACCCAGCAGGTTTGCAAGCTGCTCGGTTGCCCTGGAAAATGACTGCAGTAAGCTGCAGTAGATGGCGCCCTCTGTTGTTAATGGCTCATATTCAGGCCCTGAACTCGGGGACCCTTAGCCACACAGCCAAAAGTGTTGCCGCTCTCAGGCCTGAGATTCATGATCTTTAGTCCTTGGCGGTGGCAGCAAGTGTTCCAGCTCTCAGGCACTGCTCCAGTGATTGCAGCTTCTCTTTACACTTTCTCTCTCTCCTCCTCTCACCACCCTTCATGGTGCCTGCTCCCATTTCTTTTTCTCTGGCACGCCTACAGAGGCAGCCACCTCTGTCACCAGAGTAGACTCACTCCTTCACTGCCACTGCTACTACCAGAGCTACCTGGACTTCCTCCTGTGCCAGCTCTGCTCTGCCCCTGCCCTCTCTGCTGTGGCAATGCGCTTCCACTGCTGGTGCTGCTACTGCCACTCAGGTGCCAGCTACCTTGGGCAGCCGTTCTGCCCCTGCCTCTGCCGCCAGAACTGCCACCAAGATGGCGCTCCTGCCACCTTGCTGCTGCTCTCATCTCTCCTCCTTTCTTTGTGTTAGCAGTTCAGTCTCCTCAACCGAAGAGGATCAAGGTAGGTGAGAAAGAATCACTGAAGAGAAGGCCTTCAGCAGGCTAAATCCTGCAACGCCCGGGGCAGCACAGGAGAGAATTTCCTAACTGACTCCCAAAGTGAGTCCCAAAGCCTGCTTATTTAGCCAGAAAGAGGTTAGTTTCCATATCTTAGCTATGGTAAATAATGCTGCCATAAACATAGTTGTGCTGGTAGCTTTAGTGTGGTCTTTGTGATCATTAGGTAAATGCCCAAAAGTGGGATTGCTGGGTCATAGGGGAGCTCTATGTGGAGTCTTTTGAGGAACCTCCATACTGCTTTCCAAAGTGGTTGAACAAGTTTACATTCCCACCAACAATGCAGTAGGGTTCCCTTCTATCCAGATGCCCCTCAGTAGAGGAATGGATCAAGAAAATGTGATACACACACACACACACACACACACACACACACACACATACACACACACACACACACACACACACACACACACACACACACACACACTGGAATTCTATGCCTCCATCAGAAAGAATGACATTGCCCATTTTGTTAGGAAATGGAAAGACTTGGAAAAAATTATATCAAGTGAAGTAAACCAGGCCCAAAGAAACAGAGGTCCCATGGTGTCCCTTATTTTCAGTAACTAGTCCATGTGTAAGGCAAGCAGAAAAGGCCAAAAGCCATGTACATATGACCATATAAGATGATGTTAAGCGAAATGAACCCCAAGATAGGGACACAAGTATCTTTTTTCTTTCTTGCTATTGTTTCTAACATATTTATAATGTACCATGTGATTTTTTTTTGTTGCTTTGTATGTTCCTCCCCCATGGTATAACCCCTATTTTCACTGTATTTGATGTCAGTGCCCTGCATCTTGAATATACACTTCTCTAATTTGGGGAAGGGGAGGGAAAAAACAAAATGCTTAAGTAAGGATACAGGTTGACCCATTGTAACAATGAGATGTACAAGACACTATGTTGAAAATGAACTTTACAACTTCAGGGGAGGGGGTAGTTGTGGGGGTGGGAGGGAAGGGATGGTAGGGGGAAAACAAAGGAGGAGGCAACAAAGCTCAATAGGAAATGTACTCATTACCTTGCTTGTGTAACTGTAATGCCTCTGTACACCATTTTTACAATAAAAAACACAAAAAAGAGCATTTGAAGCAACTGTGGCGGTCGTTCATGCAAATGAAGGACTATGTTTGCAACAATCACAAGCCTCCTGTTGGGCTATTAGGGAAATTGTCACCTTCCAGTCTGTGTAGGAATGAAGGCAGAGTCATCTGCAGTTAACTCAGGCTTGTCATGGGAAGTAGTCTGGTACATGGTGTTTAAAACAATCATAGCTGAGTCAGGCACCAGGGGCTCACACCTGTAACCCTAGCTACTCAGGAGGATGAGATCTGAGGATTGTGGTTGGAAGTCAGCAGGGGCAGGAAAGCCCTTGAGAGTCTCATTGCCAGTTAGTCACCAAAAATCCAGAAGTGGAGCTGTGGCTCAAGTGGTAAAGCATTAACCTTGAGCACAAAAGCTCAGGGCCAGTGCCCAGGCCCTGAGTTCAAGTCCCAGTACTGGCACACATGTGTATACACACACATACACAACAACAACAATAACAAAAACAACAAGCTGTATTTTTAATAATAAAATAGGAATAATAATATACCTCTCTCACAAGGTTGAGGATAAATTAATAATATGGATCAGAATCCTAAGAAAATTTCAAAGCCTTTTTAGAGAAAGAGAAAAGTAGTGTTATCTTAATGTCTCTGCAGACAGTGGGCATTTCCCCAGCATTCTTGATGGATCACTCAACCTTGGCCAAGCCCGTGTTTGTTTATGCTTTCTGGTGCCATGCTTAGAAGAGCACATGTCCCTGGAGGACTTCATAAATGTTGTTTATGCCAATGCTAACTTCAAGTAACAGAACTTAATTATGAAGAGAGCTCCTCTTGGACTCTGATCCAAGGCAATATCCTGAGAAAGACGACATGTCCCTAGATTTGTCTCTCAAAAGAGGCATACACTTGTCAAGAGCTTTAAATGAGGAACAAATTAGTCAGGTTATGCAGGTTCGCTGATGCGAACTGCAGCGCCCCTGGAGGCAAACGAGGAAAATGCAATGAAATGACCAGAGCTGAGTCCTGGCTACCAGACCTCCTCGGGCTGCTCGCTACTCGAGTCTGCCCTCTGGTGGCAGAAGATGCTAATTATAGTTCAAACTCAACTTGCTTTCGTAGGTGAATTTGATCATTGTATTAGTGTTGCAAATATAGTAACAAACCCCTTTATACAATTAATTCATGTTAAAATTTTCTAAATAAGTAAAAAGAAAACCCTTGCTATCAGATAACAAAACCAATATCAAGAAATAAGAAACCATTAAGTCGTCACATAGTTTGGGTGTGGATGGAAGACTGGACTTCCACATCTTTGGATTTCACTCCTCTAAACTAGTGGTTCTCTAAAAATTAGAAAAATAAGATCAACTCACAAGATGCATTTAGATTAAAAGATTGCCTTTCATCCTGAGATTTTTGTTCTGAATTTTAAGGACTTACAAAAGGATGATGATAGCAAGTGGAAATTTTCTTTTCCTATCCCATGTCATCTCTGAAATATTTTGGAAGTATGTGTTCATTTGTCACTAGAAATCACTGCTTCTGTTCATCTAAACGATCTCTGAGTCCTCATTTCAGAATTATTTTCAGTTGGAGTAGATATCCAAGACTGGCTAGACCTAAAACAAATTAGATGTTCTGTACACTATAGTTCAGTGCTTTGTACTCAATAGGAAATGAGAACGAGATGCTAAAGAGCATGAAGGTTATGGTGGCAGTAGGGCCTAGAACCCAGGTTTTCTGCCATCTAAAGCAATATCCTTTCTTCCACACCAAGATCATGAGATTACTCTTTTTTTAATATACTATGTGATTTTTTTGTTTCTTTTGTATGTTCTTCCCTCATGGTGTTTGATTCCTGTGCCCTGCATCTTGTATATACATTTTTCTAATTTGGGGAGGGAAAGGGAAATAACAAAATGTGGAAACAAGGATACAGGTTGACCCATTGTAATAATAAGATGTACAAGACACTATGTTGAGGATGAACTTTAAAACTTGGGGGGGGAGGAGTGGGAGAGGTGGGGAGGGAAGGGGTGGTAGGGGTAAAACAATGGAGGGGGTAACAATGCTTGATAAGAAATGTACTCATGATCTTACTCATGTAACTGTAACCCCTCTGTACAGTATCATTACAATAAAATATATTTTAAAATCTATGAGACTGAAGAGCTGCTAGGTTTTTATAGCAGGAAGGAGTTGGTTTGGAAAAAGCCAAGCTGGGAAAATTCATGTTTGTTTTGCTAAATGTTTTCCTCAAGTCTCTTTCAAGAGTACCACAGGAGCCGGTGCCAGTGGCTCACACCTATAATCCTAGCTACTCAGGAGGCTGGGATTAGAGGATCCAGGTTCAAAGCCAGCTGGGGCAGGAAAGTCTGTGAGACTCTTGTCTTTTATAAACAACCATGATTTTATTTATAGGACATATCCAGAATAGGTAAATTCATAGATACAGAAAGATCCATGATACCAGGGATGAGGAGGAAGAAGCAGGGGAGGGCACCTACTGACTGATTCTTCTTCTTCCATTGGTTATATATAAATCATTAGCACACTTTTCATGTGGTGGTAGCTCCTGCAGTTCATATTTAAGGTGGATGACTGTTCTTGTGCAAACTACCAGGATAAATTTTAGTGACAGACTTTCTTGATTCTGTGAGCTATAGATAAGTTGTCACAGTTAATGATCGATTCCACAATAATAGAAAGTAAAGATGTTATAATTGGTTAAAATACAGATCCTTCTGGTCTTTGAAACTGCATATGCCATTGAATTTCTTATTTCATTGACTCTAAGATGCAAATGTTTTCTGATTTTACCATCACTGAAGTCAACACCCCTGCAACAGTCCCTGAGGACAACATAGCTGCCACTCTTCACCTGCCCATCAAAAGTGCCATCAAAGACATGGGGTGGGGGGAGATCCCTGAAAGAAAGTCTGTGGTTTAAAGACATTGACATTCATGACTCAATGACAAAATATGATTCTGAGGTATTGGGTTTTGAATATGAAGAAGTTTCAGGACTACTCAACCACTTCATTTTGGTTATGACTCCCTTTCCATACGTATATTCAAATGGTGTGGAATAATACCTTTGTTGAATCTTCAAAAGCCATTTCAGTGAGTGCAAAGCAAAACTTTAAGTGATAGGACACATTTTGTTGCAATAGGCATCATTTTTGATATATTATATAGTCAATATCCTAGATTAAAACAAATATGGTAATTATTTTCTTTTAAAAACACATAAACATTGACATTCTTTTTAGAACTTATTCATAGTTTCAAACATTAAAACCTTATTAAATTAAATCATTTCTTATTTGAAAGTAAGCATATTTCATCTTGGCTCCTTCAATAAATATTTAACTGAAAACATGCAAAGACAAATGCTGTGTATTACCTACAGCATGGCATACCAAATATATAACAGATTTACCTTAAAAGCATTTACTATCTAATATATAAGTGATACTTTTGTTACATTCACTCAAAGATGCTTTCATTCAACAGTTTCTATATGTTATGTTGTATTCTAGGGGCTGGGAATATAATAGGAAACAAGATGGAACAGGAACACAATTTTTATGCTTGGGGAATTCACATTCTAGAAGGAAGACATTCTGTAAAAGTGACAAGCAAATTTGTATTGTGCTAGATAATAAGGGCTTAAGAAAAAGGTAAAAACCAGGCAAAGGAGGACCTTGTAGATAGCTCTCACTGGGAAAGGCTGGAGCAAGAAGAAGCTAAACAGAGAGTATGAGGAAGGAGGGAAGGAAGGAGGGAGGGAGTTCAAGTCTATGAGACTTTTATCTCCAATTAACTACCAAAATGCCAGAAGTGGAGCTGTGGCTCAAGAAGTAGAGCACCAAGCCTTGAGCAAACAAGGTAAGGGACAGCAATTCCCAGGCCCTGTGTTCAAGTCCCAGTACTGGTACACACATACACACACACACACACACACACACACACACACACACACACACACACACACACACATGAGTAATGTGGTCAAGCCATATTTCCCAAAAAGAAACAATGAGCACAAGTGTACATCATTTTGCATTGAGAAATATTTATTTCAGGTCATTTATATGTGTCTTGAGAAATTTTTACTTCCGATCATTTATATGTCTCTGGCACTGTTCTGGGAACTGGAGGTATACTATGAACTGCTCAGACATGATTCTGCCTGTACTCAACTTAAAATGTGAAGATGGAGTAGAAGGAAAGACATGTTGCCATTTTAAAATTTTTATTGTTAAGATGTTGTACAGGAGGGTTACAGTTATATGAGTAAGGCAATGAGTACATTACTTGCTGATCATTGTTACCCCTTCCCTTCCTTTTGTCCTACAATCCCTTCCCTCCCCCCACCTCCCATACTCCTCCCTCCTCTCCCCACCCCCTCACTGCCCGAAGTTGGAAAGTTCGTTCCCAATATATTGTCCTGTGGGTATCCTTGTTGCACTGAGTCATCCTGTATCCTTGTTTCAGTGTTTTGTTATTCCCCTTCCCCTCCCCACATTAGACAGACACTTGTTAATATTCACTGGATGCTTGACAGATAAGCCCAACGACAACTCTGTGTGTGGGGGGGGGGGGGCTTGAACTCAGGGCCTCGGCGCTGTCCCCAAGTTTTTTTGTTTTGTTTTGTTTTTGCTCAAGGCTGCCACCCTACCACTTCATCCACAGCTCCAGTTTCAGTGTTGGGGTGGTTAGTTGGAGATAAGAGTCTCATAGACTTTTCCCAGGTTGGCTTCGAACCACAATCCTCAGATCTCAGCCTCCTGAGTAGTAGCTAGGATTATAGGCAATGAGCCACTGTTGCCCAGCCAGTAACTTTTTTTAAAAACATGTTCAGCCCATCCCATTCTCTGAGCTCTATAGGAACTGAGCTGTGTTTTGCTCCTCCTCCATCATAATGCTTGATTTCTGTCACTGTGTGTGTGTGTGTGTGTGTGTGTGTGTGTGTGTGTGTGTGTGTGTGTGTGTGTGTGTGTGTGTGTGTGTGTGTGCGCGCGCGCGTGCTGGGTCTGGGACTTGGATTCAGGATAGGGATGCTGTTCCTCAGCCTTTTTTTGCTGAAGGCTGACACTCTACCACTTGAGCCAAAGCTCCACTTCTGGCTTTTTGGTGGTTAATTGGAGATAAGATCTTATGGTCTTTCCTGCCTGGGCCAGCTTTGAACTGTGATCCTCAGATCTCAGATTCCTGAGTAGCTAGGATTACAGGCATGAGCTAACAGCATCTGACCTGATTTCTGACACTTTTTAGAATATTTGTTTGGTGAATACATGAAGTTAAGGAACCAGGGCTGTGGTAAAGAAGACATAAGAAATAAGATCAGATCACAAAAAGCCTTACAGCATCACTTGAAGGAGGTCAGACTTCATTGTGTAAGGCATGGGAGCCTAAAGGATCTTAGCAAGGCTGATGTGTTTAGGGCTGTGTTTCAGTCAGCTCAGTGATCAGCTGATGTGGAGAGAAGCTAGAGGCCAGGAGGCCAGACAGGAAGCAAGCTAGAGAAGTGGTAGAAGGTAGGCAGAAGCTGTGGGGGCGGGGGGGGGGGGGGGGGGGGGAGGGAGAGGAACTAATTTCAAGAGACAGAATCACTCTGGGCCACAGGTCACATGAATTCTCTGTGAGAATTCTCCAGGGACATGTGTTTTCAGTTGGGTAATTAAGAAATAGAGGCATTCTCCAGGGACCAGCTGAATGCCCTAGATAATTTCCCCAGCTTTGATTTAGCAAAAGGGTGAGATAATGATGGCGTGGTTCCTTTCTTGTGCGTGCCTACTAGTCTTTAACTAAAATAACCATTCAACAACACTGTAAACCCATGGATCACCTAAGTTGCTTCTAGTCACAGAGTTTTAGGGCAAGTCTCAGGCTCCAGGAGTCCCAAGAGAGTAGATCTGACCACCTTCCCCAGTATACCAATTAAAGAGACCATAATTGGAAAGGTCAGAAAAAAGGAGATTTATTCAATGTGTCTGTGTCGGGAATAACAGGTAAGGTTGAAATAGGCAAGTAGAATAAAATAGGCAAATAGAGTAAAAGCTGTCTTTCATGCTGTCCTGTGCTTGGAAAATTTAAAAGTGTGAAGAAGAATTGTCCCTCCGAGTCTATCCTCAAGAGACGCATAGAAACTAAGGTTTTGCCTGATACCAGTGGCTCACACTTGTAATCCTAGCTACTTGGGAGGCTGAGATTGGAGGATGGAGGTTCAAAGCCAGCCTGAGTGGGAAAGTCTGTAACACTCTTATCTCCAATTAATTACCAAAAAGCTGGATGTAGAGCTGTGGCTCAAGTGGTAGAGTGCTACCGTTAAGCAAAAAAGTTCAGGAACAGGGCTGGGAAGGTGGCTCAGTGGTAGAGTGCTTGCCTTGCATGCATGAGGCCCTGGGTTCGATTCCTCAGCACCACATAAGCAAAAAGAAAAAAAGCCGGAAGTGGCGCTGTGGCTCAAGTGGTAGAGCGCTAGCCTTGAGCTGAAGAGCTGAGGGACAGCGCCCAGGCCCAGAGTTCAGGCCCCACAACCGGACCCCAAAAAAAAAAAAAAAAGTTCAGGAACAAAACCTAGGCTTTGAGTTCAAGCCCCAGGATTGGAATGAAAGAAAAGAAAAGAAAGGAAGGAGGAAGGAAGGAAGGAAGGAAGGCAGGCAGGCAGGAAGGAAGGAAGGAAGGAAGGAAGGAAGGAAGGAAGGAAGGAAGGAAAGCAGGCAAGCAGACAGACCAGGTGCTGCTGGCTCACACCTGTAGTCTGGACTGTGGTTCAAAGCCAGGCCAGGCAGGAAAGTCTGTGAGACTCTTTTCTCCAATTAACCACCAGCAAACCAGAAGTGGAGCTGTGGCTTAATGTGGTAGAGTGTTAGCCTTAAGCAAAATTGCTCAGGGACAGTGCTAAGGCCCTGAGTAAGCCCCAGAACCAACAACAACAAAAAAGAAAAAAGAGAGAGGGGGAAAGGAAGAAAAGAACGAAAAAGGAAGGAAGGAAGGAAGGAAGGAAGAAAGGAAGGAAGGAAGGAAGGAAGGAAGGAAGGAAGGAAGGAGAGAGAGAAAGGGGCTAGAACCTACACAGTTGACAGAGTAGGCCATCTTGGTCAGGCCTCCATGGTGGTCTGACCAATCATTATCTTAGTTTTGGCTTTGCAATGAGTTCTACAGACGTTATTATTGCTGCTGTTTGGGATAGTTTCCATCTCTTATTCTAAAGATACTTATCAATTAGTCCCATTTATCTGTGGAGCCCAACAAGGAATGACTCAGAGGGAAAGAGACAGATACAAACATGAGGCCAGGATTCAGCATTTTTATCCTGAGAGTAGTTACCCATTGGACATTCTCAGGCCCAAGTGAACAGCCAGTTCTTATAGGAAAATCAGTCTCTTAAGTTCTTGCTATACTAGAAACTTCCAGGTCGGCTCCTATATCCAGCTTTTCCCCTGACATTTGTACTGCTCATCTTCCAGTAGATTTAATTACTAAAACTATAGACAATGCGGTGGCTATCTTTGCTCACTACAAATAAAACCCAAAGAAAAACATGAGTGCAAAAATATATTTTAGATGAGCGCTGGTGGCCCATGCCTATAATCCTAGCTACTCAGGAGGCTGAGATCTGAGGATTGTGGTTCAAAGCCAGCCCAGGCAGAAAAGTCTGTGAGACTCTTATCGCCAATAAACCACCAAAAAAACAGAAGTGGCACTGTGGCTCAAGTGCTAGCCTTGAGCTGAAGAGCTGAGGGACAGTGCCCAGGCCCAGAGTTCAAGCCCCATGACTGACAAAAATGTGTGTGTGTGTGTGTGTGTGTGTGTGTGTGTGTGTGTGTGTGTGTATAATTACAAATTTTATACCAGAAGTCAGGAAAGAGAAACTTGAAGAATCCCAAGACACGTGAATATATAAATGTATCTTCCTTGCTTATGTTTTAAAAGATGCTTCAAATCTAATCCTGACTCCAAACTAATTATCCACAAATGTGGGTGGATTTGCATTAGCATAATTTATCTTTTGGTATTTTTTAATTCCATGAATAAATTTATGAGTATTCTATGCAGTCCTGAACACTTATGAAGGTCTACTATATGCCAAGCAGTGTCTTTTTTAAGAAGAATGTACCCAAAAAGTTAATCTTTACAATAAACTTCTGTAAGTGGTTATATTATGTTCTCTATTTTACAACTGAAGAAAGAGGCTCAGAGTGGCATACTGACTTACTTGGGGCCACATAGCTCATTGGTGATTTTTTTTAAGTTGTTGGAAATTCAAGTTGGCATAGCAGCCAGCCCCCTTCCACCACCCTGCCTCTCTCCATAATTGAACCATACCTAGTCAGCTCCAACAGCATCCCACCAGTCAATGAAAAAGTTGAAAATCCTCCTTAAAATAGACAAATGGAATGAAAGCTGTCTTTGATGCTGCCCTGTGGTCAAAGCAGAGAACAAGTCTAGGTAAGTTTAAGGGTTTCAATGAGCAAAAGAACCTGACTTCTCATAGCAGACTGTGTCATCATCACAAAGCAAATGTTCACTTTTAAATCATTCCCTCTAGTTCTGAAAAGGTCGTAGTTCTGTGTCAAGTGTCACCAGGCAATATGACTGCAATAATTTTATAGCACTCAGCGGACTGTCTCACACTCTGTAAGCATTTTTCTTTACATGGTGACAAATGCTTTGTTATTTATGTGCAGAACAAGGCTGCAAAGCCCTTTGAGATAATTGATTATACACTAATATTTACAACAGCTCTACAAGCAGCTTAGAGCTGAATACTGCTGCTTAGATTGTTCTTTCCTATGATGACTGATGTCTAGAAAAACCAGAGACTCCTAGCTGGATGCAGGAATTAGCTGCTAGCCACTGGGCTTCTCTGTACTGTTAGGTGCTCATTTGTTAGGAAACCTAAGAAATCACAAGGCATAGATACCATGATATTTTTATGATATGTAAACCATAGCTGTGTATGTGCCATCTCGGATTTACTAAGTGACTCAGACAAGTGTTTAAGCTTCTGCTCTTTTGTCTTTGGTTCCTGAAGCTGCTTCAGACACCAGCTTTGGAGCTACAAAGGTCCCTTGTTATGTCGGTGCCTTTTAGACTTCAGAAAGCAAAATCTCTCTCCTTGACCTTCTTCCCCTTCCTTTCACCTGTTCCTTTTCTTCTTCAAGGCAGACTTGTGAAGTTAGAAATAAAATCCTAAGGGCTGGGAAGGTGGCTCAGTGGTAGAGTGCTTGCCTGGCATGCATGAGGCCCTGAGTTCAATTCCTCAGCACCACATAAGCAGAAAAGGCCAGAAGTGGTGCTGTGGCTCAAGTGGTAGAACACTAGCCTTGAACTGAAGAGCTCAGGGACAGCGCCCAGACCTAGAGTTCAAGCCCCACAGCTGACCCAAAATGAAGAAAGGAAGGAAGGAAGGAAGGAAAGAAGGAAAGAAGGAAAGAAGGAAAAGAAAGAAAATCCTCCCCTGATTTTCTGTCTTGAGCTGACTATCAAGAAATTCTCTGACCTGCCTTGTCTGCTAGTAGTACATCCTGAGACCTTCATCTCAGAAGTTGATCCTGTCCCAGGTCCTGGAGGAAAGCAGTCTCCACAGGGACAAGAAGGAGCAAAACAATCAGCCCTTGCTGGGCTTCCCCTTCAGTCTATTCTCATTAGATCACAGGTTTTCATCCAAACACATTTCTGCATGATTGTCCATACTTCAGTCAGGCCTATGAATGAAGCTTCCAGACTCAATGATGGAGCTCAGAAACTTCAGGGATTGCAAAGTATGTGGAGATTCATGGAAGGTGGACCCAGACAGAGTTTGAAGCTCTGCACCTTGCCCATACTTCACCCTATGCATGTCTTCATGAGTTTCTTTTATAATGTCTTTTATTATAAGCTAGGAAACATATCTCCAAGATTTCTGAGAACCACATGGGTAAACTGAACCTAAGGAGGGGGTTAGAGAAATTCAGTTTATAGCTAGGGCGGGTAGAAGCATCACCAAAGATAGGTATTCAGAATGAGGGGAAAATTGGAGGATTCTTCTTTTTCCTCTTCTTCTTTCATTCATGTACTTTAGTAGCTATAAAATGCAATAACTCGTGATTGAATATGATGAAGATTGAATATGGTAAAAATCAAGTGGATAAACTGAGTATGATAGTTGAATATGATAAAAAGCACATAACTTTTTTGGTATTGGTTATGGGACTTGAGCTTGGGCCTTGAGCACTGTCTCTGAGTTCTTTTGCTCAAGGCTAGTGCTCTACCACTTTGAGCCACAATGCCACTTCCAGTTTTCTTGTGGTTAATTGGAGATGTGAGACTTTTCTGTCCAATCTAGGTTTAAACCGTGATCCTCAGATTTCAACTTCCTGTTTAGCAAGGATTACAGATGTGAGCCACCAGCGCCCAGAACATAACATACTTTTAAGAATTTGCATGACCATTTATGTGCCATTGTTCAAAACCTGCTTTTAGATGCTGTTAGGAAACTTGTACCAAAGCATATGACAAAATATAGTGAAGGTATAAACTGCCTCTAAGTTTTAAACTATTCAATTTATGTGTAAAACTTATATAAACAAATATCCACTGCTATATCTGACCCTTGTCCCCCAATGAGAGTGCCAGGATATGAGATAAAGTAACCTTAGTAGCAGAAGAAAGAACAGTATGATTAATTTGTGTGTGTGTGTGTGTGTGTGTGTGTGTGTGTGTGTGTGTGTGTGTGTGTGTGTGTGTGTACTGGGGCTTGAAATCGGGGCCTGGGCAAAAAAGAAGACATTATAAGAGGAAGTCACAGATTGGTTCTAGAATGGTAAAGTGAGAATTGTGGGCTGTGGAGCCAACTGGCCTGGATGAAAATATTGGCTTTACTGCTTATTAGCAGAGGGCTTTAAGTGAGTCAACCTCTAAATCTATAAAACAAAGGCAATAGTTGGTTGTCAGTGCCTTATACCTATTCATACACCTATATACCTGAACAGTCTGGGCAGAAACGTTTTGAGACTCCATCTCCATGGAAAAAAGCTGAATGTGTTGGCAAGTGCCTCTTAGCTACACTGGGAAGTCTGAAATGTGTGGATTGAGGTCCAGGTGCATGTCTTGACAAGAAGCAAGATCCTATCTCAAATATAACTAGCTCTAAAAAGAGCTAGAAGCATGTCTTAGCAGTAGAGCACTTGCCTATCCAACATGAAGCTCTGAGTTCAAGCCCGAGTATTGTTAGAACAAAGGGCAATAATCATGCTTCATCACATTCCTGGAAGGGTTAAAAGACACGTGGAACCCTAATTTAAGCCATAGCCCACATGGCCATAGTGAAAGAAACGCAGGCTATACAAACAAAAATACCATGGAAAAGAAATCCCAATCTTCTTCTAGTTTCTCCCCATTGAAGAGACTCCATTTTATAAGCGATCACAATGTTTTTTAGAGCTGCGTGGCTTTTGTTGGTTGGTTTCAGTTATATCCCCAGTCTCAGGAGCTCCTCATTTATCTTATGCCACAAAATACATTCCCTTCCCCTCTTTGCACTCATTCTCACCTTATTTTATCTCCTTCCCATTTTATCTCCTTATTTCAAAGGGCCTTTAATATCTTTTGAGAAGTTCTTTCTTCTCAACTCTAGGCTCTCAGATCCCATGTTTCTGAGCCATACTACATCATAAGGACATCAAAACCATTCTGAGAGAAATACCAGAGATTATTTGGGGAGAATTAAGAGTTGGCAGAGAAAGGAGTTTTAATTAAAGTGGAACTTTACAGACTTCATCTTGTCTCAGTATAGGAGAGTGGTAGAAAAACCTGTCAACATTCCATACTGATACCTTTCACTCCATAATAGAAGCAAAGAAAATAGCACCAGATCTGGCACAAAGCAAAACCTCTTCCATTCGGCACCTGTTCCAGAGATCTATTGCTATATAACAAACTCTGTCAAAAGGAAATGGCTTCAAATCGCAGTGATTATTATCTCTCACAGTTCTGTGGTTGACTGAGCTTGGCTGGCCAGTTCAAACTTGAGGGTGTCTGGTGTGATGCATCAAATGGCAGCTGGAGTCATCTGACAGCTCAGCTGCACAGTCTGGCCCCTCAGCTGGGGCAGGCAGAATGACTGGAGGCCAGCCAGAGAGCTCCCTCCATATGGTCTTTCTATGTGGCTGGCCTGGGCTTCCTCCCAGTCTCAGGGTGGCTAGACTTCTTATATATCATTACCTGACTTCCTCACCATGAGTGTTCCTAGACACCGAGAAGCTTGAGGATCTTCCTTATGAAATAGCCTGAGATGTTTACATAGGAATCTGTTTTGCAAGTTCAAGTCAAGTTATCCGTCTAACCTAAATTTCAATGGAAGACTACCTAGAGATGGGAAAAACTGGGTTACCACAATGAGTGGTGCTATGATTTGGATCTGGGATGTCCCCTAAAGGCCTATGTGTAAAAGGCTTGGTAGCACAGACCAGCTGTGGTACTATTGGGGCTGGTGGGACCTTTATGGGCTGAGGTTGAGTGGAAGGGGGTTGTCCTTAGGGGTCATACCCTTGAAGGAGATACCAGGACCCCTTCTTCTTTTTCTTTATTGTCCAGATGATGTACCAAGGGGTTACAGTTACATAAGTGAGGTAATAAGTACATTTCTTGTCAAACTTGTTACTCCTTCATTTTCCTCTCACTTTCCCTCCCCCTCCCCCACCTCCGAGTTGTTCAGCTCATTTCCAACATATTGTTTTGTGTATGTCGCTGTTGCATTGGTTCCCCCCTCGCCCTTTGTCTCACCCTTCTGTTGTTCCCCTTCCCTTCCCTAATTCAAATAAATGTATATACAATACCAGGGTACCAAAATCAAATACAGTGACAACAGGAGATATACCTTTGGGTGAAGAACATAAAAAAAACACATAGTACATTAAAAATAATAACAGCAAAGAAAAACACCTTCTGTCCATGTCTTGGAGTTCATTTCTCTTAGCATCATCTTACATGGTCATATATACATAGCTTTTGAGCTATTCTACTCATCTGATAAGATTATCCTAGACATATACTAATTATTGCAAATAAGGGAAACCATGGGACCTATTTTTGGGGGGTCTGGCTTACTTCACTTAATATTATTTTTTCCAAAGTCTTACCATTTCCTAACAAATGGGACAGTGTCATTCTTTCTGATGGAGGCATAGAGTTTGTGTGTGTGTGTGTGTGTGTGTGTGTGTGTGTGTGTGTGTGTGTGTGTGTGTGTGTGTGTGTATCACATTTTCTTGAGCCATTGGTCTACTGAGGGACATCTGGGTTGGTGCCATATTTTAGCTATGGTGATAAACATAGTGCTGGTAGCTTTAGTATGGCCTTGTTTGTGATCATTTGGGTAAATGCCCAGAAGTAGGGTTGCTGGGTCACAGTCACAGGGGAGCTTTATGTGTAGTCTTTTGAAGAACCTCCATACTGCTTTCCAGAGTTGTTGAACAAGTTTACACTCCCACCAACAGTGCAGTAGCATTCCCTTTTGGCCACATCCCTTCCAGCATCTGTTGGTATTAGATTTCTTGATTATAGTCATTCTAACTGGGGTGAAGTGGAATCTCAATGTTGTTTTGATTTGCATTTCTTTTATGGCTAGAGAAGTTGAGCATTTCTTCATGTGTCTATTGGCCATTGTTATTTCCTCTTCAGAGAAGTCTCTCTTTAAGTTTTTAGCCCTCCACCCCTCATTAATGGGGAGGTTGTTTCATTGAGGATTTGTTTTGGGGGATTTAATTTTTTTGAGTTCTAAGTATATTTTAGATATAACTTGTAAAAAACACAATACTGTTGCACAGTGAGAACAAAGGAGGATATTCTTAGGAGAGGATCACAATGGCTCAATAGCTATGTGTACATGACCATATAAAACGATGCTTATTGAAATGAATTCCAAGAAATAGAAGCAAGAGGTTTTTTAAATTATACTGTTTGCAGTTATTTCTTTTTTCTTTCTTTTTTCTCCCTTTGTTTTTTTTTCCTTTTGTCACTGTTTTTTATTTCTGTACCCTTTGTCTTGTATATGAGTTTATCTGATTTGGAAGGGAAAGGGAATCACAGAAATGGTGGGACAAAAGGGAAACGAATTCAACACTAACACTCACTAGTGTGGAAATGAACTTTACAACTTCTGGGAGGGGAGTTGGGGGTGAAAATGATGGAGGGGGTAACACAGTTCAAAAAAAGAAATATACTCATTACCATACTGCAACCTCTCTGTATATCACCTTTACAGTAAAATTTAAATTAGAAAAAGACATGATGCTGTTAAGAAGCATGGCAGTTTCTCAAGTAGCAACCTACAGGCTGAGAAAGCAAATGTACCACATTTGGTACCACAAAGGGTCCACATCTGCTATTACAGTGATTAGTTAAGGTTGTATGCTATTTAAAGACTAATTAGCTACTAACAATGGAATTCTCCAGGGTCATTTATTCTAGTCAAATGAACACATAGGCTAAAGCCTTCCACTAAAGCTGTGTCCTTCACATACTGTCTGGAAATGAATAACTTAAATTTATTGCTAGGCCAAACAGAAGTCATAGAATTAAATTATGAATAGTGGCAATATACTACATCTTTAAAAGTCTAAGCCAGACCCAGGTGATGGTGGTTCACCACTGTAATCCTGGCTATTCTGGAGGCTGAGATCTGAGGATTATGGTTCAAAGCCAGCTCAGGCCAGAAAAGTCTGTGCGATTCTGATCTCTGATTAACAACCAGAAAACTGGAAAGGGAGTTATGGCTCAAGCTAGCCTGGAGCAAAAGAGCTCAGGGACAGCGCCCAGGCCCTGAGTTCAAGCCTCACAACTGACAAAAGAAAAAAAAAGTCTAAGCCAGGTGGATCGCTTATGGCTATAATCCTAGCTATTAATGAAATCCCAGGATTGAGGTGCAAAGCCAGTCCAGGCAAGGAAAGTCCATGAGACTCTTATCCCGAATTGACCACCAACGTCTGTAGATAGAATAGTGGCTCAGTGGTAGAGTCCTAGCCTTGAGTGACAAAGCCAAGGAACAGTGCTCAGGCCCTAAATTCAAGCCCCAGTACTGGTGTGTGTGTGTGTGTGTGTGTGTGTGTGTGCGCGCGCGCACACACACACACACACACAAATATGCATACACACATGTATGCACACACACAAAAGTCTATACTCCCATAAAGCCATTAAGTCTAAATGATAAGATCTACTATTAAAAGTCATAAGAAATTCTATTGTAACTCACTTCTTTCTGTTTCTTTAAATAAATGTGTGTGTATATTGTGTGAGTATTTCAATTTCATGAGAAATGAGGCAAAAATTTGTAGTGCTCTTTTAAAACCACTGGAAATTAAGGTCTCATTTCAACAGGATATATTTAGCATAAATCATTGAAGTTTCACATTTCTATTCGAAGTTTATAAAGTGCATTGCATTGGATTTGTTGGCAGGAAATCTATTATTAGTATTTGTTTCTGTTTCCAAAAATAAGCCCCAATTGCATCTGCTCATATTTCTAAAGGAAAATTTGCTAATTAAAAAAATGTTAAGGGTAATTAATGCTCCATTGAAGTGTTTCTATGCTGTGTGCATTCAGATGGATTCATGCTGATTAGGGAGAGTAGACAAGTATGTAGATGCTGCCCTACATGGTAGCAGGAAAGCTGAAGCAGAGGAGAGGTGAGAATTCATTAGCTTTTGTCATCAGTGCATTTCTGATACCTGAAACCGCAGCTGATATGATTCCTAGCTTCCATTCCTGTTTTAGCCCTTAGCTATTTTTAGGGGAGTGGACAGGAGACTTTATCAAAGGTTAAAATTTAGTAATGGTGTGAAAAAGTGGGAACTCCTCCCATTCAAAACACATCATCAAGGTTAATCAAAACACATTTGTCTCAAAGGCAAAAAGAATATAAAGAAATGGCAGGAAAGAGGGGAAAGAAGAACATTTCAAAGGCTGGATCTGATCATTGGCTGAATTCCATTTGGCCTAAGGGATGAGCTCCAGATCTGATTTGACTTAAAGCTGTAATCGTAGAAATGCAATAAAAGATTACAAACATTTCATGGTAATACTCTACATTAAATGATATAAAAAAACTGGCTTATGGTTCCTCAGGAGTAGACAAAGTGTGTGTGTGTGTGTGTGTGTGTGTGTGTGTGTGTGTGTGTGTGTGTGTGTGTGTGTGTGTGTGTGTGTGTGTGTGTGTGTGTGTGTGTGTGTGTGTGTGTGTGTGTGTGTGTGTGTGCTGGCCCTGGACCTTGAACTAAGGACCCAGGCACTGTTCCTGAGCTTTTGTTGACAATGCTAGTGCTGTACAGCTTGAACCATATGTCCACTTCAGGCTTTTTGTTGGTCAGTCAGAGATAAGAGTCTCAAGGACTTTCCTGCCCAAGTTGGCTTTGTACCTTGATCTTCAAATCTCAGCTTCCTGAGTAGCTAGGATGACAGATATGAGCCAGCAGGATGATAAAACATTATTTTAAAAAGAAAGTAGTGACTGGGACCTATGCTTCCCAGACTATATCCTGGTTCTGAGGCTCTGCTTCTACAAGGCTGAGCTCCAAGCCAGTATATCCTGTTCCACTAGCTTGTGACTCAAATTCATTTCTAGTTCACCTGTCATTGAATGGCTTTCCTCCCTTCTTAGGGCTCTTCTCCCATAATGAGTCAAGAACTCAAGAGACTGTCTTATGTTTCCTTGGCCAAACTCAGACACATTGACCAGCTTGTGGCTACTTGATAACTATAGCTAGAATTGTAGGCTTTACTAGCCATTCCATAGTAGAGTTGGTTGTTCCAGCTAAAATTGTCTTCTGGTCTATGAGGTCATCTTTAGAAACTCAGGTCTCCTGTTAGCACACACATACTTCCTACTCCCACTCCCAAACCCTTTGCTATATCCAAAGTGGCCCTTACTTATTAGAATTGAAGTTGTGCTACATATGAGGCTGAGGTGAGCTGTGTGAAACTTAACAATCTTGTTCCACATTCTCTCCATCCCCTTCCACCAAGATGAGTTTGCCTTCCAGTCCCCCTAGTCATCTGACCTCACCGAGAACACCTTCATGCATCTGAGATTGGGCTGTGCACTAGATGCCTTCAAGTAGACACACAGCATGAGATGTGGTCTGTATGAGAGCTTTGCTGGCCCAGAGCAATCTTCTGGTCCCGTGGAGAGGGGCACAGTTGGCAGCCATCATAGAAACCAAGAGGCTCGGAGAGCTGAAGCCACGAGGCAGCAGATGTGATGTGGCAGAGCAGAGCACAAAGACTAAAAGTGAAAGCAGGGACAGCTTAAACGACAAAAGCTGAGAGGTACTAGGACCAGAAACAATGAACTTTTTCTTCTGAAATAAGTTTTTAGAGCCACTATTGGGACTTTCCTTCTCTTAAGGTTCTGAAACAAAAGACCAATGGATTGAAGAAAAGCACACAGAATTTTGGTGATGTAAGTGTTCTATGACATGGAGGCTTTCTGAAAGGAAATGACCATCCAAGAAATACAGAAACTTGTGTATGTATTTCAGTGATTTGGTTTGAAGATGTGTGGACGTTCAGAGAAAAACATGATGGGATGGAAGGAATAGGATCTAGTGGTGATGAAATGGAAGACTTAACAAAACATGTTTGTTCAAGTCTCCTTGGAATCTGTTATCTTTGGCTCTTTGCTTCTGGGTAGAGGGAGGGCACTTCTCACATGAGGGTCTTATGGTCGGCTGCAGAGGAAGTTCAGACAATCCTGCCTAGATCTTATGATCTGCTTCGGGGAAGATGGGCAAGGTGGTTGTTGTAAAGAAGTCAGAGAGATCATCTTGCTCCTTCAGTTTTCTCCAACCAATGCACCATGTTTTGTGGGGAGCATGTCTTGAACCCCATTGGTGACAAGAACCTTTGCACCAGGAGGTAGGGCTGAGTCTCTGGTCATAGTTATTTGGACATTCCTCCCTTTGCTATTCTATGTAACTGCCCTTACAAAAAGACCACATTCCCCAACGCCCTCTCAGTATACCTCAACTCTTGGTGGCCTGACAAGGACATCTGCCTCTTCCTATTCATTGTCTCTTTTGTCTCTATCTCACTCTGTTGTTACCTTCCAACTCAGGTACCATGTGGGCGCACGGGGCTTAGGCTGACGGTCTCATGGTCCCAGAGCACTAACTATGATCAACTAAGGAAGGGATTGAGGCTTTCTTGGAATGAGCTGGGAAAAGTGAAGACACCTGCAATATAATTATTAGTCATTTTCATTAAGAATTATCAGTTAGCACTATGTGAAAAATGACCTACATAACTTGTGGGCAGGGATAGGAAGGGGAAACTGGGGGGAAACAAAGGAAAGGATGACATTGTCCAAAGGAAAAAATGCATGCATTACCTGACTCGTGAAGTGGTAACCCTTTGTATATCACCTTCATAATGACAATAAAATTGTATTTAAAAAACGAAAACTCAAAAATGAAAAATGATCAGTTACAAGGACTTTTCCTCTTGTGTTGTATTAAGTTGAAGCTTATCTATAGGTGTTGAATGATTGTCTTAATCTTTTATTAATTTTATTTATTTTTGAGACAGGATCTTGCTATGTAGCCCAAGCTGGCCTAAAACTCCAATCTTCTGCCATTGCCTTCTTGAGTGCTGAGCTTCCAGAAATGTGCTTGGCTTCTTGCTACTAATGGTGTTTTTCTTTTTCTTTTCCTTTTCTTTTTTTGAGGATTGAGTCCAGGGCCTAGCAGTGACTAAGTGAGAACACTACCACTTGATGTATGCTTCCAGTTCTTTTGTTTTTGTTTCTGAGACAAGCTCTTGCTTACTCTACCCAGGCTGGCCTCAGAATTGCAATCTTCCCACCTCTGCCTCTGAAGTAGCTGGTATTACTGGTATATATCACCAGTATATACCACCAGTTGCTACTGATTCTTATCAAAGAATAAGGTTATTCTGTTCCACAATTTTTCTCTGCTATCGTGGTTCAGAAGCTGTAATCTCTGAGATGTACTTTCTCCGGGGAAAATGATTTATTGTAGAGTGTAGGATGTGGTCTCTATTAGTTCTACAAGGTCCCTACACATTGGTGAATGGAGTCACTTGATTGTTTATGAGTATTTTATAGACAAAATGTATCTAAATAGATGAACAAAACAGGTTTCTTTCTTTAATATATGTTTTAGTATATTTCTTTAAAAAAAACTCTAAACAATAAGACAAGGTCAGGCACCCATTACATTCTATTACAGTGGGGTGAAATTTGGACACAAATAGATGCAGCTGAGGTTCTTTAAGTTCAACTTATGACAGATACTCACTGCTAACCATATGTATAAGACACTGCTAGCTATTTAGACAGGGTATCACTTCAGACAGCACGTGCCTTCTTAGCCTGTCAAGTTCCATCTTCAGGCCTTGCTCTCTTCTTCTTACCCCTTCTCGCTCTCTTCCAGGGTCTCTCACCTTCACTCCATCTTCCTCTCTTCCATCTCCCCTCCTCTGCCTCTATCTTACTTTATACTTACAGCTACTTGTTGTTTTACAAGAAACACAGTTTTTACATAGATTCTTCTTGCATCTTTACTTTCTTAATTTAAAATATCCAGGGGCTGGGGAGTTGACTCAGTGGTAGAGTGCTTGCCTCGCATGCATGAGGCCCTGAGTTCGATTCCTCAGCACCATATAAGAAGAAGAAGCCAAAAGTGGCGCTGTAGCTCTGGTGGTAGGGCACTAGCTTTGGGCTGAAGAGCTGCGGGACGGCGCCCAGGCCCAGAATTCAGGCCCCACAACTGACAATAAAATAAAATATCCCATGTGTTTAATATCAGCTTTCTAGAAAATCTCACAGGCAAGTTAATAACACAAGCTGGGTGCTGGTGGCTCATGTCTGTAATCCTAGCTATTCCGGAAGCTGGGATCTGAGGATTGCACCTCAAAGGCAGCCCAGGCAGGAAAGTCCATGAGACTCTTTATCTCCAATAAACTACTTAGAAAAAGCTGGAAGTGGTGCTGAGCCTCAAGTGGTAAAGTGCTAGCCTTGAGCACAAAGAGACTCAGAGACAACACCAAGGCCCTGAGTTCAAACTCCAGGACTGGCACGCACACGCGCGCGCGCGCACACACACACACACACACACACACACACACACACACACACAGAGTTAATAACACATGGTGTGCAGTGTTATAAATCTAAGTTATGGCGGGGCGCCAGTGGCTCACGCCTGTAATCCTAGCTACTGAGGAGGCTGAGATCTGAGGATCACGGTTCAAAAACAGCCCAGGCAGAAAAGTTCGTGAGACTCTTATTTCCAATTAACCACTAGAAAAATCGGAAGTGGTACTGTGGCTCAAGTGGTAGTGTGCTCGCCTTGAGCTGAAGAGCTCAGGGATAGCGCCCAAGCCCAGAGTTCAAGCCCCACAACCGACAAAAAAAAAAAAAAAAAAAAAAAATCTAAGTTATATTCCTTCAGGTCAAATGCCTTACCCTGGAAGAGCTCTACTGATAATGTGGTCTGAAATCTGGGTTCTTCTCTTTAGTAGCTTCTTCCTCTTAAGATCTAAGTCCATCAAACCCGCACATAGCACTTACTCTATATTGAGGGAATACTGCCACAGGAAACCCTTTTGGAGGTGTGTCTCAGTTGGTAGAGTGCTAGCCAATGAACAAAAGCATCAGGTTCTGGATTTGAGTCCTGATCCCGGACCAAAAAGAGAGAAAGAATGAGAGATAGAGGGGGAGAGAGGGAGAGGGAGAGTGGGAGGAAGGGAGAGAGGGAGGGAGAGGGAGAGGAGGAGAGGGAAAAAGAAAGGGGGAGGGAAAGAGAAAAGGAGAGGAGGTGTTTTTCTCTCAACAGGAATGTGAATCATCAGTAGGTCAGGATGGGGCCTGAGACACTGCATTTGTCCCTGGGGAAGCTGATGCTGCTGGTTCAGGGAAGCTCTGTCATAGGAAACTCCTCAGCAGCTTGAGATGTAAATGCATCATTGCCAAAGCTTTCCTTGCATTCAGCTAAAGGGGCATCAAATCAGCTATCCAACAATTCCTCAATTAACATTAGAACCATAGCCTCCAGTATTGATGCCAACTCTCCATTTTAAAGCTTTGTTTTACATTTTGCCCATCAGTCTACTTTCTGTTTGATTATTATTACTTTTGTAACTGTCACATCAACTTGAGGTCCTTAGTCATTCCTTCTGAGCTACTTATGTCCAACTGTAGTCCTTCTTTTCTCTTGTTCTCTCTTCTGTTTCTTCCTCTCTTCCTTCCCTTTTTTGGTGGTGGTACTGGAGTTTGAACTCAGAGCCTCAGAGTCACACACTTGCTAGGCAGGTAACTCTTCCACTTGAGCCACACTCCCAACCAGTGTGTGTGTGTGTGTGTGTGTGTGTGTGTGTGTGTGTGTGTGTGTGTGTGTGTGTGTGTGTGTGTGTGTGTGTGTGTGTGTGTGTGTGTGTGTGTGTGTGTGTGAGAGAGAGAGAGAGAGAGAGAGAGAGTTTGAACTCAGAGCCTCAGAGTCACACACTTGCTAGGCAGGTAACTCTTCCACTTGAGCCACACTCCCAACCAGTGTGTGTGTGTGTGTGTGTGAGAGAGAGAGAGAGAGAGAGAGAGAGAGAGAGAGAGAGAGCCCATTGGGCTTCAGACCTCAACTCTCCTCCTTATGCTTCCACAAACAGTTTTCTTGTTGTTTTGGTTGTTGGTGTTGAGATAAAGTCTTGCTACCTTTTTGCTTGGGCTGGTTGGGAACCACAATCTCCACCTCCTGAGTAGCTGGGATTATGGGTTTGTAAGCCACCAAGCCTGACTCTACTTTCTTTTTTTAAAGTTTCACTTAAATTTCTTTTAAAATTATCTCTCCTGATTAGTGCTTTTAAACCTTTCCAGTGCTTCTGGACATGATTAAGAATGTTCACAAAACACCTCAGAATAAAACATGAACACATGAACATGAAATATATCAGTCAAGATTGGGCAAAACATATAAAGCTGTCATTTGTAGATGATTTTTGGCATAGTTTGGTGTTATATTGGAATCCATGAAACTTAGTAAATTGAAAGCTTATGGATAGAGGGACTTACTTAAGAAAATACAAAATACACAGACTGTCTGTGGCTTCCAAGTTGACTAGATACTAAGGTGCCAGTCCTTAGATGTGATCATTTATTTACTTTGTAAATAAAACACTATTTCTGGGGGGCAAAAGGGGGCTCAATTAGCAGTACCTCCCATTCTTACCTGTGCCAACACAAATCACACTAAGCAAAACAAAACTCAGCCATCCTTTTCTATTTCTGATGTGGCGAATGAAGCACATGGCTTATATTATGGGCAAGCAGAGTCCTGGAAATAATGTTCAGATGATGAGTTTCAAAAGACTATCTCAGCATCTTGTACCTCCACACAAGCATGAGTGCTCTTTAAAAAAAAATAAGTTTTTTATTATGAAAATATTGTACAGAGGGGTTACAGTTACACGAGCGAAGTAATGAGCACATTTCTTATCCAGCATTGTTGCCTCCTCCTCCTTTGTTTTTCCCCTCCCACCTTCTCAACTCACCACCCCCCCCCCCAACCCCAGCCTGAGTGCTCTTTTAGGATGTTTGCACCCAAGGAAAAAAGGTTTCCTAGCTCCCTAATCTTGTCCTCTCTCCTCTAGTAGGAAAGGCTGGGGAGTATTTTACTAGCAGAGGCACCTCCCCTCAAGGAAAAAAACATCAAAAGTGGGGGAAAGGTAATCCTTAGCCATAAACCAAGTCCTTTGTCTTATTCAATCCCCACAACAAAAGTCTTTATGACCTATCAATTACCTGGTCTTCCTGTGGGACACAGAGCTTAGTAAGAGAGAAGGCAGGCCTGAATTTACCCAGTCTGCCTCATCTCTCTCCACAGATCTCATTGCTATCAAAACTTGTCTGTATTTAAATTTTTTGTGTTTTGTAACATTATGGATTTCTCCATGCATTTTGAATTTAACTACTGCATTAAATAATATTTTTAAATATAGAGTCAAAATATTATTTTATTATTAAATCTGATATCCTGGCTGTCTCTTAATTTTGCTTTGATCTTTTTGAAACAGGGACTTGCTACTTAGCCCTGGCTGGCCTGTAACTCAAGATCTTTCTGTGTCCAGTGTGCTGGGATTACAGGAGTGCAGCTTCCTCTTGAACTTTGTACTTGAGGTGAATGCCTTGTCTTACATTAACCTCAGCTCTGTTTTTTTTTGTTGTTGTTGTTGTTTTTGTTTTTGTTTGTCAGTTGTGGAGCTTCAACTCTGGGCCTGGGCGCTGTCCCTCAGCTCTTCAGCTCAAGGTTAGTGCTCTAACACTTGAGCCACAGTGCCATTTCCGTTTTTTTTCTGGTGGTTTATTGGAGTTCCACGGACTTTCCTGCCTGGGCTGGCTTTGAACCGTGATCCTCAGATCTCAGCCTCCTGTGTAGCTAGGATTATAGGTGTGAGCCATCAGCGCCTGGCTTTCAGCTCTGGTTTTTAAGTGAACTTAAGAACAATTAATAAGCAACTTTTCATTACTTAACTATTAAATGGATTTTTTAATGTGTGCTATGCCTGCTAAGAAACAAAGTGTGTGATAGAAAATGACTGGGGTATAATTTGAATGGTCAAGGAAAAAAAACTCACGAGATACTATTTTTTTTTTTTTTTTTTTTTGTCGGTCGTGGGGCTTGAACTCTGGGCCTGGGCGCTGTCCCTCAGCTCTTCAGCTCAAGGCGAGCGCTCTACCACTTGAGCTACAGCGCCACTTCCAGCGAGATACTATTTTAATTGAGACCTGACTATCATGAAGGAAGCCAGGCATAGAAAGTTTGGAGAAAAGTTTATTAAAAAAAAAAAAAATCTGCGCTGGGAAGATGGCTCAGTGGTAGAGCGCTTGCCTTGCATGCATGAGGCCCTAGGTTCGATTCCTCAGCACCACATAAGCAGAAAATGCTGAAAGTGGTGCTGTGGCTCAAGTGGTAGAATGCTAGCCTTGAGCTGAAGAGCTGAGGGACAGACAGCACCCAGGCCCAGAGTTCAGGCCCCACAACCAACCACAAAAAAAAGTCCTTAATGTGGGAATGTTCCTGAACTTTCAAGGATCATGAAAAGGTCTATTATGGTTTCAGTATAAAGAAATAGGTGAGTAGTATTCCGCTTGCGTAAAGTTGTCAGAAAGGTTCAAATGTTAGGGCTTTCTCAGCTGGGGCAAGAAGTTTGACTTCTACTTCAAGCACATAGGAAGCACTTAAAGTATTTTAAGCAGGAGAACATCATCTGATCAGCCTTTTAAATTATTTTCACTGACAGTTGTTTTAAGGATGGATAACAGGATGTGGAAGAAGGAGTAGAATTTGGACAACTGTCAGTGATCCAAGATGGTGCCTTGAACTAGAGTGATGACAGTGAGGATGAAGGTTCCACTTTAAAGATTGTTGATTGGACTTGGTTAATATATATGGAAGATGAGAAAGAGGAACCAGAGATGATTCAAGTGTCTTAAGCTAGCACCTCAGAAGTGGTGTCATTTCAGAAGTGGAAAACACCAAGGGAGAGCAGGTTAAGAACTGAATATACAACTAGGCATGATGGCTCCCACCTGTAATTCTAGCTACCTGGAAGGTTGTGATCAAGAGAATTGTAATTCCAGCCCAGCTCAGACAGTTTCAGCCTGCATCTCAATCAATAAAAATTTGGGTGTGTTGGGTCACACCTGTCATCCCACTGATGGTGGCAAGTGAAAATAAGAGACTCATGGTCTAGATCATTGTCCAGGGCAGAAAAGGGAGATACTATGGCAAAAAAAAAAAAAAAAAAAGTTAACCAGAGCAGAAAGGGCTGAGGGTGTGGATCAAGTGGTAAGGCCTCAAGTTCAAACCTCAAGAAAAGAGAACAGAAACAAGTTGAGTACACAAAGAAGTTTTCAATTTTGTGTATGTTGGGTTTGAGATACCTGGGGGTGGGGTACCTGTGGAAACAACTGCTGAATTGAGGGAAAGGGAAGAGGGACAAAAGCCGTGGGCTTTGTCAACGTTGCCTTGATAGAAATGACAGCAGTAATCTACTGGATGGACTAACCCAGGGAGAGAGCAGGGGTAGAAAAAGAGCAAGCGGCTGGAGAGGTAGTCTGAACTGATGGGGAAGGATGAGGGAGGAGAAGAGACTCCAGAAGAAAGTGTCTTAATAATTAGATGAACTGTACTGACGAGCAACTAAGAGTGGGGTAAAGATCAGGACAGGGATGGGGCGTAGCTCAGTGGTGGAACACCTGCCTAGTGGGTCCCCACCTGGGTTCAATCTTTAGAAAACACTCCCCCAAAGTAACAGGGTTTTGGCCACATGGAGGTCACTAATGACTAAAGACCTTAACCCCAAAGTGTGATGGGGTAGGTTAAAGAGAGCAGAAGGGATGCTGAGGCCGTTGATTAGTACTGCTAATTAACAATTCGTTGAGGATTAAACAGGAAAGCGGGGCTTAGAGTGGCTGACCACCCCAAAGTCAGAGTCTGAAGGAGGGGACTAGATCCAGGGGCCCAAAGTCCCGAAAACGGTTTCTTACGGCCAGGGCGAAAAGATGATCCAGTTCTGTCCCAGACCGTAAACTACATCTAGCTGGAGGAGCCTTCGACTTAACGCATCCTTTCACGAAGCCACCTGTAAATAGAAAAAAACCGAGAAGGCCCCGGCTCTGCTCGGACGCGGCCCGCCCTTCCCCGCAACCCAGGCCAGCGCGCTCCACGGCGCCTGCGCGGGCCTGGCGCGCGGCGGGGGCGGGGCCGGGGCGAGGGCGCGCGGCGGGGGCGGGGCCGGCGCGAGGGCGCGCGGCCGGCCGGCGCGCGTGGCGGACGCGGAAGACGCGGGGGTTTGCGGGGTGAGGGGCGAGGGCCGGCCGTGGGACTGCGGGGTAGTGACAGGTGCGGGACCCAGCCCGCTGGCAGCCGAGCGGGGCGGTACCGGAGGAGCGCGGCGGCTGAGGCGGGGAGACGCGGCGGCGGCGGCGGCGATGCTGGAGACGCTGCGCGAGCGGCTGCTGAGCGTGCAGCAGGATTTCACCTCCGGGTGGGTACGCGGGGGGCGACCGGCAGGGCCCCAGGGTGTGCGGGGGTCGGCGGGGGGAGCGGGGCTGGCCCCGAGACGGCCTCCTCCGGCCCGCCGAGGGGGAACGAACTTGCCCGCGCGTCCCGCGGCGCACGGTGAAAACTGGGGCCGGGGCCGGGGGGGGGGGGGTCGGCCCGGGGGCGGGGCGCGTCGGGGTGCGGGGACCTCCCCTCCCGGCCCTCCCGCCGCAGAGGCCCGCGGAGGACGCCTGTCCCGGGACCGGCGGGCTCCGCTCCCCCTCCACCCCTCTTACCCCCCCCCCCCGCATCCCCACTTCCCGACACCTCCGCCCGCTCGGCCTGGGGGTTCCCGGATACTCCCGGGGGCTCCGGGCGCCCCGCTCCGGGCGCGGCCTAACCCGCCCTCCGCTCCACCTTTGCCCCAGTGAAGGAATGGGGCCAGACAAACCGCAACTGTAGCTCCACTGTTCTTAACCCGGCGCCCAGGACCTTTGGCTGGGAGCCTCCCAAAACTTCGGAGGCCCCTGCACACCCCCCCCCCCCTTCCCCAGGCCGAGTATCACTGAAGCTAATGAAGTCAGCGGTGAAGTTGTGCAAGGTCTCCAGGTCATTCCACTGCAGGCGCGCTGCCGCTTCACACCACGCTGTCCTGCCAGTTACTCAATGCTCTCTGGCCTCATTTTACTGCTTGTGCGACTGTAAAACTAGGCGGACGGTGCTTGCTTCATAGCATTGCCACGATTTTGTAAAACCCTCTACTTAGTGCTTCGTTCAGGTTTTCCATTGCTTGAGAAAACGTGTCACCTTTATCAAGGCTCTGCTACCTTTTACTTACATGGCCTTTCAGAGCGTATTTTGAATATCATGTCATCTTAGTTATACTGTTTTAAATTATGAATTGGAAGGATGTCAGCTTTCAACTTTTAAAAATTTTATTTTTTGTCCTTCAGCTCTTCAGCCCAAGGCTAGCATTCTACCACTTGAGCCACAGCACCATTTTCGGTTTTCAGGTGGTTTATTGGAGAGTAGAGTCTCAGGGACTTTCCTGTCTGGGCTGGCTTTGAACTGTGATCCTCAGACCTCAGCCTCTTGAGTAGCTAGGATTACAGGCATGAGCCACCAGCACCCGGCAGCTTTTAACTTTTTATCTCATGTAGCATCTAAAAATGTTTCTACTGTTACTGAATAGGAACTGGCAAATACTTGAACATGTAGAACATATAGAGCACTTTTGATTATTTTGATTCATGTTCTTAATATTAATAATAGGTGCCTAAGGATTTCATTAATGACTGTCATTGAGGCTCACATTTTTCTTCTCCCTATTTAGGAAAAGTACATAATTTCTTTTCTGAGTGTAAATTTAAAACTGGTGTGACCCTGGCCAAGTAGAATGAAATAAGATCCATCTGGGTACACTCCTGCTACAAGCCCGGAGGAATCATTGGTAGAACAGCCCCCACCTTGTTGGTTGCTGTAAGTGTATATCACCTGGTTGTTTCAGAAACTCTTCTTGTTTCTGATCTTGCTTAAAATGTTTCTTGCATAATACTGACTACTCCGGAAGTTGAGATCTGAGGATCACGGTTGTAAGCCATCCCAAGCAGGAAAGTCCATGAGATTCTTTATCTCCAATTAACCACCAGAAGACCAGAAGAGATGCTAGGGCCCAAAGTGGTAGAGGGCTAGCCTTAAGCAGAAAAAGCTCAGGGACAGTGCCCAGGTCCTGAGTTCAAGCCCCACGACAGACCAAAAGAAAAAGTTTCTTGCTTAGGATGTAGACTTTGGATTGACCAAGCGTACACCATCCTGGGAGATCTGGATAACCCTAAAGGTTTAGGGTTTAGAGGGAGGAGCCCAGGGGCTCTGTTTAGAACCCCTCCCAAGCCGATGGCATAGTGGCAGCCAGTTTAGAATTAGGTATCCTGCTGGACATGATGGCACATGTCTGTTTTCCCAGACCTTAGAACCCTTAGTAAGGTGAAAGCAAAAGGGTTGAAAAATGGGCTAGCTTGTGCAACATAGCAACCCCCCTCTTCACAACCCCCTGCAAAAAACAAAAACTTGCTGAGAGGGCTGTATTCCAGATTGGCTGCTTCTTTGTGCAGGTCACTTGGCTGACTGTCCATGTACACCACTGGCCTGTTACCTGGCAGGAAAAACTTCCAAGTTAGCCAGCTGCCCTAACCTCTGAACACTTTTCTTTAGGTCCTCAGTTTCCTGCACAATTCTCACTAAGGAGAAAACAACATGAAAACTGCTTAATCAATTTTGGGAAACTCTTCCATATTCAACTTGAAATCTCCCTATTTTAAATGTTTGAAAACTTTTCCTTTCTAAGAAAAAATTAAACAGAATGTATATGTGTCTCTTGAAAAAGAAGCCAAGGGACTCAGATGAGAGAGGCCAGTTGCCTCCCAAACTGAAATTGGACCTTACACTCCTGTAGGAGCGGTGGTGTAGAGCACATGTTGAGCAGCCAGAGAAGCTGCCTTCTAAAGGAATGTTCCAAGTCTCATATTCAGGTTTCTCCAGGCAATCAATGAATAGCCTCATAGTTTTCTGAAGTACGGCATGGCTAGTATTGATCCTGCAGCTATCCAGAGTGTCATCCTCTTCAGCTTTTATGCTCATTTTCGGAAAGCTCATATAAGTGTAGTTTAAAGCTCGAGGCAGTTTTTTTTTTAGTGAAGAAGGACCATCTCAGTTTCATAAAAATGTCATGTAAGTGGTAAAAACATGTCCAGTGACCATTCAGATTTAGAAAACCTGCACCTTGCAGTCATGTTTTTTAAAAGGCAGGGTAGAAAGTACTGATGGTTTAGAGACACCACATGTCTCTAGATTTGTGGCCTTTGTTTTGGGGTGCTAGGGATAGAACCCAGGGCCTCACACATGCCAAGCAAGTGCTTTGCCATTGAGCTGCTGCATCCCAATATCCTTGTGGTCTGTTTTGTAAAATTTTAGTCAAACTAACACTGAGCCAACTACTACTGCGATTCTGTCACTTTTCTTCCTGCCCTAAGTGGGTGTTGGACAGCTGAAAGACCCCACAGTTCTCTGCCTCATATAGAGGTTTCACCCCCACTCCCCCCACCGAGTTCTCATTTGATTTCACTCAGTCAAAATTCTGCAGCCTTTACATGACTCAAATAGCTCATCCTCCCCCATCCCCCTTAAACTCAGAGGGAAACTTTTGGATGTATAGAAGCACATATTTCAGTTGAGTCTTATTTTTAACCTCTTGAGTATCTATGACAAAAGGCCCCAGAACTGAGATATTCAAGCATGTGAAACCCTTCAGGGAATTGAAAACCTGATTTATTGAAGGTTTAAGCTGCTTGCCATCATAGGCTGTTGGTTCCTTGTAATGCTGTGGTTCCCGTTTCCTCACCTGGTTCAAAATTGGCACAGAGAAGAGGATACAGTCATTAGATTCAGTGTGGTCAGTTGGTGAAGTTTTGCTTGACTTTTCTAGGATCTGACTCTCTCCTTCCTTCCCTACTTCCCACCTTCCTACTGATCCTCTTCCCTCCCCCAGTCTTTTTCAGTGCTAGGGGTTGAACCCAGATTTTTGCTTTTGTATGCTAGATAGGGAAGAACCCAGTTTTTTGCTTTTGTATGCTAGATAGGGAAGTAATTACTGGGGCTTGAACCCAGCATCTAGGCACTGTCCCTGAGCTATTGGCTGATATTCTACCAGTTGAGCCACAACTCCACTTCCAGCTTTTTGGTAATTGGAGATAAGAGTATCATGGACTTTCCTGCCCCATCTGGGTTTGAACTTCAATCCTCAGAGCTCAGCCTCCTTGAATAACTAGAATTACAACTGTGAGCCACTGGTGCTCAGCTAGGCACTAGTCCTATTTTCATAAAAGCTTTAAAAGGGCTTGGGACACCATGCCCTCTTGTTTTCCTATTGTGTACTAAGTAGTATCTGTATATTAGCCTGATTTCCTGGAGTGACTAAGATGACAGAAAGTATCTGCCCTCTGTATGCCCTAGGCTGGTGGTAATATGAAACCGTAGAGTGAACTGAAAAAGATAGAAGTGAGAGTTGGAGTGGGATACTCAAGAGGTAGAGTGCTTGCCTGGAATTCTAGAGGCCCTGATTCGGTCCCCAGTAACCTACGTGCATGGAGGGGGTAGATAGACAGACAAACAGGAGAGAAGGAGGGAAGGAAAAAGATACAAGTGGCTTGGTATATGAACTCTGGAATATGCATTTGTAGAAGTGTTCAAAGAAGAAAGGGATTCTCAACTGGGCCTGGAAGAATGAGGAGTGATTGTAATAGATTGAGGTTTAGAGCATTGTAGAGATGGAAGCACTTGTGGGAGGGTCAGCTAGGAAGAATGCTCTGCAGTTCTTAATAATATAGATTCCTCAGTGCCTTATTTATCAAATATTTCTTTCTTCTTCTTCTTCTTCTTCTTCTTTTTTTTTTTTTTTTTTTTTTGGTAGAGGGCTTGAAGTCAGGGCTTGAATCTGAGCTCTTTTATTTACTCTACCACTCTACCACTTTGAGCTACAGCTTCACTTCTGGTTTTCTGGTGGTTAATTGGGGATGAGAGTCTCATGGGAACTTATCTGCCTGGTCAGGCTTTGAAGCATTTGAAGCATGATCCTCAGATCCCAGCCTCCTGAATAGCTAGGATTACAGGTGTGAGACATCACTGCCTGGCCTTTGAGATATTTTTTGATATATACATGGTGATACTTGGGTTTGAGTTCAGTCCTTTATTGTTTGAACCACACTCCAGCCTTTTTTGCTTTATTTTTCAGGTAGAGTATTATGCTTTTGCTCAGGGCTGGCTTTGCACTTTGATCCTCCTGCCACTGTAGCTAGAGTTTCAGGCTTGTTCCACCTCACTCTTGGCTTGTTTTTTTAGATAGGGTCTTACTAACTTTGTTTATGCTGGACTTAAACCATGACTGTCTCATCTACACCTCCCATGTAGCTGGGATTATAGGTATATGCCACTATACCTGTCTTCAAGTGCTTACTTTGTGCCAGGCACTATTTAAGTCCTGGGAATAGAGCAGAGCACAACTGGACAGCAACTAAATTCCCTACTCTCATACTGAAAGTATGAGACCAGAGGTCTTACTCTTGCTAAAAATTAAGGGAGAGAGTTGTGTGTTTTTTGGAAAAATATTCTGTATTTCTGAATGAGTAACTCAGGAGTCAGTGTAGTAAGATTAGTGGTGGGTAACAGCTGTAAGTATAAGTATGGGTCAGTTCAGTGATGAGGTGGCCATGCCAGGAGAAATTTAGAGAAGTGGAGGCATGTGGCAGGCAGTGGGTATTTTTTTTTTTTTTCTGGTCGTGGGGCTTGAACTCTGTGCCTGGGCACTGTCCCTCAGTTTTTCAGCTCAAGGCAAGCACTCTACCACTTGAACCACAGCACCACTTTGGGTTTTCTGGTGGTTTATTTGAAATAAGAGTCTCATGGACTTTCCTGCCCTAGCTGGCGTTGAGCTGTGATCCTCTGATCTCAGCCTCCTGAGTAGGATTACAGACGTGAGCCACCTGCGCCCAGCCAGTGTATGTATTTGTCAGCAGTGAGATGTGGAAGATTGAAGAAGGCACAGGATTGATAATTGATTTTGGAGTGTCTTACATAAGTGAGGTCACATGTCAACATACAAGAATAAAAATAGGTTTGAGGAAAAAGAACCGTTGATCATAAATTGATATAAGATAGCAGCTTGGTACTTAAAACAGTTGAAAATTAAAGATTTCGCTCGGAGGTCAGACCTAACGCCATATATTTGACAATAATTAAACTATCATTGCCAGGTAGAAGAGCAAAAATAGTTTAAATTATACTCCCTTTTTTTGCAGCTTTGATGTAAGTTTCTCAAGCTTTGGAGTTTAAAGCTCATTTGTACTTTTGAGTGTGATTAATGCTGTTTTACTTTTTCACTGATCTTGTTTGAGAGAAGAGAGAGTTGATAAACACTAACATGAAAATGTGATACACTAGATTTGTAAACAAATTAAAGTGAAAATAATGCAAGTTACTCAGGCTGAGACCTGAGTATTACAGTTCAAAGCTAGCCCAGACAAGAAAGTCTTTGATACTCTTATCTCCAACTACCAAAAAGCCGGAAGTAGAGCTATGGTCTAGTGGTAGAGCACTAGCCTCGAGAAAAAAAACCCAAAAAACAAACTCAGGGACAGAGCCTAGGCCCTGAGCCCCAGGACTGGCAATAATACTAATCAAAATAATAATAATATAGCTTCAACATAAATCAAAGGAATTGAGTCTTAACAGGGCTGAGACATTTTTATGGTGTTTTAAAGCAATTATATTTTCTAACAGTTGATTAATATGGACAGATTGGGAATTGAGGTACACATAGTGAAATGCTGTCCAGGTCACCCCATGTGTATGAATCTGCTAAGCAGAACCGCTCATCTCTGCTCCCTGCGTCACTCTTTCAAGTTTGTGTCTTAAGTACTTTTGAGGATTACCTCCATTCCTTCAAGGCTTCCATTTTAGTATTTTCTCCATAGCTTGAAGGAATAAATATTCTGGTGTCAAATTAAGGTTAAGTCTCTGGAGCAGTCAAAAAATAAAGCTATATTGAACTGTTATTACGAATTTGAGGTTTGGCGCTTTGAATCTGGCAGTGGGCATAAGTAGAAAATTATTGTTGGACAATCATTTAATCACTTAAATATATATATATATATATATATATATATATATATAAATGCACTCACATAGTAACAGTTCTGTTTTCCTGCAGGTTTTGGTGTAGGGAAAAAATCTGAGAATGGGCCAAAGAAAGCCTTTTTGTAGGACCTAGGACATTAAGACCTCTACTATGTTTCACCTTGATCCAGTAATATACATGGCTTTTTGGTAATAAATTTTATTATACTTTTCATTTAGATCTCTATAGTGTCTCAGAATGCCACCCAGGTCTTATTTGGAAATTAATTTTTGGCAAGTTTTTATGGTTTAACCTAATGTGACTGCTTTACATTTGAGGAAACTGAGGTATTCCCTCAGAGCAGTATTTCTTCCCAGTGTGTCAGGACATTGTAGAACACTAAATAGACTTTATTACTGAGCTCCTCCTTCCTTGAACAGGATCTCAGTGTGAGACAAGTAATCAGAGTTGTTTTAAAAATAAACATGATAGACCATTTTCAGTTGTTCTAGTTTTTAAGGATGTATTTGAGAACAGACTTTTATTATTTTTTTTATTAAATATGTTTAACCTTAAATTTTCATAAAATTTTTTTTTTTGGGTCCGGTCCTGGGGCCTGAACTCTGGGCCTGGGCGCTGTCCCTCAGCTCTTCAGCTCAAGGCTAGCACTCTACCACTTGAGCCACAGTGCCACTTCTGGCTTTTTTCTTTTTGCTTATGTGGTTCTGAGGAATCAAACCCAGGACATCATGCATACAAGGCAAGTGCTTTACCACTGAGCCACCTTCCCAGCCCCATAAAATATTTTTTTGTGTGTGCTGTTCCTGGGGCTTGAACTCAGGGCTGTGAGCTGCTTTTGCTCAAGACTAGCAGTCTATCTCTTGAGCCACAGATATACTTCCAGCTTTTTCTGAGTAGTTTATTGAAGATAAGAGTCTCATGGACTTTCCTTCCAGGTTGGTTTTGAACTGCCATCCTCAGGTCTCAGCCTCCTGAGTAGCTAGGATTATAGGTATAAGACATAAGTGCCTGACAATATTCTTATTTTTTATTTTATTTTATTTATTTATTTATTTATTTATTTATTTATTTGGGTCCAGTCGTGGGGCCTGAACTCTGGGCCTGGGCACTGTCCCTCAGCTCTTCAGCTCAAGGCTAGTGCTCTACCACTTGAGCCACAGCGCCACTTCTGGCTTTTTTTCTTTTTGCTTATGTGGTGCTGGGGAATCGAACCCAGGGCCTCAGGCATGCAAGGCAAGCGCTCTACCACTGAGCTACCTTCCCAGCCCAATATTCTTATTTTTTAATGCGAGTATTCTTACCTTTAAAATAATAACTGGAGACATGGCTCAGATGCTAGCATGTCTTTTTACTAGCTTTAAGCCTTGAGTTCAAACCCTAGTACCACTGGGGGAAAAAGTGATTTAACCCTCCATCTTTTTCTCTCCTGAAATTCTTGGGTCTTTCCAATGTATCTCTTGTTACATTGTTTTCTCCAACAATTTCTATCCTGAATTTTGACATTGCCAATTTATTTGGGAGATGGTGTGGTAGAAAAAGAATAAAAGACTATTTTTTATTATTTTTAAAGCTTCAAATATACACAGAAATAGGATTATACAAAGAATCCATTACTCATGGCTTATACTCAACAGTTTTCAGATACTGCCATATTTTCTTGGTCTTGTCCTTTATAAGTAAATCTCAGACTTGGGCATTTCACCTCTCATATTAGTCTGTTTTGCTAAAAATACATCTACAAAAATATCATAGCTAATAAAATTAACATTAATTCCTTGATATTTATCAACTGCCCAGGCTATAATCAGATTTCCTTTGTTCTTAGACTTTTTTTTACAGTTGGTTTATTCATATACAGATCAGATAAGTGCTACCCATTTTGTTTGGTTAAAGACCAATTTTTAAAGCAGATGGCTGTTAAGGAGCCACAAGGGAAAGCTCTTATTGCATCTTCTAGCAGTTTTATTTTCAACTCCTTGTGACTCTTCTCCTTTCCCTTTATCCAGATTAGCTCTTTGTCTTTGCGGTAAGGATAGGAGGGCACCTCCAACTTGGTATGTTCCATTTGAGAAGTTAAAAGTTTATTTTAGAAATACACATTTGAAAAACCAACCTCAAGATGTGCTAGATTATTTAATTACAGTGGGCTAAAGAGAATCTTGGCAATTCTCTTTCGACACCTATCTGTCATCTGTCACTAAAAACGATCGTGGAATTGAGAGTGATGTACTGCTGTGTATCACTCTCCTAGGATAATTTCCCGAGTTGTTATGACTAATGTTTTTCTCAGATTTCAGAGTGGAAATGTAGAGTAGGCCTCTAAAAATGTCTTTCCCTAGTTTTTAATCTTTGCTTAAGCAATATTTATTAGTTTCCAACGTAGGCTTGGGCATTTACATTGTTTCCTTGAGAAAAATAAGAGGTATGTAATTTCCTAGACTAGCGAAATACACATATTAGTCATGTTAAATTGCTGAAATGTCTAAACATTGCAGAGAAATTAAGCTCATCAATACTTTTTCTTTGAAAAATATTATAGAGTAATAAAAAGTTCTTTTATGAAATTTGTATTCCAGAATGATGACAAAAATGCATTTGTTCAAAAATCCCCATCAGGTATTATTGACAAAAATGAAATCTTAGGTCAGGGCCTGCATGTAAGTTTGTATAGGTTGCACATTCTTGGGTGCAAGGGGTGAGGCATTGGGTGTGGCTCATGGCAATAAAAGGTCTTGAAGGAGGAACACTCAGTTCTTTTTTTAACAAGGTAAAGCCTTTATAGGGGTTAGCAATGTTGCTGTGGCCTCTGTTTCTGCCTCTATTTAGAAATCAGTATTGCTAAGTAATTAAGAATATGTACAATAGTATCTCATTGTATGAAATTTTCTCTTGTACTTACTGACAAGCTCAATTTTGAAGAGTCTACAACCAGAATAAAGTAAAATGGGACCAGTATAGTGAGAATAAATTGTATAGTCTGTCAACATCATATTTTACATTTAAGAAAGCCTGCTAATGTTTTATGTATGCTTCTAGCCCATTTATGTGTTTTCTAGCCCAGTCATTTGCTCTAGTCATAAAGCTGGCAGAAGCAGGACATGATCCTGATACCCATTTGACCAAAAGTAGAATTAGAAAATACATACATGCATGCACACATGCATGCACATATGCATATACGCACATGTGTATAGTGCCCAAACTCTCACTGTGGGCTGGCTTCAGGTTAGCAACTGAAGATGAATTTCTTGTCAGGAACATGTGAGGAAAGTACTGTTTTGTTGCTCAATACCCCAGCTGGTGGTCATAGTAATAAACCATTGTCATCAGAAAATGTTAATTGGGGTACATAAAATCCTTTTTAATGAAGTTTGTAGTGTATTTCAGAAAGCTCCTTCCTTAATCAGTGGAAATTTCAATAATGTGTGTGCTTATAAAGAAATTTGAGGGCTGGGAAGGTAGCTCAGTGGTAGAGTTCTTGCCTTGCATGCATGAGGCCCTGGGTTTGATTCCTCAGCACCCATAAGAAAAAAGAAAAAAGCCAGAAATGGCGCTGTGGCTCAAGAGGTAGAGCACTAGCCGTGAGCTAAATTGCTGAAGGACAGCGCCCAGGCCCAGAGTTCAGGCCCCACGACCGGACTCCCCCACCCCCCCAAAAAAAAGAAAAAGAAATTTAAGTGCTTGATACAGTATCTGGGAAGCATAAAGTATGCTGCATATATGTGTTAACTTTGTTACTGTACCTGTGTGAACCACTGCTTTTCTAATGACACCAGATAAGTTAAGATTTCTCCCTACCAACCACATTTATAGGTTTGTTTGTCATTTTAAGAAAGGTTTTGGGGGGAGTAAAAATACAAATATTGCTACTTGCTTTTCCCTTTGTAGCTAATCTACTGCAGACTCTCAAATATTTGTTACTTGTATAGATGCTTAATTCTTGCTTAAAATAAAATGGAACATATGCCACTTAAAATTACTAGAGAAACTTGTGATTGAAAATCTTTAGACCTATAATATTAAAAATCTTTAGACCTATGCTTGTTCTATTACAGGTTGAAGACTTTAAGTGACAAGTCAAGAGAAGCGAAAGTAAAAAGCAAACCCAGGTAAAGTTGTGCTAAGATTTTAATTTATTATATCTTGAATGTTGTACAATTTTTGGTTGAATTTATAATAGTAAAAATACTTATAGGTTTTAGGTCTATTGAGTTTATCTGATTACAAAACAATACATTTTTCTAAATTTTGTAACATGGGAAATTTCTCTGACAAAATTGTGAAATTGTTGAAAAATGGTCAAGTACAGTTGTTTCACATTGACAATCATTAGGTGTTATTTAATCACAGTTGATTTGTGTATTAAGACCAGAGTGAAGGGCCTACATCAATGAAAAGTAAATTTTTATAAAGCAGAAGTTGGCAAGTGAGTCTCTTTGTGTTCTTTAAAGTGAGTCCTTTAACAGGCTTTATCTGGAAATACTGTTAATTGTGCTGGATTTTAATGTTGTTACTAAAGCATGTGACCAAATTAACTTTGAACTCTTGAGCTTTGATCTTGCCTACTTACTCATTACATTAAAATATGTTTAAGTTCAATCTTCAAACGGTTATTCAAGAGGATTAAAATTCAACATTTTAAAGTATTTATTGTTACTATATGCAAAAGATAATCTTCAGAACAAAGTGACAGTTGTATATTACTCATTAACACTAAAATACTAGCCAGGAGCCAGTGGCTCACACCTGTAATCCTAGCTACTCAGGAGGCTGAGATATGAGAATCATGGTTCAAAGCCAGCTCGGGCAGGCAACTCCATGAAACTCTTATCTCCAATAAACCATCAGAAAGCCGGAAGTGGTGCTGTAGCTCAAGTGGTAGAGTGCTAGCCTTGAGCTGAAGAGCTGAGGGACAGCGCTCAGGCCCAGAGTTCAAGCCCCACGAAAAAAATCTTTCTAAAAGTTTAAATAAATTATTATTAGTGATTTTAAAATATTTTATGTCATAATTCACAATGCCAGAAATCTCATGTGGAACTTTTTTTTTTCAATTTGACTAAATCATAAACAATTTTTTGTTTTGTTTGTTTTTTGCATGGGTCCTGGGGCTTGAACTCAGGGCCTGGGCTCTGCCCCTGAGTTTTTTTGCTCAAGGTTAGTAATATTCTACCACTTAAGCCACAGCTCTACTTCCTTTTTTTAATTATTATTTTTCTTTTGGTTTTTGTTTTTTGGTGCTTAATTGCAGATAAGAATCCCATGAACTCTTCTACCTGGGTGGGCTTCAAATCATGATCCTCAGATCTCATCCTCCTAGGTAACTAGGATTACAGATGTGAGCCATCAGTACCTGGCAGTCATAAACAATTTCAATAAAATAAGTGTTTCTTTTGGCAGGACTGTTGCATACTTGCCGAAATACGCCGCTGGACTAGAGTTACTTAGCAGGTAAATGTTTTTCCTTTAGAGAGGAAAGTTATATTTTTAACAATGTAGATTATTATTAACAATTGTCTAAAAGCACAATTTTATAGTGATTCAAAAGCCTTTTTTCCCTGAAAGCTTTTACTTTTCAGTGGCTAGTATGAAGACTATTCAGACTTTAGACAGATCATGATTGTATTTAGTAGTAGGTACTTTATCATGTACATTTGTGATATATATTCCCTTCCTTCCTTCCTTCCTTCCTTCCTTCCTTCCTTCCTTCCTTCCTTCCTTCCTTCCTTCCTTCCTTCCTTCCATTTTTTTTTTTTTTTGGCCAATCCTGGGCCTTGAGCTCAGGGCCTGTTTAAGGTTAGTGCTCTACCACTTAAGCATAACACCTCTTCTGGCTTTTTCTGAGTAGCTTATCAGAGATAAGAGTCTCGTGGACTTTTCTGCCTGGGCTGGCTTTGAACAGTGATCCTCAGATCTCAGTCTCTTGAGCTATTGGTGCCCGACTCACTTTTTTTTTTTTTAATAGAAACAAAGCCGAGTGCTTGTGGCTCAGGCGTGTAATCCTAGCTGCTCAGGAGGCTGAAATCTGAGGATCACCATTCAAAGCCAGCCCGGGCAGGAAACTGTGTGAGACTCTTACCTCCAATTAACCACCAGAAAATGGAAGAGGCGCTGTGGCTCAAGTGGTAGAGTGCTACCTTGAGCTGAAGAGCTCAGGGTCAGCACCCAGGCCCAGAGTTCACGCCCCATGACCTTAAAAAAAAAAAAAAAAGAACCTTTTTTTTTTTTTTAAATTGTGAAAATACCATACAGAGGGGTTACAATTGCATGGGAAGTTTCTTTTTTTTAAGACAGGCTTTTACTCCATAGGCCAGGCTAAAGTTGTATGCCATCTCATACTGATAAATACTACCAACATGAGTGAAACTTTAAAACATTATGCCCAATGAAGGGAACTAGCACAAAAGGAAATAGCACATACAATTCCATTTATATAGAAATGTCCAGAAGAGGTAAAACATAGAGACAAAAGGTAGATTAGGGGGCTGGGAAGGTGGCTTAGTGGTAGAGTGCTTGCCTTGCGTGCATGAGGCCATGGGTTCGATTTCTCAGCACCATATAAGCAGAAAAAGCCAGAAATGGTGCTGTGGCTCAAGTGGTGGAGTGCTAGCTTTGAGCTGAAGAACTGAGGGACAGCGCCCAGACCCAGAGATCAGGCCCAGGACTGAAAAAAAAAAAAAAGATTAGTGGTTATCAACATTTGGAGGAGGTAGGGAAATGGGTAATGACTGTCAATGAGTATGTTGTTTGTTTTTTAAGAGTTAGTTTGATACTTGTATAACTTTGTGTATGTGCTAAGAACTACTGAATTATATGCTTTAAAATGCTGAATTTTGTGGTCCATCCCTTACACCAGAGTTACTATAAAAATATGCATATGTTTCTGTTATGTGAAGTTCTCTGTAACTCATCATCTGACAGCTGTGTGGTAAAGATGTGTGCAGTATACCATCATTAGTACCTTTTTGCTTTCTCGTCTCTTTATGTAGAGATTTTTCTTGTTTGAGATGAAAAGTATTTCTTTTTTTGGGGGGGTGGGGAGTCCAGTCGTGGGGCCTGAACTCTGGGCATGGGCGCTGTCCCTCAGCTCTTCAGCTCAAGGCTATCGCTCTACCACTTGAGCTACAGTGCAACTTCTGGCTTTTTTCTTTTTGCTTATGTGGTGCTGAGGAATCGAACCCAGGCCTCAGGCATGCAAGGCAAGCGCTCTACCACTGAGCCACCTTCCCAGCCCCATGAAAAGTATTTCATAACAGTTTTCTGCTTGGTTTTCTTGAGTGAACAACAAAAATGAACAAGTAAAGAAGTATAGTAAAAAACTTATCAGTGATGCAATGTTTGTTTTCTCTTATTGAGATGTCTCACCATCTCTCTTCTCCCTCCTTCTCTCCCTCCTCTTTCCCTCCCTCTCTCTTTCATTCCCATCTGCTTTCTTTCTCCCTCTCCCCCCTGTATATTCACCCATTGATGGATACTTGGGTTGTTTCTGCTTTTTAGCTGTTGTGAATAATGCAGCCATGAACATGGGTGTGCGACTTTTTTTTGAGGCTCTGCTTTTAGTTCTAGGTTTATACTGAGATGTGGGGTTGTTGGATCATATGATCCAATTTTAAATTGCAAGGACTGTTTTCTTCTTGGACATTTGTTGCACTTGTTGGTCCTCATAATAGTGGCCTCTTAGGTTCTGTTCATTTTCCTTCAATCCTCTTTTTATTCAGTCTTGACAATTTCAGATGTCCAACTTTAAGAATGCTGACTCTTCTGCCTGTTCACATTTGCTTTTGAATCTCTGGTAAATCTTTCAGTTCTATACTTTTCATCTCTAAGATTTCCTACAGATTCCTTCCTGTTTTCTCTTTGTCAGCATTATCATTTTTCTTGATTTTTGTCTATGTCAGCTTTGAACAGCTTTAAATGGTTGTTCTAAAATGTTTATAAATTCACCCCCTGCTGTTTCTCAGGGAGGGCTGTGTTTTTTTTGTCAGTTCATTGTTTTGTAGGGTTTTCATTCCTGTTTTGATTTGTTTTGGTGTTTTTCTTGTCTCCTTTGTGATTTTTTTTAAGTTTAAAATTCGACATTTGAATTATATATAGGGAAGTTCAGGTTATCCCCTTTCTCAGGGTTTTCTACTTTGTATTTAATTGTTGTAATGTCTCTGTGCTGGTGTTCCCTTTGAGATGTAAACTTAGTCTCCCTCAAGATTTTTCTGAGCCTCTACTTTTTATTTGGCCAAATGTGGTGATGTTAAATTTTGCTATATAAGTGGTTCTCTTTGAATTTCCTAGTCTTCAAATGTCTGCCTTCCAAAGAAGAAAATAAAGAAATTGAGAGACCAAAACCTTTAACATCTGCTCAAGTCTCTAACAGGAGTAACAAGCATCTTATACCAGTGGCTGCCTGTGTCTCCCTGATCATCAGCAGCAGCTGCTGGTGACTGGAGTACAGATCCCAGTAACTAGAAGATGAAGTTCTCATTGTCCACCATGGCTCCAACAGGGCAGCTTTGGGAACATGGCTGCTGCCATGAGGGTCAGGTGATGATGGATAGCTGCTACTCTGCTAAAAACAGACCAAAGTTAACCAGTTATTATCCAAAATCCATCTCAGTTTTTCCATGTAAAACTGAGCAAACCTTTGATTAGGGAAGGCTCTGTTAGTGCAGTGTGGTTAAGATAAGACAGATGCCTCTTATTTCCTACTCGTATACCTCTAAGTCATAACTTTCTAAACAGGTCCCATGGTTTCCCTTATTTGCAATAACTAGTATATGTCTCAGTCAACCAGAAAAGGTCAGATGAGTTGATGTTAGGGGAATGAACCCCAAGATAAGTATTCAAATGTTTTTTTTTTCCTTTCATGCAATTGTTTCTAACATATTTACAAGATGATTTCTATGTTGGTTTGTATGTCCCTCCACCACGATATAACCCCTGCTTTCACTGTATTTGATGTTGGTATAATTTGTGGAGGAGAAGGGAAAAAACAAATCATTGAACTAGGAATACAGGTGGACCCATTGCAACAATGAGATGTATAAATAGTTATGTCGAAAAATGAACTTTACAACTCTGGGGGGGGGGGGAGGGAAATGGGAAGGGATGGGAAGGGGAAACAACGAGGAGGCAACAATGCTTGATAAGAAATGTACTCGTTATCTTGCCCATGTAATTGTAACTCCTCTGTATGGTATTCTCACAATAAAAAAAATAACTTTCAAAACAGTATAGTACACAACAGTTAAGAATTAGCCTCCAAATTTTTATAGCTCTGTTGCTTTATAATTAGCACATTGTTTTGTCTACCCTACAAGGTAAATTAACATGCATGTGGGGACCTGCCTCTGTTATTGTGAACTTCTCTACTAATTAGTAGATAGAGAATATGAATGAATGCATTATCCAATCACAAATGTGGTTTCTTCTTCAATTTTTAATCACTTACATGTAATTTTTTTTTATTGTAAAGATACTATACAGAGGGTTACATTTACATGAGTGAGGTAATGAGTACACTTCCTCTTGAACATTGTTACCCCCTCCATTGTTTTCCCCCTACCATCCCCTCCCTCCCTCCCTTCCCCCAGGTTCTTTTTTTTTTTTATTGTGATTAAGTGATTACATAATTTCCGGAAATTCACAGTATTGTGGAATAATGATGCTCATTTAAAGTCACAAGTTCATTCTAACTTTCCTGGAGCAAATTGTCTATCACAGTCTGTAATATATAACGGTGCTCACATGTTATATACCATATATGTGATCAGCAGCATGGGGATATTTGGTAGTGGTTCAACCAGATGAGTGGGAGTTCTTTGTTTCTTAAGTCCTGTTAGTTTTGTCATATCACCTAACATTTTGGATTTAGCATCCACTTATCAGGGAGACCATGTACTGTTTGTCTCTTTGTTCTTGGCTTACCTCGCTCAACATGATTCCTTCTAGCTCCATCCATATCCCTGCAAATGCCATTATTTTGTCATTTCTAATGGCTGCATAATATTCCATTGTGTATAGATACCACAATTTTTGGATCCATTCATCTGTGGTGGGGCATCTAGGTTGTTTCCATATCCTAGCTATTGCGAACAGTGCTGCAATAAACATGGAGGTGCACGTGTCCTTGTATATTGGTTCCTGTTGTTCAGGGTAGATGCCTAGAAGTGGTATGACTGGGTCGTAAGGGAGGCCAATCTTTAGCTTTCTAAGGACCCTCCAGACTGCTTTCCAAAGTGGTTGTATAAGTGTACATTCCCACCAGCAGTGTAATAGCGTTCCTCGTTCTCCACATCCCCTCCAGCATTTGTCGTTGGCTGATTTGTGGATGTGGGACATTCTGACTGGGGTAAGGTGGTATCTCAGGGTTGTCTTTATTTGCATTTCCTTCACCACCAGGGATGATGAACATTTCCTCGTGTGTTTTTTTGCCATTTTTATTTCTTCATTTGAGAAGTCCCTCTTTAGTTCCCTTGCCCATTTAGTAATTGGTTTGTTAGGTTTGGGAGGGATTAGTTTCTTGAGTTCCCTGTATATACAGGATGTTAACCCCTTGTCTGATATATTGCTGGTAAATATTTTTTCCCAATTAGTTGTTGTCTTTCTAGCTTGGTTGCGATAGCTTTATCTGTGCAGAAGCTTTTTATTTTAAGGTAGTCCCATTTGTCGAGTCTCTCTCCAATTTGTTGTGACCCTGGGACTCTGTTCAGGAAGTTCCTTCCTGTGCCTATTAGTTCAAGTGTGTCTCCTACTCTGTCCTGCAGTAGTTTCAGAGATTCAGGTTTAATGTTAAGGTCTTTAATCCATTTTGAGTTGATGTTGGTGCATGGTGATAGGCTGGGGTCCACTTTTAGTTTTCTGCATGTGGCTGCCCAGTTTTCCCAGCACCAGCGGTTGAAGAGGCTGTGTTTCTTCCATTGTATGTCTTTGGCTCCTTTGTCGAATATCAGCTGGCTGTAGGCCTGTGGATTTATTTCTGGATCTTCTATTCTGTTCCATTGGTCTTCGGGTCTGTTTTTGTGCCAGTACCATGCTGTCTTTGTTATTATAGCTCTGTAGTAGAGTTTGAAGTTCGGCATGGATAGCCCTCCCATATTGTCTTTATCCCCTAGAATTGTTTTGGCTATTCTAGGTCTTTTGTTGTTCCATATGAATTTTTGGACTGTTTTCTGTATTTCAGTGATGTACATCATTGGGATTTTAATAGGAATTGGGTTGAATTTGTATATTAGTTTTGGAAGTATTACCATCTTTACTATATTAAGTCGGCCTATCCAGGAGCATGGGAGGTCTTTCCATTTCCTAGTGTCTTCTGCAATTTCTTTCTTTAATTTTTTATAGTTCTCATTAAATAGTTCTTTTACATCTTTGGTTAGGTTAATTCCTAAATATTTTATTTTTTGGGAGGTTATTGTGAATGGGGTTGCTCCCTTTATTTCCCTCTCTTCCTGTACATTATCAGTGTATAGGAAGGCAACTGACTTTTGTGGGTTTATTTTGTATCCTGCTATTTTGCCGAAGTGATTTATGATTTCTAAGAGTTTGGGGATGGAGTTTTTGGGATCGTGGAGGTATAGTATCATGTCGTCTGCAAAAAGGGATAGTTTAACTTCTTCTTTCCCTATGCGGATCCCTTTAATGTCTTTTTCTTGCCTTATTGCCCTGGCTAAGGGTTCTAGGACTATATTGAAGAGGAGTGGAGACAGTGGGCATCCTTGCCTTGTTCCTGATTTTAGGAGAATTGGTTGTAGCTTTTCCCCATTAAGTATAATATTGGCTATTGGTCTGTCATAAATGGCTTTTATTGTTTTTAGAAATGTTCCTTCTATTCCTATTTTCTCCAGAGCTTTTAGCATGAATGAATGTTGAATTTTGTCAAAGGCCTTTTCTGCATCTGTGGCGATAATCATGTGATTCTTGACCTTGGCTCTGTTGATATGTTGGATTACATTTATTGACTTACGTATGTTAAACCATCCCTGTGTCTCTGGGATGAAGCCTACCTGGTCATAGTGAATTATTTTTTTTATGTGTTTCTGGATTCTGTTAGCTAGAATCTTGTTAAGGATCTTTGCATCTGTGTTCATCAAGGAGATTGGCCTGTAATTCTCCTTTTTGGTTGGGTCTTTGCCTGGTTTGGGGATGAGTATGATATTGGCTTCATAGAATGAGTTTGGGATAGCTCCTTCCTTCTCTATTTCTCTGAAGAGCTTGAGGAGTATGGGTATTAGTTCTTGTTTAAAGGTCTTACAGAATTCTGCTGTGAATCCATCTGGTCCTGGGCTTTTTTTTGTTGGAAGACTTTTGATAGCTTCCTGTATCTCATTATAGGATATTGGCTTATTTAATTGGTTAACTTCTTCTTTGCTCAGTTTGGGCAACTTGTATTTCTCTAAAAATGCATCTGTTTCTGCCCGATTTTCTTCCTTTAGAGAGTATAGCTTTTGAAAGTAGTCTGTTAGAATTGTTTGGATATCTTGGGTACATGTTGTGATGTTTCCCGTGGCATCCCTAATCCTATTGATATGGGTTTCCTCTCTTCTTTTTTTAATTAATCTAGCCAATGGGCCATCAATTTTGTTTATTTTTTCAAAGAACCAGCTTTTTGTTTGGTTTATTTTGGTTATGGTTTTCTGATTTTCTAATTGGTTAATCTCTGCTTTTAATTTGGTTATCTGGCTTCGTCTAGTAGCTTTAGGTCCCATTTTTTCTTGTTTTTCTAGCTGTTTTAATTGCAACATGAGATTATTTACTTGGTCTGTCTCCATTCTCTTGATGTGGGCACTGAGGGCAATAAATTTGCCCCTCAGGACTGCTTTTGCTGTGTCCCACAAGTTTCTTTGTGAGGTGTTTTCATTTTCATTGAGTTGTAGGAAATGCTTTATTTCTTCTCTGATCTCTTCTGTTATCCAGGCATTGTTAAGGAGTGTGCTGTTCAATTTCCATGTATTAGAGAAATTTCTGCAGTATGCTTTGTTATTGAGAGCTAGCTTGATTCCACTGTGGTCAGATAGGACACAGGGGATTATGTCGATCCCTTTGTATTTGCTTAAGTTCCTTGCATGAACTATGATATGGTCTATTTTGGAGAAAGTTCCGTGAGCTGCTGAGAAGAATGTGTACTGTGTTGTTTTAGGGTGAAATACTCGGTAGATGTCAGTTAATTCCGCTTGGAGTATGGCCTCTCTTAATTTGGTGGCTTCTTTGCCAATCCTCTGGTTGGTAGACCTGTCCTTTGGTGAGAGTGGTGTGTTAAAGTCTCCTAGTATTATCATATTGGGATCTATTTTATTCTGTAAGTTTGAGAGCATTTGTTTGACATATCTGGGTGCACCAATATTTGGGGCATATAAGTTGATGATGGTTATATCCTCCTCTTGGATTGTTCCCTTTATTAATATGTAGTGTCCGTCCTTGTCTTTCTGTACTGATTTTAATGAAAAGTTTATTTTGTCAGATATCAGGATAGTTACACCTGCTTTCTTACTGGGGGCGTTTGATTGGTAGATCCTTTTCCACCTCTTCACTCTGAGTTTGTTTGTATGTTTGGCTGAGAGGTGGGTTTCCTGAAGGCAACAGATGGATAGGTCTTGTTTTCTGATCCAGTCCTCAGTTCGTTTTCTTTTAATTGGCGAATTCAGCCCATTTATATTAAGAGAAAGTATAGAGAGATGCATTGTTGTCCCTGCCATTCCATTTTCCTAAGTTTTTCTTCTTTCCTTTCCTCCTGTGCTTGCTCAGTTAGACTTTGAGTAACGCCTGTTTGGGGCAGGCCCCAGTTCCTGGTTGCTTTCTTCAGGTTGTGTCCCCCCTCTTAGAATTCTTTGTAATGCTGGCTTAATGTTTATGTATTCATTTAGTTTTTCTTTGCTATTAAAAGTTTTCATTTCTCCATCGAATGTGAATGCTAGCTTTGCCGGGTATATTAGTCTGGGTTGGCAGTTATTGGCTCTCAGGGCTCGTATGGTGCTTTCCCAGGCTTTTCTTGCATTCATTGTTTGTGTGGAGAGATCTGCAGTGATTCTTATTTTTTTCCCGTTGTAGTATAGCTCCTTCTTCATTTTTGCTGCATGCAGGATTGTTTCCTTATTATTCAGATCTATCATTTTTACTATAATGTGTCTAGAAGTGTTTCTCCTGGGGTCTTGCTTGTTGGGTGTTTGATAAGCTTTTGTGATGTAGTTAAGATGGTCGTTTTTGAGGTGGGGAAAATTTTCATTGATTATATTGTTAAATAGGTGTTGCATTCCCTTGCTCTGGAATTCCTCACCTTCGTCCACTCCGATTATGCGAAGGTTAAATTTTTTAGCATTATCTGCTTGCTCTTGAATTTCCCTTTGGTTTAATTTGAGTGATTTTTCCATATCTGTCACTTTTTGGTCCAGTTGGTGTATTCTGTCTTCTGTATCTGACACTCTACCTTTCATTTCATTCACTCTGTTGACAGTGGCTTCTATTGTGGTTTGCATGGAGGAAATGGATCCCTTTATGGATTCAATGTTGGTTCTCAGAGTACTGATCTCACCTCTCAATGAGGTATGCATTACCTCTAATTTGGTGTTTATCTCACTTCTTACTGAGGTTTGTGCAGCTTCTATTTTTGCATGCATCTCTTGTTTGATACCCTGTATCTCTTTTGATAGATCATCCTTGTGCTCTTTCAATTTCTGATCAATTTCTCGTTTTATTTCTTGAGTCATTGCCTCCAGCAACCCTTGGATGTAGCTTTTGTCTTCCATTCCTGCTTTGCTCCCACTGGGGCTCTCCCCTGCGTGGCTGCTGGCTTTTGAGGTGAGCTTGCTGTCCTGGGTGGTGGTAAACCTTGTGATTTTTCTCTGTGATTTTCGCATGGAGGTTCAGGAGACTGCTCTTCAATTTTGTTTTGGTGTGTCTGTCTTTGCTTGGTTGCTGATTCTGTATTGGTAGAGAGAGTCTGTGCCTGATCTGGGTTCTGTTGGGAGCCTATTTCCAGCTGCTATTCTGACTTAGGATTCTCAGCTCTCTGCTGTAGATTGCTGGCAGTTCCCGCCTTTGGAAGGGTTGAGCAGCCTAGACTGCTTGTGTTTGCTCCTACGGGTGCTCTTGTGAAGAACAGATGCTCTGGATGCACTCTCCCAAATACTGGAGTCTGCTATGGGCTCCTGATGTGTTTTTGTTTGTTTGTTTTGGGCTGGTTGTGGGCTTGAACTCTAGGTTTGGGTGCTGTCCCTCAGCTCTTCAGCTCAAGGCTGGCACCCTACCATTTGAGCCACAGTACCACTTCTGACCCTTTTTGCTTTTGTGATGCTGAGGAATCAGATCCAGGGCCTCATACATCCAAGACTATCACTCTATTGCTGAGCCGCCTTAACAGTCTGAGCTCCTGCTTACTATCAGGTGCTGGCAGCCTGTGTTGCCCAATTCCCAGTCTAGGTTATATGGGTGGAGTTTTGGTGGGGTTTGGGCTTCTCTTGTCCTGGGCCTCCAGGTCTTTTGTGGTCACAGGCGTGCTTCCCGGGGGAGTGTTGTTTCCTGGTTTTCTCCCCTCTGTTGAGGCGTATGCTCAGCTTTTTACTTCAGTTGGGAGGAGTTGGTCGTGTTGTTCAGGCGCCGGATCCCCGGGCCTGGTTCCGGCCCCAGCCTGGAGCGCGCTCGTTAGGCCTGTGCTGATATGTATACCACCTAGGTTATGCAGCCTGGAGCGCACTCGTTAGGCCTGTGCTGATGTGTATACCACCTAGGTTATACAGCCTGGGGGACACAGTTCAAATTTCTACTGTTGGTAGTCTTGACCCAGGGGCACTGTTCCTGGCTTGGACATTTAAGCTCCCTTCCAGGGGCGCTCTTGCTCTAGCCTGGCCAGCTGAGTGTGCTCCACGGGCTGGTGGAGCTCTCAAACAGTTCCCAGTTTTAGTGGGTCCTGTGGTCCAGGTGTTGGGGTAGGGAGTCTAGGTCAGGGTCTGGGGATTCCCTCCAGCTCTGGTCTCCCTTGAGGGATACACTTCCCCTGTGGGGTACTCACCCTGGAGCTGGTTGTTTCTGTGTGGTGTAGGTCGTTAGTTGTTGCAATCCGAGTTCAGTTGGGGTGGTTGCGGGCTGGGTTGGGCGGTGGTGGTTCTGTGTGATTCTTTTCTGTCTCTGCCTCTGTCGAAGCTGTCAGGTCAAAAGTGTCCATGCTCAGGCAGCTTCTTCGCGGTGCCTCTGGGCCCCCGGGCAGCCCTGCCGTGTCGTTGCGATCACAATCGGGTGGGTGGTCTGCCGACAGGTCCCTTTGTCACGCTGCTGGTGCCTAGAGGCTTTGGCGGGATGGAGCCTCTCTGCTCCGGTGGAGAGTGAGGAGTGGGGGTGGGATCCTCGTGGAGACTCCCGGCTGGTAGGTTTCTCTGTTCCTGGCGATCTGCTGTTCTGCAAACCGGTACCTGGTGATCTGCAGGCGTCCCCCTGTGTCTCTGGGGCTCCCGCAGCCCCCGCTGGGCCGACTGGCCGGCGGCTTGGCGCACTGCTGCGCGGCCAGTAAAGGTTGGGGGAGGGGTCTTCGCTTTTCTCTGTTCTGAAATTCTTCTTTTCCTCTCTTTCTTTTTTTGTTATTCTCCGCCTCTGGTTTTTCTCTGAGTGTTCGTCTTTTTGTTGTTGTCGTCGGTCTCTTGGGGAGATTAAGCGTTGGAACTCGAACTCTCTTTTTGGTTGGAGAAAGCCGTGGCGTTTCCCTACTGCCCCATCGCCATCTTGGTCCCCCCTCAACTGTTAGTATTTTTAAAGTGCTCGGTAAAGTTGGAGAACTGCTACTGTGCTAGAAAGTTCTTCATCAACATTTTCCACCCCTGCTCTTAGTTCTGTTATCCTGAGCGAGGCTGTGAATTCACTGACTCGCTAAGCGCCTAGAGCTGGGAGCAAATTGGTACCGCAATGCAAGTCTCAGCTCCCACACATCTTGCGGCAGAGGAGCAGAGGTCACTCGGGCCCCCAGGAGCGCCGCAAGCACCGCCCAGGTCCTTACATGTAATTTTAAAGATATTTGAAAACAGGAAAATTGAAGGAGTTTATGTCCAGGGTTTGCTTTGTAGATTTCAGCAGGCAAATTCCTTAGCAGGCGTGAATTTTTTTAATGGCAGATTGGCAGTTAATGATATGTAGGGCTGAATAACAAGTCTTTGTGGTATAGTACATACCTTTCAAACAGTGCTCAGTGCCATGGGACAAGAGAAGAGAGAGTGGTTGGTCAATCTAGATTATTATTGAAGAAATGCCAAATGAAGCAGGAAAATCACAAACCAGATGCTAAACTGGGAAAGTTGACATGAGGCAAAGTGATATATAATAGCAGGGAGGGCGTGGAAAGCCTGTATATGAGGGAAAGAGGAAGTGATGGTAGGTAATTAATGACCTGGTGTCTAAATGTCAATTGATGATTCATTGTCTTTCTATTGATTGAGAAAGTAAATAGGAAGTTTTGCCATTAATCTCTGAATTTGAAATTTAAAATGAGCATTCCTTTATTCATAGTCCTATTATTTAGTAAGTCCTATGTGCTAGGTACTGGGACAGAAAGGTAAAGAAGTAAAATTCACCCTAGCCCCTCCGGTACCTAACAATTCCTGACATTCAGTAAATACTTGTTGAATTTAATAGACACTTACACAATGTGATATACCAGAGAAAATTAGCTGGCAGTGATAGAGCTACATTAATTGTGTGACTTTCTGCATTGTTTTTCATGGCACATAGGTGCTGGAAACAGTCCATTAGGATTATCAGATTGACTTTTCCATTTAAATTCAATAGGAAAAAAAGTCTTTTCATGACTAGACATTCTTAAAATACACATTCCTAGTTAGACAACTACATTTTGATAGATAGAATTTTAGAAATTATGGAAAATCAAGTTATACATCAGCCTATCTGAATAAATTATACATATATATCATTACATTTTAATTTTGAGATAATTTCAGATTTTGGAGAAAGTTGCAGAAGCAGGGAGTATGGCTCAAACCATAGAGTGCCTAGAATAAGAATTTCAGCATCCCCAGTGTTAGTATTTCGTATAACTATAGTATAGTGATTAAAGCCAGGAAATTAGCATTGACAAATGCTTTACTCCAAACCTTACTCAGATGTCATCTGCTCTCTAGCTGACATCCTTTTTTTTCTGGACCAAGATCAAATCCAGAACTGTGCATGTTTAGTCACTGTGACCTTTTTTTTTTTTTTTTTTTGTCGGTCGTGGGGCCTGAACTCTGGGCCTGGGCGCTGTCCCTCAGCTCTTCAGCCCAGGGCTAGTGCTCTACCACTAGAGCACAGTGCCACTTCTGGCTTTTTCTGCTTATGTGGTGCTGAGGAATCGAACCCAGCGCCTCATACATGCAAGGCAAGCACTCTACCACAGAGCTACCTTCCTAGCCTCTCACTATGACTTTTATCTGGAACAGTCTTTCATGACATTTGCAAACAGTACTGATCGCTATTTTGCAAATTCTTTCATTAATTTGGATCTTTCTCTTTTCTGCTGAGTAAATTTACGTCAGTGCCTTTTGTGTATTAATGCATTGTTAGGTGACATAAACTGAAGGTTTTATTTTGGCTCGGTTGCAGAGAGTTCACTCTACCATACCCTGGAGAGAGTGTTGGAGCAGAGAAATTCATATTATGCTGGCGACAAAGCAGAGAAAAAGGGAGACAAGAAAGGACTGGCATTAAGATACCTTTATTCTCTGACCTACTTCTTCCAGCTATGTTCTTGGAGGATGGCTCCAAGAATTTCCAGACTCTCAAAATAGTGCCAATTGCTAGGAACTGAGCATTCAACACGGTGAACCTCTGACTGTGTTTTATATGCGGATGTTAGGATGGAGAATACCAGAAGAGTCATTTTGTGCATTTCTGAGTATATCATGTTAGGAGGCAGATGATGACTGACATCTCATTACCATTGAGAATAATTTTGATCACTTGGTTAGAGAATCTGCCAGGTTTCTCCTCCTCTGGCTTTTCTCCCCATTTTAGTTAGTTGAGTATTCTGCAGGGAGACACTTTGAGACTAAGTGTCTCTTCAAATCATTCTGTCTTTGGCCATTGGAAGGAAGCATATAAGTTGATTTCTGTGTCCTTGTAAATGTCTCATTAATTTTTTACTTTCTCCTTTTTGGAACTCCAATATGTTACAGGTTCATCTTTAGATAGTATGTCTTTTTAATGTGTGCTTGAATTTTGAATCATTTTTTGCTCTTCCTAGGTATGAGGACACATGGGCTGCACTACACAGAAGAGCAAAAGAATGTGCACATGCTGGGGAGGTAAGAGATAGCTGATCTTATAAAGCTTTTTTCAGAGTTAACTGTTTAGTTTTTAAAGGTTAAATTTATAATTGTAAAATGTTTTATAGAAAATACCTGAAGGTGAATTTAGCAGTTGATTATGAAACTTCCTGTGCATTTTTTATGGCTTCTCAGATAATTCAGTTAGGCTCAAGAGTTCATAACTTTCATTCAGGTACATACAATTTTTTTTAGGTATAATGTTTTAAATGAAGTTTAATGACTGTACAGTATATGCATATTATAAGATAGAATCCCATTCTGCCCACTCTTTAAGAATTTATTATTGCCTTGGTTGAGTAGGTCATGCTTGCAATACCAGCTACTCAAGAGTCAGAGATTGAGAGGGTTATGGCGCAAAGCCAACCTGTGCAAAAACTAAGTAAGACTCCATTTTGTTGGCTAGAGCTTAGGGTTGCAGGTACTGTAGAAGTCATAAGTAGCAGGAGTGCTGTCTAATGCTGACTTGGCAAAAACATGAGATCCTTCAAAAAAAAATAAAGCAAAAAACTAATGGAGATATGGCTTAAGTGGTAGACTGCCTGTCTAACAAATAAGCGGCCTTGAGTTCAAAACCCACTACTGCAAAAAATTCTTTATTGTTTAGGCGAAACAATCTACCTAATTAAAGTCATCAACTTGCTTAGTTGAAAAAAAAAAGGTAAAAAATTTTCTGGGTGTGGTTGGCACATAGTTCTAATGTCAGCACTAGAGAGGCAAAGACAGGAGAATCAGAAGTTTGAGGCCAGCCTGAGCTATGTAGTGAGTTCCAACCTAGCCTGGGTTACTTAGAGACATATTGTCCACACAAACTTTTACAACAAAAAAATTTCAGTAAGTTAAATGTTGAGTTCACTTAGTCTTTAGGTATTATCCTCTAGAAATAATGACCACATTTCAGTCCCCTGAATTCAATACCAGTTCACAAGTAATGAGAGTATGGTTTTTGAAGGAAAGTAAGTAAAACTTCATTAATTTTTCCAGGCAAACATGGAGCATATGAGCTGCTATTTAAAAAATACATCAGTAAAGTAAATTTTAACAAGGACTAGTCCTACAGATAGGGAGTTGGGTGGGGTGAGGTAAGGAGAGAGCAGGCTTCTAAACGGCTTTCCTTTAAAGCAGCAGCATGGGCTTCCAGGTGTATGTGCTGAGGCATTGCTTTGGACCAGATGGCCTGAAGTCCACTGATTTCCCAGGGAGCCCATGTTAACTCTGGAGTTGTGTCTACTGCTGGTTCACTCTCACCAGTGACAAACGGAAAGGAGCATGATGTCTTTGCCTAGAGTTTTAAAGGCACTGTTGGGTTCCTCCCTCAGCAGAATAGGAGGAAGGAGATAGAACAATGAGAAAAAAAGGGGAAAAAAGTTTTTAAGACTTACTTAACTAAAAGCAAAAGTAACTTGAACTTAAAAGTATTTGTGGTACACACTTAAAGCTTTATTAGCTAAGATCAATGTATTCTGTGCTGTTGATGTCAAACTTCCTTTTAGTCTTTTATGGGATTCTGACTTTTGATCTCAGCTGACTTTATCATTGAAATTAATGAAGCTGAATATTTGATGAACACAAGATTATATATGGTGAAAATTAGACTAGTATTACTCTTTATTAATTACAAAAAGAGGGTAAATATTGGTCTCTGGCTCTAAATTAGACTGTACAGTTATAAGCTATGTTACAACATTTCTCAGTCAACAGTAGATCAATATACAGTGGTGGTCCCATAAGATTACAGTGAAACCAAAGCATTCCTGTTGCCTAGTGACATCATAATCAATGTGATGTCATAGTGTAACTCATTCTTCACATACCTGTAGTGGCACTGGTATAAAACACATACTGCACTGCCACTCATATGAAGGTATAACATATACAGTTGTATATGTATATAATACTGGATAATGAAAATAAATGGGTCTCTTACTGCTTTATGTATTTACTATACTATATCATTATTTTAGATCATACTCTACTCCTCTTGCTTGTTCCACAAGTTCTTATGAAATAAGAACTGTGCTGAGTGATACCTGTACATTTCATTTACCTTGTGTCTTCATAGTATCATTTCCTCTTGTTCTTGATTTTATCATATGATTTTTTTCTTCCTCATGGCCATAAGCATAAAACCTACTTATAAGCCAGGTGCTGGTGGCTCACATCTGAGACCTGAGAATCGCAGTTCGAAGCCAGCTTGGGCAGGAAGGTCCATGAGACTTTTATTTCTAATAAACTACTCAGAAAAGGCCAGAAGTGGTGCTGTGGCTCAAGTGTTATAGAACACTAGCCCTGAGCCAAAGAACCTTAGAGACAGAGCCCAGGCCCTGAATTCAAGCCCCAGGACCAGCACAAAAAACAAACAAACCCTACTGGTAAAAGAGTTGCTAATAAGGGGGAAAAGTAACCAGGGACTATGGAGGTAGGCATGTCTCATTTCACAGCTGCAATGTAAAAAACAAGAACAAAGTGATAGAAGCTGTTATAGAACCTACACATTGAAAGCTGAGACTAATAAAAATTTGAGAGGGACTTTACATCAACTATGAAACAAACTCTAGTGATGGAAAACCAGACAATAACGTATATCCCTCTTAATGCTGTGGCGATTGTGGCCAAAGCAAAAGGTTTGTTTGCAGTATAAGAAAAAGCTGGTCCCAACTTCATGTTTGGTTTACTGTTGTTCTAAATGGTGTAAACAAAGGTTCATTGTGTAATGAGAAAGTAATAAGTCAACAAGGGCTGATGTGAAGGTGGCTGATGAATTTTTGGAACTCTTGGTAAGCTGATTATAGAGGAAAATTATTTGCCAGTGCAAATTTCCAATAATGTTTTTCCTGTGTAGAAACAGTGGTCCAAAAGGCCAAGGGAATTGCCTAGTTTGTCTTTTTTTTTTTTTTGGTGCTAGTCTTGGGCTTAAGCTCAGGGTCTGAATGTTGTCCCTGGGTGTTGAGGGGATACTATGATTCTTAGGAAGTGACTGATGAGGCGTCATTGGATCTGTAATAGAGATGCACAGCTAAGAAAGAGGGAAGAGAAGAGGAAGCTGCTGGAGAAGAAAAAGAAGCTGCTGAGCTTTGACAGACATCAAACTCTAAAAAAGTTTCAAGTCATCAACTTTCAACATCAAAAGACATTCACTCATGGAGAGAAATGTTCATGGTGCATTCTCTGCTTATAAACACATCTATCTGTTGCAACAATGAGAAGTACAAAATGTCATGTCAAAACCAGCTTTACAATGTCGGTGGGGGGGGAGGGGGGTATAATTGGGTGGGGGGAGGGGGGCGGCTGGGAAGGGAGGTGAAGGGTAAACAAAGGAGGAGGCTGCAATGCTTGGTAAGAAATGTAGGCATTATCCTGCCCATGTAATTGTAGCCCCTCTGTACAGTATGTTCTCAAATAAAATAAAATAATATTTAAAAAAAAAACACATCTATGATGAAAGACAAAAGAAACAGACTAAGCAAACCACCATGGACATTTTTTGAAAAGAATGACACCTCCCCAAAAAGAGCCTAGGCAGGTCCTGGGGCTAGGGGGTGGGGTGGAATCTGAAGAAGAAGTTGCTGTTTATATAGATGACAGCTCTAGGAGAGTCACGCCTCTGATGACCTTCCAGTGTGACAAGATGGGAAGGTAGAAGACTGCTGATGCATGTGTTCATTTTAACAAAAATGCTTAAAAAGACAAAAACTGAAAAGAGTTTCTATATGGAACCCAAGCTGGCCTAGAAGTTATGATCCTCTTGTCTCTATCTCCTGAGGGATGGGATCACAGGTGTGCACCACTACACCCGCCCTCTGTTCAGTAGTTTTGAAGCTACTTTTAGAGATCTTTATATAGGCTGTTTGAGAACATGTAAAAGTTCACAGAATTTCTTAAGTTCACAGAATTTGTTAAGCTAGTGGTGATGTACACTTGTAATCCTAGATACTTGGGAGACTGAGGCAGAAGTATTCCTTGAACTCTCAGGAGTTTTAAAGCCAGTCTGGGCAACATAGTAAAATCCTCCCATTCTCCCCCCCCCAAAAAAAGGCTGTTTGTATTAAGGCTGGTGTTGTCTCTCCAGTATACCTTGAACGTGAGAGTTGCTGTGGTTGGTTATCTTCTCAGTATGGGTTGGAAATCAGCACATTGTACCTTAGTTCATTTCAGATGTGGATTCTGTTAGAATGTGGAAACAATCTTAACACCACATCCAAATAATCTTCTGTCTTCTTTTGATATATTGATTCCTCTAAAATTCTTAAACTATTGAGATTTAGAATCAGATGTATTTATATTCTAAATCTTGAAGAATTTTAATCCTATAAAATGTAAATCATTTTATTAAAATAAATTTAACTAGAAAACACAGTGATAGGTTGTGTTTTGTGGGTATTTTTTTTTCATTTTAGAGCCAGGCTGGTCTTGATCTCATAGACATTCCTTTTGTGGCTGGCCTCTTAAATGCTAGAATTACAGACATGCACCATCACATTGGGTTTGAACTCAGTGATTTTTTTTTTTTTGATCAGTTGTGAATTCAGGGCCTGAACACTGTCCCTGAGTTTTTGTGGGCAAGGCTAGTGCTCTACCACTTTGAGCCAAAGCTTCACTTCTGGTTTTCTGGTGTTTAATTAGAGATAAGAGTTTGATGGACTTTTCCTGCCTAGGCTTTCTGTGAACTGTGATCCTCTAATTTAAGCCTCCTGAGTCACTAGGACTACAAGCATGAGCCATAGTGTCTGGCTTTCAGTGATTTTGTTTGTAAAAATCAAATGTATTTTCCCGGGTGCCAGTGGCTCATGCCTATAATCCTAGCTACTCAGGAGGCTGAGATCTGAGGATGGTGGTTCAGAGCCACCTGGGCAGGAAAGTCTGTGAAACTCTCCAGTAACCACCAGAAAACCAGAAGTGGTGCTGTGGCTCAAGTAGTAGAGTGCTTATCTTGAGCTGATAGAGCTGAGGGACAGCACCCAGGCCCAGAGTTAAAGCCCCATGGCAGACTGGAAAAAAATCAAATGTATTTTTGTCTAGTATATAGTGGATTCTGCCAACTTTTTTTAGTTACAGAGAACATAGCTTATTATCAGTCCTGTTTTCAAAAGGTGACTTCTCCTTGTTCCTATACCTTATTGTAGACCCTTTTCTCACCTACTATTAAGACAGAAACAAAATTGTCATGGAGAAACAGATGGTCATTTCCTCTACAGTCTTCAGGAAAACAAATTAGAATTATTGTTTTTAGTGCCTTTTATTAGTGTCTTTTATATTTCAGTTCCTTTTTTGTTAATGGAAATCTTTATCTTCTGTTTTTAGAATTGACTGATTTTCCTAGTAATTCCTTCTTACATAGTACCCTTTACCTAACTTTATGCCTTTTAATTTGTTTCTCTTAGTAATTCCTTCTTATATAGTACCCTTTACCTAACTCTGTCTTTTCATTGTAAATTGATTATAATGTATTTACAATGCATTAGGGAAATTTCTGTTATAAGAATTACTTTCATAAAGCAAACAAGTACATCTTAATTATCTTTTGGGCTTGTCTTTGTTTTCTTTTTGGTGATAGTTTGTGGTTTTTGTGGGTTTGGACTTTCAAATGAAGTTTCTTTTAAAATAATGTATACTTGAGGTAATTTCTTTTTTTAAAAGATGTTATAGAAACATTGTACATCTCCCTCTTTCCTTTCCTCTTAAAACAATTTCAACTGGTTTCATTGTTCCTTTTTTTGTTTTGTCAGTTATGGGGCTTGAACTCAGGGCCTGGACACTGTCCCTGAGCTTTTTCTCTCAAGGCTAGAGCTCTACCATTTTGAGCCACAGCACCACTTCCCAGTTTTCTGGTGGTTAATGGAGATAAGAGTTTCATGGACTTCCCTGGCTGGGCTGACTTTGAGCCACGATCCAGATCTCAGCCTCCTTAGTTGCTAAGGTTACAGACATGAGCAACTGGCACCCAGCTGTTTCATTTTCTTCTATGCATAGAGTGCTCTTAAAAGTAATTTCAATCTCTAAAGTCATTTTTGAACTTTTATCTTCACTGGATTAAGATGCTGTGACACAAGCAGTACTTGGAGTTTTCCTATACTGAATATTAAGCTGATTCTTTACTGAAAACAAGTAACTTCAGTCTTTATATAACATGAACTGCCCTCTGTACAGCTGAACATACATTAACTGTGCTGCTGGCTGTAATTTTGTTGATTGGATTGTCTTTTGTCCTCTGGTCTATATTTTAGCTGGTGGACAGTGAGGTGGTCATGCTCTCAGCACACTGGGAAAAAAAGAAGACCAGCTTGACAGAGCTACAGGAGCAGCTCCAACAGCTTCCTGGTCTGATAGCAGACTTAGAATCCTTGATGGCAAACCTGAGTAAGTTTGATGTTTGTAGTGTACATCATTTTTAGTAATGAGATTTAGTAATGTAATTTCAATGCTTTCTAAGAATTCATTAAATTCTTGGTTAACAGGGTTTGGGAAAAATAGTGTATTCTAGTTAATTTCAGAGTCTAATTAAGGATTAGACAGAAAGTGATTTGAAGTGTGGAGATGATTTCTAAAGTGTACCATTAATGTTTTCTGCCTCAGTTCAGCTCAGTAAACATAATTCTAATTTCACTGACTTAGAACTGTCTTTGTGAGATTAGATCTTTTTAAACCTGTAAAGTTGGAAAATAAGAGGGGTTAGGGTAACTTCGTCTTGACTGTAGGATGTATTCTAAAAGTAGTGGTTTAAATTTTAGGACTGCTGGAGCTTCATATCTTACAGAGTGCTTTTTCTTCTTCATACTGATAAGAGATCATACTATTTCAGTTAAATGAAAGTACTTGCTTGGCTACATTTAAACTTTATGGAGTTCATTATTTTCTTTGGGTGAATTATGTTGCTATCCTTCTTATATATATACATTATATAAGTGTATATATATATGCAGAAAAGTATACATTGTGTTTGATAATTGTACACCTGAAGGAAATAGTGAAACTGATAGTTGCCAAAGGACTAAATAACAATTTAGATTTCCATCTGCATTTCCAGAATGTAAAATTGAAGGATAAACAAAAAGTAAAATGTGTGTTAGAAATTTCAAAGTTACTTTGGGGTGGGGAGAGAACAATTGAAAATAGCTGGTTGACATCAGGTTATTTCAGCTTCTCTTTTTATTGTAAGATTAAAATGGAGGTCACTTATCTTGCCAATTAAAGTTGGCTTTTTTAGGGGGAAATTTGTCTGTTACCTTTCTGTTTATTCTTTTGGGAAGGTCAGGGAAATACTAAGTTCCTGTTTGATGCTGTGGAACTTGAACATGAGTTACTCCATTTTTATGTTCAGTCTGGTGTGTTGGGACTTAATGCAGTATTGTAGTGGCTTCAACTGTGATTCCTAAGCACAAGATCTAAGTGGAAACAGAATTTAGTGTACACAGGGCATAAACAACTTGAGCTAATAATAACCTGACCAAGTCTTGTAGACAAGAAGGTTAAGATCCTTATCATTTTCTGTTCTTTAATATTACTTTCTTAAAGCAACTTTCTTAAAAGCAACAGCTTTTTGTTTCTGTGAATAGACACATGTTATTTAGAATCCTGCTGTTGGGCCAACATTTATAGCACCTTCCGTGCTGTCAGAGCTTATTAGGTGCTTTAAAGGTACTATCTTTAATCCTTACCAGAGCCCCGTAAGAGTGGCTTTTATTTTCCATACTTTGCAGATAGGTAAAGACTTTAATTTTGGAGAGGTTGTGACAACCACAGTGACTGGTGGGTGATGAGACGGTAGGATGGGACCTGTTGGTATCAGCCTTTGAGAGCTGCTTGCAAGTCTCCCAACCCTTGTAGAGGCTTTTAGGGGGCTGAATTTTTGTTGTTTCTTCAGAAACATGGAACAGATTTTAGTTCCTAGGAGAACTGTGAAATAGCTTTGGTCATTCTCTCCCTTGTTTCTCTCCTGTAGGTCATTATCTTCCTTTGCAAGCCTTGGATAACTAGCTAAGGGAGATAGCCTTCTAGATAGCTGGGGTTTTCTTCTTGCTCTCTTTTAGTCACTTGCTTCTCACTGGTTGCATATCTTTGCAGGTACTCTACTACAGTGACTTCTTTCTTATTTTTAGTTCCTGTACCTGAGAGTAAATTCTGTTTATAGTTGTTTTCTATAGGAAATGAAGCCTATGAAAATCTTTCTTAGAATATGCTGTGTTTTAAGGACTGGGAATGTGGCTTAGTGGTAGAGTGCTTGCCCAGCATGTATGAAGCCCTGGGTTCGATTCCTCAATACCACATACACAGAAAAAGCTGGAAGTGGCGCTGTGGCTCAAGTGGTAGAGTGCAAGCCTTGAGAAAAAGAAGCTCAGAGACTGTGCAGAGGCCCTGAGTTCAAGCTCCAAGACTGGCAAAACATCTTTAAAAAGTAAAAAGTATTTTTAAAAAAACAACAAAAAGAATAGGATGTATTTTCATTCTTATTGAAGATTCTGAGGCCCTGAAAAGGTTTGGTTTTTAGAGAATATATGACCTTATTCTTCAGAAACTGCATTTTAGTTTCTTCAGTATTAGGCAGGGCTTCCAAAATGTTCACTTGAGTTCTGTGTACTAATCTGAAAAATCTCTACTGCTAAGAGCAAATCAAAGCCAAATGATTTCCTGACATAATGTTCTGGGCAGATAGGCACTTCTAAATACAGTTGAATCATTTTCTACCTACTCTATATCTTAACTTACATTGAGTTTTCTTGGGAGAATTAATTTTATCTTGCTTAGTAGATATAAATCTACACAGTCAGTGTTTATGTGAACTGCATTACCTATTAGCATTTGAAAGACATGCTTCTTTTAGGGTTTAATTTATGCTGCTATTTGCATAATATTTGTACTTAATGAATGAGTAACTATGGAAGATAAAGCCTTGGAATCAACAGATATGCTCATATGGAGATGTTTTGAAATTGTGAGGCTTTTAGCTAAGCAAGTTAAATTGCCTGGAATCAGTATTGATGTATAATAGGATACATCATGAAACCAAATTTTGTAAAATAAGTTTTAAATAAGTATCTGTATTATTGGTGCACTTTAGGAATTCATCTTAATGAGTTCAAACATTAATTTTAGATATTGGAATAATTTAATTCTTAAATGTTTATATATATTGATTTTTTGATAGCCTGAAAGTATCGCCTATCATCTCCAAACTACCTTGACACAAAATTGAAAGACTTTCAAGCAGTAATAAAAACAATAGAATAAATAGTAACTGACTTTAACTGAATTTTTTCCCTGTCCTGTCATATCTAATACCTTATCAGGCTACTTAATCTCTTTTGATCTTGTCTTGCTGTCTGGACTGTCTGCTGTTATTAAAGAGGAAAGGTTTTATTAAAGAGCAGTTCAGGCTTTTGATGATGCTTTTAGCATCCTGTGGATTAATAAATTGGAGCCCTAGCTACCTGGTCTTCAAGAATTGTTGACTAGTCCGTACATACTGACTTTTTGTGGGCTATGATCTATTTAATTTAGGAAAGTCTGTGTTATTGACAGTTACTACTAAGTCCCATTATATAGAAATAAGTGATAAAGGTATATGTTGCAAAGTGAAAAATAATGAATCTGAACTTTCACATCTGAGATTGTTTCTCAGTTCTAGAACTTCCTAACGGAGACCCACATAGGTCTCTTCACTAGTCCAGACTTTAGTTTCCTTGTCTGAAAAATGAGGATCAGGGTAAAATCGGGTCATCAAACCTATGGGGTCCTACACCCAGATCTGCCAACTGCATTTAAGAAGTAGGCATTAAGTGGGCTAAAGATTTAAAGAGAAACTTCTCTGAAGAGGAAGGAAGGATGGCCACATGAAGAAATGCTCAACCTCCCTAGCCATAAAAGAAATGCAAATCAAAACAACATTGAGATGCCACCTCATCCCAGTTAGAATGGCTATAATCAAGAACTCTAATAACAACAGATGCTGGAGGGGATGTGGACAGAAGGGAACCTTACTGCATTGTTAGTGGGAGTGTAAACTTGTTCAATCATTTTGGAAAGTAGTATGGAGGTTCCTCAAAAGACTCCACATAGAGCTCCCCTATGACCCAGCAATCCCACTTTTGGGCATTTACCCAAATGATCACAAACAAGACCATGCTAAAGCTACAAGCACAGCTGTTTATTGCAGCATTATTTACCATAGCAAAGATAATGGAACCAACCCAGATGTCCCTCAGGAGATGAATGGATCAAGAAAATGTGGTATATATACACAATGGAATTCTATGCCTCCATCAGAAAGAATGACATTGCCCCATTTGTTAGGAAATGGAAAGACTTGGGAAAAAATTATATTAAGTGAAGTAAGCCAAACCCAAAGAAACATAGGTCCCATGGTTTCCCTTATTTGCAATAATTAGTATATGTATGAGACAAGCAGAAAAGGTCAGATAAGTTGATATTAGGCAAAATGAACCCCAGGATAAGGATTCAAATGTTTTTTCTTTCTTACGATTGTTTTTAACATTTATAAGATGATTTCTTTGTTGCTTTGTATGTCCCTCCCCCATGGTATAACCCCTGTATTTGATGTTGGTATAATTTGTGGAGGGTAAGGGAAAAAACAAATCATATAAATAGGGATACAGGTGGACCTATTCCAACAATGAGATGTACAAAACGTTACGTCAAAAAATGAACTTTACAACTTTGGGGGGGCAAGGGGGAAGGGATGGGGAGAGGAAACAAAGGAGGAGGCAACAATGCTTGATAAAAAATGTACTCATTACCTTGCTCATGTAATTGTAACCCCTCTGTACGATTTTTACAATTAAAAATATCTTTACTGTTTTTTAAAAAAAGAAGTAGGCAGTTTAAAATACATTGTCTGTATTAAATATATAGACTTCTGTCATTACCCATTAAAAATGTGGAAACTACCTACCTACATTATATTAGTTATTTTAAATGTAGAGATGATTTAAAGTATAGGATAATTAATATAGGTGATATGCAGTACTGTGCCATTTTATATTATAGACTTGATCATACAAGAATTTTGGTATCTATGAAGATCCTGGAACCAATCCCACAAAGATGCTGAGTAGTGACTGTGCCTGCCTAAATTTTCATATGGAAATGGAGGATTAAATGAAAACACTTAGCACAGTGCCTGATATGTACAAGGATGGGTATATGCTATCAGAAGACTTTCTAGTGTGAATCTCTCTAACCTTTGCAAATTTACACAGCCATTCTTTTCTGTGACAGAAGGGGATGTTATGCACTTTTGCTACAAAATAGTTTCGAATACAAAACCATAAGATTAAATGGAGTAAGATGAACTAGGTAGTAGTTTATGCATTGCAAGACAGGTATAAGGATTAAATGAAGTATATTTTTTCAGGTTCTGTATACTTCTGTGAAATAACCACGGTGTACATTTTGTTATTGAACTGCAAAGTAGAATTGCAATGTATGGGAATATAGTTTTGAACACTGTTATCTATTGAATTCTCTGAACTATCCACTAGAGGGTAGTCTAATCCTATTCATTCATTGACGTTTAATCCATCAAGGGCTTGTCTTTGAGTTTTTCTATTAGTTTCATACGATTTATTTTAGAAGATTGTCCATTCATCTAGAACTGAAAATTCTGTTCTTAAATAATGTAGTGATATCAGAGAATAGAAGGCAAATACTGAGTTTTTGTATCTTTCTTTTGATCTGACCTAGTCTAATACATTATTGTGTTGCTTTCTTCCATACAGAATTTGAGAGGACATCTAATAAGGAGACTGTCACAGCTGTTTTGAACTATTTTATCTTGTTCTCCAGGTTGCTCGCTGAAATCAGACCTTTCAAAGGGCATACCTCATTGGATACTTTTAAGTGTATACATGGATCTCATTTGTTCCAAAATGGCTTTTTCAGGCTGATGCCTCCCTTCAAGATTTTTGTATCATCATTATTTTACTACTACTGTTTACTACACCGTTAACCTTACTTACTAGGCATATCACAATATAACCTAAGCTTTTGAAGTCCGTGGTTTGCAGCCAAAGATTCCTTTTTTTGTGAGACTAGTTATTTTGTAAGAAAACTCATTAGGGGTGAAATAATTAACTTTAGTGTGCTGTTTCATTTTCTATATATCAATGGCTGCACTGTAGATTATATGTATTTGAGACAAAGGGCACTGAGACAAACTCTTAAGCCTAATTGTTCTTCCTCTGGGACAGTCTTCTCACAAAGATTTGTGGAGCTCTTTCCTGCACAGCTGTCAGGCATTCCCAAATGGTTTTTCACAGTAAAATTCCACCTATTTCTCAAATCACTAAACAAGACATATGCTGTTGTTATAGCAAACAAAATGGTGAGGCTTAATCTCCTTGTAAAGGTATAATTGTGTCCATGAAGGGTTGCTACTGTTTTATGTTCATGCATTCTAAGTTGTTTACCAGATTTACTCATATGCAACTTGTTTACTGATAGGAAATGAACAGGTTGGGTTAGGGATATTAAATTTCTGCCAGTTTAAATTTAATTTAATATACTCAAAATGCGTATCATGTAGGGGATACAAAGATACAGTCTCCACTCTGAAGTTCCTTACTGATTCCTGAGATAGATGCGAGGACACAAACGATTGCATGAATTCAGTCAGAATTAGTCCTGTGAGGCTCTGGAAGTACAGAGGAGTAAGTGCATTTGAGGGCTGGTGATGGGATAGAGGGGTAGGGATGAGTCAAGGCATATCAGCTACTGTCAAGGCAAGGATACAAGAGTCTAGAGGGTTCTTAGGATGATGATTAGTGATCTTGCAGTAAGGTAGACTATGTAAAGGAGAGTAGTGTGGTGTAACAGCAGGTTGTAGACATATAATCCCTGAAAGATCACGTAAGGAATTTAACATGATCCTTGATTCTCAGGAGCTTCTACTATTTTTAACATGTATTTTTGATTAACTTTAGTTATACGAAGAAGTTGCCATTCAATAAAATAGTATATGAATATAATGAATCTTGATCAGTGGCACCCTTTTCAAGATTCTCACATATCCTTCCCAATCCCACCCTCTTCCCTCAATTTTTTAATTCTGTAGGATATGTGTTGAATTTTATGATTGCATTTTTCTACCCTTTCTCTCTTCATTGGTCTACCTCCCTTCCCACAAACTCATTCTCCTTTTGAGTACCCATTTCCTGATGTTTATTTTGTTGGACTGTGAATTAGGCTAAGGAATTGTTACACCGTTTGTGTTTTACCCTGAATCTACCATATTTCAGTTAATACATTTGTATGCACTTGAAAGCCACTTCAAAGTGTTTGCTTACAAATTTATCAATGGTAGCTTCCACATTTGAGGGAAAGCATTTATCTTTTGTTTCTCTGGCCCTGATGTACTTCACTTAACATGATTTTTCCCCCCCATGTCTTTCTTTGTAAATGATGCAATACAATTCTGTCTAATGGCTGAGTAAAATTCTGTTGTGTATATATACCACATTTTTCTCTTGATCCATTCATCCATTGAGGGGCATCTGGGTGGATTCCATACCTTGGCTGAGGTGAAATAAGTGCTACATTGAATACAGTTGTGTAGGTGGCTTCACTAGATCTTAATTTCTACTCTTTTGGATAAATACCCAAGAGTAGAATGGCTGTATCATAGGGTAGTTTTGTGTTTAGTTTTTTGAGGCACCTCCATACTGCTTTCCAGAGTGTTAAACAAGTTTACATTCCTACCTGTAGTGTGCTAGGGTTCCTTTACACCAGCATCTGTTATTGTAAGAATTCTTGATGATGGTCATTCTCCTTTGTTACTCCTTCCTGTAATAGTTTCATGATTTTGAGTCTTACATTGAGGTCTTTTATCCATTTTGAACTGATAATGGTGCAAGGTGATACATAGGAGTCCGGTTCCAGTTTTCTGCCTATGGATTTTCAGTTTTCCCAGTCTTCCAGTCTATGTTTTTTAGTCCCTTATCAAATATTAGATGGCTGTAGATTTTTTGGGTTTATTTCTGGGTCTTCTGTTCCATTAGTAGTTCTCAGGTCTGTTTTTGTGCCATTACCACCAAGTGGTTTTCATTACTATAGTTCTGTAGTAGAGTTTGAAGTTTGAAATTGTTATCCCCCAACACTACTTTTTATGCCCAGGATAGCTTTTGTGATTCAGGACCTTTTGTGGTTCCATATGAATTTTGGATCATTTTTTTCTATCTTGGTGAATAATGATGTTGTGATTTTGATGGGTATCACATTTAATTTGTAATTACTTTGGGAAGCATTGCCATTTTCATGATATTAATTCTGCCAATCCAGGACCACAGTAGGTCTTTCCACTTCAGTTTCCTTCTTCAATATTTTGTAGTTTTTGTTGTGCCTCTACAGCTTTTTAAATTGGACAACATAAATATGGATTGGTGGTACCATTGGTAGTAACAAAGTGACCACTGACTATCCCAGGCATCTACAATTGTCATTCATTGAACACAAGAACATACTTCTATTGCCAAGTTCACAAAGATGTTCCTTTCTTATTAGGAGTGTGTTTCTTTTTCATTAGGTGTTCCAGGTGAATACTAGATTGTTCACATATTTTCACCTGGCCCATGTTATTAAGAGAAGAGTGACTGTGACAGCAAATACAGTTTGAACATAGAACAAACTTCTGTCCATGAGAAACTAACTGGCCCACCTCAGGATCAACTTTATTCAAGTTCCTGGCCTCATTAACTCTGTAGTCAGCTGATAGAGCTAGAATCTAAATGGAAATTGCCAGCTGTCCAAATAAGAATTCAAAAGGTAAAAAACAACATATATATTTTCCAATATGAAGTAATTATTGACTGTACTGTCTATTTTTTTAAAAAGCAGTTGAAGCTTAACATTGGTGGTTTATGCCTGTAATCCTAGCTACTCAGGAGGCTGAGATCTGAGGATGGTGGTTGGAAGCTAGCCCAGGTAGGAATGTCTATGAGAATCTTAACTCCAATTAACTACTCAAAGTTATAATTAGAACTCTGGCTCTCAGGTGGTAGAGCACTATCCTTGAGCAAAAAAGCTTAGGGACAGTGCCCAAGCCCTGAGTTCAAGCCCAAGGACCAGCACCTAAAAGCATTTGAAATTTAATTCCCCTCATGTATTTGGTGTCTTAAGCCTAAGAATATAACGCAGGGAATTATTTATATGTATTTCAGTTAATCCAAAGAAAAGAAAAGTGTTATTAGTATTTTCATGTCTCTCTGTAGATCCTGTTTACCTCGTGATTGTTATTGATCAACCAAGTTCTAAAAGAATTTTATAAAACTTGATTAATCTTTATATTAAATGTTTCTAATTTTACATTTATTTAGCTAATTACTAATTGCAAGTGCTAAATTTAGGTACTTTGGCTTACTTAATCCTTATGACAACATGGTGTGTGATACATATTTTTAGCCTTTTCACAGATGAGGTAACGCATGTGACTTACATAAGAGGAGTAGAGCTTGGGATTCTTTGTGCTTCAGAGCACTGCTCTGAACCAGCTCTCCATGTGCTAAGGGTACATGCATGATGCCCAGGGAGAGTTAAAAAGTGTCCATATTCACATCAGGCACCAGTTGCTCAAGCTTGTGATACTAACTACTTAGGAGGCTAAGATCTCACAATCCTGGTTTGAAGCCAGTCAGGGCAAGAAAGTCCATTGAGACTGATATCTCCAATTAACCTCCAAAGAGCCAGAAGTAGAACTCTGGCATAAGTGGTAGAATCGTAGCTTTGAGCATAAAAGCTCAGGTATAGTGTTCATGCCATGAGCTCAAGCCCCAGGACTAGCACCAAAATTTTTTTTTTATGTTTAGCTAACTGTTCTCATTCTTACCACTCAAAAGTATGGTCTTCTTTTACATAATCCTATTAGCAGTGATAGTCTTTTGTAAGGTTTAGGACACTGGCAACCTAGTTACACTGGAATGAGATAATCTTCGTTTCTTCAGTGCTTACATTACTGTTTCCCTAGATTGTCTCTTAGTCTCATTTTTTTCCATGTAATACAATACAAATAATGTAAACAGCAAGTAGTATAAAATCATTTTACTTTTTCTCTCACATAGACTCCTTACCTACAATTTATAACATTCTTAAAACTTTTAAATTCTTTTATCATTCTTAAACATTCTTAAAGTATATCTATTGATCAGAATTTAGATTTAGCCTGATTATTTCATCTAGCCTTTCCATGTATTAGCTATTTTATGTGGCCCCTAAAGACGGAGTTAGAACCATTATAAACTGGTATTTTCTGTCTCTCTGTTACCAGTGGCTTGCAGTGAGAGATTGCTATGATAAAAGTCATCACCTCAGTGTCTTTGGGCAGAACCGCTCAATTACTTGTCATCAAATTTTCACTTTCCAATAAGATTTTTCTCCAGAATCCATGTCTGTAAGAGTTCAACCATACCAAATAGAGGGAATCTTGTCTTTTGAGGTATAATATGATGGTTTATTTTTTTAGTATGTATTTAGTATGTATATTTTATTGTAAAGATACTGTACAGAGGGGTTACAGTTACACGAGTACATTTCCTATTGAGCATTGTTACCCCCTCCTTTGTTTTTCCCCTATCAACCTTTCCCTCCCTACCTCCCCAAATCCTCCCCCCCCCCCAACCACAAGTTGTAAAGTTTGTTTTTAACATAGTGTCTTGTACATCTCATTGTTATAGTGGGTCAACCTGTATCCTTATTTCAGCATTTTGTTATTTCCCTTCCTAGAGGGAATCTTTATAAGTCCAGATATTTAGTAGAATTAAAATTTAAGATACTAATAAGTGTGACTACTAATAAGTGTGACTACAAGTAGTTTAATCTTTAGATTAAATCTTTAGATTAATCTTTAGATTAAACAAAGATAAGTTAAAGGCAGGCAAAAGATTGCATCCTCATTGGCCAAGAATTATGAATTGAAATTTGAGGAGTTTGCCTCTAACATAGATCCCTTGAAAGCTAGTTTAGGAAATCCATGAATGTAAGTATCTGTAAGCCCAGCTCTGTGGGAGGTAGAAGGTACAGGCAACCCGGAAAAAGTAGTGAGATCCTGTCTCAAAAACAAAATACAAGTAAAAGGACCAAAGGCGTAGCTCCAGTAATAGACTGCTTATCATCCAATCTTAAATGAGACCCTGGTTCATTCCATAATACTGTAGTGGGGAGGAAAACAGAGTCCTATGAAAATCCAGCAGATCAATGATAGATCATATTGTAGCTATTTAAGTCTGAGCTGGCAAAGTTATACAGTCATCTAACCTCTGAAGAGAAAATTGTAGCAGTTTTAGAAAAGTCATCCAAAATAAATAATTGTGTTAATGAGTAACAATCATGATGTAAATAAATCTAAAAGGTCAATGTATCATAACATTTTCATTTTTCTTGACAAAATTGTACACCTTTAAATTACACCCTTGACTATGCTTTTAGACATAAGAGCCCCTTAAGGTGAGTGGACTGTCATATCCCAATTTGGGAGTTAAGTCTTTTAAGATTGGCCCTCCCTTCTTCCCCAAGTTAGGTACCACTCCTCAGAACTCCTCCTGTGTCCAGCTATGCTGCTGCTGGAGTAGGCATCCCTGTGAGCTCCTTGAGTACAAGATCCATCTTTCCAACCTTGTATCCCAATGTCAGGTATATGCCAGTGGTATTCAGTAAATGCTTTGGAGACCTTTTTGAGTTCTCAAAGCTTTAATTTCTAAACCTTTTCTGTTGTATGAGAAAATTAGCAGTCCTTGCCGTTATGAAGTGGATTTATTTACCACTCCATTAGCTGACAATCACTTTACTATAAAAGGAATTTGGTATTCCCTAGCTTTGTGACAAGAGAGCTAGCTTGTCTCTGAATTAATTTTTCCAGGCTCTGGTCTGGAATCCCTTCAGTGAAGGAATTGACCAGATATTCTCTGTGTTCCAAAACATTGCAAAGCTGTGTGGTCTGGAAGCCGAGTAGCTAGAGAAAGACAAGTCAACTGTCAAGTAAAGTTGAGTCTTCATCCAACTACAGACTGGCTCAGTAATCTAGGCTGACCAAGTTTTTCTACATAGTGTTGAAGATTTATTTATTGTGCATTAGAGATTTATTGACCATGCTACCTAACTTGGAACTGTAAAAATTAAGTTACATCAGTTTATTTTGTGTTGGTTTTGTTTTGTTCTTTTTTTTGGGGGGGGGGGAGTCCGGTCGTGGGGCCTGAACTCTGGGCCTGGGCACTGTCCCTCAGCTCTTCAGCTCAAGGCTAGCGCTCTACCACTTAAGCCACAGCACCACTTCTGGCTTTTTTCTTATGTAGTGCTGAGGAATCGAACCCAGGGCCTCATGCATGCAAGGCAAGTGCTCTACCACTGAGCCACCTTCCCAGCCCTTGTTTTGTTCTTTCCTCTTTTATGTGAAAACTTGATTATTCACCTGTGGAAGTTAGGAAATAACGTTAATTATAATATTCTATTCTTGTTAATGAAAGTATTTTGAAAAGTTATGTCTTTAAAATGTTTGAAATATACTGAAAAAAAATTTGAAGTATGTTTTAAATGTTGGTCATTGTATTTAATATTGCCTCAAAGTTGAATAAAGTATATGAAACAGATGCAAAAGTCTCAACATTTCAAATTTTATACTTTTTCTTTTCTTCCTAATCAATAATTCTGACTTTTAATGTTTACTTTTTGTTTTATGTACTTTCAGCTCATTTAGAGGCTAGTTTTGAGGAGGTTGAAAATCACTTGCTGCATCTGGAGGATTTGTGTGGGCAGTGTGAGTTAGAAAGACACAAATATGTGCAGTCTCAGCACTTGGAGAACTATAAGAAAAATAAGAGGTGAGTCTGAAAACCTGGCTACAATGTTTATCTTGTTATCCACATTGCTCCACATTCCATTCTTTATATATTTGGACTGATGAAAGACAGTAGTAAGTTTTCCAAAATGTGTGTATTTAAAAAAAGAATCCCTGTTACCATTGTATAGAGATGAGTTGTGAAAAGCTAAGGCTTTTCACAATATGTAAGCTTGGATTTCTTCTCTGCCACATGTTTGTTCTTTTGCAAATGGTTTATTGTCACCTTTCTTACCTATAGAATAGACATAGAATTTGCAACAGGGTTATTAAAGCAGAGACCATTTTTGTTTTGAAAAAGGTCAACTATAGCAGCCTGCTTAGCCCATAAATCACTAGAATTTGTGAATTCTGGCTATTGTCTTTAAATACAAATATTGGAAAAAATATAACCTGAAATCTTTCTGAAATTCTGAGGGCATTTTATTCAGCTTGATGAAGTATCTTTATTTTTCTGTGTGTGCCAATACTGGGGCTTTAATTTCAGGGCCCCATACTCTTTTTTTTTGGCTCTTTTGCTCAAGGCTAGCATACTACCACTTAAGCTTCACCCTGTATCTGTTTTTTTGCTGACTGATTGGAAATAAGACTCTCATAAATGTTTCTGCTTTGGCTAGCTTTTGAACCTAGATCCTCAGATCTCTGCCTGTTAAGTAGCTAAAATTACAGGTGTGAGCCACTTGTTTCTGGCTTAGCTGAGGTCTCTTTAAAAGAAATGTTTGGGAAACAATTGAGTCATATGTACAAGGTGGATTAATACTTGGTATAGTGTAAATAATTTGAGAGAACCACAGAAAGTTAAGCATATCATTCAGTCAAAGATAGATTGACCAAAAATACCTTTAAATAAATCCTTTAGAATGTTTTCAATTCAGAAATGCGTATTTATGTTTTAAAGTATTTGTTTTAAAGTATTTCTTCTTACTCAAAATAAGGAATATGATGAAGGCTATGTAATTATTTGTTAATACAGGCCCTCCACTTAGCAGAATAAACAATCATTTATTTATCTTTACTGAAAAACTCACTGAAGTGATGAGAAAATTGAAAGTTGTAATGCAGAAGATCAAGAAGACAGAGGAAGTATAGAACAGAAGTAGTGTTCACATCTTATAAGATGACAGTAGACAGATGGATGTCAGCTGATTGGCAGAGCAGGCTGAAACCTAAGCTGCACCTATATATCCCCTGTGCAGATCAGACAGTTCATGTGAGAAACTGACCAGATCTCAAAAACAGACTGGCAGACACAGACACTTAGACACACCCTTAGGAGACAGCTGGGTGTGTATCCCCTGCAAAACTTGAGTCTATTTCTGGAGCTTACTCTTAAATATGAATGCACAGCTGAGGAATCATATTTAACACGGGAAAGCTTCCAAAATGTAGGAACCAAAATCATTACAAAATAAAACTAATATTTTTTAAACACAGGAAAAAGAATCTGAGAGGAGCATAAGAATCATTTAACTTTTCAGCTAGTCAAGCAAGCACTCTACCACTTAGCTATATATCTCTAATCTAGAAGAAAATTTAAAGCAAATAAATAACCATCTCAATTATATGAAGATTCACTAACAAGTGATTACTTTGCATGTATGATATAGAACAGAAGGATTACTGTAGAAAAAGAACAATTAGAAGAAGCTCTTAGAAATTAGGTACATGATGGCAGATGTAAGAAACATGAACAGAAGCACTGGAAGATAATATTAAGTGCCTGTATAAGAGAGCAAAAAGACAAAAGCTATAATTATGAAGAAAATTTATAAGCCCTATTATCACTATAAGCTTCAAAAAGAGGGAAAAAAGGAAACAAAAAAGAGAACAGAAGACAGTCCAAAACTGAAGAATATGGATGTTTGAGTATGAAAAGGTCTGCTAATAACCTAACAAAATAAGTGGGTAAAGGACCTATCGTCAGTATTTGTAAAATTTACTCCATTAGGACTGAGGGTAATAAAATGCTTAAGAAAGATTTTATATTAAGGATCAAAAATCAAAAGGAAATTCTACTGTTTGGCAGCAACATTTGAAGTAGAAAATTATTGGTAGAGTATGACTATTTACATAGCAAAATTAAATATGAAGAAACAATAATTTCTAGAAAGGTTCCAGTTTAATTTATGTACACACTTCAACAGGAAACTACTGCAGGACAATATGCTCTGCACAGGAGTAAACCAAATAGAAAGACAATTCAGCACAGGAGAGAAGCAGTGTGCCCTAAGATTTCATTCAATTCAGAAAAAAGGCAGAAATTTTCCTAGATGTGGTGACAGAAACCTCAGCAGCCCGGAAAACAATGGTTTATCTCACTAGAAGAGGGGAAGAAGTTTAACTAGTAGATTAATATGCTTGACTGTCCAGGGGAGTTTTATAATCTTGTGTGGAATGTTTGGTGGTGAATTAATAATAAGCTTTTTTTTTTTTTGTCATTTGTGGGGCTTGAACTCTGGACCGGGGCACTGTCTCTCAGCTGAAGCTCAAGGCGTACTCTACCGCTTGAGCAGCAGCGCTGCTTCTGAGTTTCTGGTGGTTTATTGGGGATAAGAATCTCACAACTTTCCTGTCAGGGCTGGCTTTGAACCTTGATCCTTAGATCTCAGCCTCCTAAGTAGCTAGCATTATAGGCGTGAGCCACTGATGCCTGGCTAATAATAGTCATTTTTTAAGCATGCATGGCAAAAGAGAACTTTGCAAGAAAGAAAATGAAACTATATCACACATTTGTAAATAATATTCACATAGTATTATAATAAATACAGAATTATGATAGGGGAGAGTGATATATTATTTGGAAATAACAGGTAAATACTAGAAGACATAACAGGAAGAGTAGAATGTGACTGCTGGTAAAAAGCTGGACAGAAAGGTAGAGAGGGTGGAGACCAATCTTCATTAACAACCAGCATTTGTGGGAATATACCTGTACTATAAACATACAAATAAAGTATTTTATATTAGCAGAAGCTTTCCTGAAGTGTTTTACATGGAATACTAGATTGAAAAGGTAGTTTCTGATAAAATGTTTCCAGAAATACTTTATCGTACAAACCTGGAGGTTTATAATACATGACAGTACAGTAAAGGCTCTAAGAACTACTGGAGGCATTTGTTTGACTCAGCCGACTTGCTCACAGAATCAATTTGCATGTGATACATATTAAAAATAAGCTACTTAGTATTCTACCCAACACTGAAATTTTTAAATATTGATTCACAAAGGAAGAGTTTCTTGGAAATCTTCCTTTGTATCAAAATGCTGTATAAAAACTAACCAGTTTTATTTTTTCAGTACATGAGAATAAAGTGTTTTACAGCATTTTTTTTTAATCTCAGGATATCTTCCGGGGCCTGTCATGTTTTTTATCTTGCTCAAAGGTCTTCTGGAAATGTTCTGCTGTGATTACTGGTTCAGCCCATTCTAGAGCCTCCCATCTTAGCTTTTGTCTTTTTCTAAGCCCACTGATCTTGGGAAAGAATCTGTTTTAAAAAAGGGCTGCAACAGCTGGTGGACTTACATCACCAGTTCAGTAGAAGCAGAATACCTTAAGAAAGGGTATCCCAATGAAATTTAAAACCAGTGACCTACTTAGATTTCTTTTACCTGTAGATTTGGATAATAGACCTGTGTTAGTGGGTAGCATTTTTGGAAAGGCTTTTAAAAGGTCCTCTGAAGCTTTCTAGGCTTTGCCTTACCAAATGGGGCTTGCTGAAAATTATACCAATTTTTCTATTTCATCTGTTTTTTTGCTTTCCCACATCCCATCAATATGTGTGTTAATGGTAGAAGTCAGGTACATTGGAATCTTAGGTTCCAATTAAGACCCTGAGGATTTTTATTTATTTATTTTTATTTTTTTTTGTCAGTCTTGGGGGCTGAACTCTGGGCCTGGGCACTGTCCCTCAGCTCTTCAGCCCAAGGCTAGCGCTCTACCACTTGAACCACAGTGCCACTTCCAGTCTTTTCTGCTTCTGTGGTGCTGAGGAATCGAACCCAAGGCCTCATGCATGCAAAGCAAGCACTCTACCACTGAGCCACCTTCCCAGACCCCTGAGTGTTTTTAATGACAGGGTAGAGGTAACTGTTGAACATGAATTTTGACTTAGAGTCCTTCCTGCATGCACATGCTAACTTCTTCATTTGATAGCAAAATACTTTATAGTGAATGTCTAAATGAGTAGTGTCAGACCTTTCCTTTAAAACAACTCAGTTCAGGGCTGGGAAGGTGGCTCAAGGCTAGCACTATATGACATGAGCCACAGTGCCACATCCAGTTTTCTGGTGGTTAATTGGAGATAAGTCTCATGGACTTTCCTGCATGGGCTGGCTTTGAAATGTGATCCTCAGATCTCAGCCTCCTGAGTAGCTACGTTTACAGGCGTGAGCCACCAGTGCCCAGTTTGGATATTTTTTCTAATGTAGGAATTACGGTCCTGGAGAAATATTAGAAAAAGGAAGTAATTTAGGGAAAGAGGAGTCGGTGACCATCTGATTTAAGAACCTTCACTTACCTGTTGCAAAAACATTATCCACTTGGTCTGCCTCTGGCAGGTCCTGCCTGCCTGCTGTTCATTGTATTCAGCTGTCTTGGAACACAAGTGGGATGTTGATCTGATACCAAACACATCTAGAGTTTTAGCAAAACATAGACTGCACAAAAAAGATAAACTTCCAAATTACTTTTATTAGTATGATATATATATATATGTAATTAAAATATATATAGAATGAAGTATATATAGAATAAAATTGTAAATATAATTTAATTTAACTATTATGTGGGAAACCTGAAAACAACTTGCTTTGGCTTCTACAAACTACTTAGTTGATATTCAATCATTGTTTTCCTCTACAGCTCATTTCCTCAGGAAACTTTGCATTTCAGCACATGGATATTACTGGAGGCATGACCTTTTGTGGCAGGATACGCTGTGTGCCTCAGTTTTTTCCTGTGTGTTTTCCCCCTTTCGTTTTTGCTACTTCTCTCCCCTTGCTCAAAGGGGAAATGGTTACTCTGGTCTAGTTAGTTTTTAATGAAATCTATTTGGATTATCAATAAGGAAACATTGTAATATGGGCTTTTATAAATTCTTATATGAATGAGATGCTTTGTGGCTAGATTAAAATGTCTTCTGTATTCTTATAAAGTTTAATATTTTATATCAAAAATTATATATATGTATATTGGGGTTCTGATACCAGGATTTGAACTCGGTGCTTTCATCTTGCTTTGTTTGCTTGCTAGGCTGTTACTCTATCACTTGAGCCACAACTCCAGCATGTTTTCTTGCTGGCTAATTAGAGGGATCTCATGGACTTTTCCATCTGGGCTGGCTTTGGACCACTATTTTCTGGATCTCACATTTCTGAGCATCTAGGAGTGCTGCTGTGAGCTAGCTGGAGTTTTTATTATCTCAGTTTTATTGGCAGTATCTAAAGCACATGCTTGCTTCTCTTAACAGCCTGATCAGGCCACATCTTCACAGCCTGTTTGATCTGATACTTATTGGCCTTGACCTTCACAGTGGGCAAAAAATGTGTTGTCTTTCATCTTCACAGCCAATTCAATGGTCCCAGGAGCTTGACAGTGGCAACATCTGTCTCCTGAGGTCACTCTTCCAAGGGCACCTGGGTTGGGAGGACGGGAGATGTGCCTCCTTTCTTTTGTGGCGGGTAAGCCCTTGTGCACTGCCTTTAAAGCCTTTGCTTTGGCTTGGCTTTGGGAAGGGCAGAAGCTTCCTTCGTCATTTTACACCATCGTTGGAAAAGATGTTCTAGTGTGTGTATTTATGTGTGGGTGTATTTTAATGGTACTGGGTTTTGAACTCAGGACTTAGGCTTGAGCCGCTTCTTCACCTCCACCTCTTTAGCTTTCATTATTTTGTGAAGAGGGTCTCATTTTTTGCTCAGTGCTAGCCTGAGACTGGTTCTTCTATGCCTCCAAAGTGTATAATTTTTTTTATTATAACGTAGAGCAGAGTCCTGGGAATAGATTTATTTTAAATTTGCATTTTCTTTTTTTTTTTTCTCTCCTACAGGAAGGAACTTGAAGCCTTCAAAGGTAATTGTGTTTCTCACTCTAAAGACCTTGAGAGCTAATTGATGTCAGATGTTCTCTTGATGATGATGAAAAGAACTCCTTTAAAACCAGACAATTTACAGCAAAGAACAGAAGTTTTCATAATACTGTTTTTAAAATTACAAGTGTGTTTGATATTCTTTTAACTATAAATACCTGCTAATGACCATAAGTAGTCTGTTTTAGACCATGCTGTGAGGTTTTGAGAGTCATGATTGAAGAAGATTCTATTTTGTATCCTGTAAATCTTGGGAACATAGAGAGAAGAGGGGTGGTAGGGAATCAGAGGGGAGAGAGGATGGCTGGCATGAGGGAGGGGAGAAAGGATGGCCATGACATCAGATCCAGACTGGGGCCCCTCAATGAGTGTGCTTACAGTTGCTCACCCCTCCTGGAGGTTTCCGGTGTCAGACTGGATTCTGCTCTGATGCTGTCTCTCACTTTTGCAGGCTCAGTTTCTCCAGTAAAATTAGACACTCTGATGAGACATATTCTGAGATGCACAAAGCAATCTAGAATTGCCCTTTACTTTAGAGAACTCTTAAATGAGGAATACTGAAGAATTCTTGGTTGTGCTAACATTGTTCTTGGAGAAATGCTGGTGAAAACAAAAGACCACAAACTTTCCAGCAGCTCAGGTCCTTCCATTTGGCAATTAAGTAGAAAGAAATCACTGTTCTCAGGAATTAATGTCAGTATCCGGGAAGACCTTAAATTACTTGTTTCATGCTTATTATATTCACATAAACTAGCACTGGTCTTTGTATTTGCTGACTGATTAAAGGTTTTTCCAGTATATTGTTGAATTGTTAATGTATCCAATCTAGTTGGCTGTTGTAGACAGATGTGTAAAAGGCATGAAGACTTACTCCTATTCTAGATTTGTTTTGTCTAGATTTCTATTTGGGTCTCTGTAGCTGTAGTGAATGATAGAGCTCATGGCCAATTGTTGATGACAATGTTAAATGATCATGTTATATAATGCATTATCATAGTTTTTGATTTATAAACCACCAATTTGTTCTTGAATTTGTGAACCATGAGGAGTTTTAAACTCTTCATGAAATGCACTTTTTCCTCTTGTTTCTTTTGATTGACTAGCTTAGCATCTTATGTAACATTAAGAGCTGGAAAGAAACAATCATGTTAATGTTAAAAGACAGGCAGAAACACGTGTTATGTAAAATGTCAGCTTTACTTGCATGGCAGTTGAAGCATTCTTTTTTTAGTTCAGCCCTCTTCACAGAAGAAACCATCTCTTTGCAAGAGGTGAGGTGGATGGCATACTGCTAGATAAATTCAATTTAGGCTAAAATAGCTTGTTTACACACAGATCCCTAATTATGTACAACATTTAACAGCACATCCCATCCACCCACAGGACAGTTTATGAATTTGAGTAAATCCTACATTGGAGTGTTGTGACATATCTAGAGTTTTAGTATCAATGGTTCATGAATAGTTGTTTGTTCTTGCAATGGGTGCAGTGACAGTCATTGTGTAGGCTGAGGTAAGAGGTTCACTTGAGTCTAGGAATACAGGACCAAAAGGACACAGTGAGTATTTTTAAAAAGTTTTTCTCTTGAATGTTTTGCTAGTATTTCAAAGTGGAAGTAGCCTATGACAAGAAAAGCAGAAGTATAAATGTTCCTTCACAGTGTTGGTGGTAAGATAGGGGAAAGATCTAAAAATACTTTGCAAACCCATTGTAACTTTTTATTAGTCTGTCTCAAAAGACCAAGGCCATTGTACACTACTATACAGGAAAATGTAACAATTACATGTGCACCCAATAACACAGCTCCTGATTATATAAAGCAAAGATTGGTGGAATTGAGCTGACCAAAAAAGCAACATAATAACAATGGGTAACTTCAATACCTGGCATTGGATAGAAAAATAAGATAGCAAATCAATATGGAAACACTGAGTTGTAACAACACTATAGACTTAATAGACCTACCAGATAAATTCCACTCAATACCATCAGAATAATTCTTCTTAATTGCCATGAATCTGACTAGTCTCCTGACTAGATTACTTTTCTTTGTTTTAACTTTTCCAACTTTGCTTTTGGGTTTCCTTTTTATATTGCAGAAAAGCAAAGATGTTACCTCCTACAATTATTTTATTCACTTTGTGCCTGTATTTAGGAGCCCTTTTCTAAATTGAGGGAAAACTGAATCTCTTAGGAATCAAAATATGAAATTGGAAATCCTCAGTGTTAGATAATATAGATTAGTATCATTCATTGAGTTCTGGACCCTCCCTTCCAAACTCCATGGAAGTTGATGGCTTAATTTCACCAGTCACTTCTGCTATACAGGGCAGATATTTTTTTAATGATTGTTAAAGGGTTTTCCACATTCTAAATGTTCCATTCCTTTAAGCTCTCTCTCTCTGTGTGTGTGTGTGTGTGTGTGTGTGTGTGTGTGTGTGTGTGTGTGTGTGTGTGTGTGTGTGTGTGTGTGTGTGTGTGTGTGTGTGTGTGTGTGTGTGTGTGAGTGATAGTCATTTAAATGTAGATAGTAATTTTTTTTAAAAAAGGAGATATTTGGGGGTAAGAGGCGACTGATAACTGAAGATGGAACTTAGAGCTTGGCAAATTTTAGGCAAGTGTTCCGCTGCACTACCTCCCAATACCTTTTAATTTTTTTCTTTTGAGAATGTCTCTAAGTTGTCTAGGCTAGCCTGGAGCTTGTGATCCTCCTGTTTCAGCCTCCTGAGCAGCTAAAATTACAGGCATAAGCTACTACATCTGGCAAAAGTAGGATCTTAAAAGACTAATTTTATGTTTTTATTAGGGAAAGAATCCCATTATTGTAGGCACATTCAGAGTAAGTTTTTGACATGGAAAATTAGCTATATGTAGACTTGTCTGTAATTAGGGGTTGTTTTATTTAAAAAATTGTCATTCTCTGTGTACCTCTTAAAAGTACGTCTAAGTTTTTTTAAAGTGAAGTCTGGAAATGTGCCACTGAAAAGCATCAAGGGAAGAAGGTCTAGGAGTGAATGTCTTTTAAGTCCTAAAATTCCTGGCTTAATATGACCTTAATATGTGCACATGCTCCTTTATTTTCAACTAAGTATCTTGCTGAATTAACCATCATTCTCGTTTTCTCTGTAAAACTTAAAGCATAAATTCTTTTTTAATACATATTTTTATTGTAAGGTTACTGTACTGAGGGGTTACAGTTACATGAGCAAAGTAATGAGTCCATTTCCTATCAAGCATTGTTACCCCCTCTCTTTCCTCTCTACCTCCCTGCCTCCTTCCCCTTCCCCACCAGCAAAGTTGTAAAGTTCATTTTCAACATAGTGTCTTGTATATCTCACTGTTACAATGGGTCATCCTGTATCCTTATTTCAGCATTTTGTTATTTCCCTTCCCCTCCCCAAACTAGAAAAATGTATATATAAGATCAAAGCATGAATTTTTTTTTTTTTTTTGGTCGGTCGTGGGGCTTGAACTCTGGGCCTGGGCGCTGTCCCTCAGCTCTTCAGCTCAAGGCAAGCGCTCTACCACTTGAGCTACAGCGCCACTTCCAGTTTTCTGGTGGTTTATTGGAGATAGGAGTCTCGCGGTCTTTCCTGCCCGGGCTGGCTTTGAACCGCGATCCTCAGATCTCAGCCTCCTGAGTAGCTAGGATTACAGGCGTGAGCCACCAGCGCCCGGCTCAAAGCATGAATTCTTATACCTGGTAGGCTACTGGCTAATATTCCCAAATACTTATTTCCACAAATTACAAAGTCATTTATACTAGTTGTTATGGTAAAATGCAGTTTAGATAAATATCAGATAAAATGATGAAATTTCAGTGTTAAGAACCGTAATAAAGCGGTGTGTCTGTGCAGGAAGTGAGACTAACTCAGAATTACCAGAGCATAAAAAGGCTGAAGGTATGGCTCATAGTAGTTTAGTAAGTTTAGTAAGTGTGAGGCCCTGTGTCCCAACCCCAGTATTATCAAAAAGGGAGGAGAAAAGGAGAAGGGGATAGACTGAGGTTTCAGTTTAAGATCTTACAGATGGAAGAGTTCCTGTGATGATGGCTGCATTTAAGTAAAAATAGAAATCGTGAAATAGAAGATGTCTTCTGGACTAGAGAGTTAGGAGACTATTAGAAGTCTCAGGTTTAGTTGATTGGAATGTGAAGGGTATTGTAACTATCCTTAATCCTCAAGGAGCTAAAGTGCTGTGACAGAGATTATAGGACAGAAATAAATATGTAATTTGATTGTAACCTTGGGATAATAAGGATAAGCACACAGAGGTTGAAGTGGCCAACCAGAGGTAAGGACACACACTCACAGGGCTGAAAAGAACAATAAAGACATTCCAGAAAGAGGAAAGAACAGGTACACAGATGCAGCCGTGTTTATTTCAAGAATTCAAGCTAAAGATTAATTTCTTGCTTATTGAAGGAAGTTCAAATATTTTTCGTGTCTGAAGCATATGGTATGTGGGGTGAAGTGGAGCATGTAGGCAGCAACAGATGATACACAGCCTTGTGTCGTGCACAGGAATTTGGACTTTCCCTTTAGATTGGTGGTCTCCATGGGAGGTATGAGTATACAAAATAATATGAGTAGTAGAAGCCAGTGGCTAACACCTATAATCCTAGCTACTCAAGAGGGTAAGATCTGAGGATTATGATTCAAATCCAGCCTAGCCCAGCCTAGCCAGTAAAGTCTGAGACTTTTTAGCTCCAATTAACCACCAAAAAGCTGGAAGTAGAGCTGTGGTTCAAATGGGGGAGTGCTAGCCTTCAGCGAAAAAGTCAAAGATAGTACTCAGGCCCTGAGTTCAAGCTCCAGGACTGGTGTGCGCGCGCGCGCGCACACACACACACACACACACACACACACACACACACACACACACACACACACACACACACACACACACACACACACACACACACACACACACACACACACACACACACACACACACACACACACACACACACACACACACACACACACACACACACACACACACACCAAAAATGAGTGAAAATACTAGAACTTCTTTTTGTTTCTTCATGTGTAGTATGTAATAAACAGTTCAGGAACTCATTATTTGATAGGTGAATATACATACTTAATGGTGCATGTTAAAATGTTACTCAGCCAGGTGCTGGTGGCTCATGCCTATAATCCTATCTACTCAGGAGGCTGAGATCTGAAGGTCATGGTTCAAAGCTGGCCCAGGTAAGAAAGTTTGTGAGACTGGTATCTCGAACGAATCACCAGAAAACTGGAAGTGGAGCTATGGCTCCAAGTGGTAGAGCGCTAACCTTGAGCAGAAGAGTTCAGGAATAGTGCCCAAGCACAGAGTTCAAGCCCAACAACTGACCCTGCCCACCAATTTTTTTTTAAACTCATCAAGAAAACTTAGACATTACTGTTGCAGCTGAGACGAACTAGGAAGTGGGAAGGCGCAGGGGTTTCAGTCATGATAGCAGGATCAGACCTGCATTTCAAGGCAGGTCTTTGGGGATCATCCAGAAGACAGGAAAAAAGCAGACATTGAATAAAAGTTGGTTTAAAAGTGGTAACTCAGGCACATTGATCCCAAGTACTTGGTAGGCTAATATTGGAAGATTGCTTGTACTCATGAATTTAAGACCAGATTAGAAAGGGCAGGGGAGGAGAAAAAAAAAAAAAAGGAGGGGGCAGAGTTTTAATTGAAGAGCAATTGGAAAGATTTGGACCAAGTTAGTGGTAGACCGAGACACACAGATTTTAGAAACTGAGTAGGTAGAATAAAGAGAACCTCAGTCAATTGTTCCTTTTCAGCCCTTGCCACACCTTCTTTATCCATTTGCTAGTTGAAGGACATTTAGATTCTTTTCAGGTTTTGGCTATTGTGGATAATGTTCCTATAAATTTTCTTGTGTGACATTTTGTGTAGGCATGTATTTTCATTTCTACTAGGTAGCTAAGACTAGCATTTCTGGATCATATGATTATTTAACCTCAGAAACATTTTCCCACAGTAATTGTACCACTTTGCACTCCCACCTGCCTGCTGTGTGTAAGGGTTGTAGTTTCTCTTTGTCATTGACAACATCTCTTACTATTTTACCACTTACATTGAAGTCTGGGATCCATTTCCAGTTAATTTTGCTGTTCGTGTGACATGAAATCAAAAATTTCATCTGCTGGTAATCCAGTTCTCTTAGAACTATTGTAGGGGTCTTTTGCCCCATCTAATTGCTTTTATACCTTTATAGGAAACCAGTGACCACCATAATAATAACATGGGCTCTCAGTTTGTTTCTAGGTACCCTTGCCTTGTTTGTAATAATCTTCAGAATTGAGAAGTCTAAATTCTCTCAATTTGTTAGTATTTTTTACATCATTTGACTATTTAGGTCTTTTGCATTTCCATCCAAGTTTTATTGTCACTTTGACAATTTTTTCTTATCCACAATTTTGAATGGGATTATATTTTAACTAAATCAGATTGAGGAGAACTATCATTTTCCTGTTGCATCTTCCAGTTCATGAATATAGAATGTTTCCCTATTGGTTTAGATCCTCTTCCAGTTTTCTCCGAGGTGAGCAGGACAGTGTGGAAAGCCTTTCAGGGATATGTGAAGAAATAGTGTCAGCCTTGCACAGAGGACAGAATGAAACCTAGCCTTTGGCAGTTAAGAGATAAGTGGTGATGGGGTGAGGCGCTCTCAGCAGCATGTGGCGGTGGGGGGAACCAGATGGCAGGGTTGTAATGGATGCAGTGTTCTCCCTTGTTCAGCATTGTGACCCTTGTGCTTGTCTGGTTACTTTAAATTACTTTAGAAGTACTTAAATGAGGGCTGGGAAGGTGGCTCAGTGGTAGAGCACTTGCCTTGCATACGTGAGGCCCTGGGTTCGATTCCTCATCACCACATAAGCAGAAAAAACAAAAGTCAGAAGTGGTGCTGTGGCTCAAGTGGTAGAGTGCTAGCCTTGAGCTGAAGAGCTGAGGGACAGCATCCAGGCCCAGAGTTCAGGCCCCACGACCGGACCCCCCCCCCCAAAAAAAAGAAGTACTTAAATGAATAAGGAAGAAGAGGAAATGACTTCACAAGCTAAGGAAGGAACAAAAGCAAAGAGGTGGAAGAGAGAATTTGGGTTTTGTTGTGCTTTTTAATTTGGAAAAAACTTTGAGTATGTCTGTATGAAAAGGTGATAGAGGTTATGAAGAGGCCCAGGGGCTGCAGGTAGAGACACTGGGGCTGATTGATTGATGAGCTGTCACTCGGAGGACACCAGAGACAGCACAGTTTACAGCAGGCCATTTGAAGTAGGTGGAATTGTGATGCTTAAGGTATTTATTAAAACATATATACCACATTCCAAGCCACTGGTTAGCATTGCTGAACTTAAAGGAGTCTTTAGGCTAAAATGGCATTAAAAATGAGATGGGAGAAATGTAAAGATGCCTGTGTATTATAAAGTGAAATGTATTCTTATTTTTTATGTTTCTGCTTTCAGATAGCCAGGTTTCTTTGACCTTTTGTGTGTGTGTTACTAATGCATCTTTGTGCTTACATGACAAATTCCAAAGGATTTAGTGTATTTTCTGCCTCCCCCTGCCTGTGAGCAGCATTTGGTATAGCCCCAGATCAGTGCATATATCTTTGTACACCAGAGCCCCTGAGAGCTTGCATTTTGCTTTTAAAGGCAGTAGATTCTGATGTATGTCTGCTTAAGCCATCAGTAGAAAACTAACAGACTTAATACAGTTTCTTTGGAAAAACCTGCTTCTGGCTCCAGCCTCCCTTCCTTTGTTCTCCATCTCAGAAGATGCAGAAGAGTGAAGCTGCCTGGTAACGAGGTTTTCTTTGGCCGGCACGGCTTCTGTTTACTTGCTCAGTTCTCAATCCATGTCATCTCCAGGACTCACCGAAAATAGTCAGAGGGATCCCTGTAGGTGGAACTTTATTGCATGTTTCTTCCTTAGCTGCTTTTCTTTAAGATTGTTACCTCCATGCTTGGGTACACTGCTATAATTGCATGGTATACAGATGATACATTATTAAAAGGCAGAAATTAAATTTCAACTTGATTTGACTATAAGCAGTACATTTTAATGAGATTTTTATTTTACCAATAAGCATTAAATATCTAAACAAGTAAAAAAAATGTTGCATGGAAATCTATAACTTTTGCATTTATCTTGTTTCCTCTTGTCCATCAGGTGAAATTCACCAAGCAAACATTTTTATGAAGTAGTACTGATGTTAAAAAGATAAACATAAATATAAGGGAAGAAATGCCAGCTATTAGAATAGAATCCATTTTTTTGTGGTGCAGGTCTGTAAAGCTAATTTGGTATCTGTTGTTGTCAGTATGTTTTTTTTTTCTTCTAAGAAGTTAATATGGTTAAGTATGTGAGCCATATCCAGCAACAGTGGAAAGTTAAAATTCATCTCATGCCACTGTATGGATCCATCTAAGATGGCTGATTCTCAAAATGGGTTTTGAAAGTGTCATATGCTTCATGCAGGTTATATTATTCCATTATTTTATAGAACTTCAGTGTACTTCTTATCCCCTGTTTACCAGAGGACATAATTTTACACACAGCATTTTTAAACATGTATATACAAATGTATAAACTTGTGGCATTGGCTCTAAAAAATTTTGTACCTTAAAAATTATAATGCTTTTGTTTTGTTATGACTAATCCTGTCCTTGCAAGTAAATAAGGAATAATTTCTCATAGTTACTGCTTAAAAGCAAACAAACAACTCTTCCCTGTTATGCCTTTAAGATGGCATATATTGTGATATGACATACATATATCACGTCCTGTCAGGTAGAAGCCTGCTTGTTTTAAAATGGAAAGAAAAGATGCATGTTGCCACTGATCTCTTCAGATTACAAACTAGAATAAGGTACATGAAAGTTAAATTAAAAAGGTGTTAAGTTATTTTTCCCTATCTAATGTCCATCTTTCCTGTAGCTTAGGGAAACCCTTCATGCTCTTTTAAGTGAAGATTTGTCTTTTTTGGCAGTGCTAAGCATTGAACTCAGCCTCATGCTTGCCAGACATATGTTCTAACGCTGAGCTTCATTCCATGCCCCATGCTTGATACATATTAACTGAAGTAAAGTGATAGCTCTGGGAGTTTATTAATATGAACCTTAATGAAGTAGATACCAACTATAACTATCTTCTTGGACTTGATTATTAGATGATCAGAAAAAAAAACTAATAAAAATACAGTGAGAACTTCAGGAATCCATAACAAATAACATGTTTTCTCTTATGCATATTATCTTAACATAGTCTATGAGAGTAAAGATTTCAGGATAGGTATAATTTGGCTTTATGTTTTAGTATTGATGATTATTCATCTAAGAAATTACTCCCTGCAAATCTTGATTCATCAGTGAATACTGATGAGATTCTTAAGTGTCTGTTGTCTTTTTGTCTAATGTCAATATGTGTATTTTGTAGTTATGTAGCAATGTTTAAAGACAGTATCTGTGTCTTGTACTACATAAATACATATATTTATTTTGTTTATCCTTTAATTTTGGTTGCAGAACGGTTTACTTTTCAAACTTAGTAGCTTCTTTAATACTCAGTCATAATCTTCCGTACTGTGCATGACTAGCTCTCTAAGATAGCATTCTATATTGAAAGGGAATTGGCACTCTGATGGCTTGTTTAGCCATTAAGCTATGTAAAAACAGAGACTAAGATTGTGGTTATGATGCTAAATACTGCTTTTCTAGGATATAAAGATAATATACTACTGTTGTACAATCAATAATTATAGCAATAAATCATTAGGATCAGCACAACTTTTTGTTGTATAACATACATGTTTGGTATCATGAATAAGTACAGTGATTCTGTTTATGTTTTTTGCTTAAACATGGTATAAACTTGACAGCAAGACATAGACCTTTCACAAAATGAAATTCTATCTACACAAAAAGAATTCTTTGAAAATTTTGCCTTTCAGGCTCAAGAAAAAAAGACTTCTCTGTTGTGTTCACATGGTGTATCATGATCTTGTTTTAGCTTTCTGGAGGTTTGTGCTGAAAGTTGCCTGTGTGATCTTGTAGCTCTGCTGGTTACATTGGTGAGGGCAGCTGACAGACTTTCACCTTCTCAGAAGACTGGTTTTATATTTATAGACTTCCAGAACAAAGGAGTAGTCATGTCTGTGGAACTCTTCCCCTTATTTAAATATTCATTTGGCCTTCCCTATCCATGCTGTAAATACAAGTATATGAAAACGTGACTAATTTGATTGTATTTGTTAGTACTTACTTGGAAATAGAAGCATAACTAACTAAAAAACTGGAACAGTACTGAATTACTCAGTTTTCTTAAGTATGTTAGGATTATGTACTATGTGGTGGTGTATACCTGTAATTCCACCTATTTTGGAGGATTGGTAGGAGGATCATGGTCTGGGGCCAGCCTCCAGGCAAAAGTATGAAACTAACCTGCAAAATAAATGAAAGCAAAAAAAGCTAAAGATGTGGTTAAGTGGCAGAGTCAAGCACAAGGCCCCAGTATAACCCCAGTAGCATCAAAAGGGGGGAAAATGTGTGAGACAACAAAAGTTAACAGTGCTACACTTACAGATATGTTAAATGGTAGAGCATGTATTCTCTTTTCCGTCCTGCGTGCATTCCTGGAATATAGTCTGCCAATTTGAGGCTGATTTTTTTTTTTTTTTTTTTTTGTCGGCCGTGGGGCTTGAACTCTGGGCCTGGGCGCTGTCCCTCAGCTCTTCAGCTCAAGGCGAGCGCTCTACCACTTGAGCTACAGCGCCACTTCCGGTTTTCTGGTGGTTTATTGGAGATAGGAGTCTCACGGTCTCTCCTGCCCAGGCTGGCTTTGAACCGCGATCCTCAGATCTCAGCCTCCTGAGTAGCTAGGATTACAGGCGTGAGCCACCAGCGCCCGGCTTGAGGCTGATTTTTGTAGCTGGCATACACCACCATTCCCAGCTTCTTCTGATGAGAGAGCTTCTCAAGGAATTTTCTACCTGGCTTGGCCTCCAATTTTAATCTTCCTAATTTCAGCCTCCCAAGTAATTAGAGTTACATGTGTGAGATTTGTTGCCTGGCTCCCTATGATAATTCTTACTGTAAAAAAATTGCTTTCCAACTGAAAATAAACCTAACTAAACAATCTCACTGTTCCTAAAATAGTTGTCTATACTTCAGGTCATGACTTCCAAGTAACAACTTTACAAGAATCTCAAACAGTATTCCTTTTTCTAAACCTCTAGTGTCATGTTTTTTGAGAAGCCTTTTAAGTCCTGTCATCCAATACTCTTCATGGTGTAGAGTCCTCTGAGCACTTCTGAAGGGATGCTTGAATAGCCCTTGCTCACTGCAGACCTTGTCCCCACCGCGTGTTCTTTCAGAGATGATTGTCTGGCTGGGATACTTGTGCTCATCTTCATCTTGTCACACTCTAGATTTCTAGCACCCTTTATAAAAAGTAGTTATTTGGAACTGCACAGTTTTCAAGCAATAGTGACTGTTCTACTTGAACTCACTTTCTCTGTTGGACTGCTTTTTTTTTTCTTTTCAGTACAACACCTAGGTCTTTAACATAGAAGTACCCCGTTCTTAATTATTTTGATGTACCCTCATTGTAGACAATTTGGAAAATATAAAAAAGCTCCCAAATAGAATAATCAGTCAAAAGTAAGCTCAAATATTTTGAAGTTTATAAACGTACACATACTGTATAGACATACCATCCAAAATGGGGATAACCTATAAACATCTATAAAGTGAAATCTTCCTTACAGTCATTAACACAGTTTGAAACTTTAAGCCAACACATTTGCCAACTTTAAGCTAATTGTAATGATGCTGTAATAAATTAGCAAGCTGTGCACAGCTTGTAGTTGTGAACAAACACCTCCCTTTCCTGAGGTCTCACATGCCTTGTGTCCTCAGTTCACTCGCCAGCCAGAGGCCAGTTGGGTGATCATGCATTTCCTCCCTTGTTGTTGTCCTAGACTGCTGACATACCCATCTCTTCTTTGTTCTTGATCCATCCCTGGTTTCACTTGGCTCTAGCAGCTGGAGGTATGGCCATTAGCAGGCCTACAGAAGAGGGTAGGGCTGCTTAATTTTATTAGAAACTTTAAGGATCTATTATTTGCTGAATTAATCTTGAACTCTACAGGGTTTTTTGTTTTGTTTTTTGTTTTGCCAGTCCTGGGGCTTGAACTCAGCACCTGAGCACTGTGCCTGAGCTTCTTTTGCTCAAGGTTAGCACTCTACCACTTGAGTCAGCTTTTTCTGTTTGAATTGAACCCAGGGATTCATGCATGCCAGGCAAGCACTCTACTGCCAAGCCACATTCCCAGCCCAAACTAGAGCTTTTTGAAAAGTTTTTTTCTTATTGTCCTAAAAGAAAATTCCAAGTGGAAAATAGGTGGCCATCCAAAAGCTATTTTGGCCACAACCTTGAGAGCACTTCTTGCTTCTTTTTAGCATGACATCTTCTCATGCTGCTTTTGCTACTTCAGTACTTGTGAGATGAAATGCCAAAATGCTGGTTATAACTGGAGACACTACACTAGAATTCCAGAGGTTCTGCTGTCTCTTCTTATTTTCCATGTCTGCTGCTGCAGACAAGTGCCATATTAAGGAATGGACAAATTACTTGGCTTCATTTCTCACCGTTTGTTTCTCTGAGACTCACTTCTTTCTCAGATGGCATTGTCTCGTTAGAGGATTTTGCCTTGTAAAGACCATTTTGTTTTCTCAGACCTAGAGTAAGCAGGTTTATATCACTGTGTACCTAAAATAACCCCAGCCCAAAGAAATAAAAGAGGAAAAGATTTTCGTGCAAGTCCCAAAAAAGTGGTCTTTAATAGCTGATTTGATTTATGTAGAAAGACTGGAGTAGAGATATTGCTGTGTTCTGGAAAACAGCATGTGGATTAAATGGCAATATTGTGTTCAGAGAACATGAAGCAAAAAAAAAAAGAAAAAATTTATATTTTTAAAAAAGTCCCTTTTCAGATCTGTAGTCAGAAAAAATGCTTATTAACTCCATGTTGGAAAATCTGCTGTCAGTATCCTCTTAACCTTATTCTAGGCCCATATTAATTATTATTAGGAAACTTGTGATTTTGATTGAGAAAAATATTAGAGGTCTTACCAGTAGCTAATAAATAGATCCTTTTAATGGCCAGTTCTAAAGAAACTCTTCTTGGAATGGTTAGACACTTCACAACCCGCCTCTTCCTCCCTCAGGAGCGTTTTTTGAGAATTTGCATGGAACAGCTTGCCAAGGGCAGCACTCTGGGGGCTGAAGGAGATTTATTTCAGTGTGTATCAAAAGCGTGACTACACTCCCTTCTAAGTGCTTCTAGTGAAAACGCTATGCTGAAATGGACTAAAGATAGGGATATATGGTGATGTATTCTGAGACTTTACTGTCAGGCCTCAAAGCTTGACAGTGGGGAGGGAAGAAGAGAGGGATGGAACTTGCTCTCTGCCCTCTTAAATTTGGTCATTGAATCTAGTGAAATAAACTGACAATAGCAGATTAACAGGAGAAAAGGCCTGTGGGTTAACCATGCCCATAGGCATTGGAGGATTAAAAAAGTAGGTAGTACCTAGGAACCAAGAGGGATTTAGAAGCTCAGACACACTCTCCATAGAGTAGCAGAAAGTGAGGACACAAGGAATTTTAGAGGAAGAATACATGATTTTTAGGAGAAAGAGTGGTCTCAAAGAATAGGCAGCGGCCTGAGACAAAGTTCCCCTGTGCTCTAGGTATGACATCAACTCCTATGGTTACTCTTCCCTCATTGATGAGAGGAAGTGAGGGGCTGCAGACAGCTGTCTTCCTTGTGAAGAAGGTTCCCTCAGAGAATGGGGCTGTGGAGAAGGCCCTTCCGGGCATGGTTGCGGGAGAGTGTGGGGGCTGGAGAAAGCAAGGCCTTTGTTCTAAGGCTGCTCCTTAGAAATGTCAGAGCACTCGGCCTGTCTACATGCTGTAATGCCACATGCTGTATTGCCAGCCTGTCCACATGTAACGTGGGAGGGTTGCTGTTGGACCCTCAGCAGCAGCCACCTCATGTAACCCTACTACATGCTCTTTTGAGCATGCTCTTCTTAGCCTCCCATATTTCCTTTTTTTAATTAATTTTTTATTTTTGCTGGCCCTGCGGCTTGAACTCCGGGCCTGGGTGCTGTCCCCAAGCATCTTTGTATTCGTTCACACTACCACTTGAGCCACAGTGCCACTTCTGGCCTTTTCTGTTTATGTAATACTGAGGAATTGAACCCAGAGCTTTCATGCATGCTAGGCAAGCACTTCGCCACTAAGCCACATTCCCAACCCTATGTATTTTATTAAAGTCCTGTGTGCATTGTTCTCACCATCTCCTCTCCCCAGAGCTAGTGGTATCCAGTGAAAAAAGTATCACTTTTGCTTGTTTCTTCTACACCTGTTGCACACTTGGCACACGGTGTGGGCCCTCTGTCTGGTGGAGAGAGGGAGGAAATAAGAGCCAGATGGTTGGGGTTTGAATGCCCTCTTCATGGGAGAGAAGGGACTGGAAATGTCAGCAGTTCAGAGGGGGTAGAAATGAATGAGTCCAACAGCAGGTAGTAACCTGGGATAAAATTTGAGCTCTTTCAGTTTCTTCCTCTGTGTTTGATCTTCCACATGGATGAAATTTCAGGGAGAGAAGCAAAGGCTATTATGTCCTGTGCCCCTCCTCAGTGGAGTTGGTCTTCAGGTAGAGGAGAGAGCTGCAGAAATAGCTCTTCCTGCTTCTGCTTCTGCATCCCTACTCCTCTGTGCTCTCCAGTTTGAGGCCCTAGGGTGTACTTTTGTGAGAATAAGTGAAGAAATAACACTGCTAGCCATGTAATAATAGGGAATTAATTTTAAGGTGTTTGTTGTTACGGATTCATTCTTATTTTTAATACTTTATTGATGGGACTCCTTGCTCCATATTATAGGTGGTCACCCTTTCATGCAAATAATGATAAGACTGTAAGATAAAGTAATTGTTTATATGTATACAATATCAGTTGGGTATTTTTATCATAACTATACCTTCAGAATTCAACTTTGGTTTCAGAAGTAATTTATTCACAAGTATGCAATTCAGAGAATTTTGTGAAAAATGACTTGAAATTACAATAAGAAAATTATCTTTAAGAAGTTTAGGATGAAGTCTGAGCTTTGTTGCAGACTTATTTTCCCATTCCTCAAATGTTTGTTTTGTAGCCACTGCATGTAAGTCTATGATATAAAGAAAGAGGCAATAAGAAGGCAGTCACAGTTAGAGTGCCAAGTGGACCCTGGTTAGTGTGGGTTGCTACGGGGATGCAACATAGGCTTGGCAGAGATGGAAGTCCACTGAACAGCTTTGCAGTCAGTCAACATGTTGACAAGCTATTATTTATTTTTTGTGTACCTGGCTTCAAATCTTGAAAAAGATTCCAGATGATGTTGAAGTTCAGGAGCCATGCTATAATAGATCTAAAAGGGGAAAGGAAGAACAGGAAGAGAGAAGGAGAAGTGTTCATGGATCAGTGAGTCATAATCTTCAGAGATTAACTGAGGTTTAATGTGACAAGTAACATACATTTTCCTGTCTTTTAGTTTAAAGCAACAGGTCTTTGAATAAGTTTGAACTGTGAGTTGTTGAACTCTTTTCCTTTATCACAGATAAAAGAATGTTTTATCCTTTCTTTCCTGTAAGAGTTTTTAAATATAAACAAAATAAGTAATATAATGGATCCTAGATGTCCATGTTTTCCACAGGTTAGACTGGGCCAGCTGAGTGGCTTCTGCACTTCTGCCTCTTCTCTCAAGTTCTGCCTCATTTCATTTCCTCTGTAAATGCCTAAATATATCCCTCTAAAAGCTAAAACTGTAACCTAAGCACAGTAGCATTATTTGTAAGAATATGTAACAAAGCTGGGTGTGATTGCTTACACCTGTAATCCTAGCTACTTAAGGAGGCTGAGATGAAGAGGGCCGTGATTCACAGCCAGCCCTGGTCTTTTTATTGGCTATCTCAGCTGGACCTGCTGGCACATACCTGTCATCCAAGATATTCAGAAAGCACAAATAGAAAATTTGTAGTCCAGGCCAGAGAGACCCTACCCAAACAAATATTTTAAAAAGGACAGCAGAAAATACTAGAGTCATGGATCATGTGGTTGATTGTAGAGTTCTGAGTTCAAATCCAGTACCATCAAGGAAATATAAATACTCTAACAGTTATTGTAATTCTTTGAATTTTGTATACCTAGTTTTCTACTTTCAGGTTGATTAAGATTATGGATTATTCTTTCTCAAAATATTATCTAGCACCTAGTTGAAAAACTGCCTTGATTCTCATTCAGATGTTATTATCATAAACTTTTACCAAACCCTTTTAAATGAAAATTCTGCGCGCGCACACGCACACGCACACGCACACACACACACACACACACACACACCTGTCAGTATGATTGACTTATTTTTAAGCACTCCCAGAAAGAACTGAGCAATAATTTTAAAAGCAAAATGTTTATTCTGAAAATAGACTTGGCTGTCTTATGAATCTGCTGGAAGAGGAAAGAGTTTAATATTTTATTTGCTAGTGTGTTCTTTGGTTTTAAAGGGTAGAGTTTTTGGTACCCTTGTCAGTACAGGAGAGGTGGCAGGTATAAAAGTTGGGCATTGTTCTTTAACACATTTTCAGGTTCCTCCTCTTTGTTCTTTTAAGCTGGCAGGTAGAAAACTGTATGTTACGTTAAAATCTCAGTATTGCCCCATCTGCTACTGTGGGTTGCTTTACCATGTTACACTGAAATGTAGGTAAGTCCCTATTGTTCCCTGTATAATAGAAAAGCAACAACAACTTCAAAATACAAATACTCTTGTATTTTAGATATTTCAGTTTGAAAAAATGTCTTATTAGTCTCTACTATTACAAATATATGGAATTGATTTTTAAGTAATATATCAGTTTACACACACACACACACACACACACACACACACACACACACACACACACACACACACACACACACACACACACACACACACACATAAAACCACACACATGTAAGTAGTCGTATAAAGGGATTCCAATTCCAGAAGTCAATTTGTAAGTACAGTGTCACCCCTTCCATTGTTCTTCATTTTTCTCCCTCCCGTCCCAACCCTCAAGTTATATAGCTCAATTTCTACATAATGATTGTATTTGCTTACCCTTCTCCCTCTATTCCTGTGTGTCCCTCTCCATTACTCCTGCCTTCTTGAATATACCAGCTTCCTGGTATTCATTCTGTTAAACAGTTTGTTAGTAGTTCAAAGCAGTTACACCATTGGACTCCTCCTTTAGCCAATTTGTTTTTGGGTCGATGCATATAACCCTGTATATGTTCTCATGTATGTTTGTATATTAGATCTAACTTAAGCATATGAAAGAAAACAAGCACCATTTGTGTCCAGTTTCCTTCACTTAACATAATATTTTCTAAGTGCATCCATTCCCTGCAAATAACAAATATTGTTTCTGATAGATGAGTAAATTCCATTGTGTATAGGTACCACATTTTCTTGATTCACTCATCCATTGTAGGGCATCTGTTTCCATAACTTGACTGTTGTGAATAGTGCAGCAATGAACATGGATATGCAGGTGTCTACCATATCCTGCCCAAGAGTGGTATCACTACATCATGAGTAATTCTATGTTTAGTTTTTCGAGGAATCTCCAAACTGTCTTCCAGATTGGCTGTACTAGTTTACATTTCCACTAACAGTGTAATAGAGTTCCTTTTCCTCACATCTTCACCAGTATTTCTTGTTGTTCGTATTCTTGATGCTGGCCAATCTTAACAGCCTACAGTCCATGTCATTTTCATTGTTTTTGTATACTCACTAGACTCACTGAATTTCCCCCAGAAACTTCCTGCTCTGAAAGAACAGGTGCCTTAATCCTAGAATACTATGCCCCTGGACCCTTAGGAGCCACTTTTTTTCTGTGTGCAAATGTTTAATGTAATTTTGTTATTCAGGTATTGCACAGAGGGGTTACAATTTCATAATTAAGGCAATGTGTGCATTTCCTTTCAGAGAATTTTACCCCTTCTTTTGCTTTACCCCAGTTTCACCCTCCCATCCCTGCCCACAAACTGCAGGTTCATTTTCCACATAGTGTATACTGAATACCATGATAGTATTTTTAAAAAATTATTCTCTTTGCGAGTCCTGGGCCTTCAACTCAGGGCCTGAGCACTGACCCTGAGCTCCCTATTTGGAACCCTTTTGTGTCTTTGTCTTGCCTTATTGCTCTTGCTAGGAATTCCAGTATTACATTGAAAAGGAATAGAGTACAATGTTCTTGTCTTGTTTTAGATTTAGTTTTTCATCATTTGGTATGATGCTGAGTTTGTTTTAGATAGCTTTTATTATGAAGATGTATGTTCCTTCTGTTTCTAGCTTTTCCAGAGCTTCTGTCATAAATTGTTGTTGGATTTTGTCACAGGCTTTTTCTGCATGTCTCGGGGGTACTAATGTGAATCTTGTCCTTAATTGTTAATGTGTGATGTATTATGTTCATTGATTTTTGTTTATTGAATCACCCTTGTGTCTCAGGGATGAAACCAACTTGTTCATAGTGAACAATTTTTGATTAGTTGTTGAATTCTGTTAGCAAATATTTTATTAAGGAATTTTATCAAAGAGATTGGTATATAGTTCTCTACTATCCTTAGGTTTTATCTGTTTGAGGGATGCATGTAATACTGTATTCACAGAATAAGTTGGGTAGTGATCTTTCCCTTTCTATTTCATGAAAAAAGTTTGAGGAGTATTGGTGTTCTTTCTTCTTTAAAGATGTTATAGAATTCATCTGCAAATCCATCAGGACCTGGATTTTTCCTCGTTGGGATCCTCTTTATTACTTCTTCAATCTTATTGCTTGCTATGGGTTTCCTTTATGGGTTTAAATTCCTCTTACAAATGGGACACACTTGCATCAGACACACAGAAGCATCAGACTGCCATATTCTTTTCTGTACCTGAAGTTAGATTTGAAGGTTTATTGTCCATCACCTTGTGCTGGGTTCCTTTGTTGTGGAATGGAAAACCATTAAGTAAAAGTGGCTCATAGACTTCTCAGAAGTAAGAATGGCAAATAAACACATGAGGAAATGCTCAACATCCCTGGCCATAAAGGAAATGCAAATCAAAACAACTCAGGTTCCATCTCACCCCAGTTAGATTGGCCAACATCATGAATTCAAATAACAAATGTTGGCAGGAATGGAGGGGGAAAGGAACCCTATTGTACTGTTGGTGAGAATGTAAACTAGTCCAACCACTCTGGAAGGCAGTTTGGATGTTCCTTAAAAGTAAACAGAAGTTCCTTATGACCTAGCCATATCCCTCTTGGGCATCTATCCAAAATACTGTGAAGGCATTTGCACAAACATATTCTTTGCTGCAGTATTCACAATAGCCAAGTTATGGAAACAGCCCAGATATCCTACCATAGATGCAGAGAATCAAAAACAAAAATGTGGCACATACACACAATGGAATTTTACATGGCCATTAGAATAAAATTATGCATTTGCAGGGAAATGGATGTATATAGAACAAATCATGGTAAGTGGGTAAGCCAGGCTCAGAGAGGCAAATGGTGTGTGTTTTCTCTCGTATGTGAAAGTGAGACAAGATAACTTATACAGGACTCTAGGCATTCATATACAGACCAAAGTTGAACACCAATAGAAGAATCCAAAGGCATAAACACTCCTCCTCCCCTTGCTCCCTGAACATTTAAAATACTTTTTGTAGAAACAAATTCCAAGAAATGGAAACATGAATTGTGGTGGTGGTGGTGGTGATGGTGGTGCTATTTGTGTGTACATGTTTTTTTCTTTTTTGGCTTTTTATGGGGAGGACAAAGGATGGGTGCAGAAAGGGAGCGAATAAGGATGAACAAATGCAATCACAGGCTGGATGCTAGCAGCTTACATCTGTAACCCTAGCCACTCAGGAGGCTGAGAATCTGAGGTTCACCATTTGAAGCCAGCCTGGGCAGGAAAGGCTATGAGACTCTTTTTTCCAGTTAATCACAGAAAAAGCCAGAAGTGGTGCTAAACTCAAGTGGTTGAGTGCTAGCCTTGAGCAAAAGGAGCTCAGGGTCAGTTTTTAGGCCCTGAATTGAAGGCCCAGGACTCACAAAGAAAATAATTTTTAAAAATGCAATCATGGTATTCAGTATACACTATGTGAAAAATGAACTGCAGTTTGTGGGCAGGGATGGGAGGGTGAAACTGGGGTAAAGCAAAAGAAGGGGTAAAATTTTCTGAAAGGAAATGCACACATTGCCTTAATTATGAAATTGTAATCCCTCTGCAATACCTGAATAACAAAATTACATTAAAAATTTGCACACAGAAAAAAAAGTGGCTCCTAAGGGTCCAGGGGTATAGTATTCTAGGATTAAGGCACCTGTTATTTCAGAGCAGGAAGTTTCTGGGGGAAATTCAGTGATTCTAGTGTGAGTATACAAAAACAATGAAAATGACATGGACTGTAGGCTGTAATTCACGAACTCGGTGAAAAGATTATTTGAGACATTTCAAGCACTTTGGGATCCATTTTTCAAATAGATTAGAATTTTTATCTTTTAAAAGACTACAGAAAGCAATGAAATTTGTACACAATTGGTACCTTAAAAAACTAAAACATGTATTGTTTTCACCAACTACTTTATTTTTTATATCTAAAATAGTGAGCTTTCTACAGAAAGCACTGAAATTTGTACACCAATGGTACCTTAAAAACTAAAATGTGTACTATTTTCACCAACTGCTTTTCATAATATATAAAAAATGGATGTCTGGGAACATGTTTTACTTTTTAACAATTTTATGAAGTATACAGAGAGAGACTCAAAGGTTTTTCTGTTTATAGCGGAAAGGAGGCAAATGAAATGATGCTATAATGAAAAATATGAAATAATATAGACATCTTTTTGCCAGACCATTTTAGCTTCTTAATGTCCCAAGTGGTAGATGTAGGACTTTTGACCATCAAAACTGAGAAATTCTAGTAAATTGGAAAATATTTCACGCCTTGTATGCATACTCATGAAGAAGAGGGAAAGTATCTTTAATCATCATCTCTGAATTTATGGCTGAAGCTTCTATGACAAAGACAGGGAAGTTTCATGTTGACACAACCTTCAGAAACAAAAATGCAACAAAACAGAAATACTGGGATAATTTAGTACTGGGGTTATTGAAGAGTGATAGTACGGAGAAAGATGATTGGGCAGAGGGGTATAATCTAATAGTCAAACAGTAGTGGGCATTATCAAAGCCATTAAGTTCAGATTTTCTTCTCAGTATCCCTGGGTCTTCAGAGATAAAAGTGTCCCTTTCCTCTGGAACTATGAAGGGTACTACTCATGTTGAAGGTCTTTTTTTTTTTTTTGTCGGTCGTGAGGCTTGAACTCTGGGCCTGGGCGCTGTCCCTCAGCTCTTCAGCTCAAGGCGAGCGCTCTACCACTTGAGCTACAGTGCCACTTCCGGTTTTCTGGTGGTTTATTGGAGATAGGAGTCTCACAGTCTTTCCTGCCCGGGCTGGCTTTGAACCAAGATCCTCAGATCTCAGCCTCCTGAGTAGCTAGGATTACAGGCGTGAGCCACCAGCGCCCGGCCATGTTGAAGGTCTTATACTGACCTGCTTCAGGGAGAAACTCAAGTAAAAGTTGAGGGTGACCTTATATGCAGTGTTTTCAGTTTCTTTTTTTTTTTTTTTTATTTTTTATTTTTTGGGTCCGGTCGTGAGGCCTGAACTCTGGGCCTGGGCGCTGTCCCTCAGCTCTTCAGCTCAAGGCTAGCGCTCTACCACTTGAGCCATAGCGCCACTTCCGGCTTTTTTCTTTTTGCTTATGTGGTGCTGGGAATCGAACCCAGGGCCTCATGCATGCAAGGCAAGCACTCTACCACTGAGCCACCTTCCCAGCCCCTTCAGTTTCTTTTTTTGTGTATGTGCGGGGGTCCTGGGGCTTGACCTCAAAGCCTAGGCACTGTCCCTGAGCTTGTTTTGCTCAAGACTAGTGTTCTACCACTTTAACCACAGCACTACTTCTGGCTTTTTACTAGTTTATTGGTGATAAGAGTCTCACAGACTTTCCTGCTTGGCCTGGCTTTGAACCACAATTCCTCAGACCTCTACCTCCTGAGTAGCTAGGATTACAGGTATGAGCCACTGGCACCTCGCATGTTGTCAGATTCTTTTAGCTTACAATATCCAGTGTTCCAGAGTGCCACACAAGCGAACTTTAGCAATTAGCAGACTCTCTGCAGCAAGGAGATATAGCTGTGGATGAACAGAATGAAACCTTTCTTAATGGGAAGAAAGATAGGAGAGACTTGTGCCAAAATGCCCATCAAATCACTATTACTTACTTCTCCAGAATATTCTGTGGTTTTAGCTGATCTGAATTTAAAATAAAGTATACATTTGCATTCTACTATCTTGTATGAGATTGAGTTTCAAAGTGTTTTAAAAATCTTGTATCTGTATCTAGAACCTTGTTTATGTGCCAACATATTTTAAGGATTTGCATTTATAATAGGGTGGTGTTCCTGATGCTTTACAAGCTATTTTGTTTTATTTGATTTTTCAAGCAAGCTGTTTTCATCAGTTGGCAAAAGGGCTTTTTGAGGGTTTTCCCCCTTTCCTTGTTATCATATACCAAAAAAGTGATGAAATGAACTGATTCTGTTTGGTCTAGCCATTTTTTTGAGTGGGCATATCCAGAGCACTGAGACTTTTTACCCCTGTTTCATAATTAATCACTATTCACTCAGCCCACAGCTACCTTTGAGTTCCTACTTGATGCTGAGAACAGTAAAAGGTTATGAAGTATACCAAAAAGTTAACTTCTATGTTCTGGATCAGCAGGTATAGGTTCATTGTAAGGAATGTTTTGCTTATCAGGAAGGTTCATGAAAAAGACATTGTCACATCACGATTTTCAAAACATGATGGGTCTTTGTTTAGGAATGTTAGCTCCCACTTGTAAGTTAAACTTAAAAGTGAATTCCTGTCATTTTCATTTGGGTACATCTAAGGAAATTCCCTCTATGACCTTTCATTGAACAGATAGATATCCTCTTAGAGATAGGTATGCACTGACAAATGCACTGACAAAACTCCTTTATTCTGCCTGTTTGCACTTTCTGTCAACCCCAAAGAATGATTCTCAGCTTTGTTTTCTGAGCACGAATTTGGGGGAACAGTTAATTTATCCTTTGGTTGTTACTATTTTTGGACTAATGTTTTTAATGTGTTAATGTGTCTAACATTTCCACAGTGCTTGTATAATGTTACTTTTGTGCTGAAATGAATCTTATTAAGGGAAGGTATGTTTGAGTATGTACTGCACTGGTTATGTGGACCAGTGTGACATCATTACTTGTCCACTGCTTGTTCCTAAAGCCATAGTACACACTTCCTGCTTCTACTTTTAGCCTCAATGATTATACTGTTTGTTCTTGGCCCATATAATGGTATGCTGGTGTTTCCTGTCATCTGTGCTGCTCTTTCCTGTTTACCTTCTGCATCATAGCCCCTTAAACATCTGGATTCTGTGACTGCCTTTTTCAGCATTGCAGTCCAGCTGCTTAGCTGAGGGCCTGCAATGTACTTTTTTGACTAGCGTTCCCCTTCTTCAAACATTCATCATTTACTATACAGGCTTGTTTTATTATAATTACTAGTGCTTTTGTCAAACAATGCAGTATGCCCACTCTGAGCTTTGTAAACGGTAGCATCTACCCTCAAGGCACTTAGCATCTAGTAGAACAAAGGGTAAGGATGACAGCAATGGTCATTTACCAGGGAAGTAATGATCCTACTTCACACTGGTTTTTCCAGGAAAGAGCAGAGGAGATGGGACATGGTGGGTGAGCCAAAGAGTGCTGGAGTAGCTGTAGTTGAGCATGAAGAAGCATCGGGGATTGATGATACCATTCATTTGTAGCTGGAGAATGGCTGCTTTCTAATCTAATCTTCCTCATCTTTCTGTTTTTACAAATCTTACTATACATAATTGAGGACATTGAGAAGCCAGGAGAAAGCAGAAGGGGCTCAGTGTAAAACAAGTCACTGAACAGAATTTTTGAGGTCTAGTGTCTCTGACATCTCATACTTGCCTTTTTCACATTCTAGTCCCTTGCCTTGCCTGAAATCATCAGTAGCTTCATGTTGGCCCAAAGCTGTTGAGACCCCCACCGGGGCTGCCTGTCCTTTCTTCAAAGGAATATCTTTTTCTACCATCTGCCCCTACATTTACAATTCACTCTAGAGAAGCAGGCTAATTCTCATCCCCAGATATGGTCTTCTTCTCACCAAAGGGCTGTGTTAGAACTTATGTCTAGTGGTGGCACTGCAGGAAGTAAGGACACTGAGACTGGCCACAGGCCACCTCTCTCTGAGAGCTCAGTCGGCTGGCCCTCGGCGCTTCTGCTGTGGCCGTGGACACTCACAGGCTATCTTACCACCCCTGCCACATACGTACACCACACCAGCTTCCTCCATCTCATTAGCTGTCAGGGAGGGAGCGGGACCGAGGCAACCATTCATAGCGGTAATTTATTCATAATTCTCACATTCATATGCCTTTAGCAGCTTGTAATTGAAAGTGATAAATCCTCATTTCCAAAATATTTTCTGGAAATAATGAGGTTTCCAGCAGATATGATCAGCTTTCAAGCATGCTGAGCTTTGACTGTCACTGAACCTTTGAGAAGAGGAATAATTCCAGCTGGTAGCAAGAGGGCATTTATAATGAAAGGCCTTTGAATCCAGTAAAATGTGAGTGGTATGTCCTGTGTGATAAACTTGGTATTGTAGATGTGTGCAGTATTCTGTTTGAAATACGTGTAAATGTGGGAAATCAAACTCAAAGCTACATAAAGTGCTGTTTTTGTCATAATTTTCTCTCATTGCAATTTTGGGGCCTTTTGATTTGGAATAAAACAATAAGACTGAAAACATCCCTAAAAGGTGACTGTATGGAATATTTGGATGTACAGGAAATAGCTATAAGGTTGAGAATTTTAGGCTGCTGGGAAATCCAAACCTGTTGTGGCTTCCTGGAGTTGCTCAGGTGGACGTGGGAGCTGCAGGTGGTATAAGCCCCAAGATTCTCTCCTCTTGTCATGGAGCAGCTCCTGGAGGTAGATTGGTAAAGCAGATACCAACCCCACGGCCGGTGCGGCTGGGAGGAGAGGCAAAAGCCTCTGCCCACTCCTTGCTCTTACTTTCCTCCTTGAGCTTTGAAGACATCCTCATGCATGCAGTGTCCTATTAAAGTGCTGGAATCCCTGGAAGACACTAAGCCTCAAAATTCTGAATCTTGACTCTGAAAAGTTAAAAGAAATTTGTCTTGTCACAACATTTCACAGGGTTAGTCACTGGCCAACAGCTAGCTAACATAATATGCTAGGTACAAAGTGCAGTCCAACTGTAGGGAGGAAGTCAGCTTTGGGGAAGCCAGTGGCATGCCAGAGAGGAAGGGGGCGGAGTTGAGGAGCAGCCACTCTAAGGTGGCCATCGTCACCTTACCTGTTGTCCAAATCTGGCCTGCCTGTTCCCTGCTCTGATATTTCAGGTCCCCTCGGAAACAGAGAACATGAGTTCTGCTTTTACAACAGAATGCATAAAATGCAGAACCTAAAGTCTTTGAGGTGAAGTACAACATTGTAAGAGCAGTGTTGGGGCCTCATATTTTTCCTATTTCCCACTAATGAATGGCACATGGGAGGTAAGGGACCCGTACCCTCAGCTACACGATTACATTTTATTCTTCATCACACTCAAGAGAAAATAACGGAAGGTCAGGTTCATTTCCCCATCCTGTCAAGATTGGGTCACATTTCCAGGCACAGTGGTTCACACCTAGAATCCCAGCCACTTAGGAGACAGTCAGAAGGATCTCCATTGGACTCAGCCTAGACACTAAAGTTAGTAAGACCCTATCACAAAAACACACCTGGTATTGTGGTACATATCTATAATCCCAGATACTCGGGTGGTATAAATAGAAGGATCTAGTCCAAGATTGACTAGAAAAAACACACACCCTATCTAAAAAAATATTAATTGGGATCCCCAATTACTATTTGTCAAATCGTTGCTTGTTCTTAATGAATAAAATATCAACTGTAAAAAAAAAAAATGAAAAAAAGCTGGAAGTGGCTCTGTGACTCATGGTAGAGTGCTAGCCTTGAGCTGAAGAGCTGAGGGACAGCGCCCAGGCCCAGAGTTCAGGCAGGCCCCACGACTGGACCCCCAAATAAATAAATAAAAAAATATCAACTGTAATTTTGTGTGTGTTTACATGTGTGTGCGTATGTGCACACGCCAGTACTGGGGCTGGAACTCAGGGCCTGGACACTGTCCCTTAGTATTTTTGCTCAAGGATGATGGTGCTCTACCACTTGAGCCACAGCTCCACTAATTAAAATGTAAATTTTTAGTAATTAACGGACATTTAACCTTTAAATACTCATTTTTTTCCTGGTGAGTAAAAACAACAGCAAAGCACAGATTGTGCGGGCTTTAGTGTAGTCCCAATCACTATCTAGTAGTAGGTATGCCTTGTTTTGGGGGTTTTTTGTTTTTATTTTTTATTTTTATTTTTTGTCGGTCATGGGGCTTGAACTCTGGGCCTAGGCACTGTCCCTCAGCTCTTCAGTTCAAGGCTAGCACTCTACCTCTTGAACCACAGTGCCACTTCTGGTTTTCTGGTGATTTATTGGAGATAAGAGTCTCATGGACTTTCCTACCTGGGCTGGCTTTGAACTGCTTCTTCAGATATCAGCCTCCTGAGTAGCTAGGATTATAGTCGTGAGCCACCGACATCCGGCTATGTTTTTTTTGTTTTTTTTTTTTTTTATTGTAAAGATACTATACAGAGGGTTACAGTTACATGAGTGAGGTAATGAGTACACTTCCTCTTGAACATTGTTACCCCCTCCATTGTTTTCCCCTACCATCCCCTCCCTCCCTCCCTTCCCCGAGGTTCTTTTTTTTTTTTTTTTTTAATTGTGATTAAGTGATTACATAATTTCCGGAAATTCACAGTATTGTGGAATAATGATGCTCATTTAAAGTCACAAGTTCATTCTAACTTTCCTGGAGCAAATTGTCTATCACAGTCTGTAATATATAACGGTGCTCACATGTTATATACCATATATGTGATCAGCAGCATGGGGATATTTGGTAGTGGTTCAACCAGATGAGTGGGAGTTCTTTGTTTCTTAAGTCCTGTTAGTTTTGTCATATCACCTAACATTTTGGATTTAGCATCCACTTATCAGGGAGACCATGTACTGTTTGTCTCTTTGTTCTTGGCTTACCTCGCTCAACATGATTCCTTCTAGCTCCATCCATATAACTGCAAATGCCATTATTTTGTCATTTCTAATGGCTGCATAATATTCCATTGTGTATAGATACCACAATTTTTGGATCCATTCATCTGTGGTGGGGCATCTAGGTTGTTTCCATATCCTAGCTATTACGAACAGTGCTGCAATAAACATGGAGGTGCACGTGTCCTTGTATATTGGTTCCTGTTGTTCAGGGTAGATGCCTAGAAGTGGTATGACTGGGTCGTAAGGGAGGTCAATCTTTAGCTTTCTTTTTTTTTTTTTTTTTTTTTTTAATTTTTTTATTGTAAAGATTCTATACAGAGGGTTACAGTTACATGAGTGGGGTAATGAGTACACTTCCTCTTGAACATTGTTACCCCCTCCATTGTTTTCTCCCTACCATCCCCTCCCTCCCTCCCTTCCCCAAGGTTCTTTTTTTTTTTTTTTTTGATTGTGATTAAGTGATTACTTAATTTCCGGAAATTCACAGTATTGTGGAATAATGATGCTCATTTAAAGTCACACGTTCATTCTAACTTTCCTGGAGCAAATTGTCTATCACAGTCTGTAATATATAACGGTGTTCATATGTTATATACCATACACGTGATCAGCAGCATGGGGATATTTAGTAGTGGTTCAACCAGATGAGTGGGAGTTCTTTGTTTCTTAAGTCCTGTTAGTTTTGTCATATCACCTAACATTTTGGATTTATCATCCGCTTATCAGGGAGACCATGTACTGTTTGTCTCTTCGTTCTTGGCTTACCTCGCTCAACATGATTCCTTCTAGCTCCATCCATTTCCCTGCAAATGCCATTATTTTGTCATTTCTAATGGCTGCATAATATTCCATTGTGTATAGATACCACAATTTTTGGATCCATTCATCTGTGGTGGGGCATCTAGGTTGTTTCCATATCCTAGCTATTGTGAACAGTGCTGCAATAAACATGGAGGTGCACGTGTCCTTGTATAGTGGTTCCTGTTGTTCAGGGTAGATGCCTAGAAGTGGTATGACTGGGTCGTAAGGGAGGTCAATCTTTAGCTTTCTAAGGACCCTCCAGACTGCTTTCCAAAGTGGTTGTATGAGTGTACATTCCCACCAGCAGTGTAATAGCGTTCCTCGTTCTCCACATCCCCTCCAGCATTTGTCGTTGGCTGATTTGTGGATGTGGGACATTCTGACTGGGGTAAGGTGGTATCTCAGGGTTGTCTTTATTTGCATTTCCTTCACCACCAGGGATGATGAACATTTCCTCATGTGTTTCTTTGCCATTTTTATTTCTTCATTTGAGAAGTCCCTCTTTAGTTCCCTTGCCCATTTAGTAATTGGTTTGTTAGGTTTGGGAGGGATTAGTTTCTTGAGTTCCCTGTATATACAGGATGTTAACCCCTTGTCTGATATATTGCTGGTAAATATTTTTTCCCAATTAGTTGGTTGTCTTTCTAGCTTGGTTGCGATAGCTTTATCTGTGCAGAAGCTTTTTATTTTAAGGTAGTCCCATTTGTCGAGTCTCTCTCCAACTTGTTGTGACCCTGGGACTCTGTTCAGGAAGTTCCTTCCTGTGCCTATTAGTTCAAGTGTGTCTCCTACTCTGTCCTGCAGTAGTTTCAGAGATTCAGGTTTAATGTTAAGGTCTTTAATCCATTTTGAGTTGATGTTGGTGCATGGTGATAGGCTGGGGTCCACTTTTAGTTTTCTGCATGTGGCTGCCCAGTTTTCCCAGCACCAGCGGTTGAAGAGGCTGTGTTTCTTCCATTGTATGTCTTTGGCTCCTTTGTCGAATATCAGCTGGCTGTAGGCCTGTGGATTTATTTCTGGATCTCCTATTCTGTTCCATTGGTCTTCGGGTCTGTTTTTGTGCCAGTACCATGCCGTCTTTGTTATTATAGCTCTGTAGTAGAGTTTGAAGTTCGGCATGGATAGCCCTCCCATATTGTCTTTATCCCCTAGAATTGTTTTGGCTATTCCAGGTCTTTTGTTGTTCCATATGAATTTTTGGACTGTTTTCTGTATTTCAGTGATGTACGTCATTGGGATTTTAATAGGAATTGCGTTGAATTTGTATATTAGTTTTGGAAGTATTACCATCTTTACTATATTAAGTCGGCCTATCCAGGAGCATGGGAGGTCTTTCCATTTCCTAGTGTCTTCTGCAATTTCTTTCTTTAACTTTTTATAGTTCTCATTAAATAGTTCTTTTACATCTTTGGTTAGGTTAATTCCTAAATATTTTATTTTTTGGGAGGTTATTGTGAATGGGGTTGCTCCCTTTATTTCCCTCTCTTCCTGTACATTATCAGTGTATAGGAAGGCAACTGATTTTTGTGGGTTTATTTTGTATCCTGCTATTTTGCCGAAGTGATTTATGATTTCTAAGAGTTTGGGGATGGAGTTTTTGGGATCGTGGAGGTATAGTATCATGTCGTCTGCAAAAAGGGATAGTTTAACTTCTTCTTTCCCTATGCGGATCCCTTTAATGTCTTTTTCTTGCCTTATTGCCCTGGCTAAGGGTTCTAGGACTATATTGAAGAGGAGTGGAGACAGTGGGCATCCTTGCCTTGTTCCTGATTTTAGGAGAATTGGTTGTAGCTTTTCCCCATTAAGTATAATATTGGCTATTGGTCTGTCATAAATGGCTTTTATTGTTTTTAGAAATGTTCCTTCTATTCCTATTTTCTCCAGAGCTTTTAGCATGAATGAATGTTGAATTTTGTCAAAGGCCTTTTCTGCATCTGTGGCGATAATCATGTGATTCTTGACCTTGGCTCTGTTGATATGTTGGATTACATTTATTGACTTACGTATGTTAAACCATCCCTGTGTCTCTGGGATGAAGCCTACCTGGTCATAGTGAATTATTTTTTTTATGTGTTTCTGGATTCTGTTAGCTAGAATCTTGTTAAGGATCTTTGCATCTGTGTTCATCAAGGAGATTGGCCTGTAATTCTCCTTTTTGGTTGGGTCTTTGCCTGGTTTGGGGATGAGTATGATATTGGCTTCGTAGAATGAGTTTGGGATAGCTCCTTCCTTCTCTATTTCTCTGAAGAGCTTGAGGAGTATGGGTATTAGTTCTTGTTTAAAGGTCTTACAGAATTCTGCTGTGAATCCATCTGGTCCTGGGCTTTTTTTTGTTGGAAGACTTTTGATAGCTTCCTGTATCTCATTATAGGATATTGGCTTATTTAATTGGTTAACTTCTTCTTTGCTCAGTTTGGGCAACTTGTATTTCTCTAAAAATGCATCCATTTCTGCCCGATTTTCTTCCTTTAGAGAGTATAGCTTTTGAAAGTAGTCTGTTAGAATTGTTTGGATATCTTGGGTACGCGTTGTGATGTTTCCCGTGGCATCCCTAATCCTATTGATATGGGTTTCCTCTCTTCTTTTTTTAATTAATCTAGCCAATGGGCCATCAATTTTGTTTATTTTTTCAAAGAACCAGCTTTTTGTTTGGTTTATCTTGGTTATGGTTTTCTGATTTTCTAATTGGTTAATCTCTGCTTTTAATTTGGTTATCTGGCTTCGTCTAGTAGCTTTAGGTCCCATTTTTTCTTGTTTTTCTAGCTGTTTTAATTGCAACATGAGATTATTTACTTGGTCTGTCTCCATTCTCTTGATGTGGGCACTGAGGGCAATAAATTTGCCCCTCAGGACTGCTTTTGCTGTGTCCCACAAGTTTCTTTGTGAGGTATTTTCATTGAGTTGTAGGAAATGCTTTATTTCTTCTCTGATCTCTTCTTTTATCCAGGCATTGTTAAGGAGTGTGCTGTTCAATTTCCATGTATTAGAGAAATTTCTGCGGTATGCTTTGTTATTGAGAGCTAGCTTGATTCCACTGTGGTCAGATAGTATACAGGGGATTATGTCGATCCCTTTGTATTTGCTTAAGTTCCTTGCATGAACTATGATATGGTCTATTTTGGAGAAAGTTCCGTGAGCTGCTGAGAAGAATGTGTACTGTGTTGTTTTAGGGTGAAATACTCGGTAGATGTCAGTTAATTCCGCTTGGAGTATGGCCTCTCTTAATTCGGTGGCTTCTTTGCCAATCCTCTGGTTGGTAGACCTGTCCTTTGGTGAGAGTGGTGTGTTAAAGTCTCCTAGTATTATCGTATTGGGATCTATTTTATTCTGTAAGTTTGAGAGCATTTGTTTGATATATCTGGGTGCACCAATATTTGGGGCATATAAGTTGATGATGGTTATATGTTTTGTTTTTATAATCAGCTTTGCCTCATGCTTAGATGTGCTGATATATTATTGCTCCTCACCTCAGCTGTAACTATAGAGATATATTACTGTGGAAGTAAGCACCACTTGGTAATCAAAATGTCAGGGGCAAGGGTATGCTTTTGGATTACAGACAGGCACTGGTGGCTCACACCTGTAATCCTAGCTACTCAGTAGGCTGAGATCTGAAGATTACAATTTAGTAGCCAGCCTGGGCAGGAAAGTCCATGAGACTCTCATCTCTAACTAACTACTAAAAAAATGAGCTGGAAGTGACACTGTGCTCAAGTAGTAGAGCACTAGCCTTGAACAAAAGCAGCTCAGGAGCAATACCCAGGCCCTAAGAGTAAGTCCCGGACTGGAACAAAAAAAAAATGTTGATTATAGGAAATTTCTGGATATTATAGTATCAAGTTGCAATATCAAACTTTCTAGGAAAAATCCCTTACTACGCAGCTTTCTATTCCTGTCCATATGCCATGATATTTGAAAGCTTGGAATAATTCCACATTTTTCATTGTAACCTTGATAGTTTTGTTTCTTGTATTCATTTTTGTTTCTGTAATATATAATTTTAAATTAAATTGTTCATTTCATTGTTGTTTCAGATTGCATTATTGTCTATTTGGGCATGGGAGTCAGTCAAATGTTTTTCAGTGTTCATTGGACTTTCTTGGCATATCTTGTTTATATATTGCTTTGATTATATCTGCTTTGTCTTCGTTTACAACTTTTATTCACCCGAGTTTTGTCTATTAGTTTTAAATACAGTTGTCATTTGAAGGCATTTGGATGTCTGCAGGAGAGATGGCTTGGAAACCTCTCTCTTCTCTGAAATGGAGATGGTGCGGAGCAGCCCTTGCTCCTTCAGATATGGAGGTGGGGACAAACCATAGATCTGCTCAGCAGGCCTTGTGAACAGCCAGCTGCTCCACAGTGGCCCCAAGCACTAGCCAAGAGTGTGTCCTGGACTGCACAGGAGGCGGAGGGAGCTCATCCCTCACGGTGAGGTGGCCGTGGGCAGTGCTCCACCGTGATGGGGAGCCTGGCTTCTGCTGGAGCCTTTCTTCCTCTGAATAATTTCACAGACACTCTACAGCATTTTCTTTCTTTCTTTCTTTTCTTTTCTTTTTTTTTGTTGATCATGGGGTTTTGAACTCTGGGCCCACGCACTGTCCCTCAGCTCTTCAGCTCAAGGCTAGCGCTCCACCACTTGAGCCACAGCACCACTTCCGTCTACAGCATTTTCAAAGCCTGATCCATACCCAGGCATCAGTTAGGAGCACAGGTTCTCTGGCCCCACAGCATGGCCATGTAGGAGATGGGCATGGAGCCTAGCAACTCTCGTTTTGCCAGCTCATAGGTATCTTACAGTGTTAGATGGGCCTAATGTTTCAGGACCTGCTCTGCATGGACTCAAGTAGCATGTCTCTCATGGACACATGTATGGGGTTATACTTTTTTTTTCTACAGTTTATAGTAGTGTTAATTCTTGTTTGAGTTCGAAACTATAGTGATTTAAGCCTCTCTGATTTTCTTCCCCAAATGATTTGTTGTCTGTTTTCTGGAAGAGGATATATGTATGTGTACTTGCACATGTGTTATGACCTGGGGCCCGGTGTATGCTAGGCAAGTGCTATCTGCCACTGAATTAAACCCCCAGCCCTTCCTACATAATTCTTGATACGTAGGTTAATATGGGGAAAATGCAGTGTAGGCAGTTAGACTGTTGTCTTACAACTGTAACAAAGCCTCTAGTATGGATTGTGTTTTCACTCACATATATGGACTATGTATGGAAACCAACTGAAGAATGGGCCATGATGTCCTCTTGATCTTTAGGCAGTATTTTTTTTATTTTATATTTAGGCAGTAGTATAGGCAGTATTTTATATTTCAGTAGAAGTATATTCTGTGAACATGTCACAGTGTAGCATTTCCGCAAGGCTTTGCACCATTGTTTCAACAGCATCCCCTTTTCCAGTTCAGTGTTTCCTTATCCTCTGCAAAGGACCAACATTCTAGATGCCACCTGGTCAGCCACTCAGCACTGTTGGCCTCCCAGTTACAGATGGCATGGTTCTCACCTAGCCATTCATCTGAAGCTGTGTGCTCCCGATCATAAATCCTTACGCCGAGGCTTAAACCCAGGGCCATGCTATTAAGCATGCCCTCTTTACCCTGCTCCTGGCCTCTAATCATTCTTTAAGCAAAACAAAAAAGAATACAGCCAGCAAGATAATTAAAAGAATACCTTCAGGTTTTTTGTTACTAGCTAAAGTTAATATTCTTGGAGGCCGGGCGCTGGTGGCTCATGCCTGTAATCCTAGCTACTCAGGAGGCTGAGATCTGAGGATCGCGGTTCAAAGCCAGCCCGGGCAGGAGAGCCCGTGAGACTCCTATCTCCAATAAACCACCAGAAAACCGGAAGTGGCGCTGTAGCTCAAGTGGTAGAGCGCTCGCCTTGAGCTGAAGAGCTGAGGGACAGCGCTCAGGCCCAGAGTTCAAGCCCCATGACCGACAAAAAAAAAAAAATTCTTGGAATGTCATGCTCTAATTCAAAAGGTTTTAAAACCCTTAATGTTAATTTAATATTCATATAATTTCACTAAAAATTAGGCAAGAGTTGGGATTATCTCTAATCAAAAGTAAAATTGAATTGGAAGACTTAAGAATTGAGGTCATTGTCATCCAGACCCTGTTGTTCAGATAATGGGAAATTAAGGACCTCAGTAGTACTCAGAACAGGGCCATGCTCTGGCCCTGCAGCCAGAATTGGCTGTTCTAAGTGGCCTTGCCCCTCCCAGAACTGGAAGGCACTACCAGATATTATCTTACTGTCCAGAAACCTTGTCATACACACTGTGCTTCCCTAGTGTTTGCTGCTACTCAAGACAGTGATCATTTCCTTCAGAATAATTGACAGAAATGTAAACAAGTCCAGAAGCTTAGGTACTAGACCAGTGTTTCCTGTGGCAAGAGCGTAGGAAACAGCACTTCCACTCCAGCACTGAACCTGGTGAACCACTGTGAGCTGCATGAGTTCTCTGTATTGTAAGTGTTATTTATTCTGATTATAAACTCTTGTTGTTTTTCTTAGCTATGACAGTTTGGGTAAGGATATTTCTTTCTTCGCTGAATGTAAAAGAAATTTTAAAGTACCATTTATAACACTATGAGAGGGGTATATGTGTGTTGGAGGGTTCTGCAAACAAGGGTGAAGTATGTAAAAAGTGAAACTTTTTAAAATGCACTAACTTGGGCATGCTAGGGAAGCCCTTCACTGCTGAGCTACACCCCCAGTCTTAGAAACTTAATTCTTGATGGAGGCAGGATATAAAACTCTTAAAACTATGAAACACAGGGCTTAGAAATATAGAAACACTGCAATCACATGAAAATATTATTTAAAGGTCTCATGAAACAGTTTATATTCATTTGGCACATGAAGTACAGGAAAGATAGGGAAGACGTTTAGAATGACTGACTGTGCCTTATTTTGAAACTAAAGTGGAATGAAAATGTAACTGGGCACTGTTGGCTTGCACCTGTAAGCCTAGCTACTCATGAGGTGAGTTCTGAGGATTGCAGTTTAAAGCCATCTTGGGCAGGAATAGGAGACTCTTTCTCTTCCAATTAACCACTAAAGAGCTGGAAATGGAGCTGTGGTTCAAGTGGTAGATTGCTAGCCTTGAGTAAAAAAGCTTAGAAACAGGACCCAGGCCCTGAATTCCAAGACCTAGGATCAGCACAAAAAGAAAAAACAAGAAGAAAGAGAGGGGTGGGGGAGGGAAAAGGAAGGGGAGGGGAGAAGAGTGGAGTACAGGGAAAGGGAAGGGAAGGAGAGAGGGAGGGGAAGAGAAAGAGAGGGAGGGGAAGAGAAAGAGGAAGGAAGGAAGGAAGGAAGGAAAATCTTACATATTTTTTGTCTAATAGCTCTTCAGTTTCTGAATATAATTTTTTTTTTTTTACTAAACCCAAGCATAAAGAGAAACAAACTGAAGGGAACAAAAAGAAAACTTATCTCAATGGACTAAAAGTACCTTTAGACGCATGTATTGGAATGGAAGGAAACAGGTTCTTAGAGTTAGTATAGGACCACCAGATGCTGCCTTGGACACAGAATCAGGGTCACTGTCACATCTGGTCATGAGATGCAACTAGAATAATCACCTGTATGGAGAGCTGGAAAGCAAATTACCACCATACAACTCGACAATTGGTCTTTTGAGTGTTTGTCCCAGAAATTATTTGGGGAGGGTGGCGGGGGACAGTACTGGGATTTGAACTCAGGGCTGCTTGCTTATAAGGCAGGTACTTTATCACTTGAAACATGCCTCCAGTCTCTCTTTGCATTGGTTATTTTTGGGATTGAGTCTCACTTATACCTGTGCTGGCCTGGGCTGGCAGCTATGCCTAAGCCACCGTGGCTAGCCACTGTGCTTTTCCCATACTTGCCACCATGCCTAGCCTTCAGTTAAGATGGTGTCACATGAACTTCTTTCTCCCTAAGCTGTTCTCCAATTGAGATCCCCCTGACCCTGCCTCCCAAGGAGCTAGGATCACAAACTTGAGTTGCTGTGTATTAGTATAAAATTCATATTCCATAACCCCATATAAAAATATTAAATTACAAATATATAAATCATGTATTTTTAAGATTTATTCTTAGTCTTGTTTTGAAATGAAAAAACATTTTTAATGTAGATTATCAATTTTTTCTCAATTTATATTTAAATGTTTATTACTCTTTTTACATTTTGCTTGAAAGGCTTTTCCTTGCCTCTTACAGAGAGGCTTATTTTTATTTTCCTGGCTGCCACAGGGCCATCTTCAATCATCATTCTCCTCAGCTCTGTGAGAACGTAGGGTCAGACGTGTCTGGGATATGTCACATGCCTCTGCGCCACCTCTGTGCCTCAGTGCACCATCAAGATTGGACCACGCCATCTTACTTGTAATGCGATTTTCATTTTGACTGACTGTCCATTTGACATTATTGAGAGTGGTGGCTCAGTGCCATGTCAGTCAGAGAAATCTTGAGCAATGACCTGGAATAGAAATAGAGACTCGGGGCTGGGAAGGTGGCTCAGTGGTAGAGCGCTTGCCTTGCATGCCTGAGGCCCTGGGTTCAATTCCTCAGCACCACATAAGCAAAAAGAAAAAAGCTGAAAGTGGCGCTGTGGCTCAGGTGGTAGAGCACTAGCCTTGAGCTGAAGAGCTGAGGGACAGCGCCCAGGCCCAGAGTTCAGGCCCCACGACCGACCAAAAAAAAAAAAAAAAGAAAGAAAGAAATAGAGACTCACACCTGTGTTAATAGTCGGACTAATGACTATTCCTCCTCTCCATAGAGAAAAATGATTTCATCTTTTTTATACTGAGGCTGTTTGCTAATGCCCTTTAAATCTGTGTTTGTCTTTCTCCAGTGTACAAATGGCATCAAGGTGTGAATAAGAGGCATGGTTCCTCCTAGGAAGGTTCTGTGGCTTTGGTTGTCACACAGCCTGATTCTGGTGGTGCTGCTACCCTCTGGAGTTGGCATTTTCCTTCTGCTATCCTCCAGCCACGGCACCATTCCCAGATATAGCTGTTCCTTTATCTTTTTCTCCCCTTTTTTTAGGTTTAAGGTTTTTTAAATTTCTTACTGAGATTAGGTAATTACATAAATTCAACTGAATCAAGAAAACCACAGTTGCACAATATTTCTAATGTTCTAACATTTATAAAGGAGGGGATACATTAAAACTTTTGCTTTGTAAACTTTTGTGTTTTGATGCAGGGAAATGGAGACGCTTAGGGTATTCTTTGGAAGAAAAAAAATCTAGAACACATGTACATAATAAGGCTTTATCAATAATAGCATGAACAGCAACAGAAAACATAGCTCTGCGTTTTTAATGATTAAAATATAAAAAAATAAAATTTCACATATTTCACAGTATTGTGCAATAGTGATATTTAGTTAAAGCCACAAATACATTTTAACCTTCACAAGGTAAATTGTCATTATCATGATCTATAAAGTTTGTGAATTCTATGAACTTTGACAATACAGTTATTTCTTCCACATAGGGTGATATTTACATTTCTTTTCCTTTTGCTTAGTGTAATCTGTTCCCTCTTTTCCTCTCATTCCCTCCCTCCCATTGCTGCCTTTGAGTTGCTTAGTTCATTTTCATCTATGTCCAGTGCAGCTGATGGCCCCTCTCTTCTGTTTTCCCATTTCCCTTTGGTTCTATGTCCTCCTCCTAGCTTCCCTCAATTAGTTGACTGTCTTTCTAGTTTGGTTGCTATTTCTTTAGCTGTGCAGACACTCTTTATTTTAAGGTAGTCCCATTTACCGAGTCTCTCTCCAATTTGTGGTGGCTCTGGGACTGTTCAGGAAGTTCCTGCCTGTACCTATAAGTTCAAGTGTCTCTCCTACTCTGTCCTGCAGTAGTTTCAGAGTTTCAGGTTTGATGTTAAGGTCTTTAATCCATTTTGAGTTGATGTTAGTGCATGGTGATAGGCTGGGGTCCACTTTTAGTTTTCTGCATGTGACCACCCAGTTTTCCCAGCTTCTTCCACTGCATATCTTTGGCTTCTTTGTCAAATGGTTTTACTTCTGGGTCTTCTAATTGTTCCATTGATCTTCGGGTCTCTTTTTGTGTCAATACCAAGCTGTCTTTGTTATTAAGGCTCTCTAGTAGAGCTTGAAATCGGTATTGTGATCCCACCCACATTCTTTTTTTTTTCTTTCTAGAATTGCTTTGGCTATTCTAGATCTTTTGTTGTTACATATGAATTTTTGGGCTGTTTTCTCTATTAAAGCGAAGTACGTCACTGGAATTTTAATGGGAATTGAATTGAATTTATAAATCAATTTTGGCAGTGTGGCCATTTTCGCTATAGTTATTCTGCCTATCCAAGAAGGGGAGGGGGTGGGATCTTTCCATTTCCAGAGTCCTGTATGATTTCTTTTTTTAGGCTTTTATAGTTTTCATTAAATAGATCCTTTACATCTTTGGTTAGGTTAATTCCTAGATTATTTTTGAGATGATTGTGAATGGTATTGTTTCCTTGATTTCCCTTTCTGCTTGTACATTGTTGGTATACAGAAAGGTGACTGGTTTTTGTAGGTTAATTTTGTATCCTGCTGCTTTGCCAAGTGGTTTATAATCTCTTAAGAGTTTGGGGGTTGAGCTTTTGGGATCATTAAGATATAAAAATCATTTTATCTACAAAAAGGGATAGTTTAACTTCTTCCCCATGCAGATCCCTTTATTGTCATTTTCTTGCCTTACTGTTCTGGCTAAGGATTCCAGAACTACATTGAGGAGGAGTGGAGAGAGTGGGCATCCTTACCTTGTTCCTATTTTTAGGGGAAATGGTTGTATTTTTCCCATTAAGTATAATACTGGCTATTGGTCTGTCGTATAAGGCTTTTATTGTTTTAAGGAATATTCCTTCTATTCCTATTTTCTCTAGAGCTTTTAACATGAATGAGTGTTGTATTTTGTCAGAAGCCTTTTCCATGGAGACAATCATGTGGTTCTTGACCTTGGATCTGTTAATGTGATGGATTACATTTATTGGTTTATGTATGTTAAACCATCCCTGCATCTCTCTGATGAAGCCTACTTGATTATAATTTATGGTTTTTTTTTATATGTTTCTAGATTCTGTTGGCTAAAATTTGATTGAGGAGTTTTGCATCTGTGTTCATCAAATAGATTGGTCTGTAGTTCTCTTTTTTTGTTGAGTCTTTTCCTGGATTGAGGATGAGTGTGATATTGTCTTCATAGAGTGAGTTTGGGATTGCTCCCTCTGTTTCTATTTCTCGGAAGAGCTTGAGGAGTGTGGGTATTAGTTCCTCTTTAAAAGTCGTATAGAATTCTGTAGTGAATCCATCCAGTCCTGGGCTTTTCCTTGTTGGAAAACTTTTGATTGCTTCCTCTATCTCATTGTAAGTTATTGGCTTACTTAATTGATTTATTTCTTCTTGGTTCAGTTTGGGCAGTTTGTATTTCTCTAGAAATTCATTTCTGCTAGGTTTTCCTTCCTTAGTGAGTATAGAGTCTGGAAATAATTCTTTATAATTATTTGGATGTCTTGAGTATTTGTTGTGATTTTTCTCGTGGCATCCCTGGTCTTACTGATATGGGTCTCCTCTTTTCTTTTTGTAGTTAGTCTTGACAGAGATCCATCAATTTTATTGATTTTTTTCCCCAAAAAACAAGCTTTCTGTCTTATTAATTTTGTTTATAGTTATCTTAGTCTCTATCATTAATTTCAACTCTTATTTTGGTTATCTTATTTTGGTTAACCTTAGGTTCAACTTTTTCTTGTTTCTCTAGCAGTTTTAGTTGCATCATGAGCTCGTTTACTTGGTCTCTCTCTGTTTTCTTGATGTGTGCACTGAGAGCAATACATTTGCTCCTCGGGACTGCTTTTGCCTTATCCCACCGGTTGTGATGTATATTCATTTTCATTGAATTGTAGGAACTTTTTGATTTCTTCTTTAATTTTGTCTGTGACCCATGTATTGCTCAGCAATATGCTGTTTAATTTCCATGTGTTTGAGTAATTTCTACTGTATGCTTTGTTATTGAGAACTAGCTTGATTCCACTATGGTCAGAAAGAATACAGGGGATTATGTGGATTGTCTTTTATTTGTTTAAGTTCCTTGTATGAACTAAGATATCCATTTTGGAGAAAGTTCCACGGGCTGCTGAGAAGAACGTGTGTTGGGTTGTTGTTGTTTGGTGGAAAACTTGGTATATGTCAGTTAAGTCTGTTTGAGCTATGGCATCACTTAATTCGGAGATGTCTTTGCCAGTTCTCTGATTGGTAGACCTGTCCTTTGGTGAGAGTGAGTATTAAAAATCTCCTAATATTATTGTATTTGAATCTATCTTTTCCTTTAAGTCTGAGAGTATTTGCTTAACATATTTGGGTGCACTGATATTGGAGAGTATAGATTGACAATGTTGATACACTCTTCTTGGATTGTTCCCTGTATTAATATGTAGTGACCTTCTTTATCTTTTTGTAATGATCTTAATGTAAAGTTTATTTTATCAGTTATCAGGATGGTAACTCCTACCTTCTTGCTGGGAGCATTTGCATGGTAGATCTTCCTCCATCCTTTCACTCAGAGTTTGTTTTTATCTTTGGCTGTGAGATGGGTCTCTTGAAGACAACAAATTGATGGATCTTGTTTTCTGATCCAATCTGTTCTTTTTTTTGAATGGTGAATTAGTCCATTAATGTTTATGGTTATAATAGAGAGGTGTTTTGTTTTTCCTGACATTTTCCTGATTTCCTAAGTATTTCTTCTTTCCTTTCTTCCTATGATTGGTCTCCTAGTGGTCTCCTAGTGGTATCTATCTGGTATGGATCCCTGATCTTGATTGTTTTTTTCAGCTGTAATTCCCCTCTTAATATTCTTTGTATTGCTGGCTTATTATGAATTCATTTAATTTTTCTTTACTGTTAAAAAGTTTAGTTTCTTTGTTGAATGTGAATGCTAGCTTTACTGGATACACCAGTCTGGGCTGGCAGTTATTGTTCTCGGGGCCCAGATGGTACTTTCCCTGGCTTTCCTTGCATTCAGTGTCTATGAGGAGAGATCTGCAGTGATTCTAATTTTTCCCCCTTGTAATATAGCTCCTTTTTTGCTTTTGCTTCATGTAGGATTGTTTCTTTATTGCTGAAATCTAGCATTTTTACTATAATGTGCGTAAAAGTGTTCCTCCTGGGATCCTGCTTGTTTGGTTTCTGTAAGCCTCTGTTATGTAGTTAAGATTTTCTCTTTTAAGACTGGGGAAATTTACAATGAAGATCTTATTGAAAAAGTTACATTCCTTTATTCTGGTATTCCTCACCTTCATCTACCCCAATTATACGAAGGTTAAATTTCTTGGCACTCTCTGCTTGTTCTTGGGCTTCCTTTTGGCATATTTTGAGTGTTTTTTCCAGATCTGTAACTTTTTTCCACTTCCTTCATTTGTCTTTAGTATCTGATATTCTATTTTTCCATTTCATTCACTCAATTAACTGTGGCTTCCATTGTGGTTTGCATGGAGGAAATTGAATTTTGCATGGAGGAAATTCAGCCACTTATGATTTTTATGTTGGTTCTCAGAGTAGTAATCTCATCTCTTTTTTTTGTTTGTTTGTTTGTCAGTTGTGGGTCTTGAACTCTGGGCCTGGGCACTATCCCTCAGCTCTTCAGATAGGGCTAGCACTCTACCACTTTAGCCACAGCACCACTTCTGGTTTTCTGGTGGTTAATTGAACTTTCTTGCCTCGATCCTCAGATCTCAGCCTCCTGAGCTAGGATTACAGGTGTGGTGTGAGCCACCAGCACCTGGCTAATCTCATCTTTTAGTGAGGTGTGTATTGCATCTATCTTGAATGCATTTCTTGTTTTAAATCTTGGATCTCTTTTGGTAATTCATTTCTTTGTTCTTTAAATTTCTGGTTCATTTCTCGCTTTAATTCTTGAGTCATTGCCTCTGTCATTTCTTGGATGTACTGTTTGTTTTTCATTTCTTTTTTGCTTCCACTGGAGTCCTTTCGTGGGTGGCTGCTGGCCTTTGGGTCTGGTTTGCTGTCTTGGCAGTTGATAAATCTTGTAATTTTTCACTGTGATTTTCACATGTAGATTCAGGGATTATTGGAGACCAATTCCAAACTCTGTTTTGGTTGCTAGGTGGCTGCCTTTGTTTTGTTCTGGATTGGTTCTTGGATCAATTGATGAAGCTTGCTCTCGGCCCTGGGCTGGTTGAGAGAACTGGTCTCAGTTCTGTTGGGGGCGGTGCCTCTTTCCAGCTGCTGGTCTGGCCCACATAGGGCTTACTTTTGTTAGATTCTGGTGGGCAGACACACTCCACCCTCTGCTGAGGTGTGTGCTCAGAACCTGACCAGTCAGAGACAAATGGGCTCCTACCTGGGACTCGAGGGCATTCTTGGCCAATCAAGCCTGGGTACCCACAGGTTGCTGGTATGCTTGCACAGTTCCCAGCTTCTGTAGCACCCTGTAGCCCAGTGGTAAGGGGAGGGGTACAAGTAAAGTTCTGGTACAAGTCAAGTACTGGTCTCCTGTGGGGGTGGAGGCATCCCCTGTGGATACTCACTTAGGAGCTGGTTGGGAACTGTCCAGCGGTGCTGTGGCAAATCACTGTTTTTGTGTACCGTATGTCACTGGTGGCCACCGTGTTCTGCATTTGTTGAAATGCTTGTGGGCTGTGCTGGGTGGTGGTGTGGGCCAGATCTGTGTTTCACAGTCTCTGCCTCTGTTTATGCTATCTGGGTTGGTGCCACAGGCGTTTCTTTTGCACTGGCCTTCTATGGGTCAGACCGCTGTGGTTCTGGGGTCTCCCGCTGCCGTGGGCCAGGCTGTTTGGCAGGGGTGGAGGGGTCTTCGTGCAGGTTCTGAACTCTGAGTTTTCTGTCTCTGTTTGCACTCTCCGGGTCGGTGCCGTCTCATGAGAGTCTTCTTGGAGGCTTGGAACTATTGTGGGCCCCAGTGGGCCTCGGGCCAGGCCACTTGGGTGGCTTGGCATAGAGCCACGCTGCCAGCAAGGGGGGGGGGGAGGGTCTTCCCACTTGACCATCTTTGTATAGGTTCTGAAGGGTTTTTTCCTTTTCTTTTCTTTTTTTTTTTTTTTTTTTGGTTGGTCATGGGGCTTGAACTCTGAGTCTGGGTGCTGTCCCTCAGCTCTTCAGTTCAAGGTGAGTGCTCTACCACTTGAGCTACAGCGCACTTCCGGTTTTCTGGTGGTTTATTGGAGGTAGGAGTCTCACGGTCTCTCCTGCCCAGGCTGGCTTTGAACCGCGATCCTCAGATCTCAGCCTCCTGAGTAGCTAGGATTACAAGCGTGAGCCACCAGCACCCGGCTCTTTTCTTTTTTTTTTTTTACTTCCTGTATTTCTCTGAGTATTTGCCTTTTTGTAGTTGTTGGTCACTTGGAGAAACAGAGCATTGAAACCCAAACTCTCTTATTTGGTTGGAGAGAGCTGTGGTGTTTCCCTACTGTGCCGTCGCCATCTTGGCCCCCTCCTCCCTGTGGTCATTTCTTGATGGAGGCCCAGTGGATGGTTTCAGGACACACAGCACAATTATAATGTCTCCAGGTCATGGCCGAGGGGCATCCTTCTTAATCTCTGAGCAGCAGAGGTACTTTTTAATGCCTGCCATAAGTTTTCTCACTTCATACTAAATTTGTAGCTGAAACAGTGTTGCTGGACTTGGTATGCAGTGAACCCCAGGGAGAAGCTAACCCAGAGATGCAAGAGAAGATCTGGAATAAATGAGCCAACACAGGACAGCGGAAAATACTTGAAATAACCAGACAGGCAGCAACATGTTTCAAAATCTCGGGCCTGGACATGGTGCTTCCAAGCCTAGAATCTCAGCTACTCAGAAGCAGAGACTGGGAGTATCTTAAATTGAGGTCAGGTGAAAAAGTTAGTGAGTCCTCATCTTAACAAATAAACCAGATACACTCATTTACACTGGTAATTCTAGCTGTTCTGGAGGTAGAGGATCATGGCTTAAGCTAACTCTGATAAAACGCAAAACCCTACCTCAAAAATAATTAAAGTAAAAAGAGCTGGAACTATGGCTCAAAGTAGTAAAGTATCTGTGCTAAAAAGCACAAGTCCACCAAAATAAAAAATATATAAAAAGCACAGGTCTCCAAAATAAAAAATATAAAAAGCACAGGTCCACCAAAATAAAAAATATAAAAAGCACAGGTCCACCAAAATAAAAAATATAAAAAGCACAGGTCCTCCAAAATAAATAAATATATATATATATAAAAAGCACAGGTCCTCCAAAATAAAAATATATATATATATAAGAAGCACAGGTCCACAAAAACAAAAAATATCAGCCATTGTTGAGAGCTGCGTCACTTCCCCAGAACCCCAGGCGTTGTGGCTCACGGGCTGCTCAGGGTTCAGAGGACACTGACGGAAAGCGTAGAGGTGCCGGGCCTGGCCAGAGGCAGGGACCGCCCACCCTGGCCTGGCAGCAGAGAGGTGGACTGAAAGGTGTGAGGAGAGGCCAGCAGCATCTGTTAATAGGACAGGACTTGATTTAGAACTGTGCTGACACCTGCACTCTTCCCACTGGCACAGCTTCCCTGTGAGCACAGGGAAGATCTGTTGTTGCTTTTTATTAAAGAGGACTTGATAACATCCCAAAGATGATGATTTCCTCCTTCCCCCAAAAGATGAACCAGGGAGTGCGAAGCCTTAAGTGACGCACTAGCATTGAACCTCAACAGTGCTAAAGCTGAGCTTTGCTCCTTTCAGACCCAGCCCTGCAGTCTGCCGCAGCTTGAATTCACACAGCTCACTTGGAGGAATCCCACCCACCTTACTGTTTACTAGCTTTAAAAACAGCACTAATGTACCCACAAGCAGACTGAGTCAGAAATCCATCCCAGTGTTACTGTGCTTTCTGCCCAGGGTCCCACAGAGCTGAAATTCAGGTGTCCGCTGGCTTTGTGGAGGAACTGGATCAGAATCTGCTTACAGGCTCATGTGGATCCTGGGCCACCACCTGGGGCTGCTCTGGGCTCCCTGATGAACCTGTATTCCCTGCTCCCTCAGTCATCAAAAGCCAGCCAAAACAAGCAAGCCCTGTGCCCTTGGTAGGTCAGGTGCACTCGGACACTCCCCCATTTTATGAAGCCACCTGTGCCGCAGTGCTGCCTGGGCACAGAAGTTGGGGCTACAGCACATAGTGGGCAAGGCTGCAAACAGCTCTGGAGCCAAGGTGGGATTCTAATGGCATTCTGTGTGAAAGAAAAACAAGTCTAGAAATAACTACAAGTTTAAGTCTTTAGTCCTCATATTGTTTTGTGCGGTCTCCAGGGTGGAGAAAAGGTGAACCCCTAGAAGGTTCATCAGCTGTATGTCAGGGTTTTTGTTTGAATGACAAGCCTGCGGTGTCTTATATCAGTCATTCTAACCTAGTGGCCCTGACTCAGGCCTCACCTGAAGGGCCTTTCTCACCTGCCCTCTAAAATAGTTCCACATTATTTCAACCAAGTTTCATGTGCATATTGAGTTACTGTGTCTGTCTCATAGCCAGGTACACAGGTGGTAATAGCATAGCTAAGCCTAGACGTTCCAAGAACTCCATGTCTTTATCGCGTGAGAGATGGCACCCAGTGATGTGTTTAGTCAGCGAAAGAACACATTGTACTGGAACCAGCAGAAGCATTGCATGAGCAGTTGTTCTGAGAGAAAAGCAGCTGCTGGCCGTGGGGAGTGGCGGGGGCATAGGGTGAGGGAGGGAAGTCATTCCAGCAGAGGGGTCAGCACGTGCAAAGGAGGGGCAGAGGGCCAAGTGACCAGTAATGGAAGGCAGTGCCACAGGTGCTGCTGAGTTGGCCACTGCCCACACAGCCAGGGCCCAGCCCAGGTCTGCGAGCTGTGCACCACATAGCCAGGGCCCAGCCCAGGTCTGTCAGAGTGTGCACCCCATAGCCAGGGCTCAGCCCAGGTCTGTGGGCTGTGCACCCCATAGCCAGGGCCCAACCCAGGTCTGCGGGCTGTGCACCACACAGCCAGGGTGCAGCCCAGGTCTGCGGGCTGTGCACCACACAGCTAGGGTGCAGCCCAGGTCTGTGGGCTGTGCACCACACAGCCAGGGCCCAGCCCAGGTCTGCGGGCTGTGCACCACACAGCCAGGGCCCAGCCCAGGTCTGTCAGACTGTGCACCACACAGCCAGGGTCCAGCCCAGGTCTGCGGGCTGTGCACCACACAGCCAGGGCCCAGCCCAGGTCTGCGGGCTGTGCACCACACAGCCAGGGCCCAGCCCAGGTCTGCGGGCTGTGCACCACACAGCCAGGGTCCAGCCCAGGTCTGCGGGCTGTACACCACACAGCCAGGGTCCAGCCCAGGTCTGTCAGACTGTGCACCACACAGCCAGGGCCCAGCCCAGGTCTGCGGGCTGTGCACCACACAGCCAGGGTCCAGCCCAGGTCTGTCAGACTGTGCACCACACAGCCAGGGTCCAGCCCAGGTCTGTGGGCTGTGTACCACACAGCCAGGGTCCAGCCCAGGTCTGCGGGCTGTGCACCACACAGCCAGGGCGCAGCCCAGGTCTGCGGGCTGTGCACCACACAGCCAGGGTGCAGCCCAGGTCTGTCAGACTGTGCACCACACAGCCAGGGCCCAGCCCAGGTCTGCGGGCTGTGCACCACACAGCCAGGGTCCAGCCCAGGTCTGCGGGCTGTGCACCACACAGCCAGGGTCCAGCCCAGGTCTGCGGGCTGTGCACCACACAGCCAGGGTCCAGCCCAGGTCTGCGGGCTGTGCACCACACAGCCAGGGTCCAGCCCAGGTCTGCGGGCTGTGCACCACACAACCAGGGTCCAGCCCAGGTCTGCGGGCTGTGCACCACACAGCCAGGGTCCAGCCCAGGTCTGTCAGACTGTGCACCACACAGCCAGGGTCCAGCCCAGGTCTGTCAGGCTGTGCACCACTTCCCATGCAGCCCCTTTGCAAACCCTAACCCCATTGTTCCACTTCCTCAGCTGAACTTGATGCAAAGCACACGCAGAAAGTCCTGGACATGGAGCACACCCAGCAGACAAAGCTGAAAGAGCGGCAGAAGTTCTTCGAGGAAGCTTTCCAGCAGGACATGGAGCAGTACCTTTCCACAGGCTACCTGCAGATCTCGGAGAGGCGAGGTAAGCTGGAGCAGGGCTCCGCCCATGCACTGGGCATGGTGTAATCCTTCTGTGTGGATCTCACTGTGATAAACCCACCAGACCAAGCTCAATGCCTGACGAGCCCTTGTTCTGCCTCTTGCAGCAGTTCTAGTTGACAGTTTTAAGATTTTTTTTTTTGAGGGGAAGATTGATTTTTCAAGACAGGGCCTCACTATGCCCTGAACTCCGGATCCCCCTGCCTCCACAGTGCTGGGATTCAGAAGCCTGTGCACCATCAGGTCTGGCCAGAAGACACCTTGCTGCTGTTTGTAGGACACAAGACTGACCCAGGCCTTCCCACATGCCTGGGCTGCACCTTAAGCTAAAATAATTTTTCAAATAAGACAAAGACAAAAATTGCCCATAATTCTATACCCTGGTTATTTCAGGATTCTACTTATATAATTGGCATAAAACTAAACATCTATATGGCTCTATGTTGTATAGGGTTTCTTTCCCCACCCCCACCCCCCACCCCCGCAATGACTAAGAACCTTTGAGGGGCTAGGGATGTGGCTCAGGGCTTGCACAAGGCTTCTGGGTTCATTTCTGAGAATTGAAAAGTTCTTTGTAAGAATGTACTTTTGGGCTTTTTGTTTTTTGCCAGTTGTGGGGCTTGAACTCGGGGCCTGGGCACTGTCCCTGAGCCTCACTGTGCTCAAGGCTAGTGCTCTACTACTTGAGCCACGCACTGCCCCTAGCCTTTTTCTGAGTAGTTTATTGGAGATAAGAGTCTCATGGACTTTCCTACCCAGCTGGCTTTGAACCACAATCCTCAGATCTCAGCTTCCTGAGTTGCTAGGATTACAGGCGTGAACCACCAGTGCCCGGCTCCTAAGGATGTTTATGGGGTGATCCTCATCATCAGGATGTGTCCTGACATACAGCCATCCCTCCTTATGTGTAACTTTGCTCATGGATACCAATTCCCTGCATGCTCCAGTCCTTACATAAAATGACATAGTACATGCTTAAATCACCTTCAGGTTATTTGTAACACCTAATATATCTTCAATGCTATGTGCAGAGCTATATATTGTTATGATTAGAATGAAGGGGCCCCTGTGCATGTTCAGGACAGGCCCTGATTACGTACCCCAAACCAGATTGGTTCCACAGGCAGAACCTGGGGAAGCAAAGGACCCACTGTGTTTAAGCAGTTGGGTAGCTGAGCAAGAGCATCTAGATGCATAGATGCACGCAGTGACTGAGGGGAGTAGAGACTAGACTCCTGGCTTGGCCTCTCCTTCCTAGGAACCTGCTGCCTCAGGCACAGCGGCCGGGGAAGGCAGAGCGGCGTGTTGGGTAGGCTCATGTCCACCCCAGGCAGGTGCTGAACTATGTGCCCAAGAACTTTAAAGATGGGGGTGGGCTCCTCTGTCCCCTGGGGTTGCGTCCTAGATCCCTGCCTCTTTGCACTTATCCTTCCTGCCATCCTTGGTGCATCCGCACCCACTCCCTCCTCAGCCCCAGCTCAGCAGCATCCAGTTCTCACAAATCTCACGCAGTGATCTATAGAACAGCCAGCGCTTGTCCTCAGAGCACCTCAGGTCTCAGCCTCTCCTTCAGGAGGAAATGGAGAGCTTGTGCCAGGAATCTGCATCCTGCCAGGCAGGAGCGCAGAAGGCTGCCGCAACAAAATAGCTCAGTCTTTAATTCTCCCAGTCCCAGAGATCTGAGAGCAGAGGGCCGGCCAGGGCAGCACAGGCTGTGGGGCCATTTAATGGCCTTTCCTCCATTTTGGTCAGCATGTGCTACGTGTGCACTTTTGAGCACAAGGGGACGTGGAGAAAATGAAAGTTGAGAGAGGTGGCAAACAGAACCCTGACAGGTCTTAGAGGCTGTGTGCACGGTGGCCTTCCTGCCGTCCCAGAGCCGGGTCCTGCCATCGCTGAGCTGGGTGATGCAGACTCTGAGCCGGGCCCTGCAGACCCTGAGCCTGGTCCTGCAGACCCTGAGCCAGGTCCTGCAGACCCTGAGCCGGGTCCTGCAGACCCTGAGCCGGGCCCTGCCATCACTGAGCCGGGTCCTGCAGACCCTGAGCCTGATCCTGCAGACCCTGAGCCGGGCCCTACAGACGCTGAGCTGGGTCCTGCAGACCATGAGCCGCTGAGCAGGGTCCTGCAGCTGCTCCCTGCCGGGCGAGCCCAAAGCAAGTGTGAATTGGACGGAGGTCAATTAAATGTTAAGTGCTTGGATTTTTGTGGTTTTGAACATCTCAAGAATACTTTTCTTCAAGTTTCTAGAAAGTAGCACATTCTTTTGCAGTTTAAAAACCAAAGCCAACCAACAATGGAGCGGGCACTGCTGTGTCTGGATTTCACACTGAGGACAGTTGAAGGCTTTGGGCTCCCCAGGCCCTGCCATGGTCAGAGCACCCTCCCCCAGGCTCTTCCTGGCTTTCCCAAGGAAGGGTCTTCATCAGCAGGATGGGCCAGAAAGTTCACTTTGGAAGAACTGATCAAAGAAAAAGAAATGTCTTTGATGGAGTGAACCTGACATTTTGGCCTCTCTCCACTAAGAAAGAGCAGTTTGAATTTTTTCAGGGTCACATGCATCGTTTTTAAATTAAACCCATGGAAAGTCTTATCCAGAAACTTAGCTAAGTGTGCAGGCCTCGCCGTGACACTTGGAGCAGGGTGAGCCTGGGTGGGCCATAGAGCAGGGAGCCAAAGGCAGCGGCAGGGTGCTGCGCGGCCCAAGCACAGCCAGAACCCCTGTGCCCGCAGGGCCCGGGGGTGTGAGGGCTTACTGAGATGCTTTGTAAGCCCTGGGCCTCATCTTCCCCTTGACCTGGTGGCTTTCTGATTTCTTAGCATCTTTACTGCTTTCATTTTGTGCTAGGCGTCGAGGTTCTTAACAGAGCCCCTTGGAGATGCCCTGCTCCATACCTGTCCCCTGGCTCCATGTTTCCAGTTAGGAGTTTGGGTCCTGCTGCTGCATGGCGGGTCAGCAAAATTGAATCCTTGCAAACCAGGGCTGCCTCTGTGCCACGGAGCCTGACTAGGCCCTCTTGTCCCAGAGTGGACCCATTGCTCTGGAGACAGAACGGTGTCTGTGCCGGTCAGGGACAGGGACAGTAACGTGAGGCCGGACAGAACTAGCAGATAAAACCACCTGTGCTAGTTTAGAGCCTGTCTCTAAGACATCGTAGAGTACGAAAACGTCTTCAGATTGCTGCCAGCTGTGATACTAACTTGATATTATTAACTTCCCCAGGAGGGTCTTACTTAACATTATGAAAATTATTACATTCTATTACTAGTTTTCATTTTAATTAGGAGGCATTTTAAATATCCAGAGAAAAACTGACAATAGTCTTAATATGTTCCCATTTCCAGACGAAACATGTTAATACTTGCCTCCTAGCTTTAAAAATGCTTTTAACATTCCAGACATATAAAAACCTATCTATGAATCTGCTGCCCATCGGGTACATAAATAAAATACCCTCCCCACAGGTGAGGGGCTGTGCCCACCGATGTATCCTCTTCCTCACCCCAGAGATTGCCAGCCCCCAACACACACACTTATTCCAACAATACAGCTAAGCTTTGCAAGTTTTAAAACCTCATAAAAATGGTGTTACATGGTATGCATCATTTTGTAGCTTATCGGGCAGGCATTTTGATAATACATTTGGGCTTATTGATATATTATTTATTCTTAAGTTTATTTACATTGAACATTTATGGGCAGCTAGTATAAACAGACATACCTTACAAGTATATACTTTACATCACGAGTTCCCACATTCTAGAAGGCCCAGAGTTTGTTATTGTGAAGCTGTTGGCAAGTTTTATATGACCTGCAGGTTGATGCTGCTGTCTAGGGGGGCATTCTTTTTTTTTTTTTGCCAGTCCCAGGGCTTGAACTTGTGGCCTGGGCAATGTCTCTGAGCTTCTTTTGATCAAGGCTAGCACCCTACCACAGCACCACTTTCAGCTTTTTCTGTTTATGTGGTACTGAGGAATTGAGACCCGGGCTTCATGCATGCTAGGCAAGCACTCTACCACTAACCACATTCCCTGCCCACTTCTGTAGGGGCAAGCAGTCACATGGCACGCCTGTCTTTTAAGTTTACTAGATTCCATCAGTTGCTTACCAACACATTGAAGTCAGTTTCCATGCCCCCGTGCTTGCTGTATGTGCTGCCATTACTCTACATCTTTGTGACATTGCCAGAAAAGCTCGGTATGAAATTACATTTTTGGTTTTACTTTTAATTTCCATCGCTTATTTTATTCCTTTATCTTCCTTTTTTTTGCATCCATACTTGTGGATATTGACCTTTGCTATTTGTGCATATAATTTCTACCATCTGTGGCTTTTCTTATTTCAGAGTTGGGTCTGTGTAAATCAAAAGTTAATTGATCAGCTTTGGTTATGGTTTGTGTTTGTTTTTTAAGAAATGATTGGCTTTGCTCAGTGTGGTAGCACTCACCTGTAACCTCAGCTACTTGGGTTGCAGAAACAGGAGAATCAAAGTTTGAGGTCATCTCAGGCAAAATTAGCATGAGACCCTATCTGGAAAACCAACTAAAAGCTCAACAACCTGGGGCTTAGAACAAGTGATACGGCACTTGCCTCGTAAGCCCAAGGCCCTGGCTTCACTGCTCAAAGCCACAAATGAGGGGCAAAGAAATCCTTAGCTTCTAGTTATAGGGGCATTCTACTGTTTTCTATTTCCTTCTTGACTCTGTAGTTCACTGTCAGTTGAATTTGTGTATCTTGGTGGGGCCCATTTCCACGCTGGCCATGGGAGAGACTAGCAGTCTTGTCACCAGCCTTCTTCATGTGCTGCTTTCATCCAGCCCACTGTGTCCACATTGATGCAGCCCTGAGTCCTTCTATCCAGTTACAGTGGGATTCCACTTCTATTCAGTGATTCTGCCATGGAGCCTGGATCAGAACCATACTGCCTTGTAATATTCATCAAGCACTGGCTCCTTGCTGGGGACATTTGGCAAAGCCTGGGGACCATGTTGCTTGATGTATAGGATAAGGGTATGGCAGAGGCCAGAGGTCCTGTTCAGCGCCCTGCATGGCACAGCATGGGCCCACATGCCATCAGGAGTCAGCAGCAGGCTCTGTCCCATCACTATGGGCCTTTGTGTCTCTACAGCCTTGCCACTTTAGTTACTGAGACTCTTCCTTGGTCAGAGTTTGACTGGAATTGTTTAGTTTCTAGACTGACAGAATTGGCTTCTTTATGAAATTAGGATTTTTCTAGGACTGCTATCCCCCTCATTTACTCCTGAGTGTCAGAAACACTTGCCTCAGATACTGTTTGGGACCAATGACATTTCTGTTCCTCATATCATATACTATGTATTGTTAATTTTGGCACATTTTCCATGAATTATCTTTTTTTATATGCATTAGCATAGGAACCTTTTCAGTCTGTTGTAGTTAGTCTGTCTTGCATATCTAAAATTGTTTGATAGGGGCTGGGAATGTGGCTTAGTGATAGAATGCTCGCCTAGCATGCATGAAGCCCTGGGTTCCATTCCTCATTGCCATATAATCAGAAAAAGCCATAAATGGTGCTGTGGCTCTACTGGTAGAGTGCCTAACCTTGAGCAAAAGAAGCTTAGGGACAGTGCCTAGCCCTGAGTTCAAGCCCCAGAACTGGCGAAAATAAATAAAATAAAATTGTTTATTTTGTTCACATTAATATCTATAATCCTGCCACTTTGGAGGCTAAAGCAGGATGATCAGAAGTTCAAGGCCAGCCTAGGTTATTAAGAGGTGCTATCTCAAAGCACTCTGGACCCTGAGTGCTGTCCCTCAGCTCTTCAGCTTAGGGCTCTCTCCTTGAGCCACAGCGCCACTTCCGGTTTTCTGGTGGTTAATTGGAGATAAGAGTCTCAAGGACTTTCCTGCCCAAGCTGGCTTTGATACTCAGATCTCAGCCTCCTGGGTAGCTAGGATTATAGGCATGAGCCACTGGCACCTGGCAGACTTCCACCTTTTTATGGTTACTTAAGAGATAAGAGTCTCATGGGCCTTCCTGCCTTGACTGACTTTGAACTGAGATCCTCAGATCTCATTCTCCTGAGTACTCCTGAGTAGGTAGGATTACAGGTGTGAGCCACCAGAACGTGGCTAAAAGTACTATTCTTGCCCCAACAATACTTCTTAGGCAATAGCTTTATCATTTTCTTAACTGCTTGTCCATAATGTTATTAAAAAGATTCAACCAAAACAAAGAAAAACGTCATTCATATAGTTGTTTTGTTTTTTGACAGTCTTGCTGTGCAGTATAGGCCAGTCTGCTGTTTGAGATCCTCTCCTGCCTCAGGCTCCAAGGCCTGGGATTATAGATGTAAACTATCAGCACCAACTGTCATCTTTTTTTAAACTGTTTTTTGTTTTGTTTTGTTTTTTTCTTGTTTTTTTGCCAGTCCTGGGGTTTGAACTCCAGGCCTAGACACTGTCCCTAAGCTTCTTTTTACCCTAGGATAGCACTCCTCCATTTGATCCACAGCTCCACTTCTGGCTTTTTCTGAGTAATTTATTGGAGATGAGTCTTAAGGACTTTCCTGCTTGGGCTGGCTTTGAACTGCAATATTCAAATCTCGGCCTCCTGAGTAGTTAGGATTACATGAGTGAGCATCCAGCTCCCGGCTTAACTGTATTTTTTAAACTGTGATTTGTGTGTGTGTGTGTGTGTGTGTGTGTCTTTTCTTTTTTTGGTACTGGGATTGGACCCAGGACATTGCACTTACTAGGCAAGTGCTTTGCCACTGAGCTGCATTCCAGCCCTGTCATCTTTAGCAGGTTTGGCTCATTTACATTTAGTGAATACTGGCATAGACAGCTTCATTACCATCTTACTTGGTGCTCCTTTCTTAAAAGCTTTTTTTGAAAGCATTTTTTTTTATGTTATGTAGAATAAGAGCCTCTGCCTTTTTCAAAGTTAAAGTCAGAACACTGGCCGTTGGCCATACTGAAAGGCTCCTTCCATAGCCAGAAAAAGGCCCAGCACCTCCCATCTCCCACCCCCGAAAAGTGCCGCCAGGAGGCACCAGCATAACCAGTGAGCCTGGATACCAGGGTCCAGCGCTGTTGCCCCTTGTGCTTGGTTCCAGATCATGTGGGTGTAGTGTTGACACTGATGTGGTCCGGGGGTGAGGCCTTGGCAGGTGAGCCTCAGGACAGCATGGATTTGGATGTTACTTCCAAGTGTCAGGTTGTCAAATGAATGAGCTTGGCACCGGAAAAACCGGAAATCTTCCTCCTGGGACTCACCCTGTTCGTAATGTCTTTTGCTTCCTAAATCTGGGCCCCCATGCCTGTTGGTTTTGGAAAATACTGGCTTCTTTAAACAGGATTGCTCTTCCTTTCCTTTTGGAACTGTGAAGTGTTAAAGTTTTGGCATTTTCTAGCTCACATTTATATATCTTACTTGGGGAATCTATTCAATCACCGTGTGATCTAGTTTATTGATTTTCTACACTGATCTTCCATTTAACTCACAGGTCAAGTAAAATTTCAGTGATTAAATTTCTGTAGGTCCCCTTTCAGATGGCTAGTCTGACACTTGCTCATTCATTGGTCCCAAGTTTATCTGAAGTTCTTGGCAAAAGATGCCAACACTGGATTTGCTTGTGCTGGCCCTCCCTTGCAGGGGCCTGTCTCCATGTGTTGTAAATTCTGATTGGGTTGTAATGTCTTTATGAGCTTGTATTCCTGTGAAACCCACAACTAAGGGTACATTCTTCCAGAAACAATTTACACTTGCTTCCACCAGCTACTGCCATGCCCAGGATGCCTTTATTGGCTTGTGGTTTTCTGGGTTATAAAAGCCGGGGGCAAAGCAGTTGATTCCTGTTGCAGGTGGGCTGGGAGCTGTGGGTTGCACTACTCAGCCTTCAGATGCTTTAGGACTGCAACATGCCCAAAGGTCAGTGCAATTTCAGATGGTGCCCACCTGTAAGCGGAAGTGGCCGATGTCCTGCAGCCCCATAGTAGCCTGAGCTTTAGATAATGCCTGCCCTGCTCAAATACTACTGGGCAACAAAGGGCTAGGACAACAAAATGGGGAAGGGCTTAAGAGCGACAAATGACGTGGACCAGATTGAACCATGTTTCTTGGTAGTCGCAATGTAATTATCTTAATTCCAATGAAATTCACCCTTTAAAGTAATGTAAGAGAAAAAAGGAACTTTCCTGCTGTACTGTGGATCTGTTCTCAGAGCCTATGGGCAGTATGTCATCCATGGAGGTGAACGTGGACATGCTGGAGCAGATGGATCTGATGGACATCTCCGACCAGGAGGCCCTGGACGTCTTCCTGAATTCCGGTGGAGAGGACAGCACTGTGCTGTCCCCTGGTTTAGGTAGGAGTGGAGAGCCCTGAAGAAATGGAACCAAGGGCTCCCATCTCCCTCCCCATCACTGGCCACTTCTACCAGCCCATCTTCCCACCCACTGGATTTTAAGTATCTGTCCCTGCAGCCTTCACTAACAGGAGTTAGGACAGTTTTCCCCTGCACCTGCCCAGTGGAATCCCGTGGGCACAGCCACTGTGGAGCAGCTGCAGTCCTGGGGGCACCATTCCATTTTCATTTGGCAAACATTTGCCAAGGCACCAGACCTGTATGTGGCCTCACTACACCTTACAGTTCTTCAGGCTGTGTCCTTTTATATGTACATCACTCCACAGCAAGCTTACGACATACTACAGAAACTTCTCCATACGAAGACGGTTCTCTGAGTTACAGTTCCACAGGTGCTATGTTTCCCAAGTCCTCGTACCTCATCCTCTCAGCCCTGTTCTCAGAAACGCTACTACACACAGCACTGAGGGGTGGTAGGCTGCCTTTTTCTGGAGGAGGAGGAGACTTACTATCGTGAGGGCCTGTGGAAATCTTGATTCCTCAAAGAATTGAATCCCCATGAAACTGGAGACCTGCCAAATGGTCAGTAATTCTGACTTTGTCTCAACACTGGTATTCCAAAATAAATTACTTACGTAGATTCAAGTTTCCAGGACTGCTCCATTCCTTACCCTCAGGCCTTTAAAAAGCACATGGTTTGGGCATTACACCCGTGTAGAGCTCTGACCTTCCCTCTGAGGCAGGTGGCCAGCTCGGGCGGCCTCTGGGGCCTCCCTTAGCGCCACACCCAGGGTGGCTCATCACGGGAACAGCAGCCCCTGTGCATGGTCAGCTGTCAGTACGTCACTCATTTGTTTATTCTTTTCCAGAGCCTGAACAGGACAGCTGTCAGAGCGGAGTAACTCTCCAGGTTCCACATCCATCCGAACGCCCATCCCAGCCGCCTTCCTCGTCCTTCACCCACACCAACCCGTCCACCCCAGACCTGGGGGAAGGAGGGGACTGTCCGGTGGTGCAGTCTGACGAGGAGGAGGTCCAGGTAGACACCGCCCTGGCCACGTTACACAGTGACAGAAAGGCCACCCCAGACATCAGTGATGATAGTGACTCAAATCCGGACATCTGAATGGTCAGCTGGGCACAGAATCCACCTGCATAGCCAGGTTGTTGTACAGAGGGTCTTGATTTTTACATGGTTCCCAATAATGGGCAAGAAACTGCCTGAGAGAAGGGCTAACAATAAAGTTGGAGGAATTTAACTGAAAAGAGTATGCATCTAGTTTGTACAGGAGGGAAAGGTGTTCCCCTGCCTCCATCCTCAAGGACAGCATAACTGAAAGTTCCCTACGCATGGTGAGATGCTGGGGCCCATGGGTTGGGGGTAGGGGAGATGTTCTCGGTGGTGGGCACAGTCTGGAGTGAAACCCGAACACGAAGCCCTCACAGACAGACATTTCTGCTTGCAGTCTGTACAACACACACCTGAGCCCAGAGGACCACACCAGTTTGAGCAAAAGCAGCATCGTTCCTCCTGCAGAGAAGTTTCTCTGCTTCCTGGCCCATCCAGCTCCAGGAGGACAGGACCTTGAGCAGTGTGAGCCTCCCAGGGGAGCTCTGGCCCAGCCACAGGGCCACCAGCAGATGGCGCTCTATGTGAGCAAAATGAAAATGCTTCATCGGTACCTCCATGACAGGCAGCGGGAAGACTGCCCGCCGCATTCACTCATCTTCCACGAGACAGACAAATGTCCAAAAACTTTGTTTTTATTATTAAACCTTGTAGTACAAACCTGAAAAGTAAACAAAAAACTGGCAATAAACCACATGAAGTCTCCCCTCTCAAGGGAGGGAGCAGAGCAGCGCTAATAAATTAAATGTCAAACTGTAAGCCATAGGCAGAAGTTTACTGTCAAAAAGAGGGAAAAGTACACAGCAAGGCCATAAAAACCAGACAACCACATTGGAAAACACTTGACCGTTTATGTCATCGTTAAATATTCCAAAACAGTTCAGTCTTCTGCAACAACGACCAACAAAGTGGATCCTAGGACCCTCCTGGCAGGCCCCACCGGCCGCTGAGTGCAGCGCGGGGAGCCACAGGACTGGTGGTCCAATTATGAAACAGAACAGCTTGTGAAAACACTTTCCCTTTTTATTCCACACATACTGTACACACAACCGGAGAAGGGCAACAGCTACTCCATTATTATTTTTGTTGTTGTTCAGTGATGTAAGCAGCACTTATAAAATGTTACAAGAAAAACCCTGTAAGCATCCAATCCAACCGATGAAGAAACTGAAATGTAAGGCTTTTCTTCATCTTGTCTTTTCACCCCCCTTCCCTCCCCCCACCGAGAAAAGGCTCAAGTATTTAAAACAATTTACAGGTGTATGTACAAAAGGGATGGGATTTTTTTTTTCTTTTTTCCTTTTTGTTAAAACATGAAGAGAAAAAATAGACAAGGAGGAACACAAATGCATTTTCACATTCAAAAAAGAACTGCAGACCTAGTGGCTCTAAAATGTGACCATGGAGGAAAACAAATCTCAAATGAAAGATTAATGCTGACGTGTGAAGGTGCGTAGGACAAGAAGCAGTGAGATGAGGATGGAATGTTCAGGAAGATTGCACATTGATGACCACGAAGCACGCAGCGCTTCAATCACGTATGTGTGTGTGTTTTTTTTCTCTTTTTTTTCCCCCCCCTTAAGGATGCTATTGAAGGGTTTTTTGATAAAGTAGCCAACAGCACCAAAAAAATAACAGAATGGATTTCCTAATGAAATCAGGCACAGGTCTCCCTCAGTGACCCTCCAAGGCAGGCGGTCTTTGTCTTCGTCCTCTCCCTCCAACGGATGCATAGCGATGTGCTGGTACCGAGAGCCTAGCTGCTCAAACCTCCACATGTTGCCTGTGGTTAAGAACCAAAGTCGGCCTTCAGCTGCCAGGACCACCCAACAAAACAAAATCAGGGCTCTCAGGATTCAGAAGTTACAAATTCCTCTTGCACATGACAGAAGAAAAGACAGCCAAAAGTAAAGCCATTTCAAGTTTTTTTTTTTTCCTGTGTGTATGTGTGTGTGTGTGTATATATATATATATATGTCTCCTATCCCTTTTCCAATCTAGAAAAATCTGCTCACATGACTGGTAAGTTAAAATTTGTTCTCCAAACTTCACCCTCTTCAAAAAATGGGTTTAAAAAGCCTTTTTCCCCCCAACAGTTACAAAAAAAACGAAACAAAACAAAAATCAAAACAACAGAAAAGGCTTTCGTCAGCCACAGGGGCGATATAAAGTAATACAGCCCCTCAAGGGTTTTTAAAACAGTGGATATACGGCAGTTTCCAAAATCCGACTGCAGTATCTAGGTATTCTAAGTAGAAAAAAAACTTCAACAGTTTAATGCTAAAACAAAATTAGTTCTCTAAAACCAGAAGAAAATCTTCTTTAGAGCTAGTGCAAAGACAGCTTGTATCCTACAGCAAGTACTCCAAACTAGAATATAATAATTACAAAAAAATATATATAAATCAACCACGGGTTGGCATCTTCATGATGAGCTTGAAGCACTTTTGGATGAGCCAGAGGATGACAGCCGGGACGGCGGCAGGGCCACCGTCGCTCTCTTGCGGGGGCCTCTTTTTGGTGTGGGTTTACTGAGACAGTTCTCAATGCTGCCGTTTTTACTGGACACTTTGCCACAGATCTGATTGACCAGACTGATGATTTGCTCCTGTTGGGACAAAGAGACACCGTTAACGCTGCTAGCAGAGGGGAATCCTGAGGTCTGCGGGGCAGCTCTCAGAAGGCTGGCCAGGACCTTGGGAGATCTCAGTCAGCCTTTTTTTTTTTTTTTGGGGGGGGGGGTGGGGGGGATGCGACAGCGCAGGCGCAGGCCTGGAGCTTGAACTCAGCCTGGGCACATGTTGCCCTTGATTTGAGCTTTTCCACTTGAGCCACAGTGCCACTTTAGGCTTTTTCTGTGGTTAATTGGAGATGAGAGTCTCACAACGTTTCTTGCCTGGGCTTGGAACCATGATCCTCAGATCTCAGCCTCCTGAGTAGCTAGGATTACAGGCGTGAGCCACCAGTGCCTGTCTCCAACCATCTTTTTCTTAAAGGATTCTGAGAGACTGCCAAACTAGACATGCTGAGCATCCTCAAATGCTTTCCTTGTCAGCCCAAAGCAGACGCCTCCATCCTGACTGCACTGCCAGGGGCAGTGAGGGTGGGAGTGTAACCACACGCCAGAAGTCAGGTGCTTCTGAAGCACAGCATTCCCGTCCAGCTCAATGTAGTCAGAACCACGCAGCCAAGGACCATGGCTGGCCACTGAAGAGGGGCTTGCCATGCTGTGTGCATGGCACACAGCCAATTAAGAAGGGATGGTGCCAGTGTCTGTGGACACTTCCAGATGTTCCGGCTAGGGGGGCCCTGCTGGCATCTGATGGGGAATGCTGCCCACTGCCCTGCTGTGTGGGGACATGTACAGAGAATCGCCTGTGTCCAAGCGCCTTGTCAAAAGCTGGCCCAGGAATCTGAGAAGGAGAACACCTCATGGGGTGGGAGAGCCTAAACTTCCAAACGTGCCAATGGGGAAGGCCGTGGCGGGTTGCAGAGCCACAGCAGAGGGGTCAACAGGAGGTCAGTGGCTGTCTCCCAACAGAATGTTTCTTTCCACCATGATTCCATCCCATTACCAGTGGGCCATTTGCTCATCAGGGTGGAAGTCAGTGCGCTACGGGAAAGAAGCAAAGTGCCAGAGGCTGTGTGGCCTGCAATGGGCAGCACAGAGATGAAAATGCAGATGCAGCTGTCATCGTCCTAAATCCCACAAGGCCGTGGGACAGTGGGCTACATGCAGGGCAGGGCCTTGCCAGGGCTCTGTCCCCACAGGACGGACTGAGCAGGGACTGACCTCGTCGTAGCGGTACATCAGCTTCAGCCCGCGGCAGGACTTCTGCTTCTCCACGTGGCGCAGAGCGCACTCCAGGCAGAACACGACGTTCTCGTTCTCCTGCACCACCTGTAGGGATAGCACAGCTCAGCTGGGCTCCAGACTAAGAAGGGCCAGGGAGGGGGGCGTGGCTGAGCCCCGCACACAGGTGGGGAGGCCCGTGCCCACGATGCCCAGGCCAGGGAGCTGACTCACAAGCACGCATAGATGAAGTGGGAAGAGCTAGATGCTGGTGGTGCTGAGCCCCTCCCAGACACCTGCAATTAGGAGGCTGGGAACTGGAAAAGGGAGGTTCCAGCCAGCCTGGGCCAAAGAGTCTGAGAGACTCTTAATTAGTCAAAGGGCCAGGCTAGAGGTCTGGTTCATTCAAGTGGTAGAGTGCCCGCCAGGAGCAAGCAAGCTGAGCAAGGACAGTACAAGACTTAAATTCAGAACTGGGTACTGGCATAAAAAAGACAACAGAAGAAATAGGAAGAGACTAACAGCTGGGAATAGGGTCTCCCGCTAGGGGGAGGGGCTGGGCTGCACTCACAGAGGCCTTCAATACAGCGGATGCATAAGGGAAAATTCAAGCGGAGGGTTCAGAATACATGAGAGATGTCAGCACAGCTCTGAGTGGAGCAAGACTACCAGCTGGTATGGCCACAGGACACACGGGCAGCAAAACAGCTACTGCTCAGGAGCAGCTTCTTCAAAACAGCTGGAGACGAACGAAGAGCCCTATACCCCCTTGGGGAGACCAGTGATGCCACCAAAACACAGCAGGACATGCCAGCCTTCATCCAGGAGGCTCGGGGAGAGGGCCCAAAGGGCCAGGAGAGAGCAGAGAAGGACTCTGCCACTCCCCTGAGTTCAAGTCTTACTTTGTTTAAAATGTAAACAAGGAAAAATGTGTCTTGGCACCTGAGATGGGATTTGGTCTTGTGTCTAATCGAAGAGCAGAGTATGAACTCTCACAACATGAAAATGCCACCAGCAGAAAGACGCTGCCCCTGAAAGGCACGGAGGAGCAACGCACTTCACGGGAAGTGAGGTGCGTCAAACACAAAAGTACAACTTAAACGCTTTCACTTCAGCAAGTGCCAACTCGAAGAGCAAAGCCTTCCAGAGGCCACGTTGAAAACTGTCATCCCCAAACGCCTGCAGGACCAGGCCAGCACCACATGACAGAAATCGGTCACCCCAGAAAATCGCTCCCACTAATGATAAACACAGGAAGGATGCAGCTTGAGAAGACAACTATGCAGCTCTGATGGCGATGCTGGTAACGCAGATTTGAGGAAGAGAATATGCAAAGTGCCATCCACGCCATCACAGACTGGGTCTATCCCCTCAAAATTCACACCCTCATCACCTGCATCTCAGAATGGGCCATGTGCGCAGGGGCAGGAGGCCCTGATCTAACCTGGCTTGTGTCCTGAGGAGACACGAGGACCAGGTGAAGAAGCCTTGCCATGTGGACGCAGCAAGAAGGTGCTGCCCGCCTAAGCGGCTTTGGGCTCCCAGACACAGAAACCTCTGCTGTGCCGCTAGGCTGGGACACTGTCATGGCAATGCAATGGCTCCGGGTGGGAGCCATTTAAGCTTTTGGAGTTGCAAGGAGTATGTGACTGAACTGCGAGAGGCAATCTGTTCCACTGTGGGACAGCAGATGTGCTGCCTTGGGTGAGGAGAATCAGAGCCAGGGCTCAGGGGTGCCCCCCACAGGCCAGCAGAGCAACTGCACAGCGCTGCGGGACCCCATCACTGGGCATTTGACTTAAGCTGCTCCTTCCTGAGGACGGATGGAGGGAAGTGGCCCTGCAGGTGGGCCAGGGCTGTCATGGGGACTATGCACTGCGGGCACCTAGCAGCGGCTAACCCTGGGTCCCGGCTGGGTGTGTTCTGACTCAGCTGTGTTGGGCACCTGCCTTCCACAAAGGCTTTTCCGTGGGAAGTGGTGTCACTGTGGGAGCAAAGCAGAAGGAAGGGGACGAGGCAGCGAGGCGGGCAGGGCAGCGTAAGGAAGCGTGGAGGAGCGGAGCTGGAACACGGTCTGGGCACCCCGGTGCGTGACCCGCACGCAGACGCCACAGTGCCTCTGGGCTGAGGTACTGGGGAGTGAACAGGACAAATGGGCCCCGCCCCATGGGGACGAGGACAGCAGGGACACTCACCATGGACAGATAGCACAAGTGCTGGCAGACCTGACACCTCCTCTCTGACGTCTCCAATTGCAGCCACTTTCGAGGCTTTTTCTTCCCATCTGCCACCGCGCTGCTGCTGTCATGGCTGCCGTAGCGCGCGGAGGAGTGAAGGCCGGCTTCGAACAGCTGCCTGCGCTGCCTCAGCTCTGTATCCCTGTCGAAAGGACGGAGCGGGGGAGCCGCTGTCAGCAAGCGTGGTGGGGCCAGGCCACTAACCACCAGAGGGGGATGGACGGCTGCGCCATCCGCTGGGAACAAGATGCACACGCGGGGCGGGGCCCGGCCAGGAGCCCAGCTCACCTTCCCGAAGGGCCGGCAGGGACCAGACAGACAAGCCCCTACCCCACAGGCCACGTGATGGCCGGACACATACACACACACAGAAGAAGCATGTTCGCTCCGCCCCTCAGAAGCTACAACACACTATTTGCTGGCTTTGTCATCAGAGACTCAGCCGTCACGGGTAGAATCCGCATGGTAACCCCAGAAGCCTCTCCCTAGGAAGATGCAGACACCTCCACAGCAAGGAGGGTGAGGAGGGTTACAAAGGAGCCAGGTAAAAAGCCAAGCTGTGCTTCAGTGTCTGGTGGATCCGCTCCGCCCATCACGGCCGGAGGAAAGCTGGGCTGGGGCAAGAGGCAGTGCCACGGACCAGAGGCGGAGCCCAGCGTCCACCCATGCGGTACACGCCACTTAGCAAGAAAAGCAAGGGTTGGGCACTACCGGAAGCTCTCCATACCACTTCCGACGTCGAGAATGGTCAAGGTGTCTGTGGCAGAGTTCCAACATGATCAGGGTCCAGACTGCCTGCCTCCTAGTCACTCACGGGATGACCTCACCCAGGACACTGACCCCCAGCAGCAGGCAAGAAGACAGGGACCCCACCCCACACAGACGCCCCACCAAGCCTCTGCAGCGGGCCTCATTAGCGCAGGGGCGGCCGATGAGGGGGTCTCAGCCCTGCTCTGCTGTGGCTGTCCTACGTACCTGAGCTCATCCAGAAGGGCTGAGATGGTACTGAGAGTGGGGCCGTTCTCCTTTTTCGCTTCTGCTTGTGCAATCTGGTACAGCAGCTTCTCCATGGAGAATGGCTTGGCGATATGGCGGCGCTTCATCTCCTGAAAGAGATGAAGTCTTGGCGGCTGAGTCCCAGGGGTCAGCAGCTGTCAAGCTTCTTGGGAATGTCCAGACTTTCCACACTGTGTTCACATCAAGGCTATTAAAAAATAAGACGTCTTCGCTTGCCCAGAGGGTGTGGATAATAGTTAGAGCACACCTCTGCACCAGCAGCTAGGAAGCCGAGGTCTCAGGCTGACACCAAGCAGAGACCTCCACGCCCACCAGATGAAGCGGGAGGACTTTTGTATCACTGAGGTTGGCCAGTAATGGACATCAAACCCTCCATGGCACAGACCAACACCTCTTCTCAAGTAAAACCTTCTGCCACCCCTAAGGATTTCAGAGACAAACACACGCATGCTCAGTACTGCACAGGTCCTACCACTCGGACAGGGAACTGGCTTGCTGCTCACCTTGGCAGTCTCGAAGCCCATACTTGTCCACTGGGTGGTAGCAAAGTGCACGGTTTCTGAGACGCTGTAGCCACAGCACACTTTGGACACGAAGGACCCGGGGAAGCAGACGACGAACTGGCCGCTCTGCTGCACAGTCCTGTGCACCTTGATCCCCTCTTTGCACAGCACCTCCGGGGAGATCTGGAGAGACAGGGCCAGTTGACGTGGCACACACATGTACCCGACTGCATCCTCGGTCATCCCCGCAGCTCTGCTGACAGGAGCATTCTCTCCCCCTGCACTCCCCAGTTTATTTCTCCTTTAGAAAGTAAAAGGCTAATTCCTCCAACAACCAAGTAATTGTAAAGCGATGCGGGCCTAAACGCTGACTGCAGGTTCCCGCGTGGCAAAGGTCACCGTGAGCCTACAGCTTACACATAGCCTGTCCCACCCCACTGGGCACGCAGGGACCATTAAGAGGACAATTTTAAATGCCCAGGAGGCTGCAGTCCCTGAGCTGGACCAGAGAAAAGATGAGCACAGTCGGGAAAGCAAGACGTGCTACAGAGCAAGAGTGGCCCTGGGCACGGCTTCTCAGAACTCCTGGATGCTCGGCAGCCTGGGACTTTCTGCAAGTGTAGAGTAGTGGGAACAAAAGAGCTAGAGTATTAGTGCTGCCTCAAAGCACCCCGTACACACAAACACCTACATAGACACCCCCACCTACACCTACGTGCAAAAGCCAATGAGCCAGACCCTCTGCAGAGGCCAGCCGCATCCCAGAGTCAGGATTGCTTTGCTTTGTCCTCTTTGCCAGGCAGGTTGGTGACTGCCCCCCCCCCCCCGTTTCTCCCCGGCCTCTCGGGGAGGCGGGCAGCTGACGTACCATGACATTGCTTTCCAGCATCTGCAGCCCTGGGGTACCGTTGGCCTGCAGCAGAGTGTGGACCACGTCCTCCAGCTTGTTCTCCTCCTCAGCAGGAATGCAATACCTGGGTCATGAGACAGCGCCCGCAGACAGTTTGGTGAGGCCCCCATGCGCGCGCTGCTGCTTTCTGCCACACGCGCAGGCGCAGGCCCGGAGCACTGGCAGCGCACCAGGCGCTGTCACCGCCGGCCTCTGCCGCCCAGCACGCAGCCAAGCCACAGCCGCGGCCGCCACGCACACGGCTCATCTTTTATGCAGATCTGACCCACATGGTGAGCCAAAAACCCTTCAAACCAAAAACAGATGTCCAAAACCCACACAAATCAGAACCAGATACAAGCGCCGACTCCAGCGGCCTCTTGTGAGCGCGCAGGAGCAGCGCAGCATCTGGCGCACTCTGGAGGGAGGAATTCCTACGATCTCATCCTTACCACGGCAGCCAGGACGACCTGGGGCAGCAGCCAGGAAAGGTAAAAGACCCCCAACCTCCCCCTGCCCTCCACCCCTGCCCTCTCCACATACAGCTAGGAAGGAGCCAGGCCAGTGTGCACACCTCCAGGCAGCCTGTGCAGCCGAGGCCATAGCTGCTGGTTGGCGGAGGGGAGGTGCAATCCACAGGGACCTAGGTCTCTGTGTGTGCCTGCCTGCACTGATTGTAGGCAGCAAGATACAGGAGGGGCAACACACAGGACCTGTGCCAGGTACTCGGAGGGGTCTGGCATACAGGTGAGGATGCAGTGGGGGCAGGGCCCCCCTCCAGGGGAGACATCTATAGAACAATCTGGAATAGCCTCTTAGCAAGGGGAGTGCAAGGTCCCCCGTACCCTCTATGTCCAACGTGCCCATCAAGATCCACAGCCGTGTGAACAAGGGCTGCAAGAGACAGATCTGGGGACTGCAGTGGGTCCCAGGATACCAGAGTAGACTTGAGAAGAGACAGAAAGGGGGACTGAGTGCTGGACATCAGGCTAGCAAAGCCAGCAAACGCAGTCATCAACCACAACTGGAGACGGATTCTGCTGGTCCTTCCCAACCGCTCCTCTCCCCCCCGCGCCTTTCCCACCCTGGCCAAGTGGGCAGCCGTGGGCCGCCTCTGCCACACGGGCTGTCTAGGATGAAATCGTTTCCCTGGAGGCCGAAACCTGGGGTTAGTCGCTGAGGGAAGGCACCAGCCTCATTTACGGACCTTTTAAAACATGTTTACATTATTTCAAAGCCAACAGATTCTGTTACTGATTTGTGATTTAAATACAGGATTAGTAACATAAATCACATGTTGTAAGAAAAACCACATGCCATCGAGTGCTCTGATCACGTCCCTGGCTTGTCTTTCTGCCCTGTCAACTAGGGTCCAGGGATGGGACTTCAAAGAGCCCACAGCATCTTGTGTTTCACCGCTTCTAACTCAGCACTGAAGCTACGAAAACACCCTGCGACGGCTGCGCCTTGCCCACGTCGCAGATGAAAGGAGGGCCCGAGAGCCTGCAGGGTCAGGAAGCTGCGGCTCCAGACAGGCTCCCGAGGTGCTGACCACGAGCCCTGCCCTGCGCAGGTACAGCCCAGACAGCACAGGCCACAGCTGTCTGCCTGCCTTGGGCCTAAGACCACCACCCATCCAGCTCTGCACCATCACCCACGGGGTGCTGGACAGTGGTGCTGGGTACCCCCTCCGCACCAAGTCCCCTCCTCCTCACTCCTGTCCCAGACCACCCACACGGACGCCCACACGCCGCTGCCCACTGGCATGTGGGAGGGGAACTGTCAATGCTGAGACTTAGTTTATTTAATAAAAAGGATGCTTCATCACCCCGTTAGGACAATAAACACAGTGCGGGATGAATGCGATGCTGGCAGTCTGTGAGCCAAGATGTCGGACTACAGCAGGAGACCCTGGCTCTAGAGAGATGTTGCATGAAGTCCACGCAAGTGGCCACCCAGACCTGACAAATCAGGCCACGAAGGGAAGGATGGCATGCGTGGCCACTGCTACCAGTCTCCTTCCTATGGTACTTCCATTGCTGCTCCTTATCACAGCATGAAAACAACGTAAAACTATAAAGTTCCCAGAAGGAGTCAGACACAAGCAGAGCTCACCAAGACAGCAATGACCAGGGACAATCAGAAACCTTCACCAGGGAAATGAAAACATCCACTGCACCTTGAGCCTTGGCGGGAAGGAGCACAGCAGGCGGGAAACTGGTTTCGGTATTCCCCATTCACAGTGCCCAACCTCCCAGCATGCCAGGGGCCATCTCTAGCCACCAGAGAGGGCTAGTACTCACCAAATGCAGTCAGCACCAGTGTGTAAGTAGTCAATATATGGAAGGTGATTTTGGTCTCGAGACCAGCATGAGGTAGAAAAGACCATGCCAATATTTAGCCAGGGAATAGTCACTCCTAAAACATAAAGGGGGAAATTTTTACTCTAAGGTATAGCCAACCATGTCTCAGGAAAGCAGCCATGGAGCACAACTTTCTTGCTGAGCATGGCGACACACACCTGTCATCCCAGATGCAGGCAGAGGAAGGGAAGACTACAAGTTAGAGAACTGTCTTCAAAACCAAAAATAACAACACAAGTCTCAGGGGTTTACCTCAAGTAGTTAAATGCCTGCCCTAACCTGTGCGACCTGGGGTACAACCCAGTACCACCTAACACTTAAAAAAATAAAATGCATTAACTATCTTCCTTAAAAAAAGAACGCAGTTCAAAACCCAGACAGAATTCACATAGAAAGAAGGCACCTGATCTTCCCTACTTGTTCTATAGAAATGAATCCAAGAATGAAAACACTGGCAAAACGGTAGTCATGTATGTATCTTTAGCAAGATCTGACTCACTGTCACTGTCAATGGAGCCATCGGGCTAGAGCGGAGGACGGGGGGAGGTGCTGAGCCTCCGGCATGGGGTCTAGGCTTCCTTCTTCAGGTACCTACCACTTTACACTGACTACCCTCTCTAGGACACTTGGCTTTGCCTAAAAATGGGCCAGGCACCCCATCACTTCTGAGCCCATTTTTGATCTCGGCCTTGAGGGATCTCCAAGCTCAAAGCTGGCCACTCAGCTTTGCCCAGCCCTGAAGGCATGTTCTCACTGCCTTACAGTCCCAGCGTTGTTCTCGTTCCCCAAAGCCAAAGCAAGTCTCCATGCACACCCGCTACCCCTAGTCCCCACCCCCACCCCAGGCATTGACCCAGAGCCCGGGCCCTTACCAGGCACAGCACCGAGGTGACGCAGGATGGACCCTGTGTTATTGGGGAGGACGGTGAGGTTCCATCCATGCCTGCAGAAGAAGAGATGAGGGGTGTCACACACCAGCAGGGAAGGACGCCTTCTAGTCCTGATGTGGCTAAGGGGTGGCAGTGTTACCTTGAAAAGGGCTCTGACTTGCCCACCGGGAACCCACTGCCGTGAGTGTTCGTGTCCACCTTGCCGCAGTGTACTGCCACGTGGCAGTCCTTCTCTTCCACTAGCCTCCAGTACTCTTGCTGTAGGGAGGAGGAAAGGGTCATGAGCGCCTAACCACACTGAGTCACCATGCGCCACGCACATGTCCACCACAACACTTGGCCAAGCGCCACCCAGAGACTTGCTTGGACCACATGGGGGCGTGGATGTGAGCAACTCGAAGTGGGGCTTCAGGATAAGGCGATGCTCTGGGGGAGCAGTGACAAGGTGCACACATTATTCATTTTTCGGCAGTTGTGGGGTTTGAACTCTAGGCTTGGTGCTGTCCCTCAGCTCTTCAGCGCTCTACCACTTGAGCCACAGCACCACTTCCGGCTTTTTCTGCCTATGTGGTGCTGAGGAATCGAACCCAGGGCCTCATGCATGCGAGTCAAGCATTCTACCACTGAGCCACCTTCCCAGCCCAAGGCACACACATTCTGACAAAGGGAGCCATGGCCGGGCAAGCACAGCTGCAAAGTCTGCTGCGTGCACACTGCAGGGCGTAGGACTTCCTGCCACAGAACTGTGCACATGCAAAAGGCCAAGATGGCGAATACCATGTTATGTGCAGATTACCACAGTAAGAGAATTCATTGCTATGAAAGGGTTTTAATCAGAAGGCAGTGGCTCCAAGGACAGATACTTCCTACGCTCCTAGAGCGGCCTAGCACAGAGCACATGCATACGCCTTCCACATTGGGGGGGGGGGGGGGGGGGGGATATGGATGCCAGCCAGCTCAGCTGTGGGGTACCCTCACCCCGGCAGTTTAAGAAGCTATCCAGGCAACATTAATGGGTTCTACCTACACAAACTTAGAGACAAGGAAGGGTCAGGAGTGTACTGACTAGAAGAGCTGCCGTATCACTTTGTCCTGCCGTACTGCAGAGCTCACCGCTGTCTTCCCTCATCTCAGCAGGCCCACGCTGCAGGGCCATGGTTGGTGAGGAAGCTCACCCAGTGAGCACTCAGCACTAAGTAGTACAAGGACATTGGTGATCTTATCCAGAGTGCTGGGTGGCCACAGGGGAGGAGAATTCCATGAACGACACCAAGTCCTCGTGCGGCTGAGGGGGCGCATGGGGTCTGATGTGGCCTCCACTATGCACAGTAGGAAGCCTGGAGGGAGGTGGGAGGCCAGGAAGGGGCATTCTGTAAACACCACAGCCAGCTCCAGCTGCTGCCCCCGGCCAGACTGAAATTAGAATTTTAGCAAATCTTTGCTGTGGGTTTAAATATTTATACAACTTCTAGAGCGAACCCTAGACTTTGAGGAATGCCTGAATAAAAAAAAAAAAAAAAAAAAAAAAAAAAAAAAAAAACACAGAATGAGCTAGCGTGTATTATATGCTATAGCAATGACATCCTGAGCCTGTGGGAGTCCCAGGAGGACACAGACAGGACAAGAGACATTTTGGCTCAAAGATTCAGCCCCCAAGTTACTTCCTCTCATTGACATCTCTACTACAAATGCCACTGAGGGTTCTGGAAGCAGCTAAGACGGCCACATGGTCCCCAAGTCAGGACCCGGATGGCAGCATGGTTGACAGAATGAATGGGAAGCAGCAAGTATCCAGGTAATGACCTGGGCCAGGTAGCACGTCAGGTACACAGGTAGCATGTCAGGCGCCAAGGCAGCCTACACCCACCGGCAGAGCTAAATTCTAAAGGGGATAACAATGGCACGAACAGTACGCATGCAATTGCAGGCAATGGCACTGGGGCTTTGTGGGTGATATGGGGTGGTGCAGCCATGCAAACATGAGCAGGAAATTCCACCTGGTCAGTATGCTTAGAGGGAAAAACCCATGCAAGGCTAGATGTCAGAGAGGTGACACACCATTAACATCCGAAGACGAGGCCCGGGCTGCTGTGGACCAGGAATTGGAGTTGGGTTCTTTCCCCTTTACAAACCAACTGCTGCCACTGCCAAGGCCCCAATGCCAGCAGCTGGAGGGTCACAGGGACTCTGCTGAGCTGGAGCCAAGCGGTGTAAATAAACAGATTCCTTGTGGTCCTGCAGGGCCTCACACACAACTGTCCCTAATTGGTCTGGGCACAGAAGTGTTCGCTGTCTTTCCAGCCTTGCACTAACTCAAAAAAAGAGTTGGCAGGGGCACAAAAATGGCAACCTGCCAGTCTTGTTAAATAAAAGACAGAAGAAAGAAAAAAAAAAAAAAAAAAAAAACACCAAAACTGTGGTTTCAAGGAATTCTCCCGCACAAGATACATGGAAGATGGAAGAGAAGCTGAGCATGCGCAGGGAGGGACTCACGCCTCCCAACAACGCTCACTTCAGGAGAACCATGGTCATCGCTGTCACTTCCAGGTACTGGATGTGTTTATAGCAATGCAGCACATGCTCAACTGAGGATGGCCAGCCTGCGCGCCCGCTGTTCTGTGCGACCCCCCGGCCTCACTCACCTCGATCTCAGCTGGCGCAGGTTCCTTGCTGAAGCACATGTTCATGATATTTCTCGCTGTTCGATAAAAAGTCGTTAGAGAAACAGACCTTCCCTGAAACAAAAGAAAAACAGAAGGGTAAATAAAGCTTAAGACACAAAGCTGGGGCCCGGGTCTCAAGTCAGGGCACCCCTCTGTCTGGTCTCTGCCCTGTGGCGTTCCTGCAGGCCACAAGCTATGTTGAGTCTCAAGTTGATAACAAGTAGATGGGGAAAAAAACAGACTTCACATAAAGCACCAGAAAATGCAGGACAGCCCACCTGCTGACCACACAAGCAGCAAACTGACCCATTTCCTGCCAGACAGAGGCTGCCAGTCCAGAGGACTGCACAGGTGCAGAGGCCTACGGCACATGGAAGGAGTCTCCGGGGGAGACATTCAAAAGCACCTTGCACTTGCAGCAGAAATCCTCAGTGACCCCATGAGAGCGATGGCTCAATCTAGCAGAGACGAACAGCCCTGACCTCAGCTTCCAACCCCATCACTGGCCACAGAGGCAGAGGCCGCCTCCTGCATGCTCCCGGGAAGGGGGGTGGGGAGGCCCACACATCACAACTTCTGTCAATAGGGCTTTGATGAAACATCCCAAAGTTCCCACAGAGAGAAGAGGGCTGCCCAAGTCATAGGCTAATTATTCAGCACGAAGACTGGAACTTGATTTTAACTGTCTTGTGGTGTAAATGACCAAACAGGGTGCTAAAAATGTTGACAAAAACTGTTTCCTTACAATTCCCCACAATTTCTTACCTTTCTGTTGTTAACAAAAACAGAACTGCAAGGAACTGCAGAGAACCCCAGAAGAGCACAGCAGTAAAGGTGACGGAGCATCAGTGCTGCTGGTCGAAGTCCCAGCATGGAGAGAAGCCCTGTGAGCCGCCACCAAGCTCCATCAGATTTTTTGCAATTGAACCTAAAAATCTACCTCTGAAAGAATGTGCTTTTTACAACAGCAGTTCTTCCTTGCACCCAACACATGCTCACAGCACTGGCCTTCTTAACTATAACAGTAAGGAACACGGACAGTGTCTCATTTCTGAAGCTGGCTCCTTAGAAGACGAAGCCAGACTTCTGAGGCGGCAGGTGCAGGGCTGGGGAGAGCTGTGTGTGCTCCTATTGGCTGCTCCCGGTCCCACCCCCTCCCACTGCAGAGGTCAAGGGGGAGATGGTTGTTGACAGCGAAGCCCTGGCACTACTGCGCTGGCGAGTTGGCCATGTGAAGCAGAAATAAGGTGGGGAAGGAAGTGCCTAGAACATACGCTGATGAAGAGGCCCCACTGATCTGAGAGTCCTAGCTTAGGCGGCTCCGGGAGAAATAGGTGCTCAAAGTGACAGGTAGAGAACTGACTCATGCACCCTACAGATTTCATCCCCTGGCAAGATGCACACACGCTCATATACTACTCATGAAAAGTCTGAGGGCCCCAGAGAGGCAAACACGGTGCCCACCATGCCGAAGGGTAGAGGCAATGCGGCCTACAGCACGCCAGACCCCGGAGACCTACATCCTTCCTTCCCCACTGCTCTCCAACCACGCCTCTGTGTAGAAATACACTGTTCAGACATAGAATGTAATTGCCATAGTGACTATCGAGGGGTCGAGGATTGAAGCACACCCTCCCTTTACCCTCTTCCCCTGGCATAAGGAGGAAGACGCCCCTTACCAGATGCCAGTACCTCCATGGAGACATTCTAGGCCTCCACAGCTGTAAGCCAATGAGCTCCCATCCACTATGAATTTCCCATTCTGTAGTACTATTACAGCGGCAACACACTTGGTTCCAACAGGGCAGTGTACAGCCCCCGCCCCCCCCCTCCCTTCCCCAGCCTGGTGCTCTGGGGAACCTGTGGCCCCTACCTTATAGATGCACTTGTGGAAGTCGTTGAGGACACCTTTGTCCTCCTCCTCCTCCTTGACCACTTCCTTTTCCTGAGCGAACAGTCGCCGCCGGCCCGTCTTTAGCGGGGCCTGGCTCACCTCCTTGAGCTTGCTGCGGAAGCCGTTCCTGGGAGCCACGCCATGGATGAGCCCGTTCTTGGGCTCGAAGCGGGGCAGAGGATGGAACTTGTGCTGGTCGTTCTCCGTGTGGCCCTCCAGCGGTCCCTTGCGCTTCTCCAGGATCTCCTTCTCCATGAGCACCTCCTTCTCCAGCCGCCGGTGCTCCTCGGGGGACAGCGAGTCGTAGGAGAGCAGGTACTGGCAGTAGGCCTCCTGCAGCTTGGCCAGCCGGTCCTGGGCAGTTTTGGGGATGCGCAGCATGTCTGCTAGTTTGTTCCATTTTTTGAGGTCAGTCACTTGCTGCATGCCGCCCATCTCGTTAATCAGCCGGAAAAAGCAGGCCAGGTCGAGCTCGCAGCCTCCTGGGGCGGTGAGGGAGGGAGGGAAAAGACAGGGTGGCTGATGAGAAGGACATGAACACAACTTTTTCATCTGATCGCTTCCTGACTGCTGACTGCAAGCCAAGGGCTCTGCCAGGCTCCGGGGGTGAGAGCAATGAACAGTCAGTTCACTGTGCATGGAAGGATGACCAGTCCCCAAGAACGGATGCTACAAGACTGGTTAGAACTAGGCAGAGGCCAGGGAGGAGGTCAGTAAAGAGCCTGGCACAGGAGAGAGCTGGCCATGCGGAGGAAGGGCGCAGTGTCCACCATGCATAGCTCAGACTGTGCCCTCACTGCCACCCCAGCAGGCAGTGATGAGGAGGGGCAGAGCCTGGTGAGGAGGTAGGGCTGGCTGCTGATGGCATCTGTGTTTCAGCCCTACCTAGAACGTTCTCCTGCGGGAAATCACTGACACCCAAATGTGACCAAGTCCAAATTCCCCTGCAAACACCCAGACTCCCTCAGCCACAAGGAGATTCATGTTCAAGCTCACTGGATTTCCAAGAATAAGGACAAAAGATCTGCTCACAGGCCTATGGCTGCCCAGACACAGGCTTGCTTATTTCAGATGCGCGGGCATACTCTCACACCCCGGAACCTACTGACAAATGTGTTGAAAAGGTTGAAATGCTGAGCCCAGAACTAAACTAGTCAGGAAGTGGAGCAACCTCCCGTGAGCCAATATAAAGGTGAGGAATCTTCCAAAGTCACTGGCTGAAAGACGCTGGATGACCAAGGTAAAAAATTACAACAGGCTGGGAAGGTGGCTCAGTGGTAGAGCGCCTGCCTTGCATGCATGAGGCCCTGGGTTCGATTCCCCAGCACCACATATGCAAAAAGGAAAAAAAAAGCCGGAAGTGGCGCTGTGGCTCAAGTGGTAGAGTGCTAGCCTTGAGCTGAAGAGCTGAGGGACAGTGTCCAGGCCCAAAGTTCAGGCCCCACATCCAGACTCAAGAAAGGAAGGGAGGGAGGGAGGGAGGGAGGGAGGGAGGGAGGGAGGGAGGGAAGGAGGGAGGGAGGGAGGGAACAGGGCTTGGAAGGGAAAAACAGAGGGAATGAGGGGTGGGTCACTGTCCAAAATGGTATGTACTCATTACCCGACTTGTGTAACTCCTCTGTATATAACCTTTATAATAACAATTAAAAACTTTTTAAAAAAATAAAGGGAAAAGGAAGCCTGTCTGCAGCAGAGCACAACCGCAGAGGCCGGGGCAGGCCAGGCACTATGCCCACCAAGGAAGGGCCAAGGACACAGAGCGTGAGAACAAGAGCCTGGCCCAGCATGGGATGAGATGGGAGACAGAAGCCGGGTCCCACTTACTATAATGGGGTGCTGGTTTCGCTGCAGGTAAAGAGGAAGTGGAGAAACTGTCCCTGGCTTTGAGCAGAAGATTCCATGTGAATCATTCAAGGTCTGTCCCACTGCTGGCCACACACTGCCTTGTGTTATAGAGGTGGGGCAAAAATCACTACCTCTGGGGCACACTATGAACAGATTAGTATAAATCCCATAGCACCTGAAGGGCACACAGTAGTTGTAAAGTGCAGAATCACCAATGGCAACAATAACCCCTCATCTCCAGGGTCATGACGCTGCCAGGAAACGAGAACACCCCCCCCCCAAATCTGTGCTCACCTAAATCCTCCTGAGCACGAAGGCTCCCCTGGGGGGCAGTGGCTGAGGGGTACAGGAAAGACCTACACAGGTGCTGTGGTAGATTTGGGAAGTGACTTTAAAGTTAGTCCTGTTCGATGCGACATGGCCAGGCTCACAGCCCTGGGCCTGAGGCCTCCTTGGGTAACGAGCCAAGTTAGTGCCGCCGACAGATTGGGAAGTGCTGTACACTTATGAGTGCTAGTGAAAAGAACAACACATCTTCTTCAGCATAGAGAGCCCACCTCGCTCCTGGTGCTTCTGTAGTCACTGTGGCCTGCACCTATGACCTTCCATCCCATGCCCTCTCAACAAGAGACTGCAAACCAAGAATCCATTCAGGTGTGCACTTGACAGCCACCTGCAGAGAGGACAGATGAAACCCCCACCTGCCAATTCTGGGCACTGCAATGAATGCTAAACCTCTCCCAGATCTGCAATCTGGAGACTCGACCTATTTCCTGTCCTGGATCTGGAGTCTAATGGGAGGAGAGCAATGTAGCATGGCAGTCTTTAAGTATTTGTCCCTATCCCCACCCCGCCATGCAGCCTTGACTGAGGAAGCTCATGCGGGGGGAAGCAGGAGGGGGGAGGAAGAGAGCGTCAGGAGGGCTGCACAGCAAGGGCAGGTGCTGGTCCCCACACGGCTGGCTTTCATATATGCCAGCACATACGCTCAGTGCAGAAGACACTACGTATCAGCTCCAGCCAGAGCAGCAACGACTCTCAGAAGAAACACAGTACAACCTTTTGCCTACTGCTTATACAAAGGTCCAGATAATCATCAAAGAAACCAAAGGGGGGGGGGGGAATGGAGAGATATGAGGGGGAGGGAAAAGAGTGAAATATGCCAGAAATATGTGAGAGTGAGCAGGCTGAACTGTAAACCTCACTCCCATTTGTATGCTCAAGTGCAAGCCCCTAGAACTTCAGAACGTGATGGTATTTAGCTTTTAATTCCTGTTCCTCCTACCTAAGTGCTGGGCTTACAGACATATGCAGCATACCTGGCTAGTAGTAGGAAGTTTACCAAGGTGGACTTTAATCCAATCTCATTTATCAGAAAAAGCAATTACAACTCATTATAGAAGGAAAGTCCCGGAAGTGGCACTGTAGCCAGGGGTAGAGTGCCAACCTTGAGCACAAAGAAGCTCGGGGTCAGTGCCTGGGACCTAGTTCAAGCCCCAGGACTGGCCAAAAAAAAAGGTTCCCCCCAGAGGGAAAAGTCCATGTGAGAATTCAAGGCGAAGGTGTACCAAGGGGAGGCCTCAGCAGAAATCAACATTGCCAACAGCCTAACCTCAAACATTCAAACTGCAGATATAAAATTTCCAGTGTTGAGCCGACAGCCCCTGGCACTTTGTGGTGGCCCTGGCCAACGACTCACCTTTTCCCTGGACCCTGCTCTCCCCAGAGCCCAGAGGGAGCCTCAGGATCTCTGTCCAGCCACACCAACCTTGTCCCTGGCCATAAATGGCCAGGCCCCTTGCCAGGGCCAGCAGGGGGGAGGAGGCGGGTTCTACCCCCTGGACCTTACCTATGAGCGGGAGCTCGTCCATGGTGATGCCCTGAGATCTGAGGTGCTTCTTGATGCAGGCCAGTCGCTGCACGTTGGGGCCCCAGCGCCGGCCCAGCTTGTGGATGTGCTGGATCTGCGTGACAAACCGCATCTCGTCGTTGAGCTTGCACTCGGGCCGCCAGTCCGGAGGGGGGATCACCCGGCACATCCCGTACTTCTCCACCTGAGCCCGGACCGACTCGATGTAGATGAGCGGGTCGTGGAACTCCTTGGCGGAGGGCCTGAGGACGGGGATCTCGTCCATCGACGCCCACCCGGACTTGCCGCCCCCCTTCTCCGGCTTGCCCGGAGGCGGGTCGTGCGGCTTGTGCAAGGACTCGGGTTGCGAGGTAGAACGATTTTCACAGGAGGCGCTGTCCGTCTTGCCATGTGCTTGTTTGCCCAGCGTGCTCTTGGCGGCCGTGGCCCGCTTCGGCCGGTTCCTTTCCAGATTGCGCTCGGGCACTTCCTTCTTCACGTGTCCATTCAGCAGAGGCTTCTCTGCTGAGGCAGACGCTGCCACCGCCGCCGCCGCCTTTTTGCCAGGGGCTTCGGCCGCGCCGGCCGCCCCCTTCATCTTCTTGGGGGGCGACTGTGGCTTGTCGGGCGCCTGCTGTGCCTCTTCCAGTCTCCGCTTGGAGTTCCGCAGCCCCTCCCTCAGCTGCCGCCCCCCCACCTCCTTAGTGCATGACTTTGGGTTCAACCTGCCGCTGGCCTTCAGGCCGTTGACAGCAGGCCCGGTGGACTTGGACGGCCCCCCGAGGGATAGCACCTGTTTGCGGGTTTTTGCATTGCTACTTTCGGTTTTCCCTGAGATTGTGTGGTTGACGGCTGAACTGGGCTTGTGGTGATTGGGTTTGGTTTCCTTGGCCAGTTCCCTCTTGGCTTTGGTGTATGTGACAGTCCCCCTGGTCACCGTGGCAGTGTACTTCACAGTTTTGGATGGTGAAGGTCGCACTTCGCGTATCTTTTTGGCACTGGTTGCACTTGCACCCAGAGATGACATTCGAGTGACTCCGTTTACCTTAGAAACCTACAGAGGCAGCAGAGGCAGAGAAGACAGGATTAGTCCCCGGGCTGGCTAAGACAGCAAATGGAACAGCAGATGGCCAGGGCTACCAGTGATCAAACTCATCTTGGCCGCCCGCAGCCCTGCTTGAGACACGGAGACACCAGCAACTTGAGGCAGAAGAAAACACAAGTCATTGGGAACTTTGCATCACACAGCAAATGCATCTTACAAACCGAGCAGCTCGGCCTGGGGCTGGCCATGGCTCTTCTTGGGTGTTGGCACTTTAGCACTTGCCCCAATGGCTCTTCCAGGAAAGTCTAGAATCGTATAACCTGGTGCTAAGCGTTTATGACAGCAAGATCCTGCCAGCGGGAGAAAATGTGGGCTATATTTATACAGCCTCAAATACATAAATACATATCCTTGTTCTGTTTGCTATTCTTTTGTGGCTCCACATGACCGTGTGGCCACACCCACAGAATTCTGAAAACCTATGTGGCTAAAAAAAGAAAACAAAACATACAATAGAAGGGAAAGAGCAATGGCGGCGTGTGGTTTGGCTCACATACACAGGCCCGGCCCGGAGGTTTGCCTGGAAACTGCCAGCAGCAGGGTTCTCAGTCGTCACCTCTGAGATGCACCCCAGTTACGGAGCTTGCAGGAAGGGAGAGGGATGTCTAGCCTCCCCGGGGAGGCCAATCATGGCCCAGCCTTCTCCTGAACATATGGTGCCTACTGCCTCACCCCTGACAAACTCCCACATGGGATCTTATGTGAACTTGGTGGAACAGAGGCAGCTACTCTGCATGGACTGTATCACGGGCTGGGTACCAGTGAAACTTTTGTGATGCAGATAAGCAGGACATGCACTGATCTCTAAACGAGAACAATGAAGGGGGACCTGCCCTCAGGCTCACTGATTTCGGGGTAGATGGCTCTATGTCACAACTATGCTATCACCACAATGGAGTGATTGGGGCGAATCATTTATAGGCTCTTGGGCCTCACTTTTCATCTGCAACATGAATTCACAGCCAAGTATAGCAGGGCTTAAAAGCTACCACCATCTCCACAAGAGGTCACCGAAACATCACACAGGGTAGAAACCATAGCTTTCTCTTTTCCTAAATAACAGCCAAGAGCAAATAAATGCCTGGATGGAGGGTGTTTCTTGGTCCTAAAGCTAACCAGTGGCAGTTAGTCACAGCAGAGAGAGCCCACCAAAGCAGCCAGTTCCTCCAACTCCACTGCCACTGTATGGCTGAGAGGGCATTGAGGATGCAGACACTAATGCACTAAGCACTGGCCTGGCTTCGAGGCACTCAGAATCCCAGGAGAGCAGTCCACACGGCCCACTGGACCGCTGACCCACTGAAAAAGTATGTCTGGGAAGGGGCATTTCCAGCATTAAGATACTGATGCTGCTGGTACCATCCTTTGAGAACCACTAAACAAAATATCATAAGTTGTTTTTTAAACAAACGAGCCAGGTGGCTGGTGACTCATGCCTGTAATCCTAGATACTCAGGAGGCTATGATCTGAGGACTGTGGTTTGAAGCCAACCTGGGCAGGAAAGTCCATGAGATTCTTCTCTCTAAAAAAGCCAGAAGCGGAACTGTGGGTCACATGGTAAAGTAAGCTCAGAGACAGCACCCTGGTCCTCAAAAGTCCCAGGACTAGTACCAAAAAAAAAAAAAAAAAAAAAAAAAAAAAGCAAAGAACAACAAAGATATGAAATGAATTAAAATCATGCCTTAGTCATAAACCACTAGCTGCACTATGAAGTAAGGGGCTGATACAGAGGATCTGGGATAATGGGAATAGGAGCTGAGGAAATCAATATGAAAATGCGTTTAAAAATGAATTTACAAGTCATGCCTGTAATCCTAGCTGAGGAGGCTGAGATCGGAGCATTACAGTTTGGAGCCAGACTGGATAGTGAGGTCCCAGAGACTCTAATCTCCAACTAACTACTAGGAAACTGGAAGTAGAGCTGTGGCTTAAAGTGTTAGAGTATGAGCCTGGAGCAAAAAAAAAAAGCCCAGGGACAGCACCCACGCCCTGAGTTCAAGCCCCAAGACTGAGGGGACAAAAAAAGAATTTTCCAAGCCAGATGTGAGAGCAGATAGTACTTCCTTGGAATGCTAAGACCTCACATTCTTCTCTAGCAAATGGCTCTACTGATAAACAAACAAACAAAACACAAAGACAAGCATTTGGAAGGCTAGGAGGAGGCCAGAGGAGCAGGAGGAAGCCCAGGCTCCCGTCTCCTGTCCCAAGTAGGCCACCTCAGAGAAGAGCTGCCAAAGCTCATGGCTCCAAGCCATTTTGACTTCTGGGGGACACGTGAGCTTCTGGCCAGCAAAGGAAACTTTTGCTGTGGTGTCTATATAGATTGGCAAGATCTAAAAACGTAAAAGCATGCCTCTATTTTGCCACTGTTAGAAATATGTTACTCTGCTCAGTCTTTCTCACTTATGCACCAGTAAAAGGTATCTGGGAAAGTATCATGCACAAGGTCCACAAAAGGAAGACTCTATATATCTCACTCAACCCAGAACAATGACGGCTGAAGTGGAGACAGAGAAGATACTGACCGGAGTCCCTCTCCCTCACCAGCAAGCCAGTCCAATTGGTGCCCTCCAGCGGAGGTCCTGATGCAGCTGACAGTCCCAGCACAAGAACCGTACTGTCTCCCTAGCTGTGGCATGGATCCTTAAAGGTTCGACGTAAAACAGGACCGACAAGCAAGCCAGTTCCACTGCTACGAAAAAACTTAGGACCCTCCAAGTGAACACAAAGAAGCTTCACTTCTTAGTGTCCTTCAAGGAGCCAAAACTTAATTGGTAGTCAAGAAAACAAAATTAATAAAAAATGGTCTTGGGAGGACCTCCCTTCAGCCAACCAGCTGGCCAACCCAACCTCCTAAACTAAAATCAATCTCATGTGCTGGATGTCAGCTCAGCAAAACCCATGATCTGCATGCTGTGAGAGAGAGCTCAGGTCAAGTCCTGACAACACAGAGCGCTTGTCTTAATTCTCCGGAGGATTAGCACAGAGGTGGCTTACAGAAAGATTCCTTGGCCTCTGCCATAACTAAAAATAGTTTGGCTCTGATATGGTTGCTGGCACCCCACTCCTACCCTCTAGTCCAGCTCTGCTGAAGTGCCTACAGCTTCTTCCTGGGCCCACAATCCCCCACCTGTCACCTGCATCTCAGGTATATCCTAGGTACACAGCCAAGAGGTTTTATAACAACCAGGAAACCTTTGGTTAAATAGGTGGCAAGGGAGTTTGCAAATTCTATTCAACTGGCCTCGTATTTGCAACCTCCCAAGAAAACAGTAATTTCTAAGGTATGGGAGATACAGGTCCAGAACATCAAACATCCTTTCTTGCTATGGAATAACAGATGTCTACTTTAAAACCACAGATAAGCTGGGACCCAGTGGCTCATAGCTCAGCTATAATCCTAGATACTCAGGAGGTTGAGATCTGAAGATTGTCATTCAAAGCCAGCCTGAACAGGAAAGTCTGTGAGAGTCCTATCTCCAGTGAACTAGTAACAGAGTCCTTGCCGTGAGCAAATACGGGCAGGGACAGTGTCGAAGCCCAGGGTTTATGCCTCAAGATCACCACCCAAAAGAAAAAGAAAAAAAGAAAGTCTACAATGTGATCATATCCTTCTTATAAGAATACAAAATCACCCTACTCTACCCCAGACTCACAGACAAAATAATTCAACCTAACAAATGACCAGTAAAAAGGAAAAACCTGAATTTATAAAGCAGAACCAACACTGAAAAAGCTGACACTATGATGTTAACTATGTACAAAATGTTTTCTTCTTGTGCCAGTAAATGGGGCTTGAACTCAGGGTCTGGGTGCTGGCCCTTAGCATTTTTACTCTCAAGGCTAGCGCTCTATCAGTTTAGCCACACCTCCACATTCAGATTTTGGGTGGTTAATTGGAGATAAGAGTCTCCCAGACTTTCCTGTCCAGGCTGGCTTCAAACCATAATCCTCAGATTTCAGCCTCCTGAATAGCTAGGATTACAAGCATGAGCCATAGGTGTCTAGCTTTGTGAAAATGTTTTGGTTGACCTAGATTATATCACATTTTTCTCAGTTCAAACAAGGACCCCATTGTCAAACTCTTGTGCTCCACTAGAGGGAGTCAGTGCGTCAGAGGTCTGCTATCCTTTCAAAAGAGACAGGAGCTGCCTGGAACGCTACAGAGAACAGCTGTAGGCTGTCTGTCCACTTGGACTTTAAAATTTGAAAAGAATCACACGGGACAATGTGCTGTGGTGGGAGGTGTGGAGGGTGGTGGACACAATCTTCCAGCAAGAAAAAGTGACACTAAGAGGACAGAAAGCCTGGGTTTGTAGCAGGGTTCCTAATGTAATACTTTACAGCACAGAAAACTCAACTGACTTGAGTCAAAACACACACTACTATAAATGGGCAATTCAAACTGTAAACACAAGCTCACAAGAAGCAGAATAAGATTTTATATATTCTTTATACATAAGACAACTTTATTTTCCTCCTGCATTCTCATATTTCATCTTCCAGAGTTCATGCCAAATTTCATTTTCCTGAGTTTATATTCTGAATTCTCTGAATCTTAACATGGCCAGGGTTTCTCTGTCATCCCTGTACTTTTTCATATGAAGTTGCTCTGTAAGCCAGCATGGTGGATCATGATGATAAGAGTTAGCTATCAGCTACCTGTGGGAGCAGGTAATTTCCCTTCTTCATCTTATGCTCAGCCTCAGCCTATGATATAAGAACCATGGGTGACTCGATTGTGAACAGTCCATGTTCTGGGTGATCAGTTATATAAATTTCCACATAGGAAAATACCTACTCATAAACTAATTATAATAAAGGAGTAGTTCAAAACCCTCTCTTTATAAATCTAGTTTAACAATCCTACATTGGTTACTGCACTTAAACTAAAGCATAATTTCAGAACAATGTAAGTTTAATATATATCAGAACTGTTAGCAATATAGCCACAGCCCCTTGACAGTTTCAGGGCTCAGAGCACAGGTGTGTGTATTCTAAGACACAGGCCCTGCATTTATTACACAAGCACCAGAGGGCTGGTCAGAGACTGCTCTCCCACCTAGACAACATTTGACTTCCCATGTGAAGTGCACACTCATGAGACTTGTTGCCAGGGTGTTCATATTGCCTGAGTGCTACCACTAGGTGTCATTCATAACAGCCATTTTGGTGTGAAAAACAGAAGTGCTAGGGCCCTCACAGACTAGATGAGGCCAAGTAGAGCGCAATCACTTCTCAATGGCATCCCTGATAAATATTACATCTCTGTACCCCATCCATCTAATTTCCAACAATCATATATTTATCCTTTTTGTCTAGATCAACATTTTTTAAAAATCTGAAATAAAAAATCAGTATATCCTTTGGGCCTCTATATTTTCCATGTAATTACAAAGATAAAAGGTCAAAGTATAATCATTTGCATCAAATAGTCACAAAGGGATCTACAAGTTGCTTTTATTGACCTTATTAACACTTAGCTAACAAGATTGGATGGTTTCAAAATTACCCCTTGGTTTCACAGTGTCCTTCCTTACACAAGCACTGTTGGCATGGTTTGTCTTGAAATGGCCAACTGGGCCTCAGGGACGTGAAATAGTTAAAGCCTCATCAGAGGTCCACGTCTGGACAAAATTACAAATAGGAACACTAAATAGCCTATCTGGGGTGAACAAATAATGGGGGTGAGGGAAACACCTCCCACGCCGCAAAGATAAGTGAGGAGAAGGGATCCTGACTATGATATTAGCTATGAAAACTACCCCAAGTAAGGAAGCAAGCCAAAACTCATGCAGCAAGCAGTCAGGATGCCAGGAGCTACCCTATGAGGGACTCTGCTTCTCCTTCCAATCCACAGGCGACACAGGTCATGGAGAAGGTGGCAGGCAGGACCATCCCAGGCCAAGTGGTATTTGTTGCTCCCCTCTACTCTGAATAGTCCTCCAGTGAATTACTCCCATTCACACTGCCATCACTGGGAAAGCAGTGAGGACGCTAACTGATGTTAACAGTACTTCATCTCTATTAGCCGCAAAAGACTAAGAGGTTGGGTACAGCAGCACAGGAACGTAAATGTGATGATTCCTGCCTCAACGACTTCACTTGATCGAAATGCCACTGAATATTCGAAAAGATATAAAATATTTTGAGTATATGCACACATGTGTGCACGCACACACACACACAAACACACCTTACAAATACAGTCACATATTCATGCTAAGAAGTAATCCTAACTAGCTACCAAGACCAATGAATCATTCCAGTATTTTCCCACCACAGTGACCATCTTTTAGTCACTCTAGAACAATGCCAATCAGAAAATCTATCCTGCTCTCTCCAACCTCCTTGTCCATGCTCACCACTGGTCACTTGCATGGACTGAGAACAAAAGTACAAGGGGTCAGTGAGATACCATGTACCCTGGGAAGCCCTCGCCTATGCACTTCCCACACCCCGGCCTTGATGCCCTACTAATTCCCATTATCTACGTCCCAGGATTATGATCAATCCGTATCAAGGGAGAGAAAAATGTTTCATAGCAACAATGGCCTCAAGAGGTCTTCTAGCTGCCAACAGGAAGGAGCTGGTACCCACTCTCACTCTGCAGGGGGCAGAGGTGGCGTGTTCAGAGTCGTGTCACCTGCACACTGCTCTCCTACAATGTAGGATCCAAATACCTTCAGCAGAAAAACAGCTACCAGTAACCCAGGCCATGCAGACCACTCAGCAGTGTGTAGGCTCAATCACAGCTCTTGTGCCCACATCCTGAGAAATGTGCTAATCATCCCAGACTAGACTATACTGTCACCAAACTCATCTCAAACCCTAACATGAGGTTCCACCCCCATTCTTCTGAGGCCATGATGTCTGTCCTGGGCTCTGGCGAGCATATGGCATGCAGGGAGGAAGGCAGATTCACACGTGCCCCAGATTTAACTGATCTTCATAGGGCCCAACGTACACTACCTACAGAGACTCTTGCTTTCCCCTCAATTATTTCCTACCACTTAAGTGCTTGAAGATAGGTATGCCTTGGTGAAGGAAATGGGTGGGTTCCGGCACATTCCCAGGTACCTGGGACTGGACATTACCTGTTTCCGTAAATCCTGAGCCGACCGATGCACAGGGGGGGGGGGGTGGTTGGCAGCAAGCCCCTTGGCCGAGGAGCCCGAGGAGGGGGCTGCCGCAGGCTGGGCCGCTGAGGCCTGCTCCCTTCGGCCGTCAGCCCTGTGATCGCTGTGCTTCTCCTTCCCGGGAGTGGCCTCTTTGCTTTTATGTTTTTGAACAGGTTCTTTCTCCCGTGTTGACCTGTTGGAACCATTGAAAACTACAAGGAAACAGAAAGAAAGACGCCGTTACTAACTTCAGAGACACTACCACCACATAACTCCATGTTCTGAAACTACTGAGTGACTGGGCGCTTTAGAGGGATGCGCAGCACCCAACCACATGCAACAGCATGAATCCTAAATGGCAAGAGACAGCAATCAAAGCCCTGAACGGTATCCTAAGATACGCTTTGAGAAATGGGGGGGGGGGGGGGGGGGGGAGATCCACTTGTTTAAAATAAAAAAATCTCTACATTAAACCCTCCACATCCTAGAGAATATCACCATGATACCTTAATGAACAGAAACAGAGATTAAAAAATACCTATGTGTCAGGGCTCACAATGGGATGACATAATGAGAAACACTGTAAACTGAACATGAAGCAATGAACACACTGATGAGCCCTAACCCAGCCCCCACTCTAGTGCAGCTGCCCAGCACCGTGAGAGGAGCAGCCGGCTCATGCCGGGCCTACTGTCACCATGTGACTGCGAAGACCCTCACCACGGCACAAGACGGGGCACTGACCATTCACCAGCCCGGAAGGAGATCCAGACTTGAAAGCTCAAGTCTAACTTCTACTGATGTGCACCGATTACTCAACACCATAAAACCAAGCAATCTAGTTCCAGCTACTTAAGTTGGGGCCACATTAGTGGCCAGTCCCATGCCAAGCACATAGCCAATTTGAGTCCAAATGCCCAGGAATCAAACATAAAAATGACACTTAATACATTCTGAGACTAAAGAGGTATGGAGGTAAATGAGTAAGGGATGCGGCTGCTGATTCTGACCTTCCACTGACAGCAGGAAGAGAGGACAGGACCAGTGGATCTGTGAGCCAGGACCATCCACAATGACTGAATTCTAAATCTGCCATTTGGCAGAGCACTCACATGCTGACCATGAGCCAGGTGAGCTGTGTAAAAGCCTCGAAGTGCATTTTTTTCTTGGCATACTCTGACAGGAAGACAAGGTGAGTAGCTAGGCCAGCTCACTGATCGTCATGGAAAAACAAAGGGTGGGATGGTTCCTGAGCCAAGCCTGGTCACCTCTACATCCAAGGCAACTACAATGCCTTGTGAGGGTGGCAGGCAGCACAGTATGATCATAACTTGCTATCCTATAGGCAGACCGCAGTGGAGTGCTTACTACAAGCCTACCGAGGGTTCTCACCGCTGGGAGACGCAGGTCCAGCCTACTTCACTGGTGTAAGGAAAGCATCCCTGTGAGGGCCCACTTCTCCAAGAACAGGGAAAGATAAAACAGCATTTAGGCTGCTATAGGCAGAGCAGTCAAGTCACAGTAAGCTATTGAGATACTGCTTAAAAGCTCTGCCAGAAGGAGTCTTAGAAGGTTCTTAGGTAGTCTAGCTGGGCACTGGTGGCTCATACCTATAATCCTAGGTACTCAGAAGGCTGAGATCAGAGAAAAAAATCATAGTTTGATGCCAGCCTGGGTAGGCAAGTCCCTGAGACTCTTCTCTCCAATTAACCAGCAGAAAACTGGAAATGGTACTACGTCTCAAGGTGGTAGAGCGCTAGCTTTTCTGCCCAGGATGTGTAGCATATTGGAAGGCAAAGCCAGAGAGGGCAGGTGAAAACAGTCTTCCTCTCAAGAGGAAATCTCTTCCTGCTTACTTGATTGAACAAGGAGAAATCAGAACTTCCTTCCATCTACTAGCCTTCACAAGGGCTGGGAAGGTGGCTCGGTGGTAGAGTACCTGCCTAGCATGCATGAAGCCCTGGGTTCCATTCCTCAGTACACACAAACAGAAAAGCCTGGAAGTAGCACTGTGGCTCAAGTGGTAGTGTTAGCCTTGAGCAAAAGAAGCTCGGGGACAGTGCCCAGGCCCTGAGTTCAAGCCCCATGACTGCCCTCACCCCCCAAAAGACACTAACCCAAACTGCCCTTCTATACCTTCTGAGGATTCCCTTATCCACGCTGCATCCTTAGCCCTGGTATCTTAAGCAATGTTTACTCTCACACCAGTGTGATAGAAGCTTTTTAAAATTATAATTGTATCTTATAGGCAGTGATTATTTTCTTCATTTGTCCTCTGCTTTCTTGTTATGGTACTGAATTTGCTAAGCAGTTGTTTTCATTTGCTTTTATGCTTAGGAAGTAATTCCATACTTCTTTAATCCCCTCTACCTTAAAGCATAATTGGCAAAAAATTGCATATTTATGGTGTATGACGTATTTGACATATATGCATTATGAAATGAGAACATCAAGCTAATCAACATGTCCATCACTCCACATGCTTATTACTCGGTAGAAAAAAACTTAAAATATACTTTCTAGACCACTTTCAAGAATACAATATGTGACTACTAGCTGTAGTCACCATGATGAACAAAGTTCATCCCCACTAATGAGTTTTGAAATTTGACCAACATCTTTCCATCCTCTCATCGTATTTTCTGGTGGCATAATCTATTTCCTTCTAAATACAATTTCAGTCCCCATGGAGTAAAGATTAAGGAATCTTAATCAGGCAGATAGATTCTCTCTCTCTCTCTCCTCTCTCTCTCTCTCTCTCTCTCTCTCTCTCTCTCTCTCTCTCTCTCTCTCTCTCTCTCTCTCTCTCTCTCGGAATGGGTTTGACCCTTGACCTTCACATTCCTTTCAGCATCGGATTGATTATAAAATCTGCTGCACAAAGGTTTTCGTTTCTGTCTTTATTTTACTTATTTATTAATCTATTTTATAAAGTCCATATGCAACTCAGATTGGGCTGGAACTGGCTATGTTGCCCAGGCTGGTCTCAAACATGCTTTCTGCCTGTATCTCCTAGGAATACAGGTATAGTAATGTCACCACGTCTGCTCTTGTACAGGTTCTACTAAATACTCTGATGCAGAGAAAATGGAGAGCTTCAGATGGCTGCATTTATTCTAAATGTAAGCAACTAGCCGTTGTCAGAAATCATCAATCATACTCAAGCTGGCAGTATCTGTGACTGCTCTCAAGACAAATTAAAAGCAACATCCATAAGAAGTCATACTTCAGAGTGATTAAAAATCAAGTAAGGTACATTTAGGCAATTCTTGACGACCAATTTTCTAAAGTAGTGAACACAGCTCTTTTATTGAAACATGGTAGGTACAGGGAGTAGTTATTTTTGTTTTTGATGTTCTAAACTTCTATTTTTATTCCACTATGCTGACCATTCCTGGTGTGGCCTGATTTTAGGTAACAGCTCTATAGCTACTTCTCTTATTAGTTAAAAATTAATTATTCTGTGGGGTTTACCCTTTCATATAATAGTGCTATTTGCAGTTCTACTCATAGCCCTGCCGTCGGCACATGGGCGAGTGATTTTTATCCTCAGTATTCTCTTTTACAGACAAAGTATATTACTGTGGTTTATGTCTCATCTAAGTCTTCGAATTGGCAGGTATACCATACCTGGGAGCACATTTGAAAGAGCCTTCTAAGGTTATTGCATTATCTACCATGGCTTGGTCTCCTATCCTATCCCTTCCTACTGATGGAGGATCAAGAACCATCAAAACCTCAACCTTCCTACAGTCAGTAACATATAGAGTCAACTGCCACATTGACAATACGCCTGTCAGATCCCCCACCCAACTGCCAGACCCTCAATGGGATCTGGAGAAAGCCCAGAAGAGTCACCACTTGTCCTTCTAGGACTTCCAATGTCACCATACATGGGGAAAGGAGGAATCCTCATTCCCAAGCACGCAGAAATACACTGATGATCCAATATCCACAGTCCCTATGCCCAAGGTTGAGTCCAAGTGCTATCACACCAGCAGCTGTCAGGGAGGGGGAGAATGCCAGGAACCACTGCAGCACATCCAGTAGGTAACGCTAAGACATCAGGTATGACCTCACTGGGCTGACATGTGCCCTGATAGTACAAAAGGAGAGGAATAGCTGGGAAACACAAATCAACAGCACACTTCAAACACAGGCAATGATGAGAGCTGGCAAGGATGTAAAGCGACTGGAACCTTCATACACTGCCAGGGAGCCTAAGATGGTGCAGCCATCAAACGGTAAAATGGTGGTTATATGTACAGAAATAAACATATATAGGGCTGGCAAGGTGGCTCAGTGGCAGAGCGCTTGCCTTGCATGCATAAGGCCCTGGGTTCGATTCTTCAGCACCACATAAGCAGAAAAAGCCGGAAGTGGTGCTGTGGCTCAAGTGATAGAGTGCTAGCCTTGAGCTGAAGAGCTGAGGGACAGCATCCAGGCCCAGAGTTCAGGTTCCACAACCAACAAAAAATAAATAAATATTATATATAAAATATAATATATTAATACTAATGTTGATAATATAAATATTATATATGTATATAATCTATTCCTAGGTATGTTCATGAGAGAAATGAAAGTTGGCCTATTTTTCACAGCAGAATTATTCTTAAACATTTAAAATTTAGGTGTGTGAGCTGTGTAAGTGGTGCTCATACTTCTCATCCCTACTGTACACAGAAGGCTGAGATGGGCAGGATTGTAGTTCAAGTCCCTTTCCACCAACCCCCTCCTCCCAAGTCTGAGAGAGCCCATCTAAAAAGAAGCTAGGTTTCATGGTTTGTGACTGTCATCCCAGCTATAGTGTGAAACATGAGTAGAGAAGGATTATGGTCCAGGCTGGCCTGGGCAGAAAAAGAAAACTGAGTCCCTACCCCAGAGGTAACCAGAGCAAGCTTGGCACGGTGACTCAAGTCTAATCATAGCTACTTGGAAGGCAGAGACCAGGGGGCCACAGTTTGAGGCTAGCCCTAGCAACATGCAATTTTGGAGATTCTATCTCACATTCCTGATGCAATGACGTACGCCTCTTACAGCTATGAGGGAGGCACAGAGGCCGGGTCCAGTCATTGCCAGCAACACAAACCAGAAGTAATACTGAAGCCCAGAAATAATGCAAGACCTCCACTTCAAAGATGACCAAGGCAAGCTGTGTGCTAGTGGCTCATGTCTGTAATCCTAGCTATTCAGGAGACTAAGATTGGGACTACTGACCAACTAACCAGCAAAAAGCTGAAAGACACAGAGCCAGAAGTGTGGCTTAAGCTGTAGAACACCTGCCTAGCAAGTGCAAAGTCCAGAATTCAAGCCCCCAGCAACATCACCACTGCCACAAAAAAGTGAGTGGCGTCAAAGGCCCATCAAGGGTGAGTATCATGTCCACACATATTGTTTATCCATAAAAAGTATCAAAACCTGCTCACAGCATGGGAGAATTTCCCAAAGGTTACTTTAAGTAAAAGAAACTAGGGGAAGGTGGGAAGGTGGCTCATTGGTAGAGTGCTTGCCTTGCATGCACGAAGCCCTCGGTTCCATTCCTCAGCACCACATAAGCAGAAAAAACCAGAGATGGCGCTGTGGCTCAAGTGGTAGGGCGCTGGCCTTGAGCTGAAGAGGGACAGTGCCCAAGCCCAGAGTTCAGGCCCCACAACACACACTCTCTCTCTCTCTCTCTCTCTCTCTCTCTCTCTCTCTCTCTCTCTCTCTCTCTCTCTCTCTCTCTCTCTCTCACACACACACACACACACACACACACACACACAAAACTTTAATCCTAGGTACTTCAGAAGAGGCTGATCTAGAGGACTGTTGTTCAAAGCCATCCCAGCAGAAAAGTCCTCAACATCTACAAAATAATCAATGGCTCAGAACCACACCTCAAAGTACCAGCCAGAAACCAATCCAAGAAAGCCTGAGGTCCTGCGTTCAAATGCTAGTACCACCATAAGGAAAAGAAAAAAGAAAAGTGGCATATTGTACAATGCTATTTACATAAAATGATCAAAAGAAATCAATACAGAGACAGGAAGACACTTGGCGACAATGGGGAGTGACAGCTAAAGAAATCTGTGGGAAGAGAGTATTTAAGTCTGACTGTAGTGATGGTGGCGAAGTTGTATGACACGTAAACTACATCTCAATCTAAAAATTTTCAAACTGTTGGTGCCCTGGCATAAATAAAAGTAGGAGAAGCAAAATGTATTGGTAATCACTTTACATGCTGTTCATTACCACAAATTACTAGTTAAACAAAGTCATTTTATTATGCTCTTGATCTAGCAGTACAAACTGAGTGTCTTGACCTGTGTGATGTTAGCGCATAACGTTGTGGATGAAGCCTTTCTCCAGGAAACTCAAGTATAGAGGTCACCTCCAAGAAAACATGCTGTGTGACGGTGCAAGATGAATGCTATGGAATGCTGTTTTATTTGAAAAAATGAACCAATGAATGTAATGAAATCAGACTGCAAGAAAAGTCACTAATATTTTTGTTTTACAATCAAACCCAGACTCCAATAAGTGGTAGGCAAGTGTTCAAACCACTGAACGAACTACAGACTAGTCCTGCTGGCTATGACAGAACCCATGCTTTGGGCAAAACTTAAAAATTTTGGGAAACCTGTCTGCCACCATGAATCTGACTTAGTTTGCCACTTAATACTCTAATTTTTCTGTCAGAGCAGCAGAAACAGGGGTTTTTCTTGACACTATACAATGAAATGTGCTGATAACTGGAAAATGTACCTTAAACTCAACAAGCCATCATTTTGAAGTGACAGATATAAAGTGTTAAAAAATAGTGCATAGGCAAAAGATCCATGGAAAGTGAGCACCAACCAATGGCCTTAATGTACTAAAAATGAAAGGTTCACTGCTTGATAAGAATCCAGAATCCATGGGCTGGGAAGGTGGCTCAGTGGTAGAGCGCATGCCTTGCATGCCAGAGGCCCTGGGTTCGATTCCTCAGCACCACATAAGCAAAAAGAAAAAAAAGCCGGAAATGGTGCTATGGCTCAAGTGGTAGAGCGCTAGCCTTGAGCTGAAGAGCTGAGGGACAGTGCCCAGGCCCAGAGTTCAGGCCCCATAACCGGACCCAAAAAAAAAAAAAAAAAGAATCCAGAATCCTATTACAATTTTAAGGCAATTATGAAATTAACATGTGCAGAGTACTACTGGTGGCTAGCACCTATAATTATAGCTGGGATACTATCTCCAATTAACAACCAAAAGAGCCTAAGTAGATCTGTGGCTCAAGGGTTAAGAGTGCTTGCCTTGAGCAAACAAAGGTCAAGGACAGCACCCATACCCTGAGTTCAAGTCACAGGACCAGGGCACAGGCATAAGTACACAAAGAAATTAACGTGCATGTGCCAAGTCTAAGTGTGGAATCAAAGGAAGGTGTCTGCTACAAAAGGCTCCTCTTTGTCTGATGATATATTTGTCCAAGACCAATGCCCCTCACTTATGTCAACTAAAACTTTTTTCTAGGAGACTGAATGCAGAACATAGGCATAATCTGGCAACTTCTTATTAAGACAGAGATTGAGGAATTATGCAAAACTGTGAAACAAAAGTCTTTCCACCACTTAACTTTTCGGTCTTGAGATATGGTCATTTTCATTTAAATGCCATTGTTGTTGACATGAAAAAGATCCCTATCACTCACAAATGTTGCTAATTCCTTCTGTTTCAATTTTAATATAGTAAATACTGATAACTCAAGCCAAGTTTTTTTTTTTTTTAAATGGTGTCCTTGCTCCCCCACCGTCAATTCTTTTCTAAGACTACAAAGGGGTCCTATGACCAAATGGCTGAAAAAAAAAAAGGCTGAAAAAAAAAAAGCAGGTCTGCAGCAGCTCTGCCTGCCAACCTCCTGTGCTCTCTTCAGAGCATCTAACCCTGAAAGAGCTCATCCTAGGATGATGCAACCTGAATTTGACCCTGGCTTTTTGACCTTTCATCTGCATATCCGTCCAAGCCTCAATGCTACCAGTGTAAAATGGGAGTGACAGCAGTATCTACTGGGGAAGGGGGGGTCCAGGGAGAAGACCTGAATCTGGAAAGGGGTTAGACCAGCAGGAAGCACTCAACGGTTAAGTGCCAGTTTGTCACACACATGCCTTCTTCACAAATGATTCCTGGAGCACTGTGTTTCCTCAAAGCTGCATCTCTGTGACTTGGACAGAACAGATACTCCACCAGCACTGTCTCTATCTAAAATTGAGGGGCACAACCTTGTGTTGGATGCCTGCCTTAGACAGATGACTTTCAGGCCCACCAACTACTGCCACTTCCTCAAGAACAGGTTCTAGGAAGCATTAGCTGGGAGTAAGGTGCCTGAACTGTATGTATGGGGCTGGGCCTGCTAAGGAACATCTTGATAGCTAAATGCCAGATTGAGAAGGACAACTCTCCTATGCAGAAGTGAGACCTTAAAAAAATGAATGACATTGTAAAAACATAAAAATAAAAAAAGGACTGTCTAGGAGTAGTAACCAGTGAGAGGTGAACGAAGACAGCAAAGGAATGAATGCCTTATATGAATGAAAACAACATGATGGAATTTTTAAAAAAAAATCTTTAAAGGGACCGGGGATGAGAAAAGAGGTACAGAGGGGGTGAACTTGATCAAAGTATCTCATATACCTTTGAACAACTAATATATGCTAATAAAAAAAACCCGATAACTTGGCAAGAGGGGAAAGTTTTCAAATATACAAAATTGTAAAATGGAATCAAATTAGCTTAAACAAAGAGATAGTTTTCAAATGAATGCACTTTCTGTAACCATCTCGCTATTTTATAGCAGCGATATACCCCAATGGCAAACAGAGCCAAAAAGTCAAATCATGTGTTAAATGGGAAGTAAAAGGGGGAGGGAAGGATTGAGCAAAGACAATAGAGCCACAGACAAGGTATATTTTGTACTCTACAGCTCATTAATTTTAAGTGTCGTGGGAACTTGCCAGTTTTACCCCTCCAAGTAATTATCCTTTGTCTTAATTTGTAAGATTTTCAAGAAAGGGAGAAAAGGGGAAAGGGGGCGGGGGAGAGAAGGCTCACTCTCTCAGGGAGAGACTAAAAACCCTGTGAACATCAGACAGAAAGACTTGGATGTATAGACGTTCTCCACACACTGTCCCCAATTAAAAGGAATAATTGGACTAGTTTCTTTAAGCATTCATCACTCTGAACCATATTAGGAAGTTGTATTGTACCCAGATACAAATAAGCTTTACATTAATGAACAGAGACAGATATATTGATTTGTACACACGTACTCTGAAAGTTAAATGGTCTATAGACAAGTGTTTTCACACCATAACAAGCAAAATCTTTAAATTCAAAAGCTCGTATTTTTATTTGGGGTCTGTTCATCCCGGAAAATATGAGGCTTGTTCATTCCTCACTGAGAATGAAAAAGAAAACAGTAAGAGAAGGTGCTCCAAAAAAAAAAAAAAAAAAAAAGTTCTTTACTGCAGTTATTTGAAAGGTGGGAAAGCTATACTTTTCAAAGGGGAATTCACACGTATAACCTCTGAAAGCCCCTTCTGAACAATGGTGTCTCAAAGTTCCCTGGTTGAAATCCTTAAAGCAACCTATGAAAAGGGTTTCCAGGGGCTGTAAATTTTGATTTCTAGTTCTCCAGCTCACCAACATTTCTACGGTTAATTCCTTTGAGAATAAACTAGCTATCTCCTCTTACCTGCCCTCAAGGACCAGCTGAAGTATTTCACATCAAATATACAAACTTGAATTCTTCAGAGAAAAGAGTTATGTAAATATAAAAAAGTGTGATAATTTAAAAAAAAAACAACTCTTGCTGCAATGCCAGACTCACCCACACTTAAAAAAGAAATAATTCCCTTTTTAGGGGGATGGAATGGGTCTCTACTTCCCACTGGTCTCAGAGCTCCTGCCATAACCAGAAGAGCCAATGTCTTGCTAATTACTTCTAATAAAGAAAGACAGGGTCCAATTGACAACCCTGTTTTTTTTAATTAGGTAAGCAGTTTTTTTTAAAAAGAAGCAGTTTTTGGTGTCTGACAAAAGTTACTTCAGATGCCAAAACTGCTATGTCTGACCTGAACTGACAGGTTCTAAAGCCCTGACCTTCTAGAAAGACAAATAGAACCAAAGCTATTCCAGAAAGCTAGGCCTGCTAGCAGGAAACAAAAGGAAAACAAATAATAAACTCCCAAATCACTGTAACTGAAGGAGAAATGTGAGGCAGGAAGGAAAAGAGATCCACGAGCTTCTGATAGCAAGCCAGATATTTAAATGTAAGCTTCATGTTATTACAAGGCATCCTGACTTGGGCAAGAGACAGACTCCATCAATTGGCTGGTGTTAAAGCCTTGTTACTGTACAAAAGCTTGCACTTGCTCCCTGGAGCCAGTTCAACTTTTGAGTCACTATTGTCTGAAAACAATGGAATGTCTGCCAACCTGTGCCAACAGTTCAAAAAGGATTTTTACTGCAGCATGTTGAGTGCTGTAGCCTGGTTTGCCCTGGGCCAAAACAGCTCAGCAACTCAGCTACAGAGAGCACGTGTAAAATGGAGAGACAAAACGACACAGCTCAGGTGCACAGAAGCTCCATTATTTTCTCCCAGCTAGGAAGTGGCTTGCTCACCCAGGGAGCCAACATCCAGCAGAACTCACGGGCAGAACAGTCTCTGAGTACACAGCCCCAGCAGTGAGATCAACTTCTGCTGGTGTTGTGTGTTTGTAAAAAGCCTTCTGCAATTTTTACCCACTCTAATCTCTCTCACTCAAATTATAATTACTGTAATAGGGAAGAAAAATGTAAATGGAATTGTTTAAGCCACTTGCACTTTCTTTCTCCTCCACAGAATTTAAATTCTGTTAAGTCACAGAACACTTTTTCAGTCTCAGCTTGCTGATCATAATCCCAAAAAACGGGATAGAAAAAAATGTAAATACAGGATGTGCTGTGAAAAAAATATTAGTAATTAAAAGACATGGATAAATTTTGTTATTTAGACATGTTTCTGAACTATGTTCCCGATAACTTAATATTAAAGTTTGAAGAGCTCTTAAGACCTTTTTGAGAATATAAAGAGTACAAAGGTTAGGATAAGATTATAAATCAGGAAGCATGTTTCTATCACTGAAAAATGACTTTCTAGTTCGAGTGAACACAAGAGGCACCCATGAAAGCACTCATCACCTGATGTTCCCTGGCCTGGCAACTTGGTTTGTATTTTTTAGCATTTCAGAAGCAACCACAGGAGGAAAGCCTGCATTCCCAACGGGTTCCCATGCTTTATACAGAGTAGAAAGGGAAGGAGGAATGTTTACTCTCGAAGAATTAATGAATACTGTTGCTGCAGTCTAAGGTTTTATAAAATCCTACATTCAAAAGATAATATAAGCTGATGCCAGTGGCTCACACCTGTAATCCTAGCTGCTCAGGAGGCTGAGATCCAAGGATCTCAGTTCCCAGCCAGCCCAGGCAGGTAAGCCCATGAGACTGGTCTCCAATTAACCACCAAAAAGCTGGAAGTGGAGCTTTGGTTCAAGTGGTAGAGTGCTAGCCTTGAGCAAAAAGCTCAAGCACAGCACCCTGAGTTCAAGCCCCAGGACTGTCTTTAATAGGAGTCAACACACCTAATGCAAATAAATAAGAATGCTGGCTCATCTTTGAATGTGAATTAGGAATCTATAACAAAGTGAGAGATACCTTTAAAATGTATGTGTGTAAATTAAAGTAGAATGAACCCCATTAACACAATCAATTATACCCCCAAAAGGCCACTTTTTAAAGATAAAACTGCTATCAGAGAAAAGCAGAAAAAAGAAATATAGAAATAACATGTTAGGGCTGGGAAGGTGGCTCAGTGGTAGAGCACTTGCCTTGCACGCATGAGGCCCTGAGTTCAATTCCTCAGCACCACCTAAGCAAAAAAGAAAAAAGCCAGAAGTGGCACTGTGGCTCAAGTGGTAGAGTGCTAGCCTTGAGCTGAAGAGCTGAGGGACAGCGCCCAGGCCCAGAGTTCAGGCCCCATGAAAAGACCCCCCCCCCCAAAAAAAAAGAAAAAAAGAAATAACAGGTTAAACACAAAACTAAGAAAAACAAAGAAAATATTGTCAACAAAGCTGCATAAATAAATACCTTGGAACTGCAATTCTAATGGCTTCATGAAGTTCCATCCAACCTATATCCAGGTAACAAGTAACTCTCAAAATTTTCATATGCACATTTTGTAGTGGCTCTGGGAACAACAAAAGTTGCTGACTGGCTGGTATTCTCAAGACATGCCAGTTAAGCTTAGCTGAAATAATTACATACTGAACACTTTGATGACCATCAACCCAATGTATAATGTATGCTATAAACAATGACAGGCACTTAGTTACATACAGCAAATTTTACAATAGATTCAGAAAACCAAATACATTCCATCAAATTGGGTTAGAATTGCAGAGATTTTTTTTTTCTTTTGAAGAGTAGCTGGTCAGTTACCTTTCGTGTATTTAAGAATACACAAAGCAAGCAAGGTCTGTAATCCTAGCTACTTTGGAAGCTGAGATCTGAGGATTGTGATTCAAAGCTAGCCTGAAGAAAGTTGAAGTGGATAAGATATGTGGCTTAGTGGTAGAGTGCTTTCCTAGCATGCATGAAGCCCTGGGTTCATGTATGTGCCACATACACAGAAAAAGCTAGAAGTAGCACTGTGGCTCGTGTGGTAGAGCACTAGCCTTAAGCAAAAAGAAGTTCAGGGACAGTGCCCACACCCTGAGTTCAAGCCCCAGGACTGGCAGGGAGGGAAAAAAAGGTATCTCCAGTTAACCAGCAAAATATCAGAAGTGAAGCTGTGGCTCAAGTGCCAGAGCACTGGTTGTGAACAAAAAAAGCTCAGGGAGGCTGGGAACATGGTTTACTGGTAGAATGCTTACCTAGCATTCATAAAACCCTGGGTTTGATTCCTCAGTACCACATATACAGAAAAAGCTGAACGAAAAAGCTGAAAGTGGCACTGTGGCTCAAGTGGTAGAGCGTTAGCCTTGTGCAAAAGCAGCTCAGGGACAGTGCCCAGGCCCTGAGTTCAAGCCCCAGGACTAGCAAAACAAACAAAACAACTCAGGGATAGCACCCAGGCCTTGATTATACTCAGGACTGATGTGTAATGTAATACACTCTCTCCTCTCTCTCTCTCTCTCTCTCTCTCTCTCTCTCTCTCTCTCTCTCTCTCTCTCTCTCTCTCTCTCTCTCTCTCTCTCTCTCTCTCTCTCTCTCTCTCTCTCTCTCAAAGCAACAATAACAAGATACCCCATGCCAGCACTGTCTGTCACCTCATTTGGTCCCAAGATGCTTTCTGTTTTGTTGTTTTTTTTTTCCTTCTCCACATCTTGATAAGCTATATTTCATATACCATGTAACTCTCACATTCAACTTCACAATTCAATGGATTTAGGCATATTCACAGTGGTGAAACTATTGCCACAATACAAATTTTAAAATATGCTCAAGACCCCAAAAAGCACTCCTTGTACAACTCCAGTGGGCTGAGACAGTTGTTAAGAGCATATTTATAAAGTTGAAACTGAGGTTCCAAAAGAGTAAATAACTGGTCTGGCCAGGAGGAGGTACTAGAACCAGCAGCTGCTCTGCCACTCCCCATGAATCTGGTTGCTTACTGTCACTAACACAGCACAAAGTGCAGGCCTGAACAGCTGTCCTAAAAGTATATATGGCTCTTGGAGGTGCTCATGAAACCAGCAGAACAAATACTATTAGACAAGTAGAAACTGAGATCAGATGGGTACATCATACAATTAATAGAAATCTACCACTGACACTGCTCCCAGAGCACTTTTTCATGAGTCCACAAAATCACAGCATATGTCAGACATTTGCGACATAGGAGCCTTCTACAACTCTCTTGGGGACTTCTGGGATTTCAGATTTTTTTTTTTCAATCACATGTGTTACTAACAGTGGCTAAGATATAGCACTTTCCAGACACAAGGTGTTCTACATTTATGCACTTCATTCTCACCAAAACCTATAAAAATGGCCCTCCTTTGTAAAAGGGGGAAAGAAGGGAGAATCAACATGGAAAGATTTCTTAAGGTTGCAGTTGGCAGTGGTTTGGTTTCTGAAATGTGCTCTAATCATTATGCCAAGGGGGCTCTAACAAACACTACCTCAAATGTACAGGGAGGTAGGTGGTGAGGAAGATTTTATAATCTGACCTCACGCCCTACTGCTCTTCAAAGATAGTTCCACCCCACATTTCAACTTTTTTGGAGTAGTCACTTGATCCATGGGAAAAAAATGGGAGCTGTCAGAGGTTAAAAGGAGGTGAAGAGGAAACAGCAATTGGAGGGAAAGCATTTGTTAGTCCAAGGATCTTGTCATTACATATGGCCACAGTGCCACCCTGGCCATGATACATCTAGCCCCCTCTACCACTGCAGACAAAGGCAGGACACATGCACCTTGGAGGCAGCCACAGAGCATAAACTCATCCAAATGATTGCTTTCTGGCCCTTATACAACATGCCCCCAGTGTGAATCCAAAAGCAATTAAATCATTCCAGCTGGGAGTCCAGTGACATGTTGTTTAAAAAGTCTTCTGAGAAATATCCCCCTCTCTTCAGAAAAAGATGTGCACAAAAAGGAATAATAATCTCTCCAATTCCACCCGATGTTCATTAAGTAATAAAATATATGAAGGAAATACCCTTTAAAAAAAAAAAAAAGGATATGTAACAATGTATCTGATTTAACCAGTGAGCATTCACCAAGAACTCTTCCCTGAGGTTACAGAGCTCACCACAATAATAACACTGAGGAAAAGCTAAAGCCTAATTCATTCCAAACTCATTTATTAATTTCTCTCATCTACCACATTTACCCTACTGAGGGTGGAGGGGGGAGGAATTAATCATTAGGAACACTTTTCAAAACCTAAGAAATTTTAAGTATCAATTTATATTGTAACTACAAAGTAGTGTTTTGATTGTGCTGTTTTATTTCCATACAGCAATTACCTAAGGGCTCTGTACTCAGGATCATTTGAGGTTCTGTATATGAAAGATTATTTTGGAAAGTTTGATGAGCTATCAAACTGGAAAAGGCTAGAGGCATTGTTAGCGTAACCCTTGAGTTGTAACCCAAGGTTAAAAGCTTGGATGAAGCTGTCCAAGTGAGTTTAGACTGTGTATCTTAAGCAAATCCACTCCATTAGGATGCTCAGTAACTACACAATGAGAATATGCAAATACTGTGTAATGTTTGTGAAATTAAGCTTCTGTCTGTGGATACCCAGGTTTTTCAGGGCTATACGGCCTAAGTTCTTACTTCAAAAAGAGTAGAGTCACACACAGATTCTAGAAGACAGTATAAGTACTGTCACAAATGGTGTGTTCCCAACAGCCAAATTCCAGGAGAGGCTAGATATCCTATTCTCTGCTTAAGAATTCAATTTGAGCCAGTGGTTCATGCCTGTAAATCCTAGCTACTCAGGAGCATGAGATCTGAGGACCACAGTTCAAAGCCAGCCCAGGCAGAAAAGTCCTTGATATTCTTTTTTTTTTTTTTTGGGGGGGGGGGGGGTTGGTCTGGTCGTGGGGCCTGAACTCTGGGCCTGGGCACTGTCCCTCAGCTCTTCAGCTCAAGGCTAGGGCTCTACCACTTGAGCCACAGCACCACTTCCAGCTTTTTTCTTTTTGCTTATGTGGTGCTGAGGAATCGAACCCAGGGCCTCAGGCATGCAAGGCAACCGCTCTACCACTGAGCCACCTTCCCAGCCCCCAAGTCCTTGATATTCTTATCTCCAACTAACAACAGAAAAAGGTGGTCATGACACTGTGGCTCAAGTGGTAGGGCACTAGTGTTGAACATAAAGGATATCGGGGATAGCACCCAAGCCCAGAGTTCAAGCTCCAGGACTGGCAAAACAAAAACCAAAACCTCCACTTTAAGGAGAATCAGATAAATAAATCAGGGTATCACTATCTTTTGGGGCTCTACTTAGCTAAAAATAACACAATAAAAATAAAAATAAAACTACTCTTTCAGACATGAAATCTTTTAGAATTTTGGCTGAAGATAGCCCAGCCATAAAGTAATTGTTTTCCACAACGTTTTCTGTGTTTTATTCCCTCTCCCACATCGCAGTGGCAGTGGTCCTTCTGGGAGGATGCAGATATTGGTGGATTTCCTGATACAAGTCAATAAAAAAGAGGAAGTGTAATAATTTGACAAAAAGGACAATGGAGAAGTCGGGGGGGACGACACACAGGGACTTGCTCTTACCAACTTTCTCTTGTGCAAGAGCTAACAATTCTGAGGAGCTCCTTGGCCACACATGAATTATGCTCTCTTCCTGCTACAACTCATCTGAACATGTGTACCCTCACTCCTGAGCCAGTTCTAAGGAAATGGAGACCATCTCTGTATTGTAAGAAAAATGAAAGAACAAAATACAGGCCACTCAGAGGATCCTTGAATAAACAACTTGAGTCTTTGGGTTTCTGTAAGTTTTCTCTATGCTATGACAGATTGCTAACATAATCAACTTATAAAAGAGAAAAGATCTATTGTGTATCATGTTTTTATTTCATGAGGGCAAGGAGGGCTTAGCAGACTATGGCAGCTCACATCATGGTGCCCAGGGCGCAGAGACCCACTAACTTCCTTTGCCCCTTTTATACCAGCCATTCCCCCAGCCTATGGGATGGTAACGCTCACACTGAGGGCAGATCTTAGTGAACAAATACACCTCTTTGTGCCCCCAATCCTCTCTGGAAACATCCTCACAGACATACCCAGAAGTAGCTTTACTAATCTCCTAGAGTTATTACTCAAACTCTTATTTTCAAGATTTTCCTTAAGGTTATAAGATAGATTAAAAAGACAAAGTGTCAATAGGAATAAATATGAAAGGTTTGAAGACAGGATGAGAAAAAAATGGAAACTATACACCTATCTCAGAAGAATGGATTACAAGAACAGAATTTTAATCATGGACCTTTATTTACCCACCTACACAGGTTATCTTGGAAAAGTGATTTGCCCTGACCACATGGCACTCATCTGCCAGCTGCTCTATGAGACACATTCTCCATTATTTCTTTATGCTAGGACAGAAATAAAACGGTAAAAGGACAAATGAGTGCTATTATACCCCATCCTGCTGAATTCAAAGAAGAAATGAAAAATCAGAAAAGCTAACTAAATGCCTTAACCATAACACAAAGCAAATTAGTAGCTAAAGGAGGAGGGAGGAGCTATGATACTAAGGTCCTGGCAACTATATGATGATAAAGACATTCCTAGAAATTGAACAGACCGAAAGGACTCATCAAATACATATATGTTGGACAATCTGGTATTACAATTTGAATTATTTAGAAATGGTTGAAGGGACAGTTTTGACCTGTGAATATTTTATACCTGACTGTTTAATTTTTCAAAGAACACATACTAATTATATAACTTTTGTAGGCTGAGAAGGTGGTTCAGTGGTAGAACACTTGCCTTGCATGCATGAGGCCCTGTTCAATTTCTCAGCACCACATAAGCAGAAAAAGTTGGAAGTGACGCTGTGGCTCAAGTGGTAGAGCATTAGCCTTGAGCTGAAGAGCTGAGGGACAGTGCCCAGGCCCAGAGTTCAGGCCCCACGACTGACCCACCCCCCCCAAAAAAAAACCCCACAACTTTTGTATGATATAGTAGTATCAAAAAATTCCTAGCTGGGTGCCGATGGCTCACACCTATATTCCCAGTTACTCAGGAGGTTGAGATATATGAAGATTACAGTCACAGTTCAAAGCCAGGCCAGGCAGCAAAGTTTGTGAGACTCTTATATCCAATTAACTACCAGAAAAATGGAAGTGGAGTTGTGGCTCAAAGTGGTAGAGTGCTAGCCTTGAGAAGAAAAGCTCAAGGACAGCACCCAGGCCCTGAGTTTAAGCCCTGCAATCAAAAAAAACCTTCCTTTTATTAATCTCCTTAGGAACATTCCAACTATGGACTCTTACCTGAGGGCTTACTTCCAAGTATCATCAATACTTGCTTTAATAAATTATTGAGGCCAAGTGCTGGTGGTTCACACCTGTAATCTTAGCTACACAGGAAGGAGAGCAGATCTGAAGATCAAGGTTCAAAGCAAATGGGACAGGAAACCCAATGAGACTCTCCAATTAACTACCAAAAATCCAAAAGCGGAAATGTGGCTCAATTAGTAAGTGCTAGCTTTGAGCAAAAGAAACTCAGAGATGGCACCTACGCCTTGAGTTCAAGCCCCAGGATAGGCTGCCACTGCCAATGCCTCCCCTTCCCCTCCATTACTGAGTTCAGGTTATTTGTGTCATTTACTTTCTCTACACAAAAGTGGTTGCAAAAGACATAAGGTAGGGTAGGCACTGGTGGCTCATGCCTGCAATCCTAGCTATTCAGGAGGCTGAGATATGAGGATGGCGGTTCAAAGCCAGTCCAGGCAGGAAAGTCCATGAGACTCTTATCTCCAATACACCACCAGAAAACCAGAAGTGGCTCTATGGCTCAAGTGGTAAAGTGCTTGCCTTGAGCTGAAGAGCTCAGGGTCTGTACCTAGGCCCAGAGTTCAAGCCCCACGACCGACAAAAAGAAAAAAAAAAAGACACAAGGAAAGGAAGGTAGCATGGCTAACTATGTATTTAAATGATGCTTTTCTGAAATAATAACTGAACATGAAGTTAGCCCTGGTCTTCTTTAAAGGCTAAGATACCTTCTCTTTTCCAACAAGCCACCCTTCCTCCCAAGCCATAGGTAATTGAATGAGTATTTCAAATACCCTGTGTACTTCTAATCTGGTGTCAACTCATCCCTTCCACTGTTACTATTCATCTTACAAGGATATTGAAGCCAATGAAACAACTAGAGATCTAAGCACTCCCAGGTAGTAGCCTGTGGAACTGGTTCCATGTCACTGTTTACCAGATCTAAGAGCTGTGACACTTTAGCCAACACAAAGTTCATCCTTACACCATAATGGTGTGTACAAGATCTGAGACAGATCTCACATTTCCGTAGGAAATGTGGTCCTGAGCACCTCATGGTGGTGGCTCTACAGGGGTAAGGGGCCCATACTTAATACATGTAGATCCTAAAACTATATCCACTTGCTACAACCACAATAAAAGTTGATCACAAATCTTCATCCAAAAAAAAAAAATGATCATTTTCTCTTCTGATTCCTATTCTGAGCAAGTCTGAGGAAATTCATTCACCTTATATCCACAAAATAAGGGCCTCATCCACGCCTACCTTAATCTATTTGTCTAGAATTGCCTGCCATGTTCTGTGTTGCCCTAATAATACCAATGCCCATAAAGTCTGGCATTGGCAAGTACTCAGTTTTGCTGTTGCCCAGAGCCTCCTACCCGTCTCTTCAGATGATCTCTTGCAGCACGCTCACAAAGCCTGGCTTTTGTTTTCCTTTGCCCAACTTCAATGACAGACCTACCATGCCCGTTGTGAACGTGTTTGAGGGTTTTTCCTTTCCTGGGGGTTGACTGGCATGAAGATGAAGCATTGTTGGTGGCTGTTTTGACATCTTCTGTCTCATCATCTTCCTCCTCAACGTCCTCCTCATCCTGAGAGCTTCCGAAATATACCATACTGTTGGGTAGCGCAGGAGAACCTGGTGGGTTAGGAGAGACAGCTCATAAACACCAGCCTTGATGTTCACCCCTTGAGAAGGAACAGCCCAATGGAGACATTGTAATGTTGGGAACCTAACGGATACCCAGCACATAAAAACAAAGTTATTCATCTCAGCTGCCACTTTTAATTTATTTTTCAAATATCCCCCAGGAAGTACAACTCCATCTGTGTCCTTTTAACAGATTTCAAGCAAAATCCCCAGAGGGGGGATAATGTCATTCACCAAACATAACAAATCAAAATTTTAAAAATCTCATCTGCATAGTTCCTGAGGAAAAAACAACAACAACACAAAGAAAAGAAAAACAGAAATACTACCATGGGTTGAAGTGTGTGAAAAACACTTTTAAATAAAATAAAATAAAATACCTCTCCACATTGTTGAGTAAGAGACTATGCATTTAACTTGCTAGACTTTATAAATGAAATGTGTGTGGGGGGGGGGGGGGGAGAGAGCACAGTGAAACCACAGAGAAGTAGAAAGAATAAAAACAAAATGTACACTTCCTTCTATAAGGTCAGTGGTCTTATATTTTAATAGCAAATAATAGATCATGGAACCCCTCCCCAAAAAAACCCTATGTATTCAGAAGATAATCTGATGTCATGATTAGGCTAATAGAATGTAAAATTATTAAAATAAATTCCTGTACATCCCTAACTAAAAGTGTTGGCTTGAAAAACAAAACAACCTCCTTAAAGGATAGCTCACATCTCTCATTCCTTTTATGCCCTAACTCCCTTTGCTCAAATGTTCCCATTTCTATTCTTAAGAGAAAACAGCAACACTACAGTAATAGTCAATATTGCAGAGAAGTACAATACAGATCTTTTTTTATGAAAGACAATTCAGAAGGAGACAAGTTCATTGGTGTACTGTTTGGGACTAGAGACTAATAAAATCTAAAAGATAAACTCCTTGGATCTTCTTCCCCCATTAAGTACTTCTAGGAGAGCTACTACAAAATACCAGAAGAACAAATTAATGTTACATATCTTCTCTCAGCCAACTAACCCATACATGTCTCAAAAGGAGATCTTACATTTCAAAGCCAGTGGCTACAGGTTGCAGTTATCCAACTTGGGAACTACATGCTCAGTTAACAAGAAGATGGAAATCAACAGGGCTTTAATAGTACAAATCTAAAGTCCATCTTTCCCAGGATGCAACAACTCAGATACTTCCTTTCTCTTTCCTTCTGTCACCAGTATCAACAACCAATATTTGAAAATCCTGAAAGTTATGTTGGTCACATTACTAGGTGCAAAATATCCTCTGTAGATAATAGAATTGATTTTAGTCTGACAAAAGCAATAAAACTGTTCTATTTTGGCTTATTTTTCCCCTTTGATCATTTCCATTAATAATCAACCTCTCAACAGAAGGAAGTTTTGTGGGGTTTTTTGCTGTCGTGTTTTTATTTATTTATTTATTTATTTATTTATTTATTTAGATAGTCGCGGGGCCTGGACTCTGGGCGCTGTCCCTCAGCTCTTCAGCTCAAGGCTAGTGCTCTACCACTTGAGCCACAGTGCTACTTCTGGCTTTTTCTGCTTATGTGGTACTGAGGAATCGAACCCAATGCCTCATGTCTTGTTTTTATGCTGGTCCTAGGGCCTGAGTGCTGTCACTGATCTTCTCCCCACCACCCCACACCCCCACACCAAGGCTAGAGCTCTTGAGTCACTTGAGACATCACACCATTCCATATCCAGCTTTTTGGTAGTTAACTAAAGATAACAGTCTTGACTTTTCCTGCCAGGGCTGGCTTCAAATCAAGATCTCACAAGCCACTAGAACATAACAGGAAGATTTTTAAACCTGACAGACTTCGAAGAAAATCATTTAAGAGTATAAGAGCAAAAGAGTTTTAAAAACGTTTTTTAAAAGAGAGGAAGAAAAAAGAAAAAGAAGAAAAATGGTGAGAGAGGGAAATATCTAGCACATTTCCACTGGAATAAAATATATTCTTGTTCAAAATGGACTTACAATTAGCCTAAGAGTAAAAGCAGGAGAGAGAATCGTTCATTCCCAGCTTCCTAACAAGGCTTTCAGCTGGGAAGTAACATTCTCAGGTGTATGCAGGGACCCTCATAGCCAGATTATTTTATCATAGGCCCCAACCCATTCCAGCACACAAAGATGGGGGATAGGAGGGAATGGGGCAGAGAGGAAGTTGGTGGAGGTGGTGGTGGTGGTGGTGGTAATGGTGGTGGTGGTTGGTAATGGTGGTGGTGTGTATGTGTGTTAACACCTACAAACTAACAATCAAACCTTGATATTCAGAAGTTTTGGATACATGTAATTAAACTTTCCTCTTCTATAAGATGAAATCATTTAAATAATCTCTTACAATATTTTTAATATCAAAATAACCATGCTGAGGGCTGGGAAGGTGGCTCAGTGGTAGATTGCTTGCCTAGCACGCATGAAGCTCTGAGTTTGATTCCTCAGCACCACATAAACAGAAAATGCCAGAAGTGGCACTGTGGCTCAAGTGCTAGCCTTGTACAAAAGAAGCTCAGGGACAGGGCCCAGGCCCTGAGTTCAAGCCCCAGGGAAAAAAAAAAAAAAAAGCTAATTTCTTTCAAAGCACAGCCTTTCTGAACTATACCTGTGTAATGACTAGTGGGTGAGATCCAAGAATGGTTAAGGATTAAAAATAACAGGAAAAATAAATAAATAAAGCCCAGCAGAGCTGTGTATAGATCCTGTAGTGCCTTGGGCAGCCAAGTCTGCCATTTGTTAAAGAGAAGCAGCTGCAGGAAAATAAGGAAGAAGAAGGGCTTAAAGAATGCATTTTAAGAAGAGCTGGCACCCAAGCTTCCTCCTCTTCCTCTCAGCAGAAAAGGCAGCAAGCTGGGCAGAGGATGCCATCTGACAGTAATATGAAAATAGAGGAAAAAATCTGATTAAAAAAAAGAGCCCTTTTTTGTTTGTTTGCTTTTTTCAGGTAAAAAAATCTACTTGGAGCATACGAAAATAAATTAATTAACTTGAAGAATTTGTTAAAGATTTTGTAAAACTCAAACCCAATACAAGCAGTATAAAGCATTTTTTATAGTTGAGATGTTGAGAGAATAAGGTGTTCCAAGAAAAACAGACCCAGTATCCAGACTTCATTAATATTCTAGAGAAGCATGTATTGGTCAGCTTTTTGTTATAGTCATTTTTTTGTTACCATAACAAAGAACCCAATATAGACCACTTAGAAAAGATGTATTAATTAACTCATGGTTTAGGAAGTTCAGTGTTGATGTACAGGTTGTGGGTGATGAGCCCATGGTGGATGGCCCACAAGAATAGTCATGTAAGCCAGAAGCAGAAAGACTTGGTTAGGGCCCAACTTGCTCCTTTTACAGCAACCCTCTTAACTACCAATGGGCCATACAAGAGCCATAAAGAGCAGGGACCCTCAGCAAGATCTAAGGACCTCACAATAGGTTCCACTTCTTAAAAAGTTCCACCAACTCCCAATAAAGCAACACAGGAGCCGAGGCTTCTAGTCACATCATCCTTTGAGGGGAACAGAAGACATTTCCAAATCTTAGCAAAGTAAATCAGGCAACTTCAATGAAAACAAAAGCAATGAATCTTTTAAATGTATTTGTTCTAACAGCTCCCAGAAAGTTAGAGGCTAAACAGCACAGAAGAAAAATGGGGAGAGGAAAATATTCCCCTGCACGCTCAAACCAATCTACCAATCTATTTAGGGGTGCCAAAAGACATGATTACTTTCCTCTAATGATAGGTACACCACAGAAAAAAATCAGACTGTCTTTATCTTAAAAAGTGATTCTGAGATGGGAGTTGGTAGCTCAGGCCTATAATGGTAGCTCCTCAAGAAGACTGAAATCTGGAAATCACAGTTCAAAGCCAGACAAGGAAGTCAGTGGAACTCTTTTTCGTCCATTAACTACCCAAAAAGCCAGAAATGGAGTTGTGGCTCAAGTGGTAGAAACACAAGCCTTGAGAAAAAAAAATCTCAGGTATGACCACCAGGCCCACCAGTCAGAATCACTTTATTTAGATAACTGTTATGTCTGAACCTAAAGGTATAGCACAATATTAAAAAATAAATAATGAGCTGGGTGCTGGTGGCTCATGCCTATAATCCTAGCTACTCAGGAGGCTGGGATCTGAGGATCACGGTTCAAAGCCAGCCACTAGAAAACTGGAAGTGGCACTGTGGCTCAAGTGGTAGAGCGCTTGCCTTGAGCTGAAGAGTGCAGGAACAGCACCCAAGCCTACAGTTCAAGCCCCACGACCAACCAAAAAAAAAAAAAAAGGAGGGGGGGCGGGGTTTCCTTAATCTCATGAGGAACAGAGAGCTTTCTAGAACAGCTCCAGGTAAAGAGGTCAGTTCACTACCACCATATTTGAGATGGTATCCTTAGTTCAAACATTAGTCTTGTGCCTATTCTCTCCTTTAACAAGTATCCCTAAGGCCAACACTGTCCTATTGAGCTGATGTAGCCTGTCTATAGGCATCTTCCTCTAAAAGCCACTGCTTTTTGAATTGGATGGGGCCCTCCTACCTGGACGTTTCATTAACCTTATTTGTCAAACTGATATAGGTAACAGAGGCAGGCACAACCTTGATTATCTAACTTAAAAATAAATGCAGTGGAAGAGAAAAATGTACTAGAAACAGAAAAAGATAAAACCCCTCAAAGCACAAGAGTAGTCTGGACTGTTTAATATTACCGGGGAAATCAGCCCACATGCCATAGTACCGAGTTATCAATGCTGAGTCAGTACGAAGTTAAACTTCAGTGTGAGTGCTCACAATCTTTCCATTATACGTACTTAGAGATCCTGGCACATCAAAGTCAGCATAATATCTAGAAATTTGATTGAGGAATCCTCACTGTCCCAAATGGCAGAAAGAACAGTCATTGGACAAGATATATAGGGGTGTAGCATTCAAGAGGATGAAAATGGAGCCACAAACAAGGATGAAAAGTTCTCAGGGAATAGGACTGGGAGTCAGGAAGTTTTCAACCAGAAAACCCCTTGAGAGAGAGATTGAATTCCTTCAGTGGAGCTCAAGTACAGCAACAAAGCTGGTGGTGGGAACAAAGCTGGGCTGGTGCCCTTAGTTTGAGTCATGCCTTTAGTGTTCTCAGGGTGGTCCCTCCATGTTAACAAGCCCTGTCCATGATGAAAATTAAGTGAGAAAGGCTAACTTTCTACCTAGGATACTGCATCTCTCTCCCTCTCCTGTAAGAACACTGTCATTTTGATGTAGTAATCAATGAAAAGTGAATTCTAAGTTGTTGGGGGGGGGGGGGGGGGGTAGGTTCCACAGTGTGATATAAATAGTTTTCTACTAAAACTACAGGCATAATTCCCCTCCTCATCATTCAAGTGCACTAACACTTTTTGAAAGAGAAAAAAAATCTGAACTTGGATCAGATAAGAGAAATCAAGAGTAAGGAATGCGTCTGCGCTTTGCCAAAGCCAAATTTCATTACTTCTCAAAATTAGCTGGCACTGTCGCCACAATATTTACTGAAGTGCAAGGCAAATGTTTTCATCTGGACAAAAATCAAACTGTGGTATGTTACAACCACAACAGAAATCAGTTTAATCCAAAAGCTTGTTTTCTTCTAATTTGGGTTGTGGTTTCTATAAAGTAGGATTCTTCTCCATAAATTATGTACACAGACGAGCCCTCCTTCCCATTATCTTTCCTTCCTCAGCTAGTTCTTTTAATCTCAGCAAGCAAAACATGGCTGGGCTCTGTTTAGGAAAGACCCTAAAGGGATTCCCTTACACTCAGGCAGTTAACAGGAGAGTCAAATTCTGGTGTTTGACCCAATTAACAAGAAAGTGGCCCACAGAGTTGAAATTTCTCAAGCTTCAACCTTAGAATACACAAACAAATGAAAAATAATCAGCCCTAGTTATCACATGAAATATAACAAAACTTCAAAGAGAAGGAACTAGCAGGGACTGAGGTGGGGGTATATACTAATTTCCTGAGTTGGAAGAAGGAGGGCACTCCATAAAAGAAACTGGAAAAACTATCAAAGGCAGCAACTACAACTACCTTAGTTCAGGCATACGTAACTCCACGTGTGCCAGACAATCTTCCAAAAACCCAAGGGGTCAGAACAATGTATCTGCATCTTCACATTCATTCACACACATAAACCCAAAGTTCCCCCTCAAAGACCATGGAGCCACTACAGCACAATGTAACAGCACAACAAACTGATTCTCCTAGGTCAGCCTCTATGACTTGCAGGGGAGAAGAATTCTTCACAGGACTTTCCAAGAACCACCTTAAAGTTATTTGCTACCCAGATCCTCTGTGCACTGTTTTCCCCCTTTAATGGGATTCATAATCAAGATGTTATCTCTTTATCTCCATGAGCAGAGACATATCAGTGCATGTCCTAAAGAAAAGCAATAGTAACTCACATCAGGTACCAGTCATATATATGTATAGCAGGACTTAAGAGTAATAGCATGCCAAAGGCTACACACAAAAAGGGAGGCCCAATCATGCAGTCTGCCCAATCATGCAAATCAGGAAAGAAAGAGAGAGAGAGAGAGAGAGAGAGAGAGAGAGAGAGAGAGAGAGAGAGAGAGAGAGAGAGGGAGGGAGGGGAAAGGAAAGGAAAGGAAAGGAAAGGAAAGGAAAGGAAAGGAAAGGAAAGGAAAGGAAAGGAAAGGAAAGGAAAGGAAAGGAAAGGAAAGGAAAGGAAAGGAAAGAAGGAGAAAGAGAGGGAGGGGAGGGAGGGAGGGAGGGGAAAGTTAGCCACTGAAATGAACTCTAAACTCTTCACTCAAAGCTCTAGGCTGAAGTTTTAGTTCAGGCAGGCAGTTACATAGCATGTCTTTAGTTCCCTGCCTGCACAAACACTTTAACCAAGCACGTGCTATGGCTCTAAAAGTTGTGCACTTAAGCAACATATTACTATGCTAAATCCTAATCATAGATAGGACAATTCTCAGGCTTCAAAAACAACTTACTGCTCTGAAATCTGTCATTCTTTCAATAAATAAAAGTGATCAGATGTTAGGAGACTGTGGAAATGAAAATGAGCTCAGTGGTTAGAAAGCCTGAGTGAGGCCACATGACAGTGGTTAACTTTCAGGCATGAAAACATCTTTTTCAAGAATAATGAATGAAGTATTAACTTCCCAATCACAGGGCACAGCTCAAACAGTAGGCCAAATGAATAATACACCTTCATTTGGTTGTCTGATCCCGAATTTCCTTAGGACACAAATTCTATCTGCAAAATCTCAAACACGAGAGACTCAGCACTAACAAATGGGCACTACTACCCTTCCAAAATCAAGATTCTCAGGATCACCTAGCACATGTGTCATTAAAAGCTAGATCCCACCAACCTTTTCTTAATGCCCTTCTAGCTTCACACACACACACACACACACACACACACACACACACACACACACACACACACACCACAGATTTATAAGTACCCAAATTAGACCACAGAGCAGACAGAATAGGGTTCAAACTACATCACAACTAGCAAGCATATTAAGTTCTAGCTGAGCAATCACTATCACTATGGACCACAAAGTCTGCATGTGACCTTATGAGCCATGCAAAGTTTTTCCAAGATCCCCAGAAACACTCACGTTTCCCATGAAACATGGGCATAAGGAACTTCAGTGAAAAGTGAAGGGATACAACTCTATCAGCCAGTGAGGTCCTCAGCAAACACTGCCAGCAATTACAAGTTCATGTCTCCACCTTTATTCTTCCTTGTCAGTGGATTTCAAAAAGCACAACAAATACTAATGGTCTACAGACTGGATACAGAGGAGAGTGAGGGCCAGCGAGGAGTCTTAGAAGTATAACTGAACAGGGGCTTTCAGCTCCTGAGAGGGGAAGGGAGCCTGCTTTATCTTCTGGGAGAGCAGGCATGGTCAGAGGCCAGCTGGCCTGGAGCTGTGCCAACATCTTGGCGCCTTCACTGATCAAGGTCACAGAGCAATTAAAGGGGATCATTCCTTCTCCTCCTCCGATCTCAAGAATTCCAAGGTTTCCTATTTCTTCATTACTAGCTGATAAACTATCCTAGCAAACAAATTACATGCTCAGCAGAACTGAGACTCTAGGGGAAAGAAGAGCTTACTTATAAAGAGCGAAAGGGTGCTTTGATTTGGAGAAAGCAGAGGGCAAGGTGACCACAGAAACCCCAGGGCAGGGATCATTTCACTTTCACCATTCTGCAGGCAAAAAATTAAGATGCAACACCTCACAGAAGGGACCTCAGAAGAGCTGTGTACCACTGTGACAGCTTGCCTTCCTCCCTAAGGAGCTTATGTAATGTAAAGTATTCCCTTTTTGTTCAACCAAGTTCATTATTAGCACCACAATATTCCTTGCAATTGGGAGATTACTTAATTGCTTTCTAGCAGGTTAATCCCCTTTCATTCTGTGACCTCCAAATCACCTCCAAACTTTCACGTGTGTCCTACTTACAAGTCTCAATAACTAAGGCCAGTAATACATCAAAATATGCGCCCCTGGCCAACAAAGCCAGCCACTGTCCTGGAGTATCTTCATAGGTGTTTTTAAATTGTCCCAGGGAAACCTCAAATCTAATCCTCCTTAATCTATATTACCGCTGTATAAACTGATTGGAAAACAGCAAATAATTGGACTTGGATACTGTCTCTGGCAATCACTGGCACCTGTTTGCCCCCAGCAAGTGTCCTTTGCAATACCCATTGCATGGGAAAGTAAACTTGAGCTAAGAGAGATTTAAGTCATCACTCAAGATCTACCAGTCTTCAGCCAGTGCGCTTTCTCAGGAGACCCTCAATCATTTTCAAACAGCTGCCCAGGATAATCTTCCTAACCTACTAGTTCTATTCAACCATCTTCTTAGCTGAAGAGCCTCAGCAGTGCCCCCAGTACTGAGCCCAGCACTGCAGGTTGAACTCACATCTTAACGTCCTTAACCATGAACCAGCCAAGTAACCAACCCTACTCTTAGCCCCAGCCCATTCCACAGTGTTCTGTGCATTGTCAAAGGTTTCTGCAAAATTCCCTCCAAAGGCTCCTTTATCTACTACCAAAGCCAGCTCAAATTCCAGCCCCGTCATTTTTACAGTCATCCCAGTTGTATACAGCACAGGCCTCTACCTACTCTGACGCTCTCACATACCTATTACCATATTCTCTATTTCACCTACAACCTGATTCTGCTTTCCGGTGTCTAATCTCTGTTTTCTGAGTGTCTGGCACACAAAAGGAGGTTCAATAAAGGTTAGCTGAATTAATTAACAACTGAATGACAGCAGATCGTGGAAGATTCTGTAAGACAGTGGAAACAATGGCAAGTAGTCCCAAAATAAGACAGCATTGCTTCACAATGGCTGACAGTGAGGATGTGTACAAGAAATCCTCCCCACCCACCAAAGGCTCTCTTCAGCAGCAGACCACGCTGGGACACTGAACTGTGACAGCCACAGTCTTCAGAATGAACTGTGTTGTTAGTGTGTATGTTTCAGGAGTCCCCTTTGGGAATCCCCTCTCGTTTGCAGTGCTCCATAAAGAGAAAAATGTAAATAAGAGAATCATTTAACCTGCCATTGCTCTGCTGCATTAAGCTCTTTTAAATCTCTTAATAATTATAGTCAGAACAAAGAGAGGAAGACAGAACTCATTAAGAATAACGAGACTGGTGACAGGAAATACAACGACGGTAGGAATCACTGTGCACAGCGCACACACAAACCCCCGTTCCCCGCCTGTACTAGAGGAAGATACTAATTATGCCTCTGGCAAGAGACATGTGGACCCTTTCAAAGCAGCTATTTAAAGATAAATACACGGCAGGCAGGCAAACACTTCAGGCCCCGCTCCAATGTTCATTCCCCCTTGCTTTCCTTGAGCAGTTCTAGAGCATGACATTAAATAGAAAAGCAAAGAGCCTTGCCAAACTTGGCTGATAGGTCTCTTAGTGCCTTCAGACACATTTTTCTTTTAATCTCTAAAGCTTTTTAACCCAGAATGACTAGCTGATTTGTCTACTTGTCGGCAGTAATCCCAATATTGATGGTATAGGTACCTTCAACCTAAGGTTTTTGTTGAAGACACTTAAGGAAATTTCCAGGAAAAGGTATGGGTGGGGTTCTTGAAGCATCAGGGATAGGTTTAGAGAACTCCATTTACTGTCCTTCCCATTCCTCCACCACTTACTCTCTCCCGCATTCCAAAATAGCACAGAAACTACTGAAGATGATAAACTGGGCTGGACAAATGAATGACCTGTAATCCTTAACCAGAAACAAACAACACAGGGTCTCCATCCTGCAGCCAGGCATTCCGTAATGAGCTTATTAGAGATCACCTTCTCCCCAACAGTGCCTGCTGTCACTCATGGATTAAGACTCACTATGTTCTTCAGGCTCAATATGGGGGTTTTGGGGGCTCTGACAGGATGCATTTGTTTTGAAATCAGCACCAAAAAAGAAGTCAAAGTATAGAACTAAGAATGTTAATCGGGGTCCCAATTGTGAACCATGCCTGAAAAGAGTTTAGCAGAGGCTAAGATTCTGCTGAGGATATACATCATCAGCTGTTAATACCAGGGTTACAAAGGTGAGAATTAGACAAATTATGAGACAGGTACAAAACAGAACAGTGATAAACTCTAAAACAGTTATTAATACAATACCAACAAGTACCACATATGCACAGAGAAGGTTTGTTTAGCAAATATTCACAAAGACAACATGTAATACTGGTGAGCTCTGGGAAAAGGAGGTTATTTTAATTCTTTACTATTGGTATCCCAAGAAAAATGAGATATTTTTATGACTCTCCCTACCCCCTCAAAAAAGTTTATCTCTTTTTCTGAACATAAAATTTAAAGAGAATTATTAAGGTACACATTAAAGCCAAGCACTGATGGCTCACACCTGTAATCCTAGCCACTCAGGAGTCTGAGATCTGAAGATCACAGTTCAAAACCAGCTTGGGCAGAAAAGTCTCCTTGAGACTATTATCTCCAAATAACCACTCAAAAAACGGAAGTGGACCTGTAGCTCAAAGTGGTAGAACAAAAGTGCTCAGAGACAGTGCCCAGGCTCAAGGTTCAAGCCCCTATGATTAACCCCCAAAAGTGAAGTACATATTAAAGGGATCATTTATATAACCTTTGTATTCATCGAAAGGCAGGTTATAATCATCTCTAATTTTGCACTAAAATTTGCTGTCTAATCGATTTACTTTTCCAAGCATCTGTTGCTATGGATCTGTACTACAAGGTCAGATCTCACAGACATATTGGAAAGTTAACATGGTTCTCAATTTTAATACCTCAGATCCAAAACTATACGAGAAATGTTAAGAGTCCAATCAGAGTCCTTACTAAAATCAAAACCTGCAATATCATCTGACTCATAATAAAGCTTATGTATAAACTTCGAACACTCATATTTTTCCAAAATTGTTATATATACAACGCCTAGATTTGTTACTTAGACTTTTATTGCTTTTGCCATCACAAAGAATAAATTTGCCTAAAAGAAAATGATTCTCCATGCCTATGATCCTGAAACGTCAAAGGTGGGTGCTTGCCATGATTTTCTTTTTGCATCATTTATTTGAATAGTATGCACATCCCTCCAAGCAAGGTCCTCTCTACATCTCCCCCAAACCACCAGAACTGATGGATCTTCTGGACACAGAGACTACTATTTCACAAATTAAGCCAACTATCCATGGCCAAAAATCATTTGCTTGAATAGAGGTAACCAACATAGTTAAATCATGGTGCCTTTAAAAAAAATAAAAATAAAACCTAGCTCAAGATGTGATAAAAAGTCTTGTGAACATCACAATAAAAGTCTCATCACAACAGAGCTTTAATTATTGACTTGAACTTATTTTGTTGATGGTGATACAGGCACCCTGTCAGATTTCTTTGCTTAATTCCTTCTTCGAAGACTTTCATTCCAGTCTCTTTCTACTCTTGGCACCACCCTATCTCAGCTTCACAGCCTACTGGTGACTCTTCTCCCCAGTCCAGAATCCAATCCAGCCCCAGATTGTATTTACTGTAATGTAACTATTCAGTACTTAAAAATATAATGTAGGGGCTGGGAAGGTGGCTCACTGGTAGAGTGCTTGCCTCTCACATGCATGAGGCCTTGGGATCAATTCCTCAGTACCACATAAACAGAAAAGGCTGGAAGTAGCACTGTGGCTCAAGGGACAGCACCAAGACCCAGAGTTCAAGATCACGTGTGTGTGTGTGTGTGTGTGTGTGTGTGTGTGTGTGTGTGTGTGTGTGTGTGTGTGTGTGTGTGTGTGTGTGTGTGTGTGTGTGTGTGTGTGTGTGTGTGTGTGTGTGTGTGTGTGTGTGTTACAAATAAGTTATATGGGCAGATTTAAGTAGCAAGGACTCGGATCGATTCCTCAGCACCACATAAACAGAAAAGGCTGGAAGTAGCACTGTGGCTTCAAGGGACAGCACCAAGACCCAGCGTTCAAGATCACAACTGTGGTGTGTGTGTGTGTGTTACAAATAAGTTATATGGGCAGATTTAAGTAGCAAAGACTCTCGTGTGTGTGTGTGTCTGTGTGTGTGTTACAAATAAGTTATATGGGCAGATTTAAGTAGCAAAGACTCTCGTGTGTGTGTGTGCAGATTTAAGTAGCAAAGACTCTCTCCTTCCAGTCACTCTCTTCTCAACCAAACTTATCCAAGGCCATGATTTTCTAGTTCTCCTCCCTATCTAACTCTACCTCTAACATGTAACTTTCTTCCCTCAATATCCTCAAGGACTACCTCAATTTTCTTGACAACTTTGTATTCTCTCTTAGGGAACATGGCTCCGCTGAAATCCAAACCTATCCTTCCTTACAAACCTTTCCCATCACCTGGCTCTGTTAGCAGATCCTGTTCACTTACTTGGACAAATATCCTCACTATTACACTTATAAAAATTTCTGCTGGGTTTATAACGTAGCACAGACTGGTAGGACAGAGCTCTCAGCAGGTATGCTTATAGATAGGCCTTGGTTGAAACAAGGAAAGGGTTCATACTCAACTTTGACTTCTCTCAAATACAAACATTACCAAAACACAAAGGGGGCATGGGGGAGGAGGTAAGGAAGCCAGGCACTGGTCTCATGCCTATAATCCTATCTACTCAGGAGACTGAGATCTGAGGAGTATGGCTTAAAGCCAGCCTCGGCTTTGGAAAAACCCATAAGAATTCTCATCTATTAACCACCAGCAGACTAGAAATGGTGCTGTGACTCAAAGTGGTAGACCACTGGCCTTGAGCAAAAAGAGCTCAGGGACATCTCCAGTCCCCGAGTTCAAGCCCCATGCGGGAAGCTGGGAGACTGAGAAGACAGTAGTTCAAGGCCAGACAGGGTAGCAAAGTCCAAGAGACTCCATTTCCAGCTTTTTTGCTGAGCTAGAGATGTGCCTCATGTGGTACAGTACCAGATGTGAGCAAGCGCACAAAGCTCTGAGTTCTAGTCCCAGTAATGGGGGCGGTGAGCATGGGGGGCATGGATAACAACACAGACAAGGAAACAAAAGAAAGAAAATACCACAAACTTTGTAACCACACATTACAAAGCCAAGAAGGGCTAAGTAAAAGTCAAATTAAACCATTACAATATATAAAAACAGCAGCTGGCTTGACCAGTTACCCCTCCTGGTATAAAATTCCTCAAATGTGGCCATGGAACTGAAAAATGAGAAATCTGCCAAGATCCATCCCTATCTGCTGTTTTATAGTTCTTTCAATTAGGATGCTCCTTCGACAGTGCAGGCTTACCTCGAAGGCAGAGAAAAGTAAGAAAGTCTTCTGTCTTAGGCTTCCTTTTAGAGAGGTCAGAAATTTGAGTAGCTGGCGGGGGTAGCAAAGGCTCCACTATCTTCACTGGAGTTGTGCTGGGACTATTCGGCTGAGATTGAGCAAACTTCCTTTGTGCTTGCAGCCTGGGCCTGCAAAAGCAAAAGAAAATTAAACTAAATTAATCACAGACTGGAGGATATGTGCCTACAAGCAGCAATAAAACTATAACACATAAGAAAAGGGAGGGGGGGTCTCTCTTTGATAAAAACTCTTTCTTCCTGAGACTCTCTATATCCCTCACTCTCTCAAAAATCACAGGCTTGCTTTAAAGCACAATAGATTTTGTTAAAGGGCTGGGTTTTATACATAGTTATAAAGTATGCACCGCTACCACATATACATGTTTTTCCTTCAATTGCCATATACACAATGTACAATGTTTGATGACAGTGGGTTAAGGCTTTCATACTTTGGTTTCAGCCCAAAATGAAGAAGAAAAGCTAATTCTCCTATTGCACTGATGTGGTATCCTGTGTGTTCATCGCACACCATCACAAATACACAATTTCTTCCTTATTGTGGCTTGACACTCAGTCCATTTTTGTCCTCAAACTGCCACATCCCCAGTCTTCTGACCCAAATCAAGTAGTGTTTCATCTTCAGTCTCTTCTAAATTATGCCACAGAAACACACTACAGTATTTAAAGCATTTAAAATGATGGAGGGTAAAAAAGAAGAAATGTCTCCTTAGTATACTTAAATCCCTAAATCCAACACATTATGGTTAATCCTTTGCCAACAGGGTCAAACATAAATTCCATAAAGATTCAACAGGAGGCCTCTTCCCTACCAAATCCAGTTAGTGTACATGGGGCACAAAATAAATGTCCTTAATGTGATGCTTCTCATCTGAAAACTCTGACATGCAAACCTCTTTTGAACTCTAATGGATCCCAGCTAACAAACTGTAGCCAATAGTAAATTTCCCATTCTCCACAAATAAGTACACTGATAATATATCTGGACATTAAACTAATCTGACATTTAGCAGTTGTCTAATACTGTTTTCCTGTAGTCACAAAAATATTTAAATGAAAGTAAGCATGTCTAAGAATGAGAACATGCTTACTGTGCTGCTTCTAACTACCCATAGGGACTTGCTCACAGACTGAGGAACTCACAGTGCAGAAGGGCAAGAACACAGCCCCAGAGGAGCTCTATGGTAGAGGGCCATAGAACAGTCTGTCAGAATCTCTGATTACTTCTAGACACTGGGAGAGAGTGACATCACCTAACTCGATTAAATAAAAATTAAGAAATCAGGAATATTTGTAAAGCACAGATACATCTACCTTTACTGCCTTACAGTTAGAAGATTTTGTATAAAATAGTAATTACAACATATTCCCATACCCACAGTAACAAATAATATCCTTATATTAAACAAAAAAATATAGATACAAACATAGATACACCACTTTTACTTTGCAAAACTTAACACCTTGTTTTTGTGGGATGTAGTTTGTTATTTTTGGTGCCATATTAGAACTTGAACTCAGAGCCTAGGTACTCAAGGCTGGTTTTCTGTCACTTAAGCCACAACCTATGGCTGCTTTGAACCTTGATCCTCAGATCTCAGCCTCCTGAGTAGCCAGGATTATAGGTGCAAGCCACTGATGCCCTAGCATCATAAAGTTTAACTTTATACATCCCCTAGAGCCCCCCATAAATATTAAGTAGCACAATTTTATGATTATCGCAACGTTATCACTAAAAATGTTTGCTTGCAGAGAAGCATTTTAAACTGCACCTCCCTTCCATACTAACCAGCTTCCACTCCTGCCTCCATGAGGACCTGTAGTGAACAGTGTCCAAGATCCTATTCCCAATACAAATCAACACTGGATTCAAAGGAGACTTCATGGCTCCTCCAGCTACTTCCTGGGCACTAACTCATTGCACAAAGCCATGGCCACACTGCAATGCCCTGGGAGGTAGGTAGAGCAGCCTCCATTAATTTGTTTTTGTAACACCATGACCCTAACTGCCTGTTTCAAAGCAAAAGGAATTTCATTTCTGATTTATAAAAACTGTCCTAATTTTTTATTCAGCTGAAAAGTTTAAGTGGATGATTTCATAAAGTTTTCTAAATGGACACAATTTACCGGGAGTCCCACAGGAATTTCATAGAAATACTGCCTACATGTCAACAGGATGTTAAGTGTTTCCTGCTCTTTCTAAAAAGTCAGCAACAACAAATACCCCATATTAGACAACTCTTGCAGCAGCCATAATGAAAAACAAACACTCTCTCTCTCTCTCTCTCTCTCTCTCTCTCTCTCTCTCTCTCTCTCTCTCTCTCTCTCTCTCTCTCTCTCTCTAAGGTATTTCACAATTCCAGAACCTCAATAGCTTGAATAAAGGACATTTTTTGCCTCATGACAAGGAGACTCAAGTCAAGATCAGATGGATTAAAAATGTCAGCAAAATAAATTACACCTTAGACAAAAGCCAAGCTTCCAAGTGATTCAGCATTTGTAAGACCCAGAAGAAAACAGAACTGTGTGTCCAGTCGACAAAGGGTAGGTCTGTGATGTTGCTTTTCCTCCCACGTGGATTACAAAGATGTTGACCTTGCTTTACTGATCCTATACAATGGAAGAGCCAAATCCGTGAAGTAAGCAGTGTTACAGTGTAGGTGTAATTCAAGGACTGAAGATCCACTTTAGAATGTCGGCTACAAGGAAATGTGGGGAATCATCAGATGTGCTTAATCTGCATCTGGAGCTGCTAGGAGCACAAGAGGCAGATTCAAAGTGGGGCACAGGAAGATAGGAACTAATAGACTTGAAAAGTGGTTACATGGTCTCCAGACCCACAAGAGAGAACTGTTACCTTCTGCGCCATTTACTTTACCCTCAATACCTAACACCTCCACCAGTGTCACAGTATTGACCCCAGAAATACCACCTCCCCCACTTCACCCAGAGCCAAAATGCATTGCCACAAAAATACTGTTTGATCAAAGAGAGGTTCAGTCACAAGGGGTTAGGTGAGTACAAGGTTCCTAGTAGTGAGGGGAAACATTATTATAACAAGGGGAAGGTAAACATAGGCGCTCCAAAGTGTGGTGAGGAAGGAATGGAAGCAGTTTCAAACCATTTATTCACTGTTACAAATGTACGTGTGTGTGGTGTGCATGTATGAATAAAAGGATCACAAAGCTGAAGGTTGGTGCCTCACTCCTGTAATCCTAGCTATTTGGGAGGCTGACATCTGAGGATTCAGGTTCAAAGCCAGCCTGGGGAGGACAGTACATGAGACTTGTCTCCAATTTACCACCAGAAAGCCGGAAGTGGAGCTGTGGCTCAAAGGGGTAGAGCATAGCCTTGAGCAAAAGACCTCAGAGATAGCACCCTTGGCCTGAGTTCAATGTACACACACACACACAATCATAAGAACTGATTTTCAGGATAAATGATCAAAGCTAATGACTTTGGTGATTGGAGGGGTTTTAGCAAGTTCTCTCTCACTGCATAGGTGAATAAACAGAGAAGGGAACATTCTAGGCCTGTGTTTTATCGGTTTTCTTTCTTTCTTTTTTTAGCAGAAGCATCTTCTTTCCTGTCTCTGCTCAAGACACTTCCTCAGAGAGACAGGTTCACTCTAACATAGTCTATCACCTATGACCAACCACTCAATCTCAAACCATTTGGCTGGTCTTCCCAGGACTCTACTACAATTCCCTCTTCATGGCCTATTGCTACATACTGAAGACCAGCCCTCCCTAAATGCTAGCACAGAACACTACACTGTTATGCTAGTTATTATTACGGACTACACAATCCCTCAGTCATTACTGAGAAGCCACACAACTGACTAAGCACATAAAGGGTTTGGGGAATACTACATGGCAATCTAGAGACAGCAAGAACACTCTTAAGAAATATGGATGTAGATCCAATAGCAGCAGAAGAGAATGATATGTGGTTCTGATCTAGACAAGCCAGCAGAGCTCTACCCAATGGTACACTGGAATCTGGTTTGTTTTTAATTAAGAATCGATGAACTTTCAGCCTATGTGGTCACAATTTCCATCATCACTTAATGAGTAATTACTGAGCCACTAGCACATCATCACCAGCATGTAACCATAGTCAGATTACCTGGAGCTGTATATACAGTAGTATACAGTACCCTTTAACTACAAGACCTGCAATTGCATCCCATTTTTCCTCACATAGCACAACAGTCACAGCCGTTATCTGTGGGGCCAGGGAGGAAATTTCTGCCTTGTACCATACAGACAGGACCACGAACCACAAGGAAGGTTATCTGTTCTTGTGGAGCTGCATGAGCCTTGTGAAAGACAAATGTGCTTCCTCCTCTTCCCCTTCCACTTCTAAAGACACATGGAAGGTGACATTATTTTCTACTGAGCTCCCAGACTCTCCTCTCCTTTGGGGTTACAAAGAAGTACAGCCAAATCAACATTTTATCGCTTAACAAATATCCAAACAAATCCTCTGTTTGTTTTGGCAGTTTAAACTTAAGACCTCATGCCTGCTAGGTAAGTGCTCTACCACTTGAGCCAAACACCCAGCAGTTTTTACTGGTTATGTTTTCAAACAGGGTCTTGAGCGTTTTGCCCAAGCAACCCTCAAACCATGTTCATACTACTCTTAGCTTGGATTATAGGTGTGTACCACCATGCCCAGACCAAACAAATTTCAAGAATATATTTCAGATTTTAAAAAAAAGAAAAAAAGAAAAAAAGGTAGCAGCCCTGTAATCCTAGCCTCTCAGGAGGCTAAGATCTGAGGACTGCTTTTGGAAGTAGTAGAGTATATGCTTCGCCCTAGGTTCAGAGATCTAAACAAAACAGAAGCTACTAATATTTTCTTTTCAAGGTTACCAAGTTATGAGATGATCTGACAAAGTTCTTTGGTTTTAAAACAATTCTCCTACACCCCATCTTCCTACTCCAAGCAATGCATATGGAGGCTTCAAGAGTTGCCGCTCAGGAGGGTGGCACTACTCTTCCTAGCCTCTCTACAGGGCAGCGCTAAACAGTTTACTGCTGAGTGAGCATCACTCTCTTGGGCAGCACTCACTGTGGTAAAACAGCAGTTCCTGGGTTGATTAAATTCAACTTCTGTGTAGGATTTCAGATAGTCACCAACCTAAGAAGCAAACAGTGCTATGTGCACAGTTTGAGTGAGGAAAACAGGAGCGTGGGAGACCAAGTGGTTTGAAGTCAACACACACAGCTGGTCCCTTGTTGAGCGATGAACATGCCAAAACATCATTTTATTAACTCAATTTTCCAATATTAAACATGGAAGCTGGTAAATCCAATTATTTAGATTACATCCCAATTCTAAACAAAGGGTGAGGAATGGGGGAGAAGGGAGATCACTCTGTTCATTCAGAAACTAAGAAACTGTGTCTGGCAAATGCAAAATGACCGGCATGGCTGCACTCTTTGTGCTGATGTGGGAGCAGGCCCTGATGCTTTGCCAACTTGCTGAAAGGCCTATTCAAAAAAATTTTCCTGTGTTTCCATCCCCAAAATAATTACCCACTCTATTCTACCCCCAGACATACACACACACTACAAACCTGGCAGCTACTCAAAGAAATAAGAGTGTGCCCATGTGTGTGTGCTGGAGGTTGTGGGGGGCCAGGCAGGGGATATCCTTTACCAGGGCAAGCTGCCCACCAAATTCAAATGCAAGTGCAGTTGTGGGCAAACCACACAGGATGGCTGTAAACATCCTGAATAGTAAAGAGAAAATAAACACATCCTCAAGTGAACCCAGAGGCAAGCAAGAGTCCCCTCCAAGGGCATAGCAAGGAGAAATGTACCATAGACGGTACCTTTCTGAGTGCCACCTCACCCTGTTCCCAGGCTTGTAATCGTGTCAAGGTCATCACACAAAGACAAAAAAAAAAAGGGGGGGGTGGAGTTCAGTGGGCTCCAGGAGAAGAGTTTGGCTGCATGGAAGGCAAGCCTTGCTCTGTGACATTTCTTCAGCTCTAGTCATGCTGCTTCACAGGTCTCTTTTCTGCTTTATATATAAACAGATGAAATTGTTTATCTAAAAAAAAAAAAACCAACCACAAGAGATTAAATATTTGCACCACTTGTCTTAATTAAGTAACATAGGGAGCTATTTAGAGTAAAAGTTTGCTTCAGTCAGCTTTGCCTAAAGGAACTGTCTGCTGGTTGAGTCCCTCTCATTGAATACGTAAGAAGTTTGGTTAGGTCTGACTGGTTCCAGGAAAAGATGAGCAGTAGCACACAACTTGAGATTTTGATAAACAAGATTTTGTGTCTATTGCATGGTGGCCTTGGTGCTCTCAAAATGCTAACTTTAGGACAAAGATATATAGATTAGGCTCCATTTACCTCCAAGCTACTGTGACCTCTGACCACTGCAATAAAACAAACAAGGCAGGCACCTCACTAGTTAATTCCCCTAACAATTCCTAGTAGGTTCTAGATGAAAAGTAGTGATCATTTGTGAGTACTAGGTGAGAAACTAACACCAATTCTCTAACTACTGGTAATGGGTAACTTAGATTTGAGATAGGAATTCTGCCTAGTGCTTTAAAAGTCTGAGAAGTAGAAAGAAGGCAAAATCCCTATCATACTAAACTTTTCTTAAATATTAGAAACATACTATTGTATTTCCTCACACTGAATCCTCCCAATGCAAACTAAACTCGTTACACAGACTACCTGTCTTCAGAACACAGGCATCCTTAGAATCACTAAGCTAACTACTGGTAAACACAGTCATCAGTACTGCCCATCAAGAAGCTGGCCCAAGGAGAAAGCAAGCTTTGCAAGCCCAAACATTATCACCACTTTTGGAAGATGTCACTACTTGTTCCCATGTTTCACAGCTCAAAACAAAGGCATCAAGGAGAAAGGTGAGCTTTCCTTCTCCTTTACTTGGGGGAAAGAAAGAAAGAAAGGAGAAAAGAAAATAAAAAGTTACAATGCAAAGAGCTATGAATAGATATCTGTAACCCCAGTGATTTATCTGGAGTATCAGAAACAAGAATATTGTTAAGTTTAGGGCCAGGCTGGGCAAAAACATGCCAAAACCCTGTCTTAGAAATAAAAACAAAAAGGTCTGTGGTATGGCTCAAGTGGTGGAGCACTTGCCTAGACTATGTAAGGTCCTAAATTCGATCAATACTACTCAAATACGGGATATGGGTGCGGGAGAAGGGTGGTAAATACATAAAAGAGAGAAACAATTTCCTCCAAGTTAAATGTTCTTTAGTGTATATAAATCTTAGGTTAGGTGGTGACATCCCACACAAATGATATGAAAGGTAATACAGCTTTGGATTCAATTAACAAAATTATTCAATTGTTACTCGAAATCTTACCTGGCATCCTAAAATGTCAAAGAACCAAGACTGCCTGGAAATCATGAATGTCATGATCAAGGAAACATTTGACATTGAGTTCTTTTGTGTTCTAGAAAGCAACCATGTCACACTGGAGCTGAATCCTCATTAATCAACAATTAAAGTGGCAACAAAGCCCCTTTGTTCTGTCAATCACAAATGTCACCTATATGTCAGTTATATAAATGCCACTTTTAGTTTACCACCTAGGCAAAGCTAAAGCTTCATGTCCTAAAGTCTCCAGGTAACTGAACTTCATTCTTATCAAGGATCCAACCCAGAACCCAGGATCTAAGAGTTGCAAATGTCCCATTCAACACACACTGTTGATTTAGTGGCAGGAAAAGCAAAAACGGAATCCTAAAGCAAGAGAGAGTAAATAAGGATAACTAGAGTCAGAAGAACAACACATGGAGCTGTCTTAAGACTCTCAACGGATATGGCCAAAGAAACTCCTACTTCATTATTGTAGGTACAAAACATGAACAAATTATCCAAACTACATTCAGTTTTAAAGGCCTAGTGATGCCAGTTAAAATGTTAATTTGCCTTTCCACTCATCCAGGAAGTGACACTGCCACTTTAGTTTTTAAGCTATCATTTTTTAAAAGACATTTTTCAATTTTAGGGTAATACCCAGCTACAAACTGCCAAAGGAAAACAAAAACAAAAACACCCTCCAGGGAGCCATCTCTTGACCAAAAGAATGGTTGGAGAGGGGAATGAATGATCTGACAAAGTAGGACTCATGTTTCAAGAAAAAACAAAAAACATGAGGAAACACCATTCATTCAGTAGGTTTCTAAAAGCACAACTGAAATCTAAGTCCCATTGAAAGTTCTCATCATAACATTATCAATGGGGTTGTGGTGGAATTCTAAAATCCATTCATGAGTAGGAGGATGGGGTACAGTGATAAGAGTGCTTACTTAGCATTAGCAAAACCCTGGCTTCCATCTGCAGTCCAAGAGGACCAAAGCGCAAAGGCAAGCCTCACAACATCAGACAGTCCAAAAGCAAGAAGAAACTTCTGCCATCTTTTATCCTCTTCCCCTCAAGCCTAAAATTCACCTTCAAAGGGATCTCTTTTTAAAGGTGTAAGAAAAGGAATGTCGTGCTGGGAATGTGGCTCAGTGGTAGAGTGCTTGCCTAGCATGCATGAAACCCTGGGTTCAATTCCTCAGAACCACATAAGCAGAAAAAGCAGGAAATGGCTCTGTGGCTTAAGTGGTAGAATGCTAATCTTAAGCAAAAACAGCTCAGGGACAGTGCTTAGGCCCTGAATTCAAGACCGAGGACTTGGGGGGGGGGGGGGGGGGGAGAGAAGAAAGCCGATCTCTCCAGTCCAAAAAAAAAAAAAAAGAACCTCATGCAGTGGCTAGCAGGCACCAATAGATGGCAATAGAGAGTCTTCAGACTCCAGCTCTAGAATAATCCTAGGAGTAAGGAATTCTGAATTAAGATAAACAATTCCTGCCTTTGGCCAATTTTTTGGACCTATATAAGCACCTGGTACTAGATAATAAGATAGCTGCTGTTTACAGAAAGTAGTAGCCCGAATGCTATTGTGTCCCTCCAGCTCCACTATAGCTCTAAAGTTCTCATACATAGAAACTCATAAACTCAGCTTTTCTAAATATCAAAATATAAGCCCACAGCTAAAGTATATAAGATTGATCTCCAATATGCTCTTTAAAAGGTGATTTTTACTACCAAGAAAAGAACAAAAAAAAAAAAAGTGTTGCAAAACGCCAGCACATGTTACTTTCAGAAATAAATTGAAAGTATTCATTTTGGAATTCTGACAGAAATTACCCAGTAGCCGGAATAATAATTTGTAATTTTTCAAGCTATGCTGTACCATGTAAGCCATTATTACCAGCCAGATGCTTTTCTGCATCAAAGGATTCACTACAATTTGCATGTTCTCCCCTCCTGAGCATTAGTAGTAGAGAGGTAGGTTTGTACAACTGTTGTAAGATGAGAATGTGTGATCATAAATACTAGAAATGGCTGAGAATATTCAGGTATTACATAGGAATAATGACACCAACTCAAAAGGAACTCTACAAGACAGTGTACTTTTGCAGAAGAGTGAGCCATTGGTCAATGGGCCAATAATCTGCAGGCAAGCACAGAGAAGGCAGGTTACTTTTTATCCCTAACAGGCCCTGCCCACACTGCTCCAATTGGCCCAGCTCAGGTTCACCATCTGCTCATATCAGGGTAGTCTGAAGATGTATTTACATAAAATGATCATTAAAAGACTTTGGAAGGCCGGGCGCAGGTGGTTCATGCCTGTAATCCTAGCTACTCAGGAGGCTGAGTTCTGAGGATGGCAGTTCAAAGCCAGCCTGAGACTCTGAGACTCTTATTTCCTATAAACCACCAGAAAACCAGAAGTGGCTCTATGGCTCAAGTGGTAAAGTGCTTGCCTTGAAGAGCTCAGGGTCTGTACCTAGGCCCAGAGTTCAAGCCCCACGACCGACAAAAAAAAAAAAAAAAAAACACAAGGAAAGGAAGGCAGCATGGCTAACTATGTATTAAAATGCTGCTTTTCTGAAATAATGACTGAATATGAAGTTAGCCTTGGTCTTATTTAAAGGCTAAGATACCTTCTCTTTTCCAACAAGCCACCCTTCCTCCCAAGCCATAGGTAATTGAATGAGTATTCCAAATGCTCATTCAAATGCCCTGAGCTGAAGAGCTCAGGGACAGCACCCAGCCCCACAGCTCAAGCCCCAAGACTGACCAAAAATAAATAAAGAAATAAAAGACTTCGGAGCACTCAAGCAATCTCAAAACATATTCACACCCCCTTCTACTTCCTTGAACAATTTGAGATGTGACTTTACTGCCTCTTGGAACAATCAGTTAAGACAAAACCTTACAGCTAAAATATCCTTCTTTACTAAAGCATTTCCTCCTTCTCTTTCTTAACTTGCTGATATTGTCTTGGCAGAATAATTAACCCAAGTCAAACCACGAGGCCAAAGCAGGAACTTTTTAGCAATTTTGATAGAAAAGAAGGCTTTTCTCACAATAATCAGTCACCACTTGTACATAGTAGGACAACAAATCTCCTTTTGACTGATGGCATATTCTGGAAAAACACAGCTCACCAGAGATTGGTTGATCCAATAGGGATCCATGTCACCGGAAACTGCAATGTCAGTTCTAAGAGACATCAGTGGCATGAGAATGTAAATAAAAACCAAGGAAATCGTATCATATCATTTCAAAATGCCGGTAACAAGGAATCAAGTCACAAAGATCTGCTTATTCTAAGGGATACCACCAGCATAACTTCTAATATTGAACTGTTACCAAGATTAAATTTTTTGCACACGGTGGTTAATATACTTCAGGCCAGAAAACAGAAACCTAAATCCAATTGAGTGAGAATGAGGGTCTTAAGAGTGGATGGGAAAAGGGCCTATCACAATATTCTATCTTTGCTAGGTTCCATCAGACATGGCAGGCTGTACATCCACCGGCCCTCTGTCTAATCCCATGTACAACACTACAGCCCTCACCTGTCCATGAACCACAGATAGTACAGAACCTTCCATAAACTATGTTTTTTCCTTCCTTTAATGTTTCAGCGTATTATTTTTTCTGCTCCTCTTTTTTTTTTTTTTTTTTTTTGGTTGGTTGTGGGGCTTGAACTCTGGGCCTGGGCACTGTCCCTCAGCTCTCAGCTCAAGGCAAGGGCTCTACCACTTGAGCCACAGCACTACTTCCAGTTTTTCTGGTGGTTAATTGGAGATAGGAGTCTCACTGACTTTCCTGCCCAGGCTGGCTTTGAACCACGATCCTCAGATCTCAGACTCCTTAGTAGCTAGGATTACAGGCATGAGCCACAGGCTCCCGGCTTTCTGTTCCTTCTTAAATCAAAGCTGTTCATCTTTCTACCAAAAAGAGCCAATTTACTACTTCTTCTTGGCAGATCCAAATTGTCAGCACCTCGTTTGGGGATACCATTGTTGAAAACGACTGCTGGAATGCAAACCCTGCATGCTAGATAATAAGATGACTACTGAAAGACTTATGAGCAGGGAGAGTACACTGAACAAGGACAACTCATACCACGGACATGAAGCAACAGAACAGTAAGAGATTTCATCACACTACTCAGAATGGCAGCACAATTTAAAATTCTTAAGTTATATATCCCCTAATTTTTTTAATTGGGGGCCACTGAAAAGTGAAATCACTGAAGGGATAACAGCTAAGGAGGGATTACTGTAAACAAACAGAAAAGTCATGCTTGTGGACAATAGAGGTAGATTGGGAGCAAATGTATGCAAGACCAATAAGGCCCACCCTAATTACATTTAGTTTCAATGAGCCTTCAATAGGAGTCTGGCAATGTCTTCTACATGGTGCCATAACCAGACCGCCCATTCTTTGTCTGACAAGTATAGAGCCATTTAACCAATAAACCCTACTAAAGATACAAAACTGTTGCTGCTAATGCTAATATAATCAGGGCCTTGCAGATATCTCTGCATATGAGATAGGATCTTCTTGTTGTGACACTAGAAAAGTAGTTCCACAGGCTCTGCAAAAACTAGGACAAAGCTAATAGCAGAAACACCCAGAAGTGAAATTGGGGGGTATGAGCAAGCCATCCTTCTAGGTATAGAGACACAGTTCTGTAATCCCAGCACTTAAGAGGTATGGGGGCGGGGAGGGGGGGGAAGAAAAGAAAAATAAATAAGCAAGCCCATTCTCCCAGTGAAGGTGACTCCTTCGTAATGGTTAAACTCCATGACAATTTCTGATCTTTATTTGGTTTCAGAAAACATCCTCAGAAAAGATCTAACTTCCAAGCAAAACAAGATTAAAATACTCAAATGATAGTGTGCCTCTAGCAACTCAGAAAGGATGAGATATCCTGTCCTTCATTAATCCCTCATCTTCCTTGTCAGACAGAAAAGTTAAAGCCACAAATTCAGCCTATTTCAGCACATCTCAAACTCTCTCCAAAGAAGGCTGCAGCCACATGTCTATCCTAGGTTTCTTCTACAGCCTCTCTGTCACTGGACATTTCTTCTGAGGGAAAATAGGGAGATAAAGAAATGGAAAGATGGGGCTGGGAAGGTGGCTCAGGGGTAGAGTACTTGCTTCACAAGCATGAGGCCCTGGGCTGGCTTCCTCAGTACCAGATACGCAGAAAAAGCCAGAAGTGGCGCTGTGGCTCAAGTGATAGAGCACTAGCCTTAAGCTGAAGAGCTGAGGGACAGAGCCTAGGCCCAGAGTTCAGGCCTTATGACCTACCCCACCCCACCCCCCCAAAAAAAAGAAAAAGGAGAGAACAGTCAAAGAAAGGAAGAGAATCGAAGTTGTACATGGTCCTAATGATATCTGAGCACTTGTAGCTCAAGCAGGGAAGGAGGATACCCATACTACTGACTAATAAACCTCTAATAAGAGAGAATGTGATCAGAAGCATTTATTAGTGAGAAACATTAATTGCTAACTTCCAAAATGTTACCTTTCACCCTCAGCTTAAAAACCTCGTTTCAGTGAGTCCTTCAAAACATAGGGTTAAGAAATTACCTTCTGTGATGTTTCCTAGCCACTTACTTGATTCTCTCTGCGGTCCATTCTCCCCGGATCTACCACCCACCCAGATTCAGAATAAACAGCTTCAACTGAACAGATGAGAACACACTGTGGAGGTGGTGGGAACCACAATGAAAAGAGGAAGTGAGAGACTAAGAAAAAAATTGTCGCATTGTGAAAACTGGAAAGAAACAATGATATGCTGAGCAACCATGGAAATAAATAAATGACGTACTTCTCTACTCTGCAAGTCACTGATTAACAGTAAGTACATTCTTTCTTACTGTTGGTTTCTCGGAACATTGTGCCAGCAAATGGGCAAGTGCAATATAATGCTCATAAAGACGTAGGGAAGGGGAAGGACAGTGCTTAACTATTCTCTTTTATAATGACTCTCTTCATTTCCACCAGTCTAAACATGCCCTAATGGTCTTCCTTTGATCCAAGGAGCATCCATCTTGAGCTGTGTCAATAGGCTGCCAAACTCCACACTCTAGGCCATACATCAGCCCAGAGAAAGGTGGTGATTGCTCTACCTCCAGCAATTTGTAAATGAGCCTAGTAAGAGATTATTTCCAGCTGGACACTTAAACCTTCCTGCTCTAACATCCAAGACCATAGTAAAGTTATACACAGTCACCAACACGTGACCGACTGTGGGGGACTCAGGGGCTGCAAAAGTATCCTCCTAACTCATGCCTTGTTTGCTTAGAAAGAGTACAGAATAAACTACTCTTTTCAAGACTATTATCTCTAGCACTTCGGAGTCATCAGGCTCAGCATCAGAATAAGCCAGTCTTAAATATATGCATGCAGATGCATACACCCCCCCGCACTCATACACACAGGGTATGGCTGAAGTAGTAGAGTGCTTGTCCAGTATATTGGAGAACAATCCCCAGTAACATGAAAAAGAACAGAAAACAGAAAAAAATAAAGATACACACTGGGAGCAATACATACAATGGGAGCAATAACAGACAGTAGCACAAAGCTAGCAAAATCCATACCATCTCCCCAAAGCCCTTTTAAGGAAGTCATTTTTTTTTTTCTGGAAATGACTTTTTTTGCACCCTCTCTCACCCACTTCTCCAAGAACGCAGCCCCTCCCCCATATTCTAACAAATTGGTGGTTCCAACTAGTCTTCTGGTAACACTTTTGAGAATTCAGATTTCTCTTTTTCTTGTTAACCTGTCTTTTGTAATTTTGTAATTTTTGTAAGACTCCCCCCCCCCCCCACCCCGGTCATAGGGCCTGAACTCAGGGCCTGGGCACTGTCCCTCAGCTCTTCAGCGCAAGGCTAGCACTCTACCACTTGAGCCACAGCGCCACTTCCGGCTTTTTCTGCTTATGTGGTGCTGAGGAATCGAACCCAGGGCCTAATGCATGCAAGGCAAGCACTCTACCACTGAGCCACCTTCCCAGCCCCCCACTTAAGACTTTTAAAGAGTGGAAGGTTTCTTTCCTCCTTAACATTGACGTATTTTACAATTCTCAGGCTTCATTCAGTCCTTTCTGGAATGGAGATGTAAAGGAAATGGAGGGAGAGGTCAGCAATCTACTTCACACTAATTTTTGAGAGTGCTTCCTTTTTATGTTATATAATTTTAAAAGGGAAATACACTAGAGGGGTATGCTTGCAATTTAAGGTGCCACCAGATTAAGCCATCTCTTCTTGTTCTTGATTGCCATGATCCTTCACTTCTGGGATTAAAAAATCATCAACAAACCTCAGGTAAGAATAATAAAACTCAGTGATAGAATTAGTCAGCAACAAATATTGTGAATTTACAGCACAGATAAAAAAAATTAGAAATCGTGCTGTGGCTCAAGTGGAAGAGCACTAGCCTTGAGCTGAAGATTCAGAGACAGCACCCAGGACCAGAGTTCAAGCCCCATTACAGACACACACACAGACACACACAAGTAAGTGACTGAGCAGCAAATTCAAATTCATGCTACTAGACTACTGAGCAAATTTTTTTTAAACCAAAAAGACTTTGCTAGGTAGACCTCTGGTGCTCTATTACTTTGCTAAGAGGCAGTATATTTTAAGAATTGAGGCCAGCCATGATTCTATAGTATGACTGAGATGAAGAGAAAGGGCACCATGGGGACTGTACAAAGACATACATATATCTACTCTCTGCATAAACATGGATAGCCTTGGGACGTGATGAAATGTGCCTTAATCCAATTACAGCATGACAATATAAAATTACCTAGGCTAAGCCAAGAATCAGGTGCCAGCTCCTGTAGCAACTGCCCTCTAGGACAAAAATCCCTATGGGAACTCATTCCCTGAAAGGGAACTTACGAGTAAGAAAGGTAGCAGGTATTCCTAGACTACCTTCTCAAAGGCCCTTCCCAAAGCCATTAACAGACTTCAGACCCAGGTTTCTGAGTGAAAATCTGAGCTGAATAGCTCAACAATAAAAGAAGTCAGTTGACAGGTAAGCAGTGGTATGTATGCATCAAGGCTATTCTAGGCCTGGTGTACTGGGCTCATCTTTTTTGAGCTCTCAAAGCCTAACATCCTATAGAACAATAACAGCACTATATACACTATATACACCAGGTGAAGAATCAAATGGCACTTGACAGAGGAATACGCACTGGAATTTTATTTTCCCATGAACTGAATTCATTTTAAAGTGAAAACAGAAAGTATTAAATACCATTCTATGAAAGGAAACAGCATTAAGCTGTAGTCCATGCCACCTGAACTTATAACCATGAGACAGAATATACTGCAGTGTTTTCCAACTCCAGAGTTCTCCAAGGAGGTATTACAGTGGGATGATGGGGCCCGAATTCCACAAAAAGTGGTGAAATGCAGCAGTGTGGGTCATTTCCAAGAATTCTAAAGAACAGGCCATTCAACAACTCAAAAAAGTATCGAGATGGGAAATAATTAAGAAAATCCTGAAACAAAATGCAAAGAAAGCGACAACTCAGAAGTATACATGGAGAATATCTGCTATCTTTGTACTTTTATCCCCAAACAAACTTCAACTTGAGAGTCCCAGACTTGAAGGGTGAGAAACCACCACCATCAGGCTCCTCCATGATCCCCAACTTCTAAAGTAGAACCCACCCTATTTATATTAAACAAGTATTCCCCTCCAAGGACTAAGTATCCTGTCTGAGAAGTTGTGAAATAAATAGCCTGGTCATTTCAAGGATACAGGATCCAAAAATCAGAACTTGAACCCTGAATTAATGTCCGAAAGGTACCTGGGCAAAGTAAACCTGAATCCTCTGCAAGAACAGTTCATTCAGGGGAAATTTGAATAATTCACTCTTTACCAAGAACATAAAGTACCACGAGCAAAACCCAGCAGAAACCAAACTGAAAACCAGTCAGCAATGCAAACTAGCAGACACGGTTTAAATAAATAAAAACCAAACTTGAAAATATCTTCAAAACAATCAATACTAAGACTAACATTGAAAAAAAATAACTGAAAGCAGCATTTGAATATATTAGCCTAATATTTGAAAAGGACCAAAAAGAACTTGCTAAATGAAAAAAAAAAACTTTGCAGGAGGATCCCTGGGGCCCCAGAACTCAAGAGCAACCCACACAATACAATACAGCAAGATCCCGTCTCAAAAATAAAATGAATCGTAAATAAACAAATTAGAATTAATGCTTTTTATTTAGTAGAACTTTTGACCATGTTTTCATTAAAAACAAACCCAAATTATGAAATGCAAAGCTTAAAAATAAAAAAAATCATGTATTACACAGATTCCTGCAAGTTAATCTTGAGGCACAGGTACAATCTTAGTAGGCTCCAGGTATGAAGTTGAAAAGACACTGCTATATATATACTTGAGAAGCTTCTCATCTCCTCCTGAGAGATCCAGAAACAGCAGCTAGAGAAGGATTTTTATTGACCTGAGAGTAGGATTAAGCTACTACAAAATACTACTGGAGAAGGCACAATAACCTTCTACCAAGATACTTGAATTAACAGTCCAAGGAATCACATAATAATAGAATTGTGAGGCTCATACTTGGGTGAATGAATGGGTTTCTTTCCTGTTGTGCTCTGGGGAGGGAAGAGCCTCTGTTGTCATGACAATGGTAAATCAACACATTCCCTTCCACACTTCCCACTGGTTAAAATAAACAGATCAGAGCTGACCTTATTTGCACCTACCAAAAGAATTTCTGAAAGCACCCCTCATCACCCGCTCCTCCAGAGAACTGGCTTCTACCCAGTCTTCATGCAACATGCATTGAGCGATACTCCCACATCCCTTAATAGCTATATAGAACATAGGTCACTGAGAAAACGTTGATGGGTATATGAAATTGCCTGTCACTGTAAACATGACTAGAAGTATGAATTCTGTGCACTGAAAGACAGCTATATATGGTGTTATTTAGTGTCATCTCTCCTGTATGATCTACAACAAAACTTGCTTTGTTGCACACAGAAGCTGTTAGGAACACCGTGAAAGGTGGAGACAGACTTATGGAGGTGTGTATGTTTTAAGGACACATTTCCCCACGGGGCATAAATTAAAGTTTGTACAAGTTGAAACGTGTGAAAGCAAGCGAAGAGTAAATTGCATACATATACGCATAAATGAAAATCCTCAATCCCATTCTACCCCTGCCACACAAAGAAAGACAAACAGTCCAGTAACATACATGCATTCACACAATGGTAAGAGATATGGAAAAACTCCTAAGGCTTAAAAAAAAATTAAGGTACAAAGACATGAATGTGTAATGGATACAGTCTTCTTGTCTGTCAACCAGAAACTCATCCATGAATACCAGAAGTCAAAAGGAGCAGGCAGGGGCTGGGAAGGTGGCTCAGTGGTACAGAGTGCTTGCCTTGCATGCATGAGGCCCTGGGTTTGGTTCCTCAGCACCACATAAGCAGAAAAAGCCAGAAGTGGCACTGTGGCTCAAGTGGTAGAGTGCTTGCCTTGAGCTGAAGAGCTGAGGGACAGAGCCCAGACCTAGAGTTCAAGCCCAGGACTGGCAAAAAAAAAAAAAAAAAAAAAAAAAAAAAAAGGAGCAGGCAAGGGAAGTACCATACCTTAATCTACCAAGGTCTAGGAATAATGTTAAAAGCAGAAAAGTTAGGAATAATGTTAGAAACAGAAAAGTCAAAGACTATCCAAGACTACATCATATTGCCTGCTTAGAAGAGTTTTCATAGCAAGCAAAATCCTCCCCTCAGATGTCATGACCTTAAGCAATTTGGCATCTGAGCATTTACTGAATAAAATTCAGTTAAAAAAAAATGAGAGAGAAAGAGAGAGAGAGAAGGAGGCTGGGAATATCTGGCTGCCAACCACTATAAATAATTTCAAATACAACACAAGGAAAGGAAAGACATTATTATTCTTCTGTCTCTGCATAAAGCAAATGAACAAGGCAAGGAAGTAAACATTTGGTAAGGCACAAAGAAAGGCATCTCCAAAAGGTGCTGGAGGTAAGTAAGAGGGCCCCCAAGCAGTCTTAACCACAGAAATAACCGCTGTCCACTATGTAGAGAATGGACATTGATTACTTGTTATTTATTGCTTAGGGCTTTACATGAGATATAACCTTTAGTCCTTAAAAGTAGTGATTATCAAAGGGTGATTCCCCAACTAATAGCATCAGAATCCAAGTACTGGATCTAAGGCTATACCTCAGCCCTGCTGAAACAAAAGCTCTAGAGGCTGAATCAAGTTGAGCTGTTCACTCCCAACCTTCCTTCACTCCTTTCTTTCCTGTTTGTACGCATATCCATGCAAGCTCTCACCAGTAACAGGGCCTGAAATAGTCTCATATTCTTGCTTGGCTTTTTTGTTTATAGGAGGGACTCTTTATCACTTGAGCCACAACCCCAGTCCAGCTTTTACCCTGGTTAATTGAAGATAAGAGTCTAACAATTTTCTGCCCAGGCTACCTTGGAGCCTCCATCATAAGATCCTGCGTTGCTAGGATTACAGGTGTGAGCCACCGGCACCCAGCTAAGGTATGTGTATAACATGCCCTTCAGTGCTGATACAGATTATATCTGAGCTAAATAGTATTATGGCTGCCATAATCACACTTAGGCATGGCTACTTTAAGTAGCTTTTAGCAACACACACACACACACACACACACACACACACACACACACACACACACACACACACACACACACACACACACACACACACACACACACACACACACACACACACACACACACACACACACACACACACACACACACACACACACACACACACACACACACACACACCCTCTACTTTATTCCAAAACCAGCACTCACAGTAGATTTAGGGGTCCTAACTGGCTTAGTAAAAACATATGAGCACCACTCAGCAGGCCCTAGCCCGTGTATTCCTGAGATCTGATAGTTTCGTTGCCGTATCTGTAGTTACCTCTAGGTTAATGGGAATTACCACATAATAGTTCCTAGTTAAAGGTCTACAATGGACATAAAAACCTCTTCAGAGAAATCCATGGATCAACATCCAAACGGATTTCTATAATGTCCGTACATCTTAATATATTTTAAATTCATATGGCAATTGTATATATTTATAGCATACAGATTTTGACACTTCAAAACCTGCATATAGCGTGTTCAATACATACAATAAGATCAAAGATAAATCCATTATCTAACAAGTCAGACATTTATCAATTCTTTATAATGGGAATATTCAAAATTCTCTCCACTGCTTTGAAATATACAATTGTTAGCAATCTATATTCTACTACTGTACTGTATTATTCAACTATATTATTCTACTATACTATAAAAGAGTATAATAAGTTACTTCTATCTGAATGTGACTTATTTTTAACATTTTCTTTAATTGCCTTCACTGGAAAGGAAAACAGTAGACATTGTAAAAACTTTCCTTACATACTTTCTATTTTAAAAGCGTGCAATTCTCATTTCCATTTACAAGTATCTAAGAGCAAACCAAAGAGAGGGGAACACAAATAGCTCATCACTGTAAATAATCCTAGCTATTTAGGAGACCAAATTGCTGGGATTTTACTTTGAGACCAGCCTGGGCATTTCTGGCCCACTTCTTCATAATGCTAGGCTCAGTGTCCTGTACCTAATACCCTAGCTACCTACGGTAACTACCTAACACAGTTGGATCATGCCCGGTGGATTGTGCCCAGTGTACACCAGGCAGGAAGCATGGTCATCAGTAAGACTGCCTGCTTAGCAAGTGTTGGGCCCTGAGTTCATGTCCCAGCACTGCTGAGAGCCAGGGAACAAACAGCAGGTCTCCAAATCAGGACACAAGTTTTTATACTCCCTCATCATCACTAAGAAATTTGAGAAACACCTAAAAGTACTTGTTTATGCCACGGCTTGGATAACAGGAAAAAACACAAGAGCAAAACAAAAGGTGCATATAAATACTTGAAGGTGTTTGCTGGTACAATTCTTCGAGATATGCAGCAGAGGGTAAGTAGAACTTGCCTTAGTCTCTCCTTAGCTTTTTAGCAATTCAGCAAAAGTGGCTTCTTTCAGTATGCATATAGATTTCTGCTGATGTAAATCATCAGTGTACATTCTGGCTTCAGTTCACAGGAAACACTACTATAGCCTCTAATTAGGAATAGTCACAGACTCTCTGTCCTCCCTAATCCACAGATTTTTTATCTATGGAATGGTAGGATCTCATGGTCAGATGACCTTTAAGGCCAATATTCAGCCCAGCACAGTTGATACTGGAGGCATCAAAAATGTTGAGAGAGGGGCTGGGAAGATGGCTCAGTGGTAGAGCGCTTGCCTTGCATGCCTCAGGCCCTGGGTTCGATTCCTCAGCACCACATAAGCAAAAAGAAAAAAGCCAGAAGTGGCACTGTGGCTCAAGTGGTAGAGCACTAGCCTTGAGCTGAAGAGCTGGATAGTGCCCAGGCCCAGAGTTCAGGCCCCATGACCGGAACCTCCCCCCCCAAAAAAAAAAATGTTGAGAGAGAAATCATGGCAAAGGTAGTCCCAATCCCTACAAAAAAAAGTAAGCAAATATAAACTCCAGAAAGGCCAACTGCCAATACACCTCACACAGGCATTTTCCTGAATAAGCAACAACATATCAAATCTGAGGCCTGTCACAATGAATGCAAACATGTTTGTGAGGGGCTGAATAACAGTCTGAACAAATTTGTAGCTGTGTTCTAGGAAAGGAATGACTTTGAAAACAAGATATATTTAGAAGCTGCTAGAATGCCATCCGACACAGTTCCAAGTTAGAAGAACAATTTTAAAAATGTGGAAGTCAATGAATACCTCATAATAACCACAAATAACCCCTAGATCAGCCTGAGTCATGCACATGTGTCCATGAAGTTGTCACAACAGACCACTCACTAAGAGTTTCTCAGCAGCTAAAGTGGGCTTTGGCCCAGAACAAATTCCTTAGAAAGTCAACCACTCCCAAAAACGTAGGCACTAATGAAAAGTCTTACTTTATACTTATCAAAAACCACTTCATCATGGGGCCTGATGCCAGCAGCTCACACTTGTAATACTAGCTACTCAGGAGGCTGAGATCTGAAGATGACAGTTATAAGCTCACCCATGCAGGAAAAATCCATGTGACTCTAATCTCCAATTAACTAGTTCTCTCTCTCTCTCTCTCTCTCTCTCTCTCTCTCTCTCTCTCTCTCTCTCTCTCTCTCTCTCTCTCTCTCTCTCTCTCTCTCTCTCTCACACACACACACACACACACACACACACACACACACACACACACTTCAAGGAGCTCAACACATGCCTCAGAGTTGACTGGTGCTTCTTTTGTGAACCTGTAAACCATATTATCTACACACAATGGATCTGACTCAGTACAACATCTAGCTAATACACTGTTACATATTCAACAGAATAGTACTGCAAATAAAAAGTAACATCTCAAAATGCCCTCATCTATTTCAACACCTAATCTGAAACCAACTATAACCAACAGGACAAGGCTTTTGTTTTCCTTCAATGTTTACCTTCTTCCTACTTAACTGTGATGGACAGATATTAGCATTGAGATTGTTTCTACATAAATGAAATTTCACCACTGATTAAATATGGTATTCAAGACTCATAGAAACTTTGTAAACTCAACTCCATAGTACAAATAAGCCATACCTCGGTCATCTACCTCTGGGAAACTGAACAGTGAATAGGTTCTGTCTGGGGGCAAGAAAGGTTACCAACAGAAGGTGTACAGCTACTGGAGATAGTGAATAAGGATGAATATGGTCAAAGTTAATATAAATGACTGAAAACAAAAACAATGAAAACTGTCAAAATTACTTCAAGAAAGTGACAAGAAAGTAATGGAAAAAGGATTGAGTTTGATCAGGATTTATTAAATATACATATACGAAACTGTCACAATGAAACTCCCCTTAAACAACTAATGTATGCTATTTAAAAAAAAAAGTCTTAGCCGGGTGCTGGTGTCTCACGCCCATAATCCTAGCTATTCAGGAGACTGAGATCTGAGGATCATGGTTCAAAGCCAGCCCAGGCAGGAAAGTCGATGAGACTCTTATCTCCATTAAACTACTAGAAAACCAGAAGTGGTGCTGTGGCTCAAGTGGTAGAGCACTAGCCTTGAGGTGAAGAGCGCAAGGATAGCACACAAGCCCAGAGTTCAAGCCCCATCACCAAAAAAAAAAAAAAAAAAAAAAAGGCTTGGGGGGGGGGGGGGAAGGAAAATGTCAGATATATTCATCACCACAACAAAAGAATATTATCATGGGTTATATACTTTTAAATCAGAACAAGACCAGAAAACTGGAGCCATCCCTCAAGTCAGTGCCACAGGGAGAAGGAGCATAGGCCAGCACTTGTCTTGGCATCATTCATCAAGGATGGTGACTGGCAATCTGCTGATCTCATCCTTTATTTTACTCTCAGGACTCTAGACTCTACTGGCAAACTACCTGCTTATATCCTAATCCGAGATCTTCCAAAAATAAAGTATGCAATAAACATTTTGGTTTCTCTGCATATAAATGTGTAGTTTTGAACCAGAGATATATACATTGAGCCAGAGAAAGGCAGAGGAAGCACCAGACAGGACAAAGGAGAACATTCTATACTACTACACACATGTGGGCATGTGCACATGTGTGCACTCTTTCTCACACACATATGCTAAGATCTCTCACACATACAGTCACATAAGAACAAGCACACACAGCCCTTCACAATATGACAGAGTGAAAAAGATTGAGACTAATCAAAACAGAATTATTTGCTTCAGAAATATGGCTCCAAGCCGGGGCTCTGGTGGCTCATGCCTATAATCCTAGCTAGTCAGAAGGCTGAGATCTACGGATCACAGTTCAAAGCCAGCCCAGGCAGGAAGTCTGTGAGACTCTTATCTCCGATGAATTACTCAGAAAAAAGTTTGCTGTGGCTCAAGTGCTAGAGCACTAGCCATAAGCAAAAGAAGCTCAGAGACAGAGCCCAGGCCCAGAGTTCAAGCCCCGAAGCTGGCACCCCGCCTCCAAAAAAAAAAAAATCCTTACAAACATTTCATTTTTTTATACTTTAACAACTCTTAGAATTTGTTTATTAAATATAAAAATATTTATCCCATACTAGATCCTCCGTCACTGACTGATGATAAAAAGATATGAAGATAAAAACACAGACTGCCCTATGGGTTCCAAGGCTAAGGGCCATACTCTTTGAAAACTGGAACATTGAATAGCACAACCTAGATAGCAGTGGCCTACCCCATCCCTCTCAAACACATGCAAGAAAAAGTAGTGAAGAAGATGATTTAAACCACTTCTATGAAATGAGCTTTGGGCTAGCAGGACAGATCTACCAAGGCTTTTATGTGAATTATACTCTAGGAGATTCTATCTTTGCAAATCAAAGCCATTGAGCCTAAAGCAAAGGAGAAAGCAGTCTGGCCTGATATTTACCCTTTTTCAAAAAAAAAAAAAAAGGGGGGCGGGGAGCCAAACTCTCACCTGGAAACAAGTCATTTGGATTGCTCCCCTCACTGTCCAGGCAACCCCCCTACCAACCACAAAATCAAAGGGAGGGAAGAAGCAGGGAAAGTGAGTTTAGCAAGAAGCATTCCTTTCCCACCTTTAGTCTAAACACTGTGTATGGCTGTCAACTGTGCTACATAGCCAGATACAGTACCACCATCACTAAGTATTCCTAATAAAAAGGCATTGTCTAAGAACCCCCCCCCATGTGAAGCTGGAAGTGGCACCAATGATTGTCACCCTCCTTTGCGATCCAAGAGATTCCAAACACTCACAAGCCTACCACACTGTCTTGTTCATCTCAGCATCAATCTGTGTGCTCTTAATTTGATCATGATAGATTCTGAGACTGATTTAAAAAAAAATTTTTTTCTGGGATGGCCAGATTCTACCAAAAGGACAATGGTGATGTTTAGATTTGCCCACTGTGGGTGTATAAAGGCGAGGAAGAGAAAAACACGTGACAGACGTTCATATTTAAAGACTAGAGAGAGCCTTGAAAGAAGATGCAAGAAAGAAACTGGTACCCAGTGGTTTCCATGGCAACTACAAAGCATGCTAGACCCTGATTTGCATGGAAGGTGGAAGTGATATCCCCACAATCTGATCTCCAAGGTAACAGAAAAAGGAAATGGCCTCAGCAGTAATAAAATTGTCTTAGATAAAGTTCTGGCCCATTTTCTTTAAACCAATGTAGCAGAAGTCTTGTGTGTTTATCAGGAGTTTTAAGCAATTAATGGGGCTGGACATAACATTCCCTCAAGTGGCTCAAAAACCTGTCTGAGGAAACAACTAATGACCAATTAAGCCAAAAACACCTCTGCCAATGTCTTTAATGCACAAACTCTGAGGCAAGTCCCACATAGCCATCCCCTCCGACTTCATGCTCCACCCTCTCAAGACAGGGTGTGTTTATGCAGAAGATTTGAGTGCCTGCAGGAACCTATGTAGCCAGCCTCATACTACCAGGAAAGAAAACTTCAAAGAAATAGGACCTTGATTTCACTCATATGGTATGTAATACACCATTCCAGACAGTCAATCACAAACAGTAAATTTCAAAATAAACTGGAACCAGTCAGTTTGGCCTGAAAAATAACTTTCCTGCTTAACACTCCCACCAAGTGTAACTCAAAGTATGGCTGTATTTTAAATTACCTTAAAGGCAGATTAAAAATGTACTTATAAAGCTGGGCGCTGGTGGCTCACGTCTATAATCCTAGCTACTCTGGAGTCTGAGATCTGAGGATTGATTCAAAGCCAGCCCAGGTGCAGGAAAGTCCCTGTGACTCTTATCTCCAATTAACTACCAGAAAACCGGAAGTGGCTCTGTAGCCCAAGTGAGCTGAAGAGCTCAGGGACAGGGCCCAGGCCCAGAGCTCAAGTCCTTTTGATCACAGAAATAAAACAATAGCTTTAGTCCATCAATTCCCTTTTAATTGGTCAGAAAATAACTTCTTCCTATTAGCTTAAAAAAAAAAAGTAGCTGAGCTAAGTGGCTCAAGCCAATAATCCTAGAAGGTGAAGAGATCAGGGATAGGACATAGAGGCTAGCTTAGGACTAAATCTGTGAAACTCTCATTCAAAGGCTAGGCACAGTGGCCAACTTGTTATGCCAGCTACAAGAGAACTACAATGCCTAGCAAGCAGTAGCACATGCTTTCATCTCCAGTGAAATGAAGATAATCACAGCCCAAGTTGGCCTGGGTATAGAATGAGGTCTCATGTTGAAAATAACCAGTGCAAAGGGGAGCTAGAGGTATGGGACCTTCCTTGCAAGTGCAAGGCCCTGAATTCAATCCTTATTACAAAAAGGAGTTTAAGATGACTCTCCCCCCCCCAAAAAAAAAAAATGAAGAAGGAGGTGGCAGCAGTGGCAAGCAAAACTGACCCTTGTTTTTCATTTCTTAAGGTGAAGATAATCCTCTTGGAGCCTTGTTCCCTGCCATAATGGGCCCATTAAAGATTAGCTCCCAAGCCAAATGCTGAGGCAAAACCTATCTGCCCAGAGGAAACACCTACACTTGATAATATCTTTTTTAAAGTGCCATGGGATAGGATAGTAAAAAATTCCAACCATTTTAAGTGTCAAGTTTTAGTACTAAATCCTGTTGACTCAGCTATAAATTAGGGATGATAAAACAAGAGAATTTAGGTAGCACCAAATTATCTTGCTAATGGGAAGACTCCTTTAAACAAAGGTTTCATGGTTTCGAAGAAATAGAAGTTTCTAATATTCTCTGGCTTTAGAGTGAGAATTACTATTTATAGGTCAAATGCTATTCATATGCCTCTTTCTTAATTTTGAAATGTTCTTTTTACACTGGGTCAAGGCTTACTTAGGCTATTCATTTCACTCTTTCCTTTTTTGTTCTGGTACCAGGTCTTGAAATATATATGCCAGTCTTGCGTTCTCATTGGCTTTTTTATTCAAAGCTAGGTTCTACTACTTGAGTCATACCTCCACTTCTAGTATTTTGCTAGTTAACTGAAGATAAGGGTCTCATGGACTTTTCTGCCCAGGCTGGCTTTGAACCTTGATCTTCAGATCTCAGCCTCTCAAGTATTTAGAATTACAGGTATGAGCCACCAAAGTCTGGCTTTTTTTATTACTAACAAAACTAACTGAAAAGCTGATGACTGTGGCTAAAACAGTGCCATTATTACTTCCATTTCTGGGTGGCATGATTCTCTTTCTCATTCATTATCAGTCAACCAGAAGAACAGTTCCAGCTAAGAATGATAAGGTCATGATTTATCTCCCGTTTACCTGAAAGAACTAAAAAGCCATCTAAGAAATGGGCATGATAAAAGAATGAACTATGGTCTCTAAGAGGGAAAGAACAATGATTCTCCAGGCTACAGGTAGGGAAAAGCACAGGTAGGGAAAAGTTAGTCTGGGCAAAAATCTGAGACTCTTATCTCCAATTAACCACCAAAAAAACAGAAGTAGAAGGAAGAGTGTCAGCCCTGAGCAAAAATACTAAGCAAGAACATGAGCCTTGAATTCAAGGCCCAGTATAGGCAGCCAGGCCAGGAGGGAGGTAGGCAGGCAGGTAGACAAGCAAGCCGGCACACATACATATAAACGTACATGCTCACACAAACCTGCCTCAAAAAAGAGAGGGGAAGGACAGGAGGATGACATACTCAATGATACTTAGTGGTACATTTTGGGCATAAGCTATCAAAAGTAAAAAAGTAAAAATAATAGGCTGATAAGAATGATTACAGCATCACTGGGGTAAGAAACAAATTCAGAGAAACTAAATAAACCCCCCTTTTGGGAGGAAATTGAACAAAAACATTTTTTATTGCATCAACTTTTTTCTAAAAGTGGCCAACTATACAGAACCATTTTAACAAGATCACTGAACATAGAGCACACAAAGAAAAATTAGACCAAGGCATATTATGTATAATTGCTTATGATCACAAATTGAAAAAGGAGTTGTGATCTGCAGTGTGGGAAATATGATTATCTGGTAGAGTTAAGGACTTAACAGATTCTTGGCAAAGTACAAACTATGAGAGACTGAAAAAAGTGAAGAACTTCTGAGGAATTACTGGTAATCTAGAATTCTATACTCAGTAAAATTACCTTTTAAGGGCTGGGAAGGTGGCTCAGTGGTAGAGCGCTTGCCTTGCATGCCTGAGGCCCTGGGTTCGATTCCTCAGCACCACATAAGCAAAAAAGGAAAAAGCCGGAAGTGGCGCTGTGGCTCAAGTGGTAGAGCGCTAGCCTTGAGCTGAAGAGCTGAGGGACAGCGCCCAGGCCCAGAGTTCAGGCCCCACGACTGGACCCCCCCCCCCCAAAAAAAAAAAAGAAAAAAAAATACCTTTTAAACCTGCAGGTGATGTTTTACAACTGCATGTTGACTGTACAAGCACCATAATAAATATGAGAGTGAAATAAAGATCTTTTCAGACACATAAAGGCTCAAAAGATTTCTGTCACTAGTAAGAATTGTTAAAACTTCAAGAAAAGGAAAATCATGCCAGAAGGATAACTAGATCTAAAGCAAAGAAGGCCACCAGAAATATGAACTAAATATGTAGACAGGGAAAAAATAGCTCACAATTAATCCATGTTCACTTTTTTTTTTTTTTTTTTTTGGGGGGGGGGGGGGAGAGATTCAGTAGTGGTACTTGAACTCAGGGCCTGGGCACTGTCCCTGCGCTTTTCCATTCAAGGCTAGAGCTCTAACACACTGTGAGCCACAGTGCCACTTCCAATTTTCTGGTAGTTAAGTGGAAATAATAATCTCATAGACATTCCTGTCCAGGCTGACTTCAAACTGTGATCCTCAGATCTCAGGCTCCTGAATAGCTAGGATTACAGGTGTGAGCTACCAGCACCCGGCCCATATTTACTTTATAGTGTTTACTTACACAATTATTTTCTCCAGTATTCCACATAATATTCTACCCAATTTTGAAGATTTCTGAAAAATACAGAGTATATTTCAGTCATAACAGCTCTAAACTTTTAGAGTAGTATGGAATTTATCTCTACTTGTAATCTAATCTTCAAGGTTCCAATAATATTCTATTAGAGTATGGTTATTGGCGGCTTCTAAACTTCAATCAAAAAGTTAAAAGAAGCCAGGCGCCAGTGGCTCACGCCTATAATCCTAGCTACTCAGGAGACTAAGATCTGAAGATTTCAAAGCCAGCCCAGGCAGCAAAGTCCGTGAGACTCTTAACTCCAATAAACCACAGAAAACCAGAAGTGGCATTGTGGCTCAAGTGGTAGAGTACTAGCCTTGAGCTAAAGAGCTCAGGGACAGCGCCCAGGCCCAGAGTTCAAGCCCCACAACCCAAAAAGATAAATGAATAAATAAATAAATAAATAAATAAATAAATAAATAAATAAATAAATAAATAAATAAATAAATGAATGAATGAATGAATGAATGAATAAATAAATAAATAAATAAATAAATAAATGAAATACATCTAAGCTATTTCTTGATTTTAACATTAAACACTGCTACTATACTACTACATTTTGTTAAACAAATATTAGCATTTTTAATTCCTAGTTCTTAAAACATGTTCACTTCAAATAATCTAAATTTATAACAGTATATGCTGCATTTGGGCTTCTTTTGTAAACATAAGAGGTAGGTGAGTATTTTCAACCATACAAAAGGATAACAATTCAATATCAGAAACAACTAAGTTATCCTGTTAAAAAGGAGAGTCAATTCCTATCAGATACAATATATTTTCATATCCAGAATCTAAACTGTACTAAACCAGGATATCACACATGTCCAACTGTCTACTACATCAAAAATCGGTGTACTGACTAGGACTCAAACTCTTTAAACTAGGACTCAAAGTCTTAACAGTAACATACTACAGTTGCCAAAGAGAGAATTTTAAAGTAGTTATTTAGAACTTTCTGGAGCTCTTAAAAGCATGTTAGGATATGGGGGGGGGGGGGGGCAGTGGGAGGGCAAAGCACCATATACTAAATGCTAGAGGCCTGGACTTAAGGTGCAGAAGTGAGTAAACATGAATAGCAGCAATGGAATCTCCTCAATAACACCAAGTCTTAATTCGTCTTGCCTGACTCTTACCTTCTCCTTTCAAGCAAGTAATGCTGCTCTGAGCTGGGTGGAAGAAACTGACACTATTCACCACAAGGTCGCTCCTGTGACTCAGTAACTTCAGAAGCAGTAGATGCACCCACACTTTTCCATCTGCCTACAGACTGCTGTGGTGAGGCCATGGAGGAATGATATCGATCACAATGAGTCTAAATCGAAAACCATCTCCAAACATTATAAAATCCCCAGTGAACGTGCAGATTCACAGGTACTCATTCATATGTCAGAAACACAGATAATAGCTAATAATGATCTTTCACACAGAGCACTTGTCATACTCCTTCATTCTCTTCAAAACTTAGCTTGCTCAGTTCAACAGCCATGATCACGGCATTTCTGCTGCCATACACATCTCACATGTAAGGGGGGTGGGGGGAGAGGAGGGATGACTAAAGCCTAGAGACATTATGAAACCTGCCCCTACTGGCCAATACCAGGACAAACTTAGGAACATGTACTCTCACTTAGCCACTACCACTTGAGCCATGCCTCCAGTACAGCATTTTGTCTTTCAGACTTTTCTGCCCCACCTGGCTTAGAACCACAATCCTTCAGGCCTCAACCATCCTAAGTAGCTAAGATTACAAGTGTGAGCTACTTGTGCCAACTGTAGATGACACTCAACCATGAGGATCTATAGATCTCTATGGCAGACCCTTAAGAAATAACATGGTTCAATTTTTACAATTTCCCTCTGGCTCTTCTCTCAAGACAAAATATAGACATAACCCTGCTAGCTGAGTGGTGTTTCAGATCTATCATTTACTCATATCGTATTTTCCTTTCCATGAGCCACATAGATTGTCCTTATCCCCAGAACCAGCCCTCCCAAAGTTTCCTACTGTCTACACAGGCTTGACTAAAAACTGCCAATTCTAGTTTCTCCCAACACTGACATACTTCTGAAAGAAACAAAATTTTATTACAACAAGTAAGGAAAATAGCATGGTCAGCATAGGAGTTTGGAATTGGTCATGGCTGCCATCACGTTCACAAGGGACAAATTAAAGGCTAATGTTCATCACGTTTCTATCCTAAACTATAATAATTAAGAACAAAAAGTGATTCAGAAAAACAATCTCAACTACCAAAATGGCCAAAAAACTTCAGCATCTTACAACTTCAAAAACAAAATAAGCAAATAAATAACAGCAACAGACAAAACCTCTAGGTAAGCTAAGCATCTCATCATCTTGGCTCTTTGGCCTTTACTGTCCAAAGAGATATAGAACTCCTCAATCAAAGTCAGCCTTGTCTTTTACAAAAGGTAATTTCACATGCTGGCCTTGTATTGGCTAGATAAAGTGGTTTGCCATTCCTCCTAAGGAAAAAGAACTAGGATCTTGAGAAAAATTATGAAACTCAAAGTAAATATGGATTTTGTTCTTTTCTAACATACTCAAAGTCAAGGAAAAACAATGACCCAAGCATTTTAGAACAAAACATAAGATACAGGGTTTTCTGCAGGAAAGTAATTATTTGTAAATACAAAAACTAAGACAAAAAAAACACCGTCAGAAGAATATTATCACTTTAATTTCTGGGTTAGAAAATCTGAACGGAGGAGGGTTATCAGTCATAACTACATAAATTGTAAAAAAGAAAAAGGAAAAAAGAAAAAGAAAAAGAAAATTAATTTCATGAATTCCTTGCCACTGTCTCCCACTCTTCTTCTTCCTCCCTGCACCCATTACCACAAAATGATGCACCTAAAAGGATGTATACTACAGGAATAATTAGTGTTACGGAAGGGCTATCAATTAGACCATTACACATTTTTGCAAAGCAAGAATATCAAATCTCACCCCTGCGTTTTGAAGATTCTTTTTTTTTTCTCTCAAAAACGGTAAATGCCAAAAGAAAGTGCTAACCATCACTCCTAAAACATGCTCTTTCTGCAGGGCGACGGCAGCTCAAGACTATAATCCTAGCTACTCAGGACGCTGAGACCCGAGGATCATGGCTCAAAGCCAGCCCAGGCAGGAAAGTCTGTTGAGATCTTATCTCCAATTAACCACCAGAAAACTCGAAGTGGTGCTGTGGCTCAAGTGGTAGAGTGCTAGCCTTGAACTGAAGAGCTCAGGGACAGTGCCCAGGCCCTGAGTTCAAGCCCCACGACTGACCGCCCCCCCCCCCCCAGCCAAAAAAAGCTCTTTCTGATGTTTAGGGAACTTAAGATCCACAGCAGAAATGGCATTATGTCATTATCCACTCAATGCTGGAACCCAAACTACCAAGTAACCACTTATCTTCATTGACAGCAAGCTCTATCAACTTCGTAGGAAAGTACAACATGCATAAGACAAGAAGAGTCAGCACCCAGTCTCAATAGTATACTGAGCAACCTCCAGGAATTCAATTTCCAAAGTGATTTATTACACTGTAGAAGACAGGATTCAAACCAAATCCACTACATACCAAAGATAGGTAAAAGAAATGATTTTTTCAAAGAACTATTAAAATTCACTCTTTCTATTTAACTTCTTGTATTACCCTACAAAACTGCTAGAAGCACATACTAACACAAGGGTAGGGAATATCATTTGGTATATAATGGGACAGGCACATATGCTTCTTGAATACTTCTTGGTGGCTGGCCATAAGCATCTACCTGTATTGGTAATTTTATATGACACAGAATGATATTATACATATCCAAATGGCCTGTGGAGGCTGGGGGTGGGGTGGAGGGGTGGGATGTTCAGGTGTGAGGCGCATTGCAGAAATGTTGAAAGCTACAAAGCTCTCCTCCTATGTGTGATCCAAGTCACTTCAGGCTTGTCTAGACACCAGCCTCATTTTTCAACATTATTCTGGATGTCCCTGTTACATTTCACTAGAACACTGATTCTGAAACTTCTTTTTAACCCAAATGAAATGCTATAATGAATCCTTAATTCAATGTAACAACATATGTAACATACTAATAATTACAAAAATGGATAAGTTTCCCTCAAGCTAACCCTAAAAAGGAGGGCTTTCCCCCACCTACTATCCTGGAGGGTTAAAGGATTGTTTTATATTCCACTGCCACGCAACACAACAGTTCTGCAGCAGTGTCACCTTGGAGAGGCATTGTCAGTTAGGCAGAAATGATCCTGAGAGAATAAAGCTTACTCACAACTTAGGTCATCATGATGGTCAGATCATAGCCACAAGTGGGGGTGATGGATGTGTGTGTGTCTGTGTGTGTGTGTGTGTGTGTGTGTGTGTGTGTGTGTACACGTCTGTGTCTGAGTGTCAAAATTTATAGTAGAAAGTGGTAACATTCATAACCACAGATTCATTCCTATGAATGTTAATGTCAGGTGGATGAAAATCTGCCCATGTTGAAAGGCACAGACAATACAGTCACATACTTTAATGTATTTACTGATGTGATTGTTCCATATATCCCTGAAAATACGTGTCCTATGAGGATTCAATTATCAAACTGGAGCAGGGGCAATGTTTCATATGAATTATATAGTAAGTTCATCACCAAAATACTTCATCAAGTGTTTTTGAAAACAGCAATGTACAAATGTACACTAGAAGAACTGTACTATAGGGGGCTGGGAAGATGGCTCAGTGGTAGAGCGCGTGCCTTGCATGCCTGAGGCCCTGGGTTCGATTCCTCAGCACCACATAAGCAAAATGAAAAAAGCCGGAAGTGGCGCTGTGGCTCCCGTGGTTGAGTGCTAGCCTTGAGCTGAAGAGCTGAGGGACAGCGCCCAGGCCCAGAGTTTAGGCCCCATGACCGGAAGAAAAAATAAAAAATAAATAAAGAACTGTACTATACGTGCTAATTAATCACAAATCAAATGGCATCTTCATTAGAAGATGGTGCAGAACAAAGATATGAAGGTAGAAGTTCATACAGGCTCAGAGTATATTATCAAACAGATACTTCACAAGGCAGGAGCTGGTGGCTCATAGCTATAATCCTACCTACTCAGGAGGCTGAGAGGATCATGGTTTGAAGCCAAGACTGGTTAGAAAAAGATCCAAGACACTGTCTCCAAAACAATGGGTAAAAAGCTAAGCTGGAGGCATGGCTCAAATGGCAGAGTACCAGCTATAAGCAATTAAACAACAACAACAACCCCATAACAAAAAACCATAAGAGAGAAACTAAACTTCAGATATTCATCTAAACTTTCACTGAAAACCATGAGAGAAACTAAACTTGAGATATCCATCTAAACTTTCACTGAAACAAGGAGAGAGGGTGAATCACTGCAACAATGATACCCACAAGATACTATATTGGAAATGAACTTTCCAACTTCGGGGAGGGGAAGGGGAGTAAGGGAGGTCAGAAGGGAAGGGATAATGGAAGAACAACAAAGGAGAGATTAACAATTCTTGACAAGAAACGTACAAGAAATTACCTTACTCATGTAACTGTAACCCCTCTGTACAGCATCTTTTTTTTTTTTTTTTTTTTTTTTTGGGTCCAGTTGTGGGGTCTGAACTCTGGGCCTGGGCGCTGTCCCTCAGCTCTTCAGCTCAAGGCTAGCACTCTACCACTTGAGCCACAGCGCCACTTCTGGCTTTTTTCTTTTTGCTTATGTGGTGCTGAGGAATCGAACCCAGAGCCTCATGCATGCAAGGCAAGTGCTCTACCACTGAGCCATCTTCCCAGCCCTGTACAGCATCTTTACAATAAAATGAAATTTAAAAAAAAATAAAATGTTTAGGCTCAAAAACCATTAAGTATCTACACACAGCTAACCTCCATTCCTTCCAACTTTCCACTAAGCTCAGTTCATGACAGATATGTATCTAGATTATTTCCAAAATGTAATTATGTGTCTAGATTGTTTCAACAACTCAGAATATGTCACAGAAGCTCAGATCCTGGGAATTTCTTTTACACTTCGATTTCATAAATTAACAAGATTCTAATAAAGTCATAAAGACAATAATCCAGTGAAACATCAAATATAAGAACAGGCCCAGAGCTGGTGGCTCACTCCTGTAATCCTAGCTACTCAGGGGGCTCAGATTTGAGGATTGTGGTTCAAAGCCAGCCTGGACAAGAAAGTCCATGAGACTCTCCAATTAACCACCCAAAAAAAAAAAAAAAAAAAAGAAACAGCAGCTCTGTAGCTTAAAGTGGTAGAGTGCTAGTCTTGAGCAAAAGAGCTAAGGGACAACTCCCAGGCCCCAAGTTCAAGCACCAGGACCAAGAAACACACACGCACACACGCAAATACACTAAAATGAAATACAAAAATTCTAAATGAAAGGGGAACTAACAAACAAAATATGAAATAGGGCAGCTACTACCAAGGTATTTTTAAGCACCCTGTTAAAAATACTATATAATGTCACTATCACTATCCTTGAAACCACAAACTCATAAAATTACCAGGACCTACAGCTTGGTGCCAGTGGTTCTACCTGTAATTCTATCTATATAGGAGGCTGAGATCTAAGGCTCCCAATTCAAAATCAGACAGAGCAGGAAAGTCCATGGCATTCTATCTCCAATTAACCACTAAAAAGCTGGAGCTGTAGTTTAAGGGGTAGAGCACTAACCTGGGGGGTGGGGGAAAGCTCCTGGGGACAGTGCCCCAGGACAAGTTCAAGCCCCAGTACAGCACATCCAGAACGAAAGAAAAAAAGAAAGAGAGAAAGAAAAAAGAGAGAAAGAGAGAGAGAGAGGAAGGAAGGAAGGAAGGAAGGAAGGAAGGAAGGAAGGAAGGAAGGAAGGAAGGAAGGAAGGAAGGAAGGAAGGAAGGAAATAAGGGAGAGAGGCATGAAGGCAGGAAGCTAACCAGAGCCAACTTCCCTTACAAACTATCTTAAGCTCATTTAGGAAAATCATATAGAAATAACTGCCAATTATTTTCAGTTTGAAGAACTGGTTTTGTAACTTGGCTCAATGCTTATCTATTGAAAATGCAGTGTAATTTCTGCTTTCCTGAAAAGAAAAACAATTCAAAGAAGACATTTAATCTGCACATTTTAAAAACATCTCTCCAGAAATAGCAGAAAGCATCTAATACTCTCCCCACTACTACTGCTGATAACAAACAATGACAGTGAACATTTAAGACCTGATATTATCAGCTGCCAATTCTTTGGATGTTTCTTATGGCAAAAACATGGTTTAGTCGGTCTATGGCATATTTTGTTTACTCATTTTTAATTATTATGGGATAGAACATAGAAATCCTGGATTTTTAGTTACTTATTGGTGCCTGTACTGGGGCTTGAACTCAGGGCCTTTTACTTTCACTCAGTTTTTTCACTCACAGCTGGAGCTCTACCACTTGAGCCACGGCGGCTTCAGTTCCAAATTCTGGCTGTTCTATGAAAACTGTGATATTGTGGTGAATGGGCCAACACTGTCCCCATGTGACCAAAAACTGGCACTTCTCTGATTTAAATAATGCACCAATACTTTTAGCCTTGATTACTAACCTTTTCCTCGACGGCCCTTCTTCAAAATCTGAAGAACTAACATCGTTGCTAGTAGAGGACACTTGGGATGCATCGTCCTTCTCATTCTCTGACTGTTCTGATGCTGGTCCTAATCCCTTAGATTGGTCATTACCAAGGAGCCCTACAGGTGAAAAAAGGGGATAAACACTTAAATATATCACATCAGGAAGCAGCAGTTTACCACAGTAAACCCTACACAATGGCTAATGAAGACAAACAAGAATGTGGGCAACAGAAAATTCACAAATGCATATCCCCTTTTTGAATGGGAAATCCAAAAGGCTGGAAGTTTGTGTGTTTATTTGTGAGGAGTAGCTGGAGGAAGGAGAGACAACAGGGTCTTGCCATGTAGCCCAGCAGCTGGCCTTGAATTCATATTCTTCCTGCTCCAGTCTCCTAGATCACAGGCATATATGCCATCCAATCCAGCTATGATTCTTTTTCCATGTATGTAAATATCATCTGTGACTGAAGCATGACTTTTTGGTTCGTCCAGCCATTCCACAAGATTTGACTACTTCATTCCATGTGAAATCTCTCTTGAATTGAAATATTTAAGAGTGGTTTCTGTTCTTTGCGAAGAAAACAGGGAAGAATGGTATCTCTCTAATAGATATGTAATACATTTTATCTGGTAACATTCAGGGAAAACTGCAGCACAACAAAGGCTGGGACTTGCCCTGCTTATGTGTAATTCTCTATGGTTTCAGACTTTAGATAGTGACATAAGGTTGGAAATCTAATGCTATGGAGTAAGTAAAATATCATGGCTATTTACTTGTCATATGGGGCCTTAAGGATCATGGCTACAGCATGGAAATGAAAATTAGCTTCCCAAATATTAGAAAGACGTTAAGTATGAATGTGGTCGGCATTTCAGGAATAATACCTGAGCTATGTATTCTAGTAAGATTTTGTCCCATACAGAACCATCTCATGAAAACCAACAGTGGCTAGTGTCAATAGGAAACAAATTCTAACAAACTATTTTTTCTAACTTTAATTTTTAAAATGCCAATGTTCCCTTAACATGGACCCACACACAATGGTAAAATCCATGCTTCGGGACTCTCTCCAGTCTGAAGCCAAAGTCCAGTCAAGATGGCCTCTCTGTTGCCTTTTCTTCCCCAGCTTCCCTTCTTTTTCTTCCCTTTTTCTTATGAATACTCTTTAATAGGATGAGTGCATGGCTCAAGGAGAAGAGCATTTTCCTAGCAAGCATGAGGCCCTTAGTTCAAACCCCCAATACCACAATAAATGGATAGAGATAAATGTACCATTTCATTAATTATTTCAAGTAGATTAATTATGGAAATATTTCTGATGTATTAAATTACATCAAATCCACTACAATTAACTTAACCTGCTTGCTTCAATGTATTTGTGCCTCCAGAAAAGTAAAATTACCTATGTGTTTCAAATAACCTCTCTATTAGTCCCAGTACATTGGAGAACTAATGCAGACATAAGGGAAAACCAAATCATTAGGATGACACAGACTATACTTTCAACAGAGATTAGAAACAGACCCAAGGTCCTGATTTAAGATCCCTTCCCCTGCTCCAGGGGTAGGGATATGCATCTTAACTCTCTGAGTGAATCTTAGATGAGCTCAGGGTTTCAAAAATGTACATGTATGTAAAGGAGAATACAGCAGGGAAAGGAAGGAGGGGATGTGAATTCACTTAATTTCTTAACACCTACCAGTGCCAGGGCACTGGCATGGCAGTAATCAAACAAAATCTATACTCTAGTGACAGGAGATACACAAACACAGATGTACACGCCATTTAGTACAGTGTGCAAGAAAAGAACACAGTCCATATCTAGCAGGAAAAAAAAGAAAAACAAAACAAGACTAAGCTTTAGGGGAAAGCCAGTGATGATGAATCAATGTAGCCAGACAGCCAAAAGAACAGGAATATACCTAAACACCAAAAAGCAGGAAAAGTGATGCAGGAGATAAAGACTAGCACAAGAAAATTGAGTATTTACTGGGCCAACAGCTTTCCCTTGAACTATACCAGTGTTTCTCCAGCATAAGCATATAAAAGGCTTATCCAGGGAGGAGGCCTTACCCCAGACTGTCTATGCTGTCTAACTAACATTCAAAGGTAATACAAGTCTCCATATGTTGAGCGCCACTAAGATAAGATGAATGTGGGCCATGTCAGTAAGGGAAGACCCAGGCCCCCCCAGCCTTTATCACAACATAACTCTCGGGAATACATCCACACCAAAGGGCAGCAGAATAGACTCAAAAAACTAACATGTACAATGTGCATGCCTACAAAGTGTACATGTAAACAGGCATACACTATAAGTCATATACTTTCTCCCCCAAAGAACTGTCTGAGCACAAATTCAAGGAAACTGCATGAAGAAATTTTGCACCATGAAAAATACCTAGGGACTTTAATTGACTTAATTGTGAGCTCAATGTGAGGCAAAGGAGGGCAACGATGCTGCTCTGATCCCAAGGCACAACTGAGCTACACTGAAAAGATTCAAAGTAGTGACTCCATTGTCCCCCTGCCCTCATCAGACTAGTGCCTTAGAGCACTCAGCCTTTCCCCATTGCAAGATGAACAATGAGGTTGACCTGAACTAGAACAGACATCCATGGATTGTTGTCTGAATCCAATTCACTCTCCAGACTCAGAAAATGGGGCCCAGACACAGAAAATTAATTGCCTGTCATACATACAAACTAAAAGGGCCACAGCTTTTCCTGCTTTTCCTATCCTTTATGAAGAGGCAGGCCTGAGTCTGTACTGCAAATGATCGACTTTCTCAATCTGAATACTCTCATTCTGCATATACTGACTCAGAAAATTTTACAGTTATTTTTAGTTTGATAATCTGCATGGTTGGATAAACCAGGGCTTTTATTCTTTCCTTTCCCAAAATACACCCCATTTTTCACATCTCCACTATACTAGCTATCCCATTTCAGTCCTAATGTTTTAAACCAAATCACACAGCCTGCTTAGTGTAGGAGAGCCAGGTCAGCAAGATGCAATGTGGTGCCACAGGGCAGAATAGCCATTATTATAACATTAGAGGAGCTAATGTGTGCTGCCTTTTCTTTCCCCTGTGTAACAAAGCCCTGCTACCAATGTTTTAAATTATTATTTTTAGTCAATGAGAAATAATGAACCTTCATCCCCCCACTTCACACAATCACATCATTTTCTATTTTTCTAAAGCCCTCCCCCATCAACATAAACCTTTGTTAGGGAGAGGAGGTTAAACAGAGGAAATTGAATGGCCCGAAGATGCAGTCTTCTCACATTAACATTTGTTCTCCTCTATTAATATTCAGTAGGTTGAACTTAAATTAAACCATGTCTATTGTCTTTCACAAAAGCAATAAATATAAGCTGAAAATTCCAAATCATGGTGTTAAAAGACAGCCTGGGGATCGTGCCTGCACCCTGGGCCTAAACACCATCAGCTGACAGGGGCAATGTGTCACAGTCGGACACTACAACACAGCAAGCAGAGAACCACCCCTACCACTTCCAAGAAATCAAACACAATCGAACCCCGCCACCAAGGACTCAGCAAATTCAGGAGCTATTTATCCCAAATTAGCAAGAAATGAAAAGACTCCTAATGCCACACAAGGAATACAACATAACAGGCTTCTTCTCTGAGTCAGAAATCACAACAGAGATGGGCAAAATGAATTCCTGTTGGAGATTGTTGAGATTATGTGTATGATCATCTCCCTGTTGTCTTAACAGAAAGAGGATTAGAAAAATTGAAAGACAACTTAGGCTGATGACTCCTTCAGCTAAGAACTTCTAACACAGTTGATGAGAAATCTAGATTTCAGAACACAGAAACACAATTTTATGTCTTTTCTACCACCCTCAAAAAAAGAACTAGTGTATACAGTCACACTAGTGTGGTTTGGACACAAAGAGGTATCTACAGTTCTTTCCCATCAGGTCCACAAATAGTAACAGACAACACAAAAACCAAAGGAAAAGTTAATGCCTGTATTCCACAAAAGCAATGCCAAAAGGGGGTTAAAAAAAGCAAAAACAGGGAGGGCTTTGAAGCTGTTCCAGTGCTTCTCTAACATCTGGAGCACAGCAAACTTATTAGCATATTAGGCAGAGTCAATGTATTTAGCTTTGTTGTAGGAGACACGCACAAAAGGTGATTCCATGTTATAGAGCCAACGCCGTCTGTCACCCTGTCCCTGTGAGACAAGGTATCACATTACATATTAAACAGTCAAGCTTCGAAAGAGTGCTTTCATTTTCAACAGCAGTTTCTCCCCATGTGTGTGCATGTGTGTGTGTGCTTTATGCTCGTGCAGCACATATACACACGTGCATATACACAAGCAGGGATTTGAGTTGAGAGGAAAACTATAAAAGCAGCCCCTTTTGGTTGAGGCCGAACCCTCTCTGAGGTAATCAGAATGCATGCTTTGCCGCCATTACTGGTGAAAAATAAAAGCCTACGCTCACCCAGACTTTTGAAAGAAACATTGGATTGTCTGCTTTACAGACAGTTTAAGCAATTCTAATGCTAGGCCAGCTTCACAGGGTCACCATGAATGTGGATATTAACCCCAACTGTGCACATGCAGGTCACCAGTGACACTTGCAACAGAACACAGGGTTGGTTCCAGGGCCAGGGGGCAAGCAGGGCAGAGAACCTGCAAAGCCTAGCTCAGGCTTGTCTACTGACATGCTAACCAGATCAACACACTGATGTGGTTGAGAGCAAATGCAGGATCATGAGGCAAGATGTCGGAGGCACATTATGGTCAATGAGGTGCAAATGACAATGGCTTCATACCTCTGATTATGAAAAATAACTACTTTCTCTCCTGAGAAAGACCCTTCAGTCAACTGGGACTCCTCTTTGTCTTGTCTCAAATCAGCTTGGAGACTTTCCATCACTGCCAACAAAATGTAATATCACCCCCCCCCCGTCTCTCTGTGTCTCTGTCTCTGTCTCTGTCTCTCTCTCTCTCCAGGGCCCTCAAACCACATAAACTGATAAACTGCACAAGGTTGAGGGTAGATATTCCTTCATTTACCCCAACCCCCAAAACATCAATCTTCAGTTTGTTTTATATGTAAACAATCCCACAAGAACACTTTGACTACCACTAATCTCTCTCTGCACAGACCTATTCTTAGGAAAACTAAACCACCTCTGGAAGCCCCATCTTTTGAGAAAGGTGGGAGGTAAATAATCCAACCCAGAAAATGTGGGCTACTGGGTAGGATGAATATACATATACATATACATACATGTATATATGTATATATGAGTGACAGTTTTCAGAATCAAGACTTCAGGGAACTTACAGCCCACAAAGCATTTCCTCACCTTGAGCAACAAGGAAACAAGGCCAGCAGACATCTCAAATTACACAGGAATGGGTAAGCAGATTATTGCTACTCCAAAAATGTGCATTATTTTCAGTCTAATCCTTGAAATAAGTGACACCCAAAGACAAAAGGCAACCCCCTTCCCTCAATCTAACCAACAATCACAAGAGGAAAGCAAATATACCTCTCTGGTGGAGAGAATCCAACAAAATAATAAAACAAAATAAGCAGCAAAGATGATAGGTTAACTTCATGATTTTTTTTTTTAATCTTTCAGTAGGAAGGAGAGAGGATCTTCAAAGATTTTAGAACCAGCTCAGGAGCTATTTGACTTCTGGTGACCTATAACCATTTTTCGCATAATTCCCTTACTTCTTTTGGTCATTACTCAATCTTCCTTCATAATTTACACATTCTTTATGCTTAACATGGCTCTCAAAGTAATCAGAGTAAGAAACTCCAAGCATCATGGCTGAACTATAAATACTTACAATGCTCTATAATGCCAAGCTCTACTTTCACATCCAATCATTATGACTCTGCTATCCCAAGCCATAACTTTTCTACATCTACCTACCATCCCAACACCCTTTGAAATGTCACATCCACAAATCAGTCAACATAAACCTACCATACCAGGCAACCTAGTTGAAAACAACCACCAAAAGCATGGACGCTTGAAATCCTCAACTAACTAAAAGGGCTTTCCAGCACAGAGGGTTCATGACAGAGCACCTTGGAGGTCAAAATCTGCCTTCCACATCCACAAGAAAAGTGCATAAAAAGCAACACTGGACATAGCTCATTTTTTGTTGAAAATGAGCTGCAGAACAATGGAATTATTGCAGAACAAGGGTAATCAGAATCAAGAACCAGGGTAATCAGAATGGATAAACATAAGACAGTTTGATATTTTTATTAAAAAATAAATCAATGAGACCAGTGTATTCAAAACATTCTGTTTAGATACACTGACATGTCAACACTTGGTTGCTCATTCTGCTTTTAAATCACATCATGGACATTTTGTGCTCCTCCAAAGAATTTTCTCATATATATATATATATATATATATATATATAAAAAGCATGTTCACAGATAGCTAATGATACTCTACCTTTGAAGTAAATATAACGTATACATGTATGTAGTAGGTCTTTATAGCTTCGTATCATTAAATCTATCCCATAGATGTAAAGTATCTAAATGAAAACTGCTCTCTGGTTTTACTAAGGCTCTCCAAAGGTAAGCAAAGTTGACTTTAATGCCCAACAATAAGCACCATCAAGTTATCAGTTTGTGTACTAACCTGTGATGATGCTCAGGCAAAACTCCACAATATAATGTATGAGTTAGTTAACAGCAACACCCTTACCCCAAAATCTCTTTCAGATGCTTTTATATCATGGAAAAGAAGCATAAAAAATTCTGTTATGTTTTGTCTGTAGCATAATTGGAGAAACAGCAATTCCTCCAGTTTCATTATTACCTCCCCTGAATATAAACAAATGGGACTGCCCACCCACTTTTCAGATGAATATATTAGGAGAGGGCTAAGTGGTCTATTCAGAGTCCAAACAAAACAAAACAAAACCTGCTGCCAGTAAACAAGTTGAGAGAGGCCTACTGCCTCTTTCCAATACTGAAATACAATGGAAGCTGGGACTGTAGGAATGTGGCCATGTCAAGGCACCTACAATGGATGGCGCCTAACATTTATCTGTGTTTAAACAGAGGAGTGCAAATATGGGCTGCAGAAAAAGAAAAATATGGGAGAAAAAGGAAGGGTACTCTGAGTTTAAAACATTCCTATTTAACCCAGAATCACTTAAGGACTGAGTATCTATTTACATGCCTCAGTTTCCTCCATCTTTCAAAGGAAGAAGAGAAGAGAAACATTAAAAAAAAAAAAAAAAGATTTAAGAGAAATGAAACCAAACGTGCTGTTTATAAGGAAAACCAAAGGTTGGGTGAAGATGAACTAATTAACTTTAATCAAACACCTATATTTAATGCTGGGAATGATCATACAAACTGGTAACAAAATAAAGGGATCAGCAGATAGCTGGATGGCAGTCAGTCCCTAGAGAAATGTCTAAATTCATACAAGCCTGGTTAAAACTGCAGATTTGGCCAAAATGGTCAACAGAGCTTAATGCATTAAGAGCGACATTAATTCTCTCTTGTAAATTTCCACAGTGCCTTTGCAGGAGCAACCACTGCCCCTGGGGACAATATCAAAGCTAAAAGAATATTAGTATCAAGCAAATCGCAGACTCTCTTTTACATACTACTCACAAATATATATAAATATATATATATATATATAATTTTTTTTTCCTTAAGCACCTTGCCATCCGTAATAGATTTCATCAGGACCCCAGCAGGGAAACCACAAAGGCCTATTTCTCCAACAAAAGCCATACCAGCCTGAAAAGAATCTCGAGCTATTTGGTTTTTATTTTATTGATAGGAACAGACCTTCTATCCCAGGTTCCTCAAGATAAGCCACCAAAAACTGCACCTGACAGACCCGTGGAGCAGCCATCCTCAGAGCCGGATCATTGCAGAGAGGCAGAGAGGAAGAAGGGCAGAGAGAGGGAGGGAGGGAGGAAGAGCGCAGTGAGGCAGGCACCGGAGCACTTGTCAACAATCCTCCCCTGTACGTAATAAGCAAGCGGCAGTGCAGATTCCGCGCAGCAATAGGACGGCCAAACAGCAGCGGGCCGAGGGGGAGGGGAAACAGACGGGAGAGAAGGTTATTTATGTGCCTGGAAGGGAATCGAACACCAAAGAGGAGGGGTCTCTGGGCTGGCGCTTCCCCCCAACTCCATCTTGATAAATTATAATGGGAAAAAGAGAAAGAATGACTAGCTTTTCATCCTGCCATTTCCCTCAACCTGCAATGCAGACAAATATGAATTACAGAATTTCTGGCATCTGGAGGGAGAGGAGACACCTTGGTTGGAGGGGGACATTCACAGTTTAATTGTCCACACTTTCACATTCACGGCCTGTCAGGCAATGCACTAAAACCATGCTGTGAGCACACGCACATGCACACACGCACACACACACAACACACGCACGCGCACGCATGCACGCACGCACACACACAAACACACACACACACGCACACACACCACCTCCAATGACAGCAGAATCCAGGGCACAGTTTCAATGGCATCCCTTTTTAATATCATAATCTGTGTCATTCAGCACTTGCCTTTTATTTATTTTTATTTGTTTTTTTGGCTGGGAAACCTGGGCAGCTCTCCAGACAGACTGCAGAAATCTCTTTCCACATGCTCCTCCTCTAGCCCACCCTCCCCCCTCCTTCTGCAATAGCAGTCACCACAGAGCTTCATTACTTATGAAGTGACCACATGGGCAGACATGGGCCACTGGCAATTCAGGGACACCCCTCCCCCTAGCCCTGCCAGGGCCCCGCCCCAAAGCACATAAATTGATCTAATCTAATCAAACAGAAGCTGTTTTCCCTCATTGTTTCTTGAGGGTCTTTCACAAAACAGGCTCTGTAGCCTGGCAGCTGCAAAGAGAGGTGAAAAAGGCAAGCATCCAACTGGCCTCAGATAACTGGAGTGCCTCCCCCGCCCCCCCCCCCTCTCTCTCTCTCTCTCTCTCTCTCTCTCTCTCTCTCTCTCTCTCTCTCTCTCTCGTCAATTCTTTTGAAGCTTTTGAACTTCATCTGGCAACCGGCGATGTGCAAAGCACATGTTCTCAACACAACTCACATGTTTCTCTTTCTGTCCATCCAGGAAAGGGAAAAGATGGTAGCTAAGCTCTGTGAACACCACAGGGGCCCGAAAATTTTCCTCAAAGATTAATCTAAGGGCACCTTGAAACCCCTTAGCAATACTTTTACTGTTGCTTCCTGTTTGTTGGCCCATCTCATGAGATCCCAAATCCTAATACTATACACACACATTAACTTATTTAGAAGATGTTACCTAAGACCAAGTGATTATTATTTCCATCATGCAAGTACAGTAGACTAAATTACCATGGCAGGTTGTTTGTGATGTGGTGTGGTATGTATGTGTGTGACAGAAAGAGAGAGACACGGGGCCGGGGGAGTCCTAGGACTTGAAATGAGGCCCTGGGCACTGTCCTTGAGCTGCTTTTGCTTAAAGACAGTGTTCTACCACATGAGCCACAGCTCCACTTCTGGCTTTTCTGGTGATTACTGCTAAGAATCTAGCCAATCAACTGGCTTCAAACCGTGATCCTCAGATCCCAGCCTCCTGAATTGCTAGAATTACAGGTGTGAGCCATCAATACCCTGCTCACGACCTGTATTTTTAAAAGCATCAGAAGGGAGATGATCATCGTCTCTAATATCAACTTGGTATCAACAATTTTGCTATCATAATTACATTACTGACAAGGGAAAGAGGAAAATGTGGCTCAGGACAGCCAAGGTCCTAACAAAGATCAACGGATAGGCCATTTTAAAGCCCTGTGACATTTGTGGACAGGTGTGTGGTGCATCCTCAAGATAGAATCCTGCAGAACATGGGCCAGAGCATCCCTCTGCTGCAGTAGGCCAGTGTCTTACACACAAAAAGTTATACATCGTCAATGAAAGGTCATTTAGGGGTAACTATTGGTCTTTCCTCCTCCCTTTCTTGGGGTGTGCCTTAGCTTCTGCATGAAATGAAGAGCAGAGAATAGGAAAGGAGACAGGCAGACTTTTTGATGTATACTAATTCTGAGGGAATGAGATGAGAAGAGAAAGTAGGAACTTGCAATATTATACAGCTTGCAGAAATGAGCTTTTGAGACACAAGTGCAGATACTGGTTTCTCTTTAACATCCCCAGCTTGGACATTCTGACAGTGAACAGTATTCACCACTGCTTCCTCTCAGAGAAAATGAAAAGAAAGCAGGTGTTTATTTAAGTTAAAAAAGATCAAAGAAACCTAATCGTCAATCTTCCCAAAAAATATATACAAATCTACTCTGGCCTTGAAGCAGCTGTTGGGCAAGAAAGGGCAAAAGAAGCCCCTTATTAAAAAGAACATCAATTGTCTGGTGCTGCTAGCTCACAACTGAAATCCTAGCTACTCAAGAGACTGTGATTCCAAAATCGTGGTTCAGAGTCAGCCTGGCCAAGAAAGTTCCTGAGACTCTTGTCTACCAGGAACCCAGAAGTAGGTCTGGGGCTCCAAGTAGTAGGGCACTTAGCTTTAAGCAGAAAAGCTCAAGGACAGTGCCCAGGCTGTAAATTCAAGTCCCCAAAGGAAGGAGGGAGGGAGGGAGGGAGGGAGGGAGGGAGGGAGGGAGGGAAGGAAGGAGGGAGGGAGGGAAGGAAGGAGGGAGGGAGGGAGGAAGAGAGGGAAGGAAAAAAGGAAGGAAGGAAGAATGGAAGGAAGGAAGGAAGGAAGGAAGGAAGGAAGGAAGGAAGGAAGGAAGGAAGGAAGGAAGGAAGGAAGGAAGGAGGGAGGGAGGGAGGGAAGGAGGGAGGGAGGGGAAGGGAGGGGAAGGGAGGGGAAGGGAGGGGAAGGGAGGGGAAGGGAGGGGAGGGGAGGGGAGGGGAGGGGAGGGGAGGGGAGGGGAGGGAAGGGAAAAGGGCAGAGAGAAGAGGGAGAGAGGAGAGAGGGGAGGGAACACACAATCAAATTGGGGGTCTTTAGGTCAAATGTTAGCCTCTGCCCCAAAGAAAGCCTACTAGCAACTCCAGACTACATTAATAGCATCTTCTGGAGCTTTTCTGCTCAAGGTTAGTGCTCTACTGCTTTAAGCTAAGGCTCCACTTCCAGGTTTTAGGTGGTTAATTGGAGAAAAGAGTCTCATGAACTTTCCTGCCAAAGCTGGCTTTGAACCATAATCATCCTGAGTAGCTAGGTTTATAGGCAACAGCCACCGGCGCTGGGCTCACTTTGCTACTTTTTAATAACATAAAGAATATCTAAGCCTGGTGCTAGTGGCTCATGTCTGTAATCCTAGCTACTCAGGATGCTGAGACCTGAGGATCACCATTCAAAGCCAGGCAGGGCAAGAAAGTCAATTAATCGCCAAGGAGTTGAAGGTGGAGCTGTGTGCTCAAGCCTTCAGGGGAAAAAAAGCTCAAGAATAGTGCCCAAGCCCTGAGTCCCACACCCCTCCTCTCCCCCCACCCCCAACAAAACAATACTCTACCGCCTCATTACTAACCCAATTACAAAGACATTGCTTAACAGTTTGCCTACGTGTTAGCTTCGAAACCATTGCATCAAATTGTTTATGCTGTGTTAGTATACTGTTTTATGCCATTATATAAAAACAATTTATACGTAAGACTTGAGCTTTTCTAACTTGCATTAGATTACTAAGGTCTAGTCGTCATTTTGCTTATTTCTTAGGTCATTTGTTTCCATAATGAGTATTTATAGTATTCCACAGTAGGTGAACTTTAATCATCCACAATTTATTTTGATCTTCTTGTTAAAATATGTCTAAACTGTTTTCGGTGTGTTCCATGCTGAACTTCCTCTGTGGCTCTCCTCCTACCCCTAGCACATATTAGTTATTATCTCCTGGATATGTGTATAGGAGTAGAATTAGAGAAAATCCTTAGACACAGAAATGTTCAAGTTTACTAGTTCAGTGGCAAATTGGTTTTCCAAGCTGGTGTCAGTTTCTGCTTATACATTAGTAATGTTGTCAGTGTCATGTCTAAAATAGCTATGCATAAAGACCTTGTGTTGTTAAAGACACCAGAGAACAAGACAATGCAGTCAAAATGTGACTTCTCAAGAGGTCAAAATATCAGAAATGTAACTTACAGCCAAAGAAATTCTATGCAGCCAGCCAAATAACATGGCTACCTTCCACCCAATTATCACCTAAACCTCAGGACATCTAAGGACATATTTCGCCTCACCCACAAGCAAGCCATCTACCTATTCTGAAAACATTTTCATTACGACCAAGTTGGGTGAACTCCAAACAAACCTTCTGGGTTATTTTAGCATTTTAAAAAAGTATAACTGGAGCAAATTCCAGCTGAGAGACCGAGTTATTTACATGTCTTCTTCAATTATGGGTAGCTAATTCCTGTGTTAATTAAAGAAACTATTGCCTGAGAAACATTAAGACTTTACCTGACCCATATATGCAATAGTAGAAAAGTCAGCTGTGAGCTGAGACCCACCCCCACCCACTTATAAAGGGAAAGCAAGCTTTGGGATTGTAGCAAATCTAGAAAAATTCTTATCTATAGTCTAGCACCAAAAACCTAATCAACTTCTTGCTACGTATACAAGTAACTGCACCCCCATGTTGCACCTTATCATTTGAGTTTTGTGTAATAATGCCTCCTCCCCCACCCCCCGACCCCCAAAAAAAATTTTAAGTGAGTTACAATGGAGAGGAGGTGGCATGGATTGTTAGGTAAATGAGAAGAAGGAGATTGTGAGGCTGTGGAACCTACACTTGAGCCACAGCGCTACTTCTGTTTTTTTCTGCTTATGTGTGCTGAGGAATTAAACCCAGGGCCTCATGCATACAAGGCAAGCACTCTACCACTGAGACACCTTCCCAGCCCCTGAACATTTTTATACAGTAAATACAGGATTTTAATGACCATACTGTGTTAGCCAAGCTCATGGATTCCTTATCGAGGAATTCAATCAATCAATCAAGATTAAAATGAACCAGTGGCTCCTAGCTACTAAGGAGGTTGACATCTGAGGATCGTGGTTCAAAGCCAACCCAAGCAGGAAAGTCCATGAAGACTCATCTCCAATTAACCACCAGAAAACGGAAATGGCACTGTGGTTCCAAGTGGTACCAGCCTTGAGCAAAAAAGCTCAAGAACAGTGCCTAGGCCCTGAGTTCAACCCCCGAGACCAACAAAAAAAGATCAGAAACATGCAAGGACATAAGATCCTCATTTATATACTGAGTAAGCAGATTAATCCTTGAGAGGCTGAGATCTGAGGATCACAGTTCAAAGCCAGCCCAGACAACAAAGTCTGTGAGACTCTTATCTCCAATAAACCACTCAGAAAACCAGAAGTAGAGCTCTGGCTCAAGTGGCAGGGTGCTAGCCTTGAGCTGAAGAGCTGAGGGACAATGCCCAAGCCCAGAGTTCAAGTCCCATGACCAACAACAATAACAACAAAAGTATTCATGAGGATCGCTCAGTGCTGGTGGTTCATGCCTATAACCCTAGCTACTCAGGAGTCTCACACTGTGAAGATCATGGTTTGAAGACAACCCACACTCTGTCTCCAATTAACTAGCAAAATGCCAAACACAAGGCAAAAAAAAAAAAAAAAAAAGATCAAGTGATAGAGCACCAGCCCTTAGTGAAAAGGCCAAGCAAGAGCACAAGGTCCTTAGTTCAAGCTTCATTCTCTTCTCTCTACACATCTCTCCTCTACAGGCACATACCACGATGCCTACATAGACAATTTTTTTTTTTTTGGGGGGGGGGGGGTTGGTTATGGGGCTTGAACTCCGGGCCTAAGCGCTGTCCCTCAGCTCTTCAGCCCAAGACTAGCACTCTACCACTTGAGCTACAGCACCACTTCCGGTTTTCTGGTGGTTTATTGGAGATGAGTTTTAAGGCCTTTCCTGCCCAGGCTGGCTTTGAACCGGGATCCTCAGATCTCAGCCTCCTGAGAAGCTAAGATTATAGGAGTGATCCACCGGCACCCAGCTTACATATACAATTTTTATAAGCACCTTGAGCACCCATGGAATTGGGAATCTCTAGGGAATCCTGGAACATGGGGGAGGGATAACTTTTATAATGTTTCAGGTTTGAAGCATCAGATTACACAGCAGTTATCCTACCAACTTTCTACTGATACAAAGCCAATAGAGAAAGGTGGCTAATATTGGGCTTCCAGAAACATTCTTAAGATGTGGACACTCTAACAGTTTTGTGTAATAATATTGCTTGTTAAACTTTTACTTAAATAGAAGTTAATACACTTGTACTGAACCAATTAGAATTAGGTACCTACAGTCTGGCTTGGACTCGTTCCAAAGGGCTTTGACAATTCCTGAAAAACCAGCATTGCTGAACTATGTTGCGCCTGATAGCCATGTGCCTTCAGTGCCAACCATACAATTATGAAATAAAATCAATAATTGTAAGAAGTTCTTTAGGGTGATCTGGTTGGGGACAAATTAGGGAAAACAATCTGGTTGTTAATGCTAATAAAACAGCAATACAATCAAACTACCATTTTCAGAATTAAAAGCTCCACAAGAATTGTTCTGTTTTGTACCAATCTTGGGGCTTCAATTCAGGCACTGGCCCTAAACTTTTTTCTTCAAGACTAGCACTCTAGTACTTGAGTCACAGCTCCACTTCTGACTTTTTTGGTTCTTAAATGGAGCTAAGCATCTGTCTCATGGACTGTCCTGCCTGAACTGGCTTCAAATCGCAATCCTTAGATCTCAGTCTCCAGCAATGGCTAGAATTATAGGTATGAGCTATATGTACCAGGCTAAAAAGGTTTTCAATTAAAAAACAAAGAGGGGGGGGCGGGGGCGGGGAGTTTACTTGGTCAAGATCTTGCAAGATCTTGCACTAAGACACTTAGTGGATCACAGCATAATCAGAGCAAAGTGGCCTGGTTAGAATCCTGGTTTTACTCCTTGACTGTGTAATGGTAAGAAGAATCACAGAAACTCTGCTTTAATTTCTTCATCTGCTAAATAGAATGACCATAATAATAGTTGGTAGCACTAATTATACAAGAAGGATTATTTGTTCTACGTAATAAATACTTCCTAAAACTATGCCTTCTTCATAAACTTGCACGTCAACTAATCAAAATTTCTGTTTTATAAGGAATTAGTTACCACATTAAATAACACAAATTATGCCAAGTTAAAGATGAAGATCAACCTTTAGAAATATGGCCAAACATTACATAGTAATTTCAACCACAAAATGGCCATTTTACTGACTTAAGGAGTAATGAACAAAGGAAAATTTTGCTTGAGAACTGATCAACTTAGGCCTGTCAGAACTCTACTGAGGAAGTTGTAATCATCTCTTTCTAATTTCTGTTTTTAAGCAAACTCATACTCTCAAATGCTGTTAGTGTAGTTTTAAAGTGATAAAATATTTTGAATGAGCAACTTGGTAATGGATGTTAACAAGTCAGTAATTTAGTAATTTCACTTCTAGAGATTAGTATTAAAGAATTAATGAGAGAGGCTGGGAAGGTGGCTCAGTGGTAGAACGCTTGTGTTGCAAGCCCGAGGGCCTGGGTTCGATTCCCCAGCACCACATAAACAAAAAGGAAAAAAGCCGGAAGTGGCTCAAGTGGTAGAGTGCTAGCCTTGAGCTAAAGAGCTGAGGGACAGCGCCCAGGCCCACAACCGGACCCAAAAAAAAAAAAAAAGAATTAATGAGAAAAGCAAAGATTTAATTTGCAAAGATTGCAACTTAGCTTGTTTCAATTATTTTGCTGCTTCAGGGAGGGAGGAAGAAGGGAAGGAAGGAGAGAGAGAAGGAGAGGATTCATCTATTCTCTGTCAGTTTCCTGAGCCAGGGCCATGCAATAGACTAGCAATCCTTGAGTTTTGAAAGCTGGCAAAGTCACAGAAGACACTGGGTAGCTGGCTTGGGTCCTACATGCATGGCAAATGACACGTTCTTTTAATTATTTGATCTCTCAATGCTCAGTGCCTTTGTGCCCTCTTCTGGACTATTATTCTCTCCCTTATGCCTAGAAGCTCCTATTCCTTTTCCTGGTCAGCTGTAGATGGCACCTATTAATCTCTAGTAATGCATACAATATAACAATATGTTAATGAGGCAATGTTTGCTTACCCATGTTCCTTAAAGATGTGTTATTCACTATTATTCATCTCAGCATCCCTCATTTTAGTAACCCTCAAAATTTAGCACCATGCCCAGATAAACAAAACAAATGGTGTATAATAACTAATGTGGAAAGAATAGATGTTCCTCAATAATCATTTCAGGAACTTCATAATCCTCAGGTGCTTTGATTTATGAGAGCCTCATTTTACAATTCATTCAGATGTGCCACTATCCCATGGTCAGCAGGCCTTCTTGGAAAGAATGACTAGGAAAGTTTCTTACCTCACCAGGCACTGATGGTGCATGCCTGTAATCCTAGCTACTCAGAAGGCTGAGATCTATAAGGATCAGGTTCAAAAACAGCCAGGGCAGAAAAGTCTGAGAGATTCCCATAAATTACTTAGAAAAAGCCAGAAATGGTACTGTGGCTCAAGTGATAAGAGTACTAGCCTTAAGCACAAAGAGGCTCAGGGACAGTGCCCAGACCCTAAGTACAGTCCCAGGACTGCCCCCCCCACCCCACCCCCAAAAAAATCCTTCCTTGTTTCTCTTGCAATTTACAAGAGACAGATTTCTCTAAAATCCAATGATCTAACCTTCACATTTCAGTTGGATAATTAAAACTAAAATATCTGACAATAAATTTCATTTTTCATCCTTTAATAATTTACTTTTAGCTGGGAGCCAGTGGCTCACGCCTGTAATCCTAGCTACTCAGGAGGCTGAGATCTGAGGATCATGGTTCCAAGCCAGCCTGGGAAGGAAAGTCTGTGAGACTCTTATCTCCAATTAACCACCTGAAAACTGGAAGTGGTGCTGTGGCTCAAGTGGTAGAGCTCTAGCCTTGAGCTCAAGAGCTGAGGGACAGTGTCCCAGCCCAGAGTTCGAACCCTATAACCGACAAAAAGAAATGGCAAAGAAAAAGAAAAAGAAATTCACTTTTGACTTTTACATTTCACTTTTGATTGTTAAAGAACCAGTTTCCTCAGCATCTAAAATTGTAGAGTATCTTCCTTAAGTGAGTACCTTTTAGATCTTGTAGCTGGAATCCATTCCTAAAATGTTTAAAGTTGCTATTAAGAATTAAAAATATGTGAGCCCTGAGATTCAGTCTTTACTGCTTTGTCTTTCTGGTGTTTTCCTTAAAAGCCCTGTATATCAGAGACTAAGCAAGAACAAGCCAAATGCCCTAGCAATAAATATGGAACATCATTTTACAGTATCCTGTCTAGCAGTAGATCTTTATAAATGTTCAGAAATCTTGAAATTCAACAATATCAAATGACTTAATACTACAGTTGAGGCAGGGGGCTGTTATTTAGATGATACCCCAAGTATGTCACTAAGTATGTCAAAAGGAAAACAAAAAATAAAAAACCACAGAAGTAGTTACCAAATCACAAAATTACTCATGTTGAAATAGCAAATTTTTAAATTACCTATGACACTAAAAGGGATTTGAATAGTATCAGGTTTTTGCTATTTCTATTCACTTTGTCAGAGAATTGTCTGCATACAATTACATGAAGACATATAAAATAGTGTTTGTGAGATGATCTACAATGGCCATGTAGAACAACAGCAGAAGCAGAGAGCATAGGAACTAATAATGAGAACTTCACTACTTAGTTCCCTTCTGCCTCCAGAGCTATGTTGGGTCACTGGGCAGCCTCATCCCAACAATTGACTAAAATACAAAACTCAGCATCTTCATCACACCAAGCATGTTTCAAAGCCTCAGAAATCACATAAAACTAGTAGCTGGCCAGGCGCCAGTGGCTCAATCCTGTAATCCTAGCTACTCAGGAAACTGAGACCTGAGAATCATGGATGGTTCAAAGCCAGCCCAGGCAGGAAAATCTGTAAGACTCATCTCCAATTAACCACCAAAAAACAGGAAGTGGTAGAGTGCTAGCCTTGAGCTGAAGAGCTGAAGGACAGCACCCAGGTACAGAGTTCAAGCCCCATGACCAACAACAAAAAAAATAAAATTAAATAAAATTAAATAAATAAATAAATAAACAACAACAACAACAACAAAAACTCACTGTGTCCTGCCACACAGGACATTGCACAGAATATTAGCATGGTCACAAAGTTCTACTAGGCAGTGATGATCTGTGTAGCTGCTAGTGTCTCTTTCTTCCCTACATCCTACCCCATCCCCCAACCAGAGCAAGTCAGACAGAAGGTACCATCTTTTCAGAGGGCAGAATGAAAAGGAAAGGAAGGGCAAACAGAACAGCACTTGGGTAAATCCCCTTCAGGTCCACAGCAGATGGCTCAAATCAGTGATCAGTCTAGCTATGAAAGAACAGGGAAAACACAAAGATTCATTAAACAGCCATCAGCCTATTCAGAAAACTAGGAACTGTAGAAAAAAAAATTTTATTTGCAAAGTGAGTAACTAAAGGGAAACTTTTAGTTTTAATTTTAATTTTAGTGGCTATCTTGATGTAGCCTGAGGGTAAAGGAAGGCCTAATTAACACTCATGGGCAAAATGCCAATTGAACTCCGCAGAGTGGGACTCACATTTGGCTACCTGAATGCTACAGGCATAAAGAGCCAGCTGACACATACATTGGCATGCTGACACAACTAGCAGACAACAGATCTCTCTCCCCCTTCCCTCCCCTGTCTGGGTACTGCTTTGAATACTTCACACACCTCAGTGGCCAAGGAGAGAACATTTCTTCCAGGATTCCAGGACTTTAGGTTCTATGTATTCCTCAAAATTTTACAAAAACAATGCTTCCTAACTCAACTCTACAATGGAGTTCCCAAAGGGAGGAAAAAAACAGAGGAATCTACTCTATACTGAAACTAAAATAACTGGGACATGGCACTAGTATTTTATCTTATATAAGCAGGAAACCTGAGAAGGGATGATTTGTGCTTTGCTAAGACATTTTGGACATTATTGGTCCAAAATCTGAAATCTTTATAGAGCCAACATGAAAGCTCCTAAGCTTGTTTTTGGAGTATGCAATAAATGATATTCAACCAGTAAAATCTATGCAACTATCTCAAAATCCAACAAAACCAGAAATCTGAATTATTTCTTTTGATCCCAAGTATTTCTAGATAAGAAGTGCTCTACCCATACTCATATTACTAGTAGAGGGAGACAAGTAAGAGCCAATGTCATTCTAACATATCAAAACTTGGATGCATTCTGGGGACCAGAGGAAAAAAAGCTGAGAGCAAGCAAAGAAAAGAGTGCCATTATTCAAAAAGGAATAAATTCTTTACCTGAATTATGAAAATGTAACCCTTCTGTATGCCACCTTTATAATAACAATTAAAAATTGAATGAAAAAAAACTAGCTAGAGTTTTTGTCTAATATGATTTGACAGACTGCAATGTGAGTAGATGTACAACATGGCCTCTTTCACCTGTAAAATAGCTGTTGAAAATACACAGGCCCTAAGAATTTTCTTTACATAACCCTAACTTACAGTTTCATCTCAGTCTGATATTCTCCATAGTCACTTTCTCCCTCTGCCTGCCTTAGGCATCTCCACTCCAAACCAGTAGGCACAGATCAATCCTCTTTACATACCATGGCCAACTCCAAAATCATCCTTTAGGGAAGCTCACATGGACTCCAGAATCAGTAATGTGCACAGGGGGAAAGAGAGCGCACCAACTCCTCCTAGAAGGCAGTTCTAGCCAGTACCATGCAGGACAGGTCAGAGATACTGTAAGTCCTAGTGGGAAGCCAGACTACAGGCTGCTGACAATCAGAACTAGGAAAGAGAGCAAATTGCTTTTATAGAAAGTAACTAGGTAAGAGACTACTAAAAGAACCTCAATAATAAACATCATATGAATGTTTACCTTCTACTAGGTACTAAGGACTTCTAATACATTGTCTCATTAATACTAAAAATGCTGTCTGAGAAAAACAATGCACAGGAGCCAATCAGAATGGCAGTATCTGGTTTCTTAGTCCTTTCAACCTCAGCTGGGATCATGGGACCATCCTTTAGGGCTGACAGTGATATTTTCTCACAATTTTCAATGGCAGGGAATTAGGAATTACATACTCTTTCTAGACTGGGCCAACAGAGAGTGAAGGCCCAGCCATTCACCTTAGTCAGCCTCTAAATGAGACTGTATTCATGGTTCCACAGACTCCAAGCTCAGACAGCTTTAACTGAGCCTACCTTCTGTTTTTATAGAATCCATCCATGTGGCAAGGCACAGGGGTGCCACAGATGCCTTCCCACACCCCACCCACCTATCCAAAATAAGAACAAGCGATTCTTCAAACAGAAAACACTGGGGCTTGAGGGGCTAAGAAACTGGGAGTGTGAGCCTGTTCCTGTCCACTACCCAGAGCAGCCACTTGATGGCAATCTTAACCTATTCCCTTGGAATTCTTCCACACAGGGAGACCCCAGAAGGAAAGCAGCACCAAATGTGGGCTGAACAATATAGACTGGACTGGAAAGGGCATTTGTGATTGCCATTGCTGCAGTGGGGTACAAGAAGTTGGAAAAGCAGATTGATGAAGACTAAGTACGTTGCCCTCTCTCTCCAGTCCTTCCCCCCTGGAAGGTTTCTTGGGGGCCTAGTGAAGATGACTACCAATTGCAGATTCTTCACACAACACAACCTCCTCAAGCTGCCATGATGCACTCACAACAAATAAAGGTCCAGGTTTACAGATGGTAAGAGAACAATAAATCAACTGCACACTCTTACTCTTTTTCTTTTGAAAGGTGAGGGGGCGGGAAAAAACAGGATTTTGAATTCAAGGTATCCCACTACTTGACTTGCTTTCTCTTGGGTGGCAGTCTATCACTTGAGCCATGGCTCTAGCCCTGCTCCTTGTTGGTGACTGGAATCTCAAAGTTCTCTGACTGGCTTCAAACTTCTATCCTCCTGATGTCTGTCACCTGAGTAGCTAGGATTACAACTGGGAGCCACTGTACCCAACCTCCACATACTTCTGCTCTTTTCCCCTGAAAAGGGGGAGGCAGCCCATCCCAAAGGAAAGCAAAGATGAGAATAAGTCAATTCTTTGACAGAAAGTAACACCCCTGTTGTTGAATAAAGCACCTCAACACTTCCCTTCTTAAACTGTCAAAGAAGAAAACTTAAACCTACAAACATCTTTCTAGGGAAAAAGGAACTCTAGTGGAAACACACTGTGAATAACACTCAGTAGAGACTTGAATTCTGAGTGGCAGGCAGATGAACTGAAGGGCTGTGCAGCATGGGGGGTAGGGGGGGAGAAGGCTACTGTACTGTAACAGCCCATTGTCTTAACATGGGATAATGGCAGGATCTCCTATAGGCTTCAATGCACCCCCCACCCCCAGGGCCCACCCCCACCTTCCAGTGCAAAGACTTCCTTATTCTCAGCTTCTTGATTTATAAGAAGGGTTCAGGCGGAGAGTAGAGTATGTGTGTGCCAATATTTTCCTTAGGGATTCAGAAAGTGCCAGCTGAGAGCCTTCCAGCACACCCCATAAACTCTGGAAAACTTTCCAACTGAGCAATGGATGGGTCCTTTTCAAATAACGCAAGGCAAAGTGGTCTGAAATGAATGAAGAACAGACAAGGTATACTGCAGATGAATCTCCCTTACCTGGTCTTATACATTCCCTATGACTATGTCTACTAGTGTGGTGCCTGTCCGAATCACATCTAGAGAGGAATAGTTCAACTTGTAGATTTATTGGGGGGAGAGGGGAGAGGCCTGCAGCATGCAGGGCTTGGGATAAAACACCCCTCATCTCTACCTAGAGTCACTATAGGAAGAAGGAACTTTTTTAACACATGTGTTCATAGGTAGAGGTCCAAACAGCAGAAACAAGGAAGGAGAATGTTTGGAATAATTTGTATACTGCTTTTGTTATTTCTAAGTAGAGACCATAAAGCTCCTCTACAGAACCAAGTCAGCAATTCTATCCAAAATGTGAATGGCACAAGAATAGTTTGAAACAGCTTGAAGAAGTGTGGAATCACAAGAAACTGAGGCCTGAGCAGCCGCTCTCTTAAGGATATGGATAGAACCACACAGTATCAGCCTTGCTGATTTATTCCCAAGGCTAGGCTAACATGGGTGACGGTCCTGACAGGCAGGTGTTGGGTTATAAAAAAGAGCTCCTTTCTCTCTCTCCATCTGTGCCCCCACTCACCCTGCCCCAAGCATCCTCAAGTGAGAAATCTGTGTACTACTGTGACGTTTGGAGAAGATATAATTAAGAGGCTAACTCTGAGATTTTACATAATCATCTGCAAAGGAAAACAAGAGGATACATAAGATTTGGCAGCAGATGAGATTAGAAATAAATGTTAAATTAAGGGATTTATGGTCTGTGGGATCACTTCCCAAAAGCATGCCTTCAAGCTTTAAAAACATATCATATAGGACCTTAAACATTTAATGTGGCTCAAATAATAACAAGGTTTTTTCCAAAAGCTAAATAAAGGTTCTCTGAATATGAAGGAGAATGGGATCTCAGAAAATTTGCAAGCACAGCAAAACTGCATGAGTCCATTGTGGTAAATCTGATAGTAATTAAAGCTCCATCAATACACACATCAGAGAGTTCAAAGCATGAAATGGGTCAGACTTAAAAAACACATGAGGCCTTTTTCTGGTGGGTGGCATTATCATTTTACAAGAATGAACACCGATAAGCAAATCCTATTCAAGCGCAAATCACCTCTGGCTGAATGCAGGCCTATCTGGTGAGCCCACAGGGGCTTTGCCCTTTCAGTCAGTATACGTTGAGGGTTGAGGAGTTAAAGTGGAGGGAAAGCACTGACATACTACGTAGTATTCTCACTACATGTGAATCACTGAACAATAGCACCATGTCCTCAACCTCAAAAGTCCTCAATTTATCTCACCATTTTCCCTTAAATAATCTCTGAGTACCAAAAGTTCTTCTAGGACCATCACTGACCAATACCTCTCAAACCCTGGCTGGGGATGGGGGGTGAGGAGGTGGGGGTGAGGAGAGCGGGGAGACAACACTGGGTCAGGGATGACAACATGGGTCATTTTAGAACACAGAGCCCCAGAAAGGGTCCTCACTGCCTTCCACACTGGCTCCTTTTCTGTGTCAATCTGTTTTCTTCCTTTTAACTGAAGGATTTAGGTTAAACCACTCATAACAGCAGGCACTCAGCAAATCAATGTCGAAATAAATGTCCAAATTTAATTCCACCCAACTAAGAGGAACAACAACTCAGTAGCCAAATAGCTTGTTTTTTTTATTTTAATGTTCTAAGGTCATATAAGCATAAAAGAAAACACATAATGCAGATTAATACGGAAATTGATTTAATCTACAATTGAAATAAAAGCTATTTGTCATAGATTAAATGCTTTGTTTTCAGAAGGACCTGTACAGGTCGAAAATGAAAAGTGAGATGATATGGGTAAAGAGGAAGAGACAGCTTTCTTGTCATCACATGAGGAACACCCCAGAAGAAAGAAGTCAAGAGGAACTGAAATGGCAAGACACCTTAGCCTGGATCTCAAATGAGCAAGTTGTTGTGTAAGCTACCCACTCTATAATGCTTTGTTATGACAGCCCAAGCTGATGTGTGTGTATATGTGTCCTGTTCTAGAATTCCTAATAAATAAACTTGAGTTGAGTATTCCTAATATTCACAGACCATCCACAGTGCTAACATACTACAAGAGAAAGGTAACAGTGAAGAGGATCTAAAAGTAAAACAGCTGCAATGCTCATCTGCTCTGAACGTGAATAGCAGTTTCACACTACAACTATGATACCAGCTAAAGACATGATCAGTCCCCCAGAATGCCACCATCTTCCTCCATTCATAGAGTTATTATCCAAATGCCATCAGGAGGCCCACAAAGGCTATGAATGACCCCTTTAGACTTGTAGCCCACCACTTAGGGCATACAAATATATCATAAAATCTCCTACAAAGATAAACCAAAACATTGACAACCCCTAAAACAAGTACACCTTTCAAGAAGTCAAGTAAACTAGGTGGGGTACAAGGAAACTTCCTGGGGTAACAGAGAAATACTGTATCTCAACTAATTAACTGTGCTGGAGTACACTTGTGTCAAAACCTAAGTTATATACGAGATATGTGACTTGACCTCCACTTTCACATGTATGATATAATATGAGCCAGAATTAAGACTTGGGAGTTCAAATCTTGATTTGACCATCTCTTGGCATGGCATAAGTTACATCACCCACTAATCTAGAAAAATGGAAAAATATCAGCTATGAAAAATTAGGCTTGCCGGGCGCTGGTGGCTCACGCCTATAATCCTAGCTACTCAGGAGGCTGAGATCTGAGGATCGCGGTTCAAAGCCAGCCCGGGCAGGAGAAACCGTGAGACTCCTATCTCCAATAAACCACCAGAAAACCGGAAGTGGCGCTGTAGCTCAAGTGGTAGAGCGCTCGCCTTGAGCTGAAGAGCTGAGGGACAGTGCCCAGGCCCAGAGTTCAAGCCCCATGACCGACCAAAAAAAAAAAAAAAAAAAGAAAAATTAGGCTTTTCATTTCTTAAAAGCCCAAGTTTAACTTAAACCACCACCAATGCCCTTGGTGTTCCTCTGCAGACATCCAAAGGGACACAATGACAACCCAGTTCTGAGAATGCAAAACCCATTGCTGTAGTGTCTGTCTATAGGTAAATCTAAGCAAACTGAAACCTGGAGTCTCCAGGTCTCCATGGCAGACCCCCATGAACAGAGAGCAGCCTATCTGCAGCAGGACCAAAAGGAGTGCTGGCAGGTGGGACAAGGCGGTGACAGGCAAGCTCTCTGAAGGTTCACGCACCAAAACAACATAGCTTTGGACAACACTCTGCACTAGGGTTAGAGTGATGTTTGACACAAATGAACATTTTTCACTCCAAAGAACTTACAATCTACTACTGTAGGGAGGAACAACACATTCTAATTAATGTCAGGTGGTGAGAAACATACAGAAAGGTATCATAGGAACAAAAGTATGATTCAAGGAAGAACCTTCCAGTTAAGAGAACACCAGAACCAGAACGTAAAATGCAGAGCTGAAGTCCTACAGGTATCAGAGACAATGATCATCAGCAAGAGCAAAAGTGAGAGTGGCGGGTGTTCCTGGAGTAACAGCAAAGTAGAATTAGTGGGACAAAGTGAGAGAGAAGATGAGACTAGACACCGGGGGCCACATTCAATAGCAAGGTACAAACATCTAGCTTTCATATTGAGAGAAATACAGAAACAGCTCAGAGGCATAGAGGCCTGGCGGGACTTGACTTGCTGGTGATATACAGGGAAACAGAGGCAGCTGCTGTCAGAGTATGAAGAGCTGCAATACTTAGAGGTCATGGTACCTAGAACCATGGTGGTGATAGTGTACACTCAAGCTCTCCGGGCATTGTGAGTCTCAAATAAAGAGAGGAATGGGGGCTGGGGATGGAGAAAGTCCCAGCAAGTGAAAGAAAGAACTATTTATTAGCAAAGGGAGAGACAGGCAGTGAGTCAGTGAAGAAATTGGCTTTGAGATATCTTAAGTTTAGGAGGCCAGTGGGGAAATCCAACTGTAGAGAAGTCAGTCAAGTCTGGAGTTCAGTACATGTTAAACCATGTCAAAAGCATCAGAGTGAACAACTAAAATCCACAGTGATGAACAGTTACCATTAGGGGTGGGAGTGGAGAGGGAAAAGAGGTATGAAGGTCATTATTGAATTTGTTAGGCAATTTTCTAAAAAGAGTGGAGGAAGACCAAGCATAGTGATGCTTGCCTGTAATCCCAACATTCCAGATGCTGAGATAGAAGACTAAGAATGAGGCTACGCTGGGCTACATACATGGCAAGACTATGCCTAAAAACAACACAGCAGAGGGAGGGCTAGAAATTTTAATACGAATATAAATAGTACGTGGAAACATATCATCTAGACATTTTCTTCCAAGGCATTTTGCTACAAAAACAGTGATGAAGTAGCATAAGACACAGGGTCAAGAGAAGGTTTATTTTCTTCTGGGAGAAATAACACATTTTGTATAATGGTGGGAATACTCTAAGAAAAAACAGTAAATGATGAAGGAAGGAGAGATCCTTTCTAGAGTGGTGCCTTCAGGGAGGGGGAACAAGGAGAATGGTTTGGTGCTCAAAGAGGCAAGTTGCCTAGAGATAGGAAGGCCCTTATAAGGAGGAACTTGAACTATAAACAAACCTCCAGACTCTAGTGGATTCTTATCTTCTTGGCCCACAATGTACACTGCAGCTAGGAATTTAAAAGCTTTGGTAAAAACAAGCAGGGACAGGCCTAACTAAAGCTGAGCATGCGCACACACACGCACACACACACACGCACACACACACACACGCACACACACACACACACACACACACACACACACACACACACACACACACACACACCTCATACATGTGGTTCCTCTCTCAGGTGGCACTACCTGTGTAGCATGCCCCACTAAACAGTCCAAGCTGTCAGAATGATGATGTAATCAGAGAGAAAGAGATCCAGGCTGACAGAAGTAACAATGAAGACTAGCTGAGAGAACCAGGCCAGTGAGTGTCAGGCACAAAGTGACCCAAAAGAAGAACATATTAACCTCCACAGGCACCTCCATCCTTAACACTCCATGAAATACATGCCCACAGCTGTGCCTACTGGGAAGCTCGGCGCCTCACTGTTATTTAAATTGGATTTCTGGTTCCAATCAGTCTTCAGCATGATCCATTCCTTCCAGTTAAGCTTCTCATCAAGGCTCAAAAATTCCTCATCTGTAAAAAGATGAGTTTGACCTATATGCCTCTGAAAAGACCCTTCCTGTTTCTAGCAATTCTTAATTTTGCACATCACTCCCTTGGTGCCAAATACATGACCAAGCCACAAAAACCAACCACCACAGACAGCCATCTGTCCCAGTGGATCTGACATCAACTCTCCAGTGCAGTATGTTTCCTTGCCTCTACCCTTCACCAACATCATCTTTGTCCAATCTGGATCTCTGCTCAGAAAATTCCCCCGTCTTTCAAGGCTTTCCCTGGTACTTCACATATGAGCCTTTGACATCAGCTGCCTTTCTGTTGATCTGTTCACACCAGACCAGACATGTATACCTCTGTTGATTTCTAAAGTGACTATTTCAATCTATAGTACATTTTGTACTTCACCTATTTTTAGTCACACATTTTTTCCTCATGTTAAAATATGAATCTCTGGAAGCAAAAACTGTCTCATTATTATAATCATTGGTAGCGTGTTTGCTCTGTATCTTAGATAGGACAGATGAAATAAATAAAGTAAGAGATGCTCTGAAATAAGCAACTTGAACCTGACACTGGTGACACATGACTGTAATCTTAGCTACTTGTGAGGCTGAGATGTGAGAACTGAGATTCAAAGCCAGCCCAGACAGAAAAGCCCATGACTGTGATCTCCAATTAACCAGCAAAAAGCCAGAAGCAGATGTGTGGCTTAATGGTGGAGTGCCAGCCTTGAATAAAAAGGACAAAGGAGACTACAAGGCTCTGAGGTCAAGCCCCAGTACCAAAATAAAAAATAATCATAAAATAAGCAACTTGACCTTACAACACCGGCTATCAACTAAATCCTCCAAAGTGACTAAATAGAGATTCTATATAGAAATGGCTTGTCTATGTAACAAGTCACAAACAGACTGAATAATAAAACACAATCTAGAGAAAGAGATGAAGCTTTGTCAAAAATGCCTCTGTTCAGGATAGATGTAGCTTCATTTTTAAACAAAAAATGCAAATTCAGTTGTCTTCAACGAATTGCATTTGCCCTTCTTGCCCCCCTGCCTTTCTTCCACCCAGAGTTGTGTCTCGCACATCAACGGCACACAACAGAAGGAAAGAAAGGTGTCAGGAAAAGAGGGCTTCAGAGAACGCAACTGTGTGCCCAAGCTGCAGCTGCTGCCAGTTGGTGGTCCCTATGGGACGAGCCCTGGCACACATGAGCTCAGTGTAGGCCATGTAGGGAGGCACAGAGCTGACTCATTGCTTTCTTCAGGAGGAATGTCTTTCCTATTTAAAGAAAAAAAAGAGAAGAAAAGATGGACTTTGGACTCAAAGGAAATAGACCCTTGCCTAGCAAGTTCAAAGCTCTGAGTTCAAATCCATACGTGTGGGAGGGGACAGGTACAGAACAATACATACAGGGGGACCAAGGGTCAGCAAACAAACAGAAGGAAAAGGTGAGTCCCTGTCTAAGTCCAGGTAAGCATGCACCCTCATGAGCAGGCAACGCACATCAATTATGGCTCCATGGAAAAACAGCTATTGGCCAAGCAAAACGCCATGGCTTTTTTTTTTTTTTGGGGGGGGGTGTTAGTCGTGGGGCTTGAACCCAGGTGAATGCTCTACCACTTGAGCCACAGAGCCACTTCTGTTATTCTGGTGGCTAATTCCAGCTAAGAGTCTCATGGACTTTCCAGCCCAGGCTGGCTTTGAACCATGATCCTCAGATCTCAGCCTTCTGAGTCGCTATAATTACAGGCGTGAGTCATCAGCACCTGGCTACACCATAGTTTGTTTGTTTGTTTGTTTTGGGGGGGGGGGTTAAGGGGGTCAGTCATGGTGCTTGAACTCTGGGCCTGGGTGCTATCCCTCAGCTCAAGGCTAGCACTCTACCACTTGAGCCACTGAACCACTTCCAGTTTTCTGGTGGTTTATTGGAGATAAGAGTTTTTACCGACATGCCGGGGCTAGCTTTGAACCATGATCCTCAGCTCTCAGCCTCCTGCGTAGCTAGGATTACAGGCGTGAGCCACTGGCGCCTGGCACCATGGCTTTTATATTTGGCTCACAAGTATTGAAGAAGCTGGGCCCAAGTTTCATTCTGTGAACACTAGGAATCTTTGAGCAAGATGAATAGATTTGAACAGGAATTTTAAATTTGCTTCCTTGGGAGCAGGTAGTTGGGGGTATTGAGGAATGCCTTGTATCTGTTTTTCTAACATGGGTCATTGGCAGTAGATTAGCCCCCTCCTGTGACATCCAGCTTGCTGATGGTCAAGAGTATCCAACATATAAATCTCTAGGTGAAGAAGGAAATAACTCATCTGTGTGTCTTGGACAAAAAAAAGGAGAGTAATGAATCAGAAATGTAATCTTGTATTCACTCTATCAATTCAATAAAAATAATTCAAAATAAATAATAAAGCCCATCTAGGCCCAGAGTTCAAGCCCCATGACCGACCAAAAAGAAAAAAAAGAAAAAAAGAAAAAATATTGGGCTGGGAAAGTGGCTCAGTGGTAGAGTGCTTGCCTTGCATGCAAGAAGCCCTGAGTTCGATTCCTCATAAGCAGAAAAGGCCCAAAGTGGCACTGTGGCTCAAGTGGTAGAGTGCAAGCCTTGAGCTGAAGAGCTGAGGGACAGCGCCCAGGCCGAGTTCAGGCCCCATGACCAACAAAAATAAATAAATAAATAAATAAAATAAAAATAAAAATAATAAGGCCTGGAAACATGTTCATTTCAGTGTTTACTTAGCATTCCCTACCTGAGGTTTTTCTCAATGAACAATGTCACTTACTGCCTTCAAAAGGAAACTGCTTCTTTAAAAAATCCCTCCTACAAAGTCTTGCTTTCAGAATCCCATCTTTATAGGAAGTTCCAAAATTTGTTTCTATTTATCTAAGTGGTGGTTACACACTTGGAAGCTCTAATTCAAAAACCTGGCTTTATATCCTGGTTCTGTTAATTCTTAGCTAAATAGGCAAACTCTGCTATTCTAATCTTAGTTTACTGTTTCTGCATCTAGAAAAGTCTGTTCTGATGATTTTTAGAGTATACACAGGTAAAATATTAGAACAGTAAATGGCAAATACGAATAACAGATTGGCTGCCCATTCCTGTCTGGACTAAGATTTCAGGGGGCTGGGGGATTCCTTTAAATCCAAAGGAAAGGACTTTCTCTTGAATGTATTCAACACTGATTCACTGGCCAAAGGGTTTACTGATTTGAGATGACATTTACAGGAAGCAAATGAAATTCAAATACAGCTAATAGCTCCCCTTTCTTACTGTGTAATTATGTGTACTTATTATTTGTGTAGCATGTTATTATTTAAATGTCCCTAATTTCAGCCCCAGTAGGCCAAGGGCCCTCAAAGAGTGGCCAAGGTGTCAGCCTCTGCCAGTCCTTTCCAAAGCTTTTGTCACTTTATTATAGACATGAAAAGTGGCATTATCTGCAGCAAGAAGTAGACAGAAAGCTCACAATCTATGAATCGTAGTACTAGTTCTCCTCTACACCTAGCTACAGCCAACAAGCAGTAATGATAGGTCCAAATCGAACACGTGCAATCAGTGAGACTGTTCAAGAATTGTATTTTCTACCTCTCTGGTAAGGCAAAAGAATTCAGTCCCTGTTACTTCAAAAGCACAAAAGCAAGATGGATGGCAGACATGGATTTCATGACATAAAAAGAAGGTCCTTCTATCTTCTGTCTGCTTGTGTTATTCCAATTCTACCAGACCTGCAGAAATGGGCAGGCTGAGTTCAACCACTCAGATACAAGCTATGCTGTTAGTTTGCTATTAACAAGCACTAGACACCGAGACCCCTTCACATAAGTGATAAGGGCAAAGGGCTGCTCGCTCATCATGCCAGCATGCCAGTAATTTAGCAAAAGTGATGTCAATTTGTTTTTAAATTAGATAAAAATTATGTCAAGTCCATTCTATTGTTGATGTAAAATATTATGGTTTTTTTTTAATGAATTTCCCCAGGAGACTCTAGCCAATCCAACCCAGAAAACCTTTGTTAACAAATTGTGGAGGAAAAAAAATATATAAAGCACCTTGTTTCCAACATTATAGTCGCAAAGATTTGGTGTAATTCCACACATTCTATGTTGCAAATTACAAACTAGATACAGAGATATGTAAGTTGAGAAATAGTTCTGATTCTACTATTATAAAATAAATAGCTATCTGGCTTTAGCAAAGTCAGTAGCATACATAACATTCACAAGACAATTCTATACACTAACAGATAAAAATGTCAGGACTCTCAGAGCATGCCATGGCCTAAGATCCCCAAGCTAAAAAGCACAGGCCTAAAAAGCCTCCTGTCACCACCTTATCTCTAGGTTCCTATTACCGTGCTGGCCTATTCTGCTCCATACATACGCTTTATCACCAAATTAACTTTATTACCAAATAATGTTGGCATATGTGCAAGTGCATGCACACGCGCGCACACACGTGCACACACACACACACACACACACACACACACACACACACACACACACACACACACACTATGCACAAATGGAGTTAGGCACTGGTAACTCACATCTGTAATCCTAGCTACTCAAGAGGCTGAGATCTGAGGATTGCCATTCAAAGCCAACCCAGGGCCAGAAAGTCCCAGCAGAGACTCCTTATCTCCAATTAACCACCAGAAAAAGAGTGTAACTGTGGCTCAAAGTGGTTGAGGGCTAGACTTGAGCTCAGGGATGGCACCCAGGTCCTGAGTTCGAGCCCCATGACTGACCAAAACGGGGAGAAAAAATGGCAAATGGAATCATTTCAACTTTCAGAGGAAAACAACACTTCACATAGGTTGCTTTTAAAGTTTACATGAAAAACCTAACCTGAAAAATGTCATCAGTCATCCTGCTTCCCCCTCCCCTCTTCCACCTCAGACATGAAGGATAATATTTTCTCCTGGGACAGGCAGGCCTACTAAGCATTCATCCAAGCCCAAAGTAAATGTGATCTGATCTGTGTATCTAAGTGTATCCACAGAGAGCACAGCTTGCCATTACAATTCAGCCCATTGCCACCTCAGCTGCATCAAAAACCCTTACATGCTCCCTACTCCTTCAGATATTGAGGTGCCTGCCCACGGAAACATTCCACAGATCTGGGGGATAAGTGCATCCTCTGACCAAGAGGTGTTATTCCTGCTTTCCAGTTGTTAATTCTGAGTGCTTCCTGGTAACCCTCCCAAACAAGAATGCACACTTTGTTTTACTATGGTAGTTGCCTTCAAGGTTCTTAAGTTCTAAGGCAAGTTCAAGATTCTTAAGTTGTAAAACAAGGAGATGCTTTTACTCAAAACTGCCAGAGAAACCTGATATGTAAAGTAACCAAAAGGTGGCCCTGGAAAGCTGCCTAAACAAACATCTACACCAACCAGAAAAATGGCGTGTGCCCAGCAATTCCAAAACCCAAAACCCAAGCCTCTGTGTCAGCAGTTTAAAGACAAGAATATCTATCAGGGTAAAAAACAAAATATCCCCAGCTAACCTTTCACTATGAAAGGGAACCAAGAATAAAGTCTTTAATCCCAAATCCCAGTGAAGATATGTTTCACAACCATGATCAGAGTTTCTTCTACAATACCACATTGTCTGTGGTGTCAGATCTAAATCCAGATGACACCAGCATAGGTTGTTTCTTATGATTCACTTTAGTCTGTATTCACTTACCCAAATCCTACCACTACTAAACCCTATTATGTCATCCTAAAACCTGGTGCTTCCCAGTTAGGAAAGACTGCATTGCATTATTCTTTGTCAGAGATTCAAAGAAGTACTAAGATATCGCCCCTTCTGGAGAGCAGGAACAAGACTGTTCTTCAAAAATTATTCCTACTAAGGAACCCAATCACCTCATTTTCATTCCATCTCCAGCCTCAGACAAAATAATGTGAGCTATGAAGCTGTTACAACAAACTGCCATGTCAAATGTTCTCTCCATAAATACATAGCTACAACATGACAAGCAAGCACTAGATGGGTTACCATTCTGCAGAAGACCTATATAAAAAGAGCTCCTTGGGGCTGGGAAGGTGGCTCAGTGGTAGAGTGCTTGCCTTGCATGCATGAGGCGCTGGGTTTGATTCCTCAACACCACATAAGCAGAAAAAGCAAGAAGTGGTGCTGTGGCTCAAGTGGTAGAGCTCTAGCCTTGAGCTGAAGGACGGTGCCCAGGCCCAGAGATCAGGCCCCACGACTGACACACACACACACACACACACACACACACACACACACACACACACACACACACACACACACACACACACACACACACACACACACACACACACACACACACACACACACACACACACACACACACACACACACACACACACACACACACACACACACACACACACACACACACACCCTCCTTTAGGAAACAGAATGAGTCCAAGGTGTATATTTATAAAAATGCATTCTATAACTTTCCAAATGGGTCTTACCCATACAGTTTTTACTGACTCAGATGAGTGAAAGGGGAAGACAAAGGAGGCGACAACACAGAACAAAGATGTCAGAGCTACAACCTTCATGGCTGACTTTCAAAGCCAAGTCATACATAAAGAAGAAAACCTAGGGGCAGGATCTTTTAAGTCACAAAATAGTTACAGAACAGTCTTAAGAGAGGGAGACACACTGGGTGAACACGGAGTTCAGAGATGGCCTTAGAAAGTCCTGCCTGGATGCTATGGAAGCAGGTAGGTAACAGGTGAGTACTACTTCCACAAGAGACTGGAGGGCAACTCAGTTTACAATGAAAGCAGGTGGAGGGCTGGGAAGGTGGCTCAGTGGTAGAGCGCTTGCCTTGCATGCATGAGGCCCTGGGTTCGATTCCTCAGCACCACATAAGCAAAAAGAAAAAAGCCGGAAGTGGCGCTGTGGCTCAAATGGTAGAGTGCTAGCCTTGAGCTGAAGAGCTGAGGGACAGCGCCCAGGCCCAGAGTTCAGGCCCACGACTGGACCCAAAAAAAAAGAAAGAAAGAAAGAAAGAAAGAAAGAAAGGAAGGAAGGAAGGAAGGAAGGAAGGAAGGAAGGAAGGAAGAAAGCAGGTGGAAAGATACTGAAAGCCTGTTTATTTTGCACCCTAACAAAAATCAAGGACCCAGTATTTATAATGACTCTCCCAAAATCTGAGCTGAGCTTCCAAGACAAGAACAGGGTCTCCTGTTCCTCACTCTCCTTGCCTTCTCCTTGCCTCTGAAAGGCTGGAGAATATCACAGCAATTGCTTTCTCAGAAGGACAATACAACCAATTATTAGTCTTTAAATTCTTTTGAGAGAGTTTCTCCTAAAATCATTCAATCCCAGATAAAAAGGAGCATGGTAATAAACTCAGGAGCCAATTCCCTTCTAAGCTTCCAAGATCCTTTTGAGGACTACTTGTGTGTTGGGTCTTCCTCCATCCCACGAAAGATGGACGGGGTCCGAGGAAAGGTAAGTGCGGCGCTCGCCCGTTCCCCAGCCTCCCTCAGCCCGGGAGACAATCAGACACATCGGGGAGCCAAATCCAGCAGGTAGAAAACTCATTTATTAACAGAGAGCAGCCCTTTTTAAAGCCAAAAAGGGCAGGTGGCATGGCAAGGGAGGAAGAAGAACCAATCACTGTCAAGGTCACACCCTATCATACACCTAAGCCTTCACGGGCTGGTTAGGCACTGATTGTAAGGCAAATTGGGCTCTGCCCACTTACTCTCTCCCAGCGCCATCTTTGCTGCCCATGTGCTCTACAGTAAATTGGGCTGTGCCCACTCAACCCCCTCTCAGTGCCATCTTTGCTGCCCATGTGCTCTACAGTAAATTGGGCTCTGCCCACTCAACTCCCTCTCAGCGCCATCTTTGATGCCCATGTGCTCTGCACTTGTGAAGAGGGCACTTCCAGAGGCACTGCCCACTGTGTGGCCCACTAGCAACCTGTGCAGACCCACCAACAAGGAAGCCAACAGGTACTGGCAAGGCAGCTGGCAGAGGAAGAGGCAGAGAAGAGGAAGGGCAGATTTACACATTTCCTTAAACAAACAAAGACTAGAAGTAAAGCCTCCACACGTCATCAAGGTCATCAAAGGTACACATACTTGAGTAGAAAGACAGATCCTAGGGGGAAAAAAACTGTAACTGGCCTTGCATTCAGCCAACCAACTAGGAAACAGACCTTAACCATACTATTTCATAGGTCATAGTAAAGGAATATAAGAACAAATGTACAGACACAGTAGGATGCCCTTCCTGCTGCTATTAGATCCCTAGCTTAAGAAGCCCAAGCTGCCAGAACACATCCAATTCAAAAACAAGGCTGTGCACAGAGGTTTACATCCAACTCTAACTAGAGTCAACTCACCATTCACTGTTTTTAGGCTCCCAGCAATGCCTTCCCCGTGCTGCCTCTTCTGGGCATTCTTGAACTCCTTCAGAGACAAATAAAGGACTTTACGTACCACCCTTTCTTCTGACCATGGAATCCCATCACTGTCATCCTGGAGAAATATAACAAAGAAAAAGAGGAAGAAGCATTACTAAAGAGCAGGCAAACAAGTCTTCAGACTCACAACATACTTTTTAAAATATGAATTCCAAACAAGTGTTCAGTGAATGCTGGTATAAAACCCAGTGCCGGAGATTTAAATTATACCATGCCAGTGAGTCTATTTCCCTTTTGGATAGACCTGAAGGTAATCCTCAAACAGAAAAGAACCTATCACTTCACTTTCTTATGTACTCTGCCATATCCAAACACAGTCATTAACTAGTAATACTTTATTCCTGGCAAAGATCAGAAAAGGGAGTTCTCATACTCACAACCAGAGGTGTAATGAACCATCTCCCTGGAGTTTTATAAGGTGACTGATACATGACTGTACACATTATCACAAATAGGTGTAGCACTGTTTGGGCAATTTTACTGTCTACACTGTTTGGGCAATTTTACTGTCTATGTTGGGAGAAGATACTCTAAAATATAGGTGATAGCCTCAGGGACTACAACTCAGTAAGAAATGGAATTCCAACTGCACTGGCCTTTTAGACAAATAAATCACACATCAAGAAGAGAAGGGAACAGTGAAAAGATAGCAGTAGATCCCAGCAAGTACAAGCAAGGAGATGATTTTAAAAATGATGGTGACACAGGGCTAGAGATGTGACTCAAAGGCAGAGTTCTTGTCTAGCATATGTGATGCCCTAGATTCAATACCTGGAAATAATAAGCATTAATAACAGGTCTTGAGTGCATGGTTACAAGCATGCCTCTGTTATGTGGAGATTCAGTTCCAATGCAAGATCATGATAGGAGACTTCATAAAATGAAAGCCAGATGGGTGAAGCGTAGGAAACCAAAGAACAAGCAAGCAACCAGACTACAGACTATTCCAGTAGTGAAGATGTTCAAAAGAAAGAAAATTGAAAAAGCACCATGTGGTGGGGGGTGAGGGTTGAGGGAGGGAGAGAAAGAAAGGGAAAAAAGGAAGGAGACAGGAAGGAAGGATACCTCATACATTTTGTTCTAGTAAAAATCTCAGCTGGGTGCAGGTGGCTCAGGCCAGTAATCCTAGCTACTACAGAGGCTGAGAATGGTGGTTCAAAGCTAGCCTAGGCCAAAAAAGGTCTTATCATCAATTACCAAAAAGCTGGGAGTGGAGCTATGGCTCAGTGGTAAAGTACTAGCCTTCAGTAAAACAGCTTAGCAATGGCAGGCCCAGAGCTCAAGTCCCAAGACCAGCACCAAAAAGCAAGAACAAAACAAACAAAAGTAATCTGGAAAGATGGCAGACAGAAGGGAGCATGAAGCTCCACTTACTGACCAAAAAGTGTGTGTGCGCATGTGAACAACAACCCTAGTGTTTTAGAACAGGGTTGGTGGTACATGCCTAAAGCACTGAAAAAGCCAAAGCTGAAGGATGAGCATTTATAAAGTCAGCCTTGGCTAGGATATTAAAAAGTTCCAGTCTAGTCAGGGCAACAAAGTAAGATCTTGTCTCAATTTTAAAAATAAACCTAAAAAGTCTGGGAAGATAGAAATGGCAAGCTGTGGTTAGTAAACTGAGAGAACTGGTAAGAAATACCTTTCTTAAGGAACCAATAAGGAAAAGAAAATCATTTTTGGCAATGTTTCCCTTGGCTAAAGATATTCAGGGCCTTTAACCTGATGTCTCCACAATCTGGTAATACAAAAATCACATTACTACTTCAAGACACAGGCATTTCATAACAGAGCTCAATTTAAAGATGGAAATACTGGAGCTTCTCAGTTACCTTGGGGTGAACCTTAAAAGAATAAGGAAAATATTAGTATCCTCAGTAAAAAGCAGGATTTGAGAGATTACACGTTCCTCTGCTTCAGCTGATGGCAAGATAGTTCAGGGAGAGAACTGTCACCCACAGGAAGTCTGCAGGTGATATACTGGGTTGTAAAAAAAGAAATGGTTTTTATTCCTGCCACCGAAGGTCACACAAAACCTCCATGGGAGTCAATCAATAAGCTAGATTATCAGAAACCCTTTCCAGCTCTTAAATTCCTAAACTCTGCATAAACACAAGGTATATCTCAGAAATCCAACCACATTGAGACTCTAAGCCCTAAGTCACTTTGGCTGCAATCTGGTTAAGCTTTAAGGATTTTTTAAAATGAGAGCAATTCTACATCTTCTATAGTAAGTGGGAAAAAGGCCAGAGGAAGGAAGGGATTTAAGATTTCCACCTTCCCCTGGCTCAGTGTCCTTCTCTCCTGTAGGCTTGCCAAGCTAAGACTTTTATTGTTGGGCAGCACAAGGTATACTGTCTTCCTGTTGACTCTTTGAAAGCCCCACGAAGTCTACATACCAAGATAGGGGTTCAGGAACAAGCTTTGAAGGCTAGGAAGCTAAGAGATTGCATCGACCTAACAAGGAGAATATGAATAATTTCTAAATTTCTACCAGGGGCAAGTCACTAGAGACCATAAACACACAATTAAAAAAACAAAAATGCATCACTCTGAACAGAATCCATTTGTGGAATTCAAATAACCAACCTGAGTAAAACACCGATGATTTGGCTACACAACATATGAAGAGCAAGACATGGCTGAATTTATTTTTACAGTAACTCCCTTGAGTTTGCAGGAAAAGTTCCCCCAGCACAATATTTGTGACTGAGTGCTAGTTAACTAGAAGCAGAGTTAATGCTTGTTAGGCCAAAATCTACCTTTTCAGCAGCAAGGGTTGATTCATAAAGACTGTCAGGCAGAATTTTCCTCACCACCTCCCAGTTCCCATGCTTCTCATTTGCATCTCTACAACGAACAATACTGTGAGATTACAAACTTATTTCCTACATGTACACAGTTTATAAATTACAGAAGTCTCAAAATAACTCTCCTGCATCCAGGACAAGCCTGTGCCTTTGCCCTGATTCAGGCTCTAGATATGAGACTTAGCCCCTACAACTTACGTCTAATTAAAACATAAACCATGCAAGACGAAAACTACCGCCAAGGAAGCGGCGCATTTAAGGTTCACTTACTGACACCAGCAGCTTCATTGCACCTATAAAGTACTTTAAATACAGGAGAAGCAAACCGTGACACAGATTATAGGGTTTCAAATTCTACACAGTAAAAATCAAGCGTGTCACACACACACACACACACACACACACACACACACACACACACACGTTCTTTTGTAATCTGGAGTGCTGGTCAAGTCTTGTCACATCCCTTAATGCAGGCACAAGACACACAATGGGTAGGAAAATCACTCCAAAATCTTCGACATTTAGCTGGGGTTTTTTGCAGCTGCAGACTCATGGTGAGTCACTCTCATGCCCCAGGAGATCCTAGTAGAATGACAGGTGTTGAGGGCAAAGGTAGGCCTGCACATCTGTGTGATGGGAAGTCCAGGAAGAAGATTCTTAAGTTTCTACTCACTCTGCTGTGGTGATCTGCTTGTTTAGAAGTGCCGCATGAATGCTCTACAAAGCCCTAGTGCCAGGGGAGGTGAAACACAAACACTACATACAGCACTTCCTTCCTATTTTCCCTTCGTTAACAACTATCTTATGGAATCTGCCTTTATCTCTATAGGGTTCAGATCACTTCACTTGCTGACCATTGCATTACATACAGCTCCTACAATATGTCTTATACAGTCAAAGCTCGACAAACATTCTTGAATACAATTAAACTTGACAAAGGTCAACTTGCTTTCCCTGGAAACACACATGCTTTTAACTACCTATACCTGCCTTGTCAGCGCTCAACCTTAGGCAACATTCAATATGTAGACAGTCAAGGGGCTGACATCATGACAATGTTGATCATTGTAACCACTGCCTCCCCCCATACAATACCATCCACAAGGGCAAAAAGACATGGCTACACCTCTCACTCTCCGCTGTAAACTAGAGATGACCCTCTTACAATGGTGGTTACCACCACACTTGCCTTCACTACCTACATCCCTGCAAGAAGACAGCACTCAAAGTCCAAGTCCATATGGACATGCTGGGCACATATCTAATGCCCCTTCTAATAAATGCTAATTCTTTCATCAAATACTACCAGTACTGGCTGTTCTTCCTTCCATCTTTCTTACCATATGTATACCTTGTATTACCCCCCACACAAACACTCCTAGGCCCCTCCAAAGTCTAGGATTACATTTGGAGGCTAACCGTTTATAACTCACTATTCTCAAGCCTTTGGGCCTTTAATATTTGCAAATTCAGATTAGCCCCTTTCTTGTCCAAGTGAGACAACGTGGCTCTCTCTCCTTCTCTGTAGATGGAAGTTTGTGTTTTTGCCCTATTTTAAAAAAAAAAAATCCCACCAGCCCAAGCCCCCATTTATTATGGTTTACTGGTCTGCTTAATAGAGAAGGTAGAGCAGTGAGGGTCTGAAAAGGGAGAGTGACAGGGTTTTATTCTGACTTAGCCACGTTTACCACCCTTCTAAATTATCAGAAAATCCCTGGTCAAAAGGGTAACTGGTCAGGAAGCAAATTTTATGTTACGGTTATGAAATGTTTTATCAACATTTTCTATGGGAATAAAATCCTGAGCAGTTTTCCAAACTCTGTAACACACATACACACAAGAAGAAGTTAAGCACAAGAAGGGATTAGGAGACTTTTAGGTCAAAGGTCAATTCTAGGATAGAGATAAAATAATTGAATACCCTCCAGATCGTTGCAACTCCAACCTGGGGCTCTCAGACCACCTGAACCTTAACCACCTGATTCAATTTAAGCAGCCCCTTAGCTCAATCTACACTTGATTTAGCATCTGCATCTTAATCAGATCACCAAATGACTTGTGTGTAAACATCCATCTCCCCCATTTCACAGTACTTTCTCATTTCTGTCATACTATAGGCAGGGTGGGGGATGAAACCCCAAGACTGTTAGAATTATCAAATCCATATTAATATTCCCTAAAAGGTCTTCCTTTTACTTCTCAGGGATGGTAAGTTATAAGTTAAGAACTTACACACAATATAAGATATTATGCATTTCTTTAATAATTTCTAGGGTGACAAGTCTCTCACACCCTCGTTTTGTAAATTTCCAACATACCCTTTAAAAAGACAATTTACATCTAAACATGTGAACCTTATCCAAGAACAGGACCAACATAAACCAAGAGTATCTCTATTTCCAAACACAAATTCTAAACTTATGACACAGTCTAGCAGTTACACCACACTACAGGGTCTCAGTAAGTTTGCAGTTAACTCTATGTGGAAACTGGCGTGGGGGAGGGGAGAAAGAGGTACTTAAGGAGGATGAGGCTAAGAAGGAAGGGGCTGAAGTTTACTACATCATGGAGCAGCAAAGGAAACAATTCAACAAGGATTATTAGCTCTCATTTGCACAATTCTTTTTTTTTGGGGGGTGGGGGGTGGGGGGTAATCTTGGGGCTCAGACTCAGTGCCTGGGCACTGTCCGAACTTCTTTTGCTCAAGGCTAGCACTCTACCACTTGAACAACGCCACTTCAGGCTTTTTCTGTTTATTTGGTACTGAGGAATCGAACCCATGACTTCCTGCATGCTAGGCACGCACTCTACCACTAAGCCACATTCCCATCCCTTGTAAAATTCTTTTATGGTATATTCTCCTCTACAAACAAATAAAATCTCCAAAAAGTAGCTGCAAAGTGAAATAAAAACATCCCACATAGTTAACACAAAGCCATGTGTGTAAGAATGTAAACCAAATAGTACCAGGTTCAGTATCTGTCTTCACTTTGTGGACAGACAAGGAAAAAAAAAAAAGTGCTCCATTATAAAAATTGGATTCTTGTTTTGGTATGCTAAAAAGTGCACCAAGGATGGTAGGGGGAAAACAATGGAGGGGGTAACAATGTTCAAGAGGAAGTGTACTCATTACCTCACTCATGTAACTGTAACCCTCTGTATAGTATCTTTACAATTAAAAAAAAATAGCTTAAAAAAAAAGTGCACCAAGAGTAGTTACCTGTCTCAGCTGCAACTTTTCAATGACAGACAACTCCTGGACAAGGCTGATTATCCAAGATTCCCTGTGTAAACTAACAGGGATACCCCACATGAACGTGGCTTATAGAGCAGGTGTGGGGCAAATATGATCTCCTTGAGTCATGGGGAAAACTACTAAGGTGATAATGCCTGAGCTGACAGCAGCTATGGGTGCTGCTCACTGCTGGCCAGGCAGCAGGCTCAACACATGACTTAGTAGTCATGATTCCTCGGCTCAGCCTACCCTTACCATATGGCCCCTACCACTTCTTTTGCCCCTTGAAAAGGGACCAGGTGTTGGGGCCTATAAATCCTTCAAAGGCTGAGGTAGGAGGATTGCCTGAGTTCTACCCAGACTGAACAACATAGCAAGACTTGTTTCCCCCCACCACCAAAAAAAACAAACAAACATACAAACAAAAAGAAATAAGTAAAAGCCACGTGTAACTCACTCTGAGTGGAAGAAAAATATCCCTTTGGAGGCAGAATGGAAAAAATTTTCTCTAACTGGAAATGAGTACAAGAAGGACAGTCTTCTACAACTACCCTGTAGAACAGAATTAATAAAGTATCCTTATGCAATTTGTCCATGCCTTGGTTTTTCATTGGAATTTAGAATTCAAGCCTTGCTGAGTTAAGAGAAAAAACAAGGACATAAAACAAACCAACAGGGCTGGGAAGGTGGCTCAGTGGTAGAGCGCTTGCCTTGCATGCATGAGGCCCTGGGTCCTCAGCACCACATAAGCAGGAAAAAAAAAGCCGGAAGTGGCACTGTGGCTCAAGTGGTAGAGCACTAGCTTTGAGCTGAAGAACTGAGGGATAGCGCCCAGGCCCAGAGTTTAAGCCCCACGACCGGACCCCCCCCCCAAAAAAAAACAGAAATTGCAGAGAAGCATATTTCTTTTCTGTTGGTCATGGGGCTTTAACTCTGCACCTGGGCACCATCCCTCAGCTCAAGGCTAGCCCCCTACCACTTCAGCCACAGCACCACTTCCAGTTTTTTCTGCTTATGTGGTGCTGAGGAATCGAACCCAGGGCCTCATGCATGCAAGGCAAGCACTCTACCACTGAGCCACCTTCCCAGCCCTGAGAAGCACATTTCTAATCAAGGGGAAAAAAAATAGGCATCTGAGAGCTGGTGGCTCACACTTATAAGCCTCGCTACTCAGGAAGCTGAGATATGAGGATCACAGTTCGAAGCCAGACAGGGTAGGAAAGTCTGAGACACTCATCTCCAATTAACTACCCAGGAAGCCAAAAGTAAAGCTGTGGCTCAACTGGTAGAGTGCTCGCCTTGAACCAAAAAAAAAACACTCAGGGACAGGTCTAGAGTCAAAGCCCAGGATCAGCAAAAAAAAAAAAAAAAACAGCAATAGTAACAACAATGATGATACCCAACGTATAGCAGGTCTGAAATGTGATAAAAAAAAAAAAAAAACCTCCCACTGCCATTTATATATCAACCTACTTAACAGGAAGACACAGGGAGTTACCAAGAGGCATTTGGTTCCACAGCAAAGCAAGTTATCTCCAGAACCTGCAGTAGGAAAAATAGCCTTCCACTGATGGAGATAACATGTAAATATGTATGTGTGTTGCGGGAGTCACTGGGGCGCATATCAGCAGCATATACCTGCCCCTACCTATCTTACCAAAGCTCTGTGAGTGGAGGCATGTAACTTCTACCCCTGAACTACTTTTTAAACAGAAGGCTGGGGCTGGGAAGGTGACTCAGTGGTAGAGTGCTTGCCTTGCATGCATGAGGCCCTGGGTTCGATTCTTTAGCATCACATAAGCAGAAAAAGCCAGAAGTGGTACTGTAGCTCAGTGGTAGAGCACTAGCATTGAGCTGAAGAGGTGAGGGATAGCGCCCAGGCCCAGAGTTCAAGCCCGCACAACTGATAAATAAAATAAAATAAACAGAAGGAAACACTCTTTTCTGGACCTGATGAGTTTTCTCCACAGCATCACAGAGCTAAACTGGGAAGAACAGGATCCCTGAAGGGGAAAAGTAACTAGACATCTCTTGGTACATGAATACCCTTTATTTTTAGGAGAACATTTCTCATACACCTGCTGCTTAACCATCCTATTGAAGACAATCTGTGGTCGTGTGAAATGCTAGCCAGTTCCATCAACAGGGTGAGAACAATCAAAATACACATGCATGGATGAGGATGGTGGTTCTTGACATGGATTAAACATTTTCACAGAGAATTGAATTAAAAGGGTGAGAGGAAATACTGAAGAAAAATGTGAGAGCAGTTCAACTTAAACTTAGGTTAAAACTAGTATTTCTCCCCTTTTAACAATAGTTCCTTAGAAACCCATGATCAACCCAAGGCTAATCCATTTTTGAAAAACCCTTACAAAATGGTTCTGTCACTATTAAAGCATCTTAGAAGAATAGGGGGAACAATTTACA